>NC_138046.1:77749769-78949769 GCF_964194185.1 Rhinolophus hipposideros | reverse complement strand
AACATAGTTAAAATGGCCATATTATCCAAAGCAATATACAGATTTCATGCAATCCCCATCAAAATCCCAGTGGCATTTTTTCAAGAAATAGAACAAAACAATCATCAAATTTGTATGGAACCACAAAAAGAGCAATCCTGAGAAGAACAAAGGTATCACACTCCCTGACTTCACATTACACTACAAAGCTACAATAATCATAACAGTAAGGTATTGGCAGAAAAATAGACACACAGACGAATGGAACAGAATTGAGAGCCCAGAAATAAACCCAAAGGTACATCGGAAATTATCAAAAAAGGAGCCAAAAACGAATAAGGGAGAAAGCAAAACCTCTTCAATATGTTGTTAAGCAAACTGGAAACCCACATGCAAAAGAATGAAACTGGACTGCTATCTGACACTGTATACAAAATTAACTCAAAATGGATTAAAGACTTGAATGTAAGACCTGAAACAATAAAATACATATAGAATACATAGGCACTACACTTATAGATCTTGGTCTCAGAGAGCTTTTTGTAAACTTGACCACTAAGGCCAGGGAAGTAAAAGCAAAATTAAATGAACGGGATTCCATCAAACTAAAAGGCTTCCACACAGCAAAAGAAACCATCAACAAAACAAAAAGGCAACCAATTGTATGATAAAAGGTATTTGCAAATGGTACCTCCAATAAGGGACTAATATCCAAACTACATAAAGAACACATATAACTCAACAACAAAAAAAGAAACAATCCAATTACAAAATGGACAGTGGACCTGAACATTTTTCCCAATAAGACACACAACCAACAGAAATATGAAAATCCTCGGCTTCACTAGCTATAAGGGGAATGCAAATCAAAACCACACTGAGATAACACCTCACACCTGTTACAATGACTATTATCAATAAGAAAAAACAAGTGTTGGAGAAGATGGGGAGCATGGGGAACCCTGGTACATGCTGGTCCAAATGTAATTTGGTTCAGCCTTGTTGGAAAAAAAGTATGTAAATTCCTCACAAAATTAAGAATAGAGCTGCCATCTGAGCCAGCAATCCCTCTTGTGGGTATCTATCCCCAAAAATTTGAAAACGCTTATTCAATAAGATCTATGTACCTCTATGTTCACTGAAGCATTATTCACAATAGCCAAGACATGGAAAAAACCTACCGTGTTTCCCCGAAAATAAGACCTTAGCCGGACCATCAGCTCTAATGCGTCTTTTGGAGCAAAAATTAATATAAGACCCAGTTTTATATTATACTATACCCGGTATTATATATTATAATTATATTGTATTGTATTGTATTGTATTATATTATATTACATTATATTATATTGTATCATACATTTGTATTGTATTGTATTGTATTGTATTGTATTGTACCCAGTCTTATATTAAAATAAGACCAGGTATTATATTAATTTTTACTCCAAAAGATGCATTAGAGCTGATGGTCCGGCTAGGTCTTATTTTTGGGGAAACACGGTAAGTGTCCTTCAATGGAAGACTGGATAAAGAAGATGCGGTACATATATACAATGGAATACTACTCTCCCATAAAAAAGTGAAACACTGCCATTTGCAACACTGGATGGATCTTGAAAGTATCATGCTAAGTGAAGTCAGATGAGAAAGAACTCATGTGGGATACAAAACAAAAAGCAACAAATGAACAAACAAAAGAAACAAACTCCAGACACAGACAACGGTATGGTAATTACCAGAGGGAACGTGGGTTGGGGAGGATGAAGAGGGTAAATGGGGTCAGATGTATGGTGATGGAAGGAAACTAAACTTTAGGTGGTGAGCACACAATGCAATACACAAATGATGTAGTATAAAGCTGTACACCTATAACCTGTATAATTTATTAACCAATGTTACCCCAACAAATTTAATTTAAAAATAATAAAATCAAGAGCTTCAGTTTTGCAAGATAAAGAGTTATGGAGATTGCTTGCAGAATAACATAAATCTACTTACCACTACTAAACTGTACACTTAATGGATAAGATGGTAAATTTTTATGTTATGTGTATTTAACCACCATTGAAAAAGTAATTTAAAAGGAATAAAGTACTGATACAAACTACAGCCTGGATGAACCGTGAAAACATTATGCTAATCAACAGAATTCATTTATGAAACACCACATATTGTATGAATCCATATGAAATGTCCAGAATGGGCAAATCCATACAGAATAGATTCCTTTTTCCCAGGGGATGGGATACAGTAAGAATGTGTAATGACTGCTATTGGGTACAGGGTTTCTTTCTGGGGTGATGGAAATGTTCTGAAATTACGTAGATAGTGGTAGTGGTTGTGCGACTTTGTAAATATTCTAAAAATCACTGTATTCTACACTTTAAAATGGTAAATTTTGTTATATGATTTCTATCTCAGTTTTTAAAAGTTATCATTGCACACTGCAGTTATTTTATATTTCCCTATAGTACAATATGTTAGTATACTCCAGGCAAAACCTGTTAAGTAATGATCAAAAAAAAAATCTCAAATGTTTTAAAATTGACAAGGGTAGACAACTATGTGTCTACACACCTGCATGCAAGCGCACGTGTGCACACACACACATACACTCACACAAACACAGATTGCCCATTTGATAAATTGTAGAATGATCATATTATTATTCTGGAAGAAATAAAAACATTCTTAGAATGGTTAGTATTATTGTAAAATACTATGCTAAGAAGGAAGCAAAATTTAAAATAACTAATAATCTAGATCAAACACATTAAGAGAACAAACACATCTTAATTACTATAATACTAATATTACTACTAAGACCAGTAATTAGCATTCATGGAGCACTAACTATTTGCCAAGTAAGCACTATTATAAGTCCTTTACATGTACCGTCTCATTTAATGCCCACAATAATCAATAAGATAAGTAGTACTATAATACCCCATTTTACAAATGAGGAAACTGAAGCACAGAGTATTCATACAAATAGAAAGTAATAGAGTGAGGAGTTAGATTAAGGTAGTTTGTCTACAGAATCTCTCATTTACTACACTATGACTTCCCACCACAGCAATCAAAAAATACTCCAGTGATTTTGCACCCTGAAAGTCCACCTTGTTTAGAATACACAGTTCAATTATACATACTCATATGTTATGAACACCCCATTTAAATTAGTAATTTTAACAATTAGTTTCAAATCAAAATATTAAATATTTTACTTAAATTTATTAGTAATAGCAATCTTCCTACAAATAATTTGAAACATGGTTATTCAGATTAATTCCTAAAATTTTTGTAAAACCAATTATAATATTTACCTTGTTCTGGGCCGTTGTTCATCTTCAGATTCACTAACTTGTTCACTAACTCCTGATTCCTGAAAATCAGAATCTTCAGAATCTTCGCTGCTCACTTAAATAAAAAGCATATTAAATTGTTAAATACTTCCCAATAAAATGTAATTCACTTAATTTGTCAATAACTTCACATTAAAACTTAGAGCACTGTGAGGAGAATATCTGTAATATGTACATTAATGGGTATTACATCATATAGATTAGACTAGTTAATTATTCAAATGATATTTAGAAAAATAATTCCAAGGTATTCCAACTATGATTATAAAACTATGCTTCTACATTAAAATGTAAGTATTAAATGCATACAAATTAACAAAATGAGAATTTACCTGTCAATAAAATATATCCATAATTACCAAAGGTAAATAAAGTAAAATGAAAGAATTCTGCTTATTCAAAACAAGCAGAGTAGGCTGGCCATAATGAAGTAAGGGTGATTACAGACTCTCTGTCATTCATGGACAGAATATATTAAGAAATGACCTAAGGACTCTAAAAAGGAAACAATAGCAGGCAGATTGGGGACTGAAATCAAAATTTGAATAATGATCCTTATAAAACTGAAGGGTTGAGGGTGGATGGCTGTGAGTGTCATTTTTCCCCCTCCTTTCTTTCCTGATTTTGAAAGAGGATGGCAACCTGAATTCCAAAACTACGCAGAGGGTGCTGACAGCAAAACTCTGGGAGAACATCATTTCTAGCCACAGCACTGTAAAGTGGAAGCTGGACCCTGCATATCACAATATAAGAATTCCTGACATTTTTCTCTCCAACATTTTATTTTTCTCCCCTAAAATTGCCACTATGACACAGGTATCTAAAACCCCAGGAGAATATCCATGTTTCTGGCCAGCGGAAGCCAAACTGGGAAAATACAAGATGAGCCTGAAATATGTTGTGGTGCCAGAAAGCAAAGCAGTGCTCAAAAAATAATGGGGGCATATTCAAAACATGTGATCCAACTTGAAGGCACTCCCAATAGCCAAATCTGGAACAGTTAAGAGCCACAAAATGAACAATCGGATTACAACTCATAGAATAAAATAAATGTCTATAAGTCCACATTAATGTAAGTAATGGGATAAACAAATAGGGGAAAACAGATAGCCCTTCCTTAAAATTACTAAACGTAGAGGTAATGAAAGAAATAGAAAATCACCACCAGACAAACATCACAGTAATAATTGCTTCAGGCAAGATGGATACCAAAATTCGTGGGTTTAAGTATGAGGACAAACAGGACATTTGCATAGTCTCAAAGTATTACCCCACAAGATATTCATTACATATGAATTAAAAAAATTTTGTACAGTGGAAGAACCCAGCAGACACCAAGTTAACCAAGTAATCAGGGTTAACATTACCAGTAGTAAATGTTGTCATCCTATACCCTTGACATGATACAATGAGAAGAATTCAATACCACTTTGTGGTATTCCTGTAAAAATGCATAGTACCCTCAATACAATTATGAGAAGATATTAGACAAATACATATAGATGGACAGTCTGGAAAATAACTGATCAATACTGTTCAAAAGTGTCAAGGTCATGAAAGAAAAGACAGAGGAACTGTCACAGATTGGAGTAGATTAAGACATTCCAAATGAATACAAAGTGGGATGTGCTAGATTAGATTTTGAAGCACAAAAAGGACATTAGTGGGAAAAATGATAACCAAATAAGAGCTATAGTTTACTTCAGAGGTTAGAAAACATTTGATGTAAAAAGTCTGATGGCAAATATTTTCAACTTTATAGGATATAATGTCTCTGTTGCAACTACTCATCTTTACTCAATTTTGCCATCATAAACATATGAAAGCAGTAACTAAGTATGACTGTTTGCCAACATAACTTTATAAAACAGCCGAAGATAGAATTTAGCCTACTGGTGTAGTTTACCAACACTTGGTTTATTTAATAGTATTGCATCAATCAATGTTAATTTCCTGGTTTTGATTACTATACTATATAGTATTATTATATAAGGTATTGAAGCTGGGTGAAAGGTATGTAGGAACTCTACCATTTTTGCAACATTTCTGTAAATCTAAAATCATCTCAAAATAATTATTTTAAAAAGATCTATCAGGACCTGAGATCAAAACCAAAGGTCTGATCCATCTAAAAACATATGGACAAACGTAAATACTATTAAAAAATTGCTGTGCGGGGAGATGGAAATGAAGTTACTCATGTGACGAAAGAGTTCTATAGACAGATGTTGATAGTTGCACAACGATGTGAATATACTTAATGCCACTGAACTGTACACTCGAAAATGATTAAAATGGTTAAATTTTTTTTGTGATTACTTTACCACAATACAAAACAATTTAAAAAACTGTTAACCAACTGGGAACTGTGGGAGAACACGTGTCCACATGTACGCACAAATTTTGTGATTAAGTATAATTTTAAGCCTAGTATTAAGTTTTCATCGAACATTTTATTTTTAAATATTCAAACTTAACAAACTTTGAAAGAACTGTTGAATGAACATCCATATCCCATCTCCTAAATTCACTTAACAACGTACCACATTTGAGTTATCTCTGTACATGCACACATACTTTTTTGCACTGAACCATTTCAAATTCGGTGTATACATCATGACATCTTACACTTAAGCAAAAGGATACTACTGTTCTACATAACTAAATACCATTACCACACTTGATAAAAATAACATCAATTTAATATCATCTAAGGACAATAATTACATTTTTCAAATTATGACTAAAATAACTTTTTTCAAATTTAGGTGAAAATTAAAGTTCGCATGCTGCACTTCATTTAGTAAGTTATTTTCTTATTTCTCCCCATCGCCCAACTAAAGTTTCCAGACAATATGGGGTCACCAGAGTATGCAAAACTTGGAAAATCATTCCATTTCAAAGGCAGTTATCAATCACTATAATCATAACCATACTAGAAATATAGATAATATATAGATTTTAATTTTACTCTCTCCTACACAAACAAACAAAAACCACTAGGGTAATAAATTACCCACATAAGAGGACAGTGAAAACATAGGTCACAGAAAACCTCGGTTTTAATAAAGCATCTTTTTTTTTTTTAATAAAGCATCTTGAATGTAATCTTTCCTACTAAAGGACTCTGTTCTGAGCAGAGCTTCAGAGGCAAAATCACTACTTCTCATTTTATTGAAGATGCACAGGAATTCAGGTTATGCAACCTACTAAATCATTCAATTCCTTTATAGAATCTGAAAGACAAGCTTGTAGTCATGTTGTAAAGAAATTTATGAGATAAACATTCACAAAATGATATACAACTATTTAGTAACATAAAAATGTCCATGACGGGCGGCTGGTTGGTTCAGTGGTCAGAGGGCAGTGCTCATAACAGCAAGGTCACTGCTTCGATTCCTAAACGGGCCAGTGAGCTGTGCCCTCCACAACTAGATTGAAAACAATGACTTGACCAGAAGCTGAGCTGCGTGCTCCACAACTAGACTGCAAACGACCTGACTTGGAGTAGAGCTGCGCCCCCTTCCACCCAAAACAACTAGACTGAAACAATGACTTGACTTGGAGCTGATGGGTCTTGGAAAACCACCGTTCCCCAATATTCCCCAATAAAAAGAAGAAAAAAAAGAAAATGTCCATGACATATTAAGTATATGTATTAATAGACATATTAATGTCTTCCTCTTCCCCTTCTTTAATGGGTAACCATTGCTCAACAGACCTTTAAATGGTCAGAATTCCAAGATTTTTTTCCTTAGCCCTCCATTTGCGCAATATTACAACTCCACTGGGCAAGCTCAACTATTTTTGTAGTATTAAAAATATACCACGACAACTCCAAAGACCTGACAGTCATCCTTGACTTTTCTCTTTTATATTACCTAATAAGGTCTAACAATTCAACCTCCTGTATAATTCAAGTCAACCCTCCTCTTCTCCAACCACACTTGGCATAAACTATAGCAATAGACTCCAAACAGATTCAAAGCCTTCAGTCTCACAGAGTAACAGGCAACTAACCTGATCATATGACATCCTTGGTTAAAAAACTTTCAATGGGAAACATGAATGGTTGTACTGAGAGATTGTGATTCTTGAGTAAGTGATAGTAATGAATGCCCAGTGCCTTTATCTAAGTGCCATATGTGTTCATCAAGTTGTCCACTAATTAAATGCACACTTCCCTGGATATACAGTATACCCCAAATAAAAATTTTTGTAAGTGGTAGCACGCTTCTGTAAATATACTAAAAATAAATTGTACACTGTAAATTACAATTTTAAATGGTAAATTCTATTGTTTGTGAATTAAATCTCAATAGAGCTATGATTTTAAAAATACTTTTTTAAATTAAAAAAATAAAACAAACTTTCAATTGCTCTCCAGCCTATAGAGCCTAATGTACTTCTCAGTCACTTCCCAAAATGTTTTCCTATTCCTACTAGAAAAGAAGAGTTAATCTTCCCTCCAGGAGTTGGAGAGTAAAGTGTTCAGTATCTGCCCCTAAGAAGCAAAAAGCTTTCTTTGAACTTTTTGTTAATCAAAATTCTTAACAAATTTCGCATTTAATTGCTCAATATGCATGTGATTATTTAATATAAGAATGTTCTCCCCTAACTCTCAAGTAAAAAGAACACACCAAACACATGTTTTACTCTACAGCCTCACGTACCCCTGGGGCTACTGCCAAGAGTCTCCAGTATCTGGTCTCTGCATGATTGGCCCAGTTTCATTCCTGCTGTTCCTTTAGCTATTCCCTCCTATAGTCCAGCCCTACCATATTAGTTGCACCCCTTCCACCATTCACCATTTTGAAGAGGCTTTAAAAAATTTTTCCCTGCTTGCATTATTAATCTTCACAACACATCCACCTGCTTCCCATCTACAACTTGGTCCACTGAGTGAAGCCCCTCATCTTAATGAAGTCTTCCCTGGGGATAACCCCCACCCATTAAGAAGCTAAAGAAATACTCCTTTGTGCCACACTATACAGTAGTTCTATTATACAAGACATCCCTCATGCTGCTATAATTTCTTATAATATTAATTTCGATAATTTTTACTAAACCAATAACTGCCAAACCTGGCTACTTACCAGAATAATATCAGAGATGCTTTTAAAAGGTATAGATACCTAGGTGCCACCACCACCTGTTATGCTGTGTAATTGGCTTGGGATGGAGCCCCGTCACAAGTATATTTAAAAATCCCCCAAGTAATTCACATGTGTAGCCAGATTGAAAACTACCATACCAGATAATGATTTCCTTATTCATTTTTGTATCCTCAGTGTTTACCATGATGCTGAAAACATGTAAGCACTCAATGCAGAAGGATACAAACTTTAATGTAATGAAAGTTTAATCTGACTACATATAAGTTTTGCATACAAACTTGCATAAATGTACCTAAACTAATTGTATCTTATCTAGTTCCTTAGAAAAGAATTATTTCTTCCTGAAGTTATACGCAATCCTATATTTCTTAGCTTTCATTTGTTGTCATACTTATTTATCTCTTTAATCTAAATGTGTGTAACTACTAAAGGTTAAAAATATTCTTGTGTCATCTCTCAACTTTCTGAGGTATCTTCCCACTCTAACTTCTTTATTTCACTCTCATGTAAGAATAGTTGTTGCCAGTGTGCTGGTATTTACTTAATATGGGTGGTCAACTGTTGGAGCAGATATCTTAAATTTCATTACCATAATTAGTTTATAAAACCACTATGTTCCTTGCACTCAAAATTAAAATGTCTTACCCTTCCTTCTATTTCTGCTTTTGGCTTCTTTGTGCTCTTTGGGCTTCATCTTTTTCTCTTCTCCAGATTCTCCATCACTTACAGTCAGTTTGTGCCTCAAAAGCCTATGTCTATATCTTGGCTTCTTAGATTCTTCAGAATCTGAATCTGATTCAGTATTGATTTGATTTTTTACTTCTAAATGGAAAAAACAAATCAGGAAAACCTTCAGGCTTTTATTTTTAAAATGTTTTCTAAAACCATTTTGTTGACAATTTTCATGATTTATAAAAAAGACCAGAACTATGTACTTACCTGGGAATCACTGGTGATACGAGGCAATCTCATACATCAGACTTGATCTATTACTATTATTAAATATTGATTAAACATCACCAATACATATTTGTAAATAATTTAAAGGTAAAAAAAAATTTGCTTTGAAAATCATCTGTTTATAGGCAGTAACTGACAAAATGTGCACAATAACTACCAGATACTCAAATGGAGTAAAAGTTGTAAGGTTTTAAAAACGTTAATAAACTTCAAATGCATGTATTAACATAGTCTTCAAAGATTGAAATGGAAAAACAATCAAATTATGGTATCCTGTACTTTTCTTTGGGGAGCTTACCCTCATCTCCTGGGTTTTCTTCACTGTGTTTTCCAGTTCTTTTTTTCCCTTCTTCTGGTTCATCATCTGAAGATCCATCCTCATCAGAAGAAAGATTGGCTTTAATTTCTTCTAAAAGCATCTTCTTGGCAATTCTTGAGAGTAAAAAGACAATAAAAAACTATGCATTTGGTGAAGAACAAAACAAAAATTACAAACAAAAACAAATAATTCTGTTTCAAAAGAAAGATAAATGTGTCAACAGACTTTACATTATAAATAAAAGACTACCAGACCATGTTTTAACATAAGCTACTAACTTAAACTTTTGAAAATGCTCTTAGCACTGGTATTTTCCCAATTCAGTGTAATTCTGCAATATATTGAAAAATCTGAGGGACATTTCCACTAACAATTTTGACCAACTGTAAACTTCATGATGGACAATCTTCCAATCCTATACTTGTTCTGCTGCCATCATTCAATAACTACAATATCAGACAGGCCCACAATAACAAATTTACTTACAAAGACAAAAATGGCATTCCAAGACAAAACTCCACAAGAACATTTATTCTTAGAAACATTATCTTAGAAAATATATTCTTAGAAACATATTCTTAGAAAATCAGTATGTGATAAACCTCTTTATTATAAGACAGTGCCTCAAACTGGGGAGTAATAATTTTGGTCCTCAAATTTCAATTTACAGCCTGACATCATCAAAATGGCGGTATGAGGTGAGCATCTGTAAAGCTCCCCTAAAATTTACAACTAATTGAACAACAATAACTCCTGCACAGCAGACACGCAAGACAAAGAGGCCAACTACTGAATTAACCTAAAGGTGGGCGAATCGCACAAGTGGAGGAGGAGGGAAGGGAGAAGTGCAGAGAAGGAGCCGCGTAGGCGCAGGACACAGACCTAGCTCAGTGCTCCGAGCTCGCTGCATCCCGGAACTACCGCAGCTGCAAGAGATGGAAGAACTCGGACTGCTAGGGCTCCGCTTATGGCCCACAAGGCTGAGGGGACAGCATATAACACAGCTGAACACAACGCTCACGGCAGAGACCTTGGAGAAACGACTGAGGGAAAAAGGCTTTGAAAACGGTGGTTTAAGCCCTCACTGCCGAGCAGAGAATGGAAGCCTTAGGCACTGAGACTAGTCGTCCCCCTCCCTGCCCTCCCAGAGCTCGCCCCGCCACCACCTGCCCGGTGCTAGAAGCAGAACAATAGCAGTGTCAGATCAAAAGAACAGAATATTTGCTGTTCTGAGAACTGTGGACCACAGACAGAGATTCGCAGCCCAACTGGTTCCAGCAAAACATAGGGAGCTGTAGAAGCAGGAACGGTTGTGGTGGTGGTCACCACCATTGCTTTGGGCCACCTCTCACAACTCGCCCCACCCCTGACCCCACCTATCTGGGCAGATCCCTGCAGGAGTCAACAGAACTGCTGGAACATACAGGCTCTGAATCTAATTCAGGAAGAGCTTTGGAACTTCAAAAGCTCTCACCATACCCACATGGACACTGCGCCCTGTGACCCAGGCAAACTATTAACAGAGGGGAAGCCGGTCTCCCAGGGAATTTCCCCATTGTGTGAGAAGCTGGAGTAGTGCAAAGAAAACATAGCACTACCATGAGAGAGAGAAAAAAAAGGTTGCAGTCGGAGACAAAATAAAACATTCTACCAACAAGTACTGGAAAACAAAAGAAACACCTCTTCCTATCAACCTGTTGCAGAACCCATTCCTGTAGATGTCTAGGATGAGAAATCATAAATTAGTAATTGCCATGAATAACCAAGGCAATAATACACCTCAAAAACAAAGAGAAAAGCCTCCACATAAGGAACTTGAAAATATGGAAATATGAGACTTAAATGACACAGAATTCAACATTGCAGTTCTGAAACACCTCAACGAGACACAAGAAAACACAGAAAGGCAGTTTAATGAACTCAGAAACACAATCAAAGAACAACATCAGCATTTTACGAAAGAGATTGAAATTTTAAAAAAGAACCAAATAGAATTTCTGAAGATTAAGTACTCAATAGAAGAAATTAAGAATGAAATAACCAGCTTAGGTAGTAGAGCTGACCAGATGGAGGAAAGAATCAGTGACATAGCAGATAGAAACCTGGAAATTACACATAGCAGATAGAAACCTGGAAAGAGACGTGAGACTTAACACAAATGAAAGAACTCTACAAGAACTTTCTGACTCCATCAGAAAGAGCAATATAAGAATAATGGGCATACCAGCAGGAGAAGAAAGAGAGAAGGGAACAGATAATATATTCAAACAAATTGTTGATGAGAACTTCCCAAACTTGTGGACAGAACTGGATCCTCGAATCCAAGAAGCAAAAAGAACACCTACAGACCTCAATCTCAGCAGGCTTTCTCCAAGGCACATTGTCTTAAAGCTGTGTAAAGTCAACGACAAAGAAAGAATCCTAAAAGCAGCCAGGGAAAAGAAGACGGTAACCTACAAAGGAAAACCCATTAGATTACCATCAGATTTCTCAGCAGAAACTCTACAAGCCAGGAGGGTATGGAACCAAATAATGAAACTATTGAAAGAGAGAAATTATGAACCAAGAATAATATATCCAGCAAAGATACTCTTTAGGTATGAAGGAGGAATAAAGACCTCTCCAGACATACAGAAGCTGAGGGAATTTTCTAATACACGACCTGCACTACAAGAAATACTAAAGGAGGCTATTCGACCACCATCAACAGGGACAATTTGTGGAAACCAAAACATAAAAAGGGGGAAAGTAAACGCCTACACCAGAATATGGGAATAGAGAGAGTAAGCGTGCTGAAGAAAATGGAATACTCTAAATACCAAACTTTCCTTTACATAAACTTAACGGTAACCACTCAAAAAAATCCAGAACTGAAATACATACTGTAATAAGAAACAGAGGGAAACATCACAGAATATCACCACACAGAAAGTATAGACAACAACAAAAAGGCAAAGAAACAATGGAGACACAATATTAAGAGAAAACTAAAGACAGAATGATAGGAAATCCTCACATATCAATAATCACCCTAAAAGTAAATGGACTGAACTCACCAATAAAAAGGCAGAGAGTAGCAGATTGGATAAAAAAACTAAACCCAACCATATGCTGTCTCCCACAGGGGCAACTCAGCTACAAGGACAAGCATAGACTCAAAGTGCAAGGGTGGAAATTGACACTCCAAGAAAATGATACCCAGAGAAAATCAGGTGTGGACATAATGATATCAGATGAAACAGACTTCAGGGTGAAAAAGATAACAAGAGGCAAAGATGGACATTTCATAATGTACAACAAGAAGACATAACAGTCATCAATATTTATGCCCCCAATCAGGGAGCACCGAAATATACCAAGCAACTACTAACAGAACTAGAGGTAGAAATTGAGCAAAGCACAATTATACTAGGGGACTTTAAATACATCATTGACAGCTATGAATAGATCATCCAAACAGAAAATAAATAACGATATAGAAGCCCTAAATGACACATTTGATAAAATGGACATAATTGACATATATAGAGCACTTCATCCTAAAACATCAGATTGTACAATTTTTTCTAGTGTACATGGAACATTCTCAAGGATAGACCATATACTGGACATAAAATAGGCCTCAGCAAATTTAGGAAGATCAAAATCACACCAAGCACATTCTCTGATCACAAGGCTTTGAAATTCGATATCAACTGCAAAAAGAAAGCAGGAAAAAACACAACTACATGTAGATTAAAAAACATGCTTTTAAAGAACAACAAGGTCAAAGAAGAAATTACAGGAGAGATCAAAAGATACATAGAAACTAATGACAATGAAAATACATCCTAGCAGTTTTAAGAGGGAAATTTATATCATTACAGGCCTATCTCAAGAATCAAGAAGAATCCCAAATACATAAGCTCATGTTACACCTCAAAGAACTAGAAAAAGAAGAATAAGTGAAACCCAAGGTCAGCAGAAGAAAGGAAATAACAAAAATCAGAACAGAACTAAACGAAATAGAATACAAAAAGACAATAGAACCAATTCATGTGACAAAGAGCTGGTTCCTTGAAAAGATTAACAAAATTGACAAACCCTTGGCTAGACTCACTAAGATAAAAAGAGAGAAGACAGTAATTAAAAATCAGAAATGAAAAAGGGGAAGTTATTACGGACACCACAGACATACAAAGGAACATCAAAGAATACTATGAAGGACTATATGCCACCAAATTCAATAACCTAGAAGAAATGGAGAAGTTCTTAGAAACATGTAGCCTTCCAAGGCTGAACCATGAAGAATTGGAAAATCTAAACAGGCCAATCACCAGTAACGAAATTGAATCAGTCATCCAAAACTTTCCCAAAAGCAAAAGTCCAGGATCAGAAGGCTTCACTAGTGTATTCTACCAAACCTTCAAACAGGATCTAATACCAATCCTGCTCAAAATCTTCCAAAAAATTGTAAAAGAGAAAGTACTACCTAACTCATTTCATGAGACCAACATTACCTTGATATGAAAACCTGGTAAGGACAACACACAGAAAGAAAACTACAGACCAATATCTCTGATCAATACAGATGCAAAAATCCTAAACAAAATTCTAGTAAATCGAATACAACAATGCATTAAAATGATTATTCATCACGACCAAGTGGGGTTCACCCCGGGTGAACAGGATGTTTCAACATCTGCAAATCCATCAATGTGATACATCATATAAACAAAATAAAGGACAAAAATCATATGATTATGTCAATTGATGCAGAAAAAGCATTTGACAAGACGCAACATCCATTTAGGATTAAAACACTTAATAAAATAGGTATAGAAGGAAAATACCTTAACATAATAAATCCATATATGACAAGCCCTCAGCTAATCTCATAATTAATGGTGAAACACTGAAGCCCTTTGCTCTACGTTCAGGAAGACGACAGGGCTGTCCCCTATCACTTCTGCTTTTCAACATAGTGTTGGCAGTCCTTGTCAGAGCAATCAGGCAAGAGACAGAAATAAAAGGAATCCACATTGCGAATAAAGAAGTTAAATTATCACTCTTTGCAGATGACATGATGCTATATATAGAAAACCCTAAAGACTCCACCAAAAAGCTATTGGAAACAATCAACGAATACAGTAAAGTTGCGGGCTACAAAATCAATGTACAAAAGTCCATTGCATTCCTATATGCTAGCAATGAAATCTCAGAAAAAGAAATACAAAATCAATTCCTTTTGCAATTGCAGCAAAAGAGTAAAATACCTGGGAATAAACTTAATCAAGGATGTGAAGGACCTATATGCTGAAAACTGTAAGACATTTTGAAAGAAATTGAAGAAGACACAAAGAAGTGGAAAGACATTCCGTGCTCATGGATTGGAAGAATCAACATAGTTAAAATGGCCATATTACCCAAAGCAATATACAGATTTCATGCAATCCCCTTCAAAATTAAAATGGCATTTTTTAAAGAAACTGAACAAAAATCATCATATTTGTGTGAAACCAAAAAGACCCCGAATTGCCAAAGCAATCCTAAGAAAAAAAGAACAATCCTGGAGGTATCACACTCCCTGACTTTAGCTTGTACTACAGGGCTACAATGATTAAAACAGCATGGTATTGGCAGAAAAATAGACACACAGACAAATGGAATAGAACCAGGAATAAAACCACATAAATATGGACAGATAATTTTTGACAAAGAAGCAAAAAACATACAATGGAGAAAAGACAGTCTCTTCAATAAATGGTGCTGACAGAATTGGAAAGCCACGTGCAAAAGAATGAAAACTGGACTGCTGTCTGTCAGCATGTACCAATATTAATTCAAAATGGACCAAAGAATTAAGCATAAGACTTGAAACAATAAACTGCACAGAAAACATAGGTACTAAATTTATGGACCTTGGGTTCAAAGAGCATTTTATGAATTTGACTCCAAAGTTAAGGGAAATAAAAGCTGAAATAAAGGAATGGGACTATATGAAACTTAAAAGCTTCTACACAGCAAAAGAAACCATCGAAAAAATAAAGAGGCAACCAACTAAATGGGAGTACATTTTTGCAAACAGTGCCTCCGATAGGGGGCTAATATTCAAAATATACAAGGAACTCATGAAATTCAACAACAAAAAACAAACAACCCAATTGAAAAATGGGCAGAGGACCTGAAGAGACATTTCTACAAAGAGGAGATAGAAATGGCAAATAGACATATGAAAAAATGCTCAACATCACTAATCATCAGGGAAATGCAAATAAAACCACAATGAGATATGACCTCACCGCAGTCAGAATGGCTATCATCAACATAATGGCAAATGTTGGAGAGGTTGTGGCGAAAACCGAACCCGCATATGCTGCTAGTGGAATGCAGACTGGTGCAGCCGCTATGGAAGGCAGTGTGGAGGTTCCTCAAAAAATTACGAATAGAATTACCATATGACCCAGCAATCCCTCTCCTGGGTATCTGCCCAAGAAATCTGAAAACATTTATCCATAAAGACATGTGTGCTCCAATGTTCACTGCAGCTTTATTTACGGTGGCCAACACATGAAAACAACCAAAATGTCCTTCGATAGATGAATGGATAAAGAAGTTGTGGTATATATACACATTGGAATACTATTCAGCGAGAAGATGAAATAGGACCATTTGTGACAACATGGATGGATCTTCAGATTATAATGCTAAGCGAAATAAGTCAGACAGAAAAAGCAGAGAACCCTATGATTTCACTGATATGTGGTATATAAACCAAAAACAACAAAAGAACAAGACAAACAAATGAGAAACAAACACTCATAGACACAGACAATAGTTTAATGTTTACTAGGGGGTAAGCGAGGAGGTGGGTGGTAGATGCGGGTAAAGGGGATCAAAAATACGGTGATGGAAGGAGAACTGACTCTGAGTGGTGAACACACAGTGGGATGTATAGATGATGTAATACAGAATTGTACACCTGAAATCTATGTAACTTTACTAACAATTGTCACCAAAATAAACTTTAATTTAAAAAAAAGTACAGAGTCCTAGTCACAATACAGTCACAGGGAAATAAAATAGATTTTGAGGAATATAATCAATAATGTAAAGATTTTATGGGCAGTCAGATGGGCACTTGTCTTATTAAGGACAGTACTTCATGGACTGTGTAGATATCTAACTACCGCAGTGTACACCTGAAGTTGATGCTGAATGATGTTGAATGTCAACTATAATTAAATATATAATATATATAATATATATGTTATATATTATATATATATTAGTTTTTTAATATATGTATATGATGTTGAATGTCAACTGTAAATAAATATATAATATATACTACATAATATATATAATATAATACATATATATTATATATTAGTTTTTTCTAATGTGTGTGTGTGTATATATATATGTATATATATATACACACATATATATATATTTCCCTCCCACACACAGAACATGGGACTATAGCATAGGGACCAGAGTCAATGGAATTCTAATAGCTATATACTATGTCAGTGGTGTATTAGATTGGGAGGGGAGGGTTACCACTTTGTGAAGGATGTAAACATCTATTACATTGTTTTGTATACCAAAAACCAATTTAAAAAAAAGAATATTACAAAAATGATTCTTTTTTCAGGGGTAATGGACTCTTCAGTGATTGTTTAGAATGCAAACTCTAAAGACAAGCCTGATTTAATTATTCTCCTCACTAACACTGTTAAACTTGAACACTATCATCTTGTTATTGAGGCTATTTCACAGTACAGGTATTAAAATATAGGACATTATGAGAAAATTTTTAGTCAAAATAACCCAGTTTATATTGAAAATATTAAGTCATCATAATCCAGTTTTAATGCCAGCCTTACTGCACAATAGCAACCATAATAAAAAAATTATGCGAATAAAGGTCCTTTCGACGAAAGAATCAATTTAATGCAACAGGTATTTGAAAGGCACCATTAACATAATAGCACATTTAAATAACTGATTGTATAATTTGGGGTGGAGACTTAGCTCAGTTGGTTAGAACATAGTGCTAGAAATAGTAACACCAAGGTTCCCGGTTCAGTCCCCGAATGGGCCACTGTAGGCTGTGTACTCTTTAAAAAAACATTTAAGATAAAATAATAGAATATAGTTACATATATAATTTAAATAACCTGATAAACTGGTAGTGTTTTTCTCCCTTTCAAAAAGTACATAAAGCCTGGGCGGCCAGTTGTCTCAGAGGTTGGTGTGCAGTGCTCATAGCACCAAGGTCACTGGTTCAATTCCCACATGGGCCAGTGAGCTGCACCCTTGACAACTAGATTGCAAACAATGGCTTGACCTGGAGCTCAGCTGCGCGCCCCTAAACTAGATTGAAAATGACTTGAACTGGAGCTGATGGGTCCTGGAAAGGCACACTGTTCCCAAATATTCCCCAATAAAAACTTTTCCAAAAAGTACATAAAGCCTAAGCTATAAAATATGAAGTGAATTCTGTTACAGAAAATATAATCTATTTATATTTTTCCTAAAAAGCTCAACCAAAAAAAGTAATGAAAGAAACTGTCGGAGAATTGGAAAGCCATATGCAAAATAATGAAATTAGACTGCTATCTGTAACCGTGTACCAAAATTAACTCAAAATGAATCAAAGACCTAAACATAAGACCTGAAACAATAAAATGCATACAAGAAAACATAGGCCCCAAACTTATGGATCTTGAGTTCAAAGAGCATTTTATGAATTTGAACCCAAAGGCAAGCGAAGTAAAAGCTAAAATAAATGAATGGGACTATGTCAAACTAAAAAGCTGCACAGCAAAAGAAATCATTGACAAAATAAAGAGGCAACCAACTGCATGGGAGAAGACTTTTGCAAACACCTCTAATAAGGGGCTAATATTTAAAATGTATAAAGAATTCATACAACTCAACAAGAAGAAAAAAACAAACAACCCAAATGAAAAATGTGCAGAGAACCTGAATAGACATTTCTCCAAAGAGGAAATACAAATGACCAATAGAAACACGAAAAAATGTTCAACATCACTAATCATCAGAGAAGTGCAAATAAAAATCACAATGAGGTATCACGTCACGCGAGTCAGAATGGCTATCATTCAGACAAATAGTAACAAGTGTTGGAGAGGCTGTGGAGAAAGAGGAACCCTCACACACTGTTGGTGGAATGCAGACTGGTGCAGCTGCTGTGGAAGGCAGTGTGGCGGTTCCTCAAAAAATTAAGAACAGAATATGACCCAAAATTTCCTCTCCTGGGTATCTACCCAAAAAAAACTGAAAACATTTCTCTGTAAAAATATATGTGCTTCAATGTTCATTGCAGCTTTATTTACGGTGGCCAAGACATGGAAACCACCAAAGTGTCCTTTGGTAGATGATTGGATCATGAAGATGTGATATATATACACAACGGAATATACTACTCTGCCATAAGAAAAGATGAAATGGTACCATTTGCGACAATATGGATGGATCTTGAGATTATTATGCTGAGCGAAATAAGTCAGAAGAGTTCGAGACCCATATGATTTCAGTGATATGTGGTATATAAAACTGAAAGCAACAAAAGAACAAGACAAACAAATGAAAAAACAAAAACTCATAAACACAGACAATAATTTAGTGGTTCCCAGAGGGTAAGGGAGTTGGGGGGTGGTAGATGAGGGCAAAAGGGATCAAACATATGGTGATGGAAAGAGAACTGACTCTGGCTGGTGAACACACAATGGGATATACATATATCACGATGTATTACAGAATTGTACACCTGAAATCTAAGTAATTTTACTAACAATTGTCACCCCAATAAACTTTAACTTAAAAAAAAGAATCTGTCAACCTATATTTTTTATTGTTTATTACATAAATGCAATTACATAGAATTTACAAGTTAGACCATTCTAGCTCACAATAGCATACATTTACTTTCAAATAAGAATGATGCTACAATAATAGTATGCTAAAATAACAGAAACTTTATTCACACTTACTAAAATATTCAGGACATAGCTAAGTCTTTTTAATTACCTCAAAAGCTATATAGCTTAAAATGAAGAAAGATGAATAACAGTGAACTCTATTGCAGAACTTTCACACAAATATGTAAGTATATAAATCATATATAAAGTGTATGTCACATACAAGTGTTTCAGAAATTATAAAGCATTTACTTCCTCAATTTCAGAAATACCAAAACTTCTTTGGCTAAAAACTAGCCTGCATATCTTGTTTCTAACAAACTCTTTCTACTTTCATGAAAAGATGCATTATAATTAAAATGAAATGCTTGAACAAGAAAGAAGTTTTATAGAAATTTATTGCATCCAATTAACTGAGCATTTGCATTAAAGCACTATTTACCTCTCCACAACATCAACATCGAAAATGTATTATAATACTTCTAGGAAGCATATATGAAGTTTATACACAATTTATGTACAATTAAAACTGTGTACATATTTGTGCACAATTGCAATATGCTATCTACCAAAATACATCCTACTTAAAACTGTGAAATTGGTAAAAGTAATTCCAAGCCTTAATCATCATCTGTAAATTTCTAAAAGCTTCTCAGAGGGTATTTAAATATACTCAAATACATCGCCTATACTAAAATGGTTCAAGAAGGTATTTGTACCCCCATTATTAGATAATCCATGGGTATTAGATAACCTCTTTGGTATCCTGAACATGAAACAAGTTATTAACCGTATATTTTATAAAGTGACATTAAACTGAGTATAAAGAAAAATATGCTCAAGATAAAATTCAACTATTTTCAAAAGTACTTATCAGGGCTGCATTTTCCAATCACAAATACAAGACAGAATTAAAGGTACCTTCCTTTAATTAATTTAATTAAATTAATTAATTAAAATATTGTCCAGTTCCAGAGAGATACGATAAAGTAACTTAAAAAATGAAAATGAGGTTTATATGTTGACAAGCTCTATCACAAATAAAAAATTATCATACCTTAATGACACTCTCATTTGGTGGTTAAATACAAAATTAAGGCTTACTACGCACAGTTAAATTAGGATATAGCATGTTTCAAACATTATTAGCCTTTCAGTAACATTTGAAGTCTCATGTGTTACAGGAAAACAAACAGTAACATAAAGTGAAAAGGAATTAACGCATTTCGAAAGAATACATTTTTAAATGCTTTCATAATCTAGCTGTGATTATGTCCTATATAAAATGCCTCATAAATAAAATGTATACTCTTACTATTCCATTCTGTACCTCACCACTATCGCATAAAATAACTGGATATACATTCAAAATATAAGTATGTAAGCAGCATCTGAGTCTTTGTAGCCATGATTAAGCTCTATTCAAAAGTGCAAAATAGAACTGCTCAGTAACCTTAATAAAAACATTGTCCTGTTAATTGGGAGAACGCTGATCTGTGAAACGGAAAAACCCATCAGCACCAGCTAGATATAAAACTGAGCAAGAACAACAGCTGTCCCCACAGCACTGACTAACTCAAAATTAATTTCTTAAAAAATTATGACACAAAAATTACATGTATATTCTCTTACTACTAGAGCTTACTATTGGGAATAAATGGACAGTTAATATAGTACTCTTTAGTAAAACCATCAGATCTATTACAGATTTTTGGTGATAGGATTAATCAGAGAAAATTTCATCCAGCCCTTTCATTTCAGAGATCAGAAAATTTTGGCGAAGAGTAGTTAAGTCACTTGCCCAAGATCCTACAGCCAGTGTTAGAAAATTTAGAAATATAAGTCAGATATTCTTATCCCCATTATTCCAAAATTTCATCCACCATACCACACTTGGTTGAAAGGTGACGAGTATGGGGTATACCACAGTCTAGCAAAGGTTTAAAAGGTATGTAAAAACATATGGTTATATTCTTTAACACCTTTGTTTTCCTTTATTCTTCATTGATGACATACGGGTGTCCCTTTGGATTTTTTCCTTCTCCCAGCCATCCCTTAGTTAAATAAATCTGTACAGGATACACTGTTTACATTTAAAGCTATTGTTTATGTCTTATCAGAGCTAATACTATCATACTGTCTACTTATATTTTATTTGAAAAAATGTTTAAAATCTGTATTAGTCTGGACACTATGTAAATTGATACTAATTTTGAAAGTGATTTCTTAATCTTAAATATCTGAATAATCTCCTTTTTTTCACATGAACAGGTTTTAATAAATAGGACCACCATACTGTATGGCAATTAAAAATAATAATCATATTATGGAGAGATGTTTTTTGTCACCAATTTACTGAGGTATGATTTACTTTCATCAATAAAATAATCTGTCAAACTTAAAATATTCTCAAACTTATCAGTTTACATGAAAACATAAAATCTATAGTGCTGTATTTATAACAACACATCCTACACTCCCTCTTAAGGTTTCGGGTTTTAGCCCATTTTCTGGCCTTTCTTAGGCAGGCACTCCTGGTTTTTACAACCAGCTTACGGTTCCATAGCCAGTGTTTCTGCCCATGCTTAGGGTATGTTTTAAAGTGCTTACAGATGGAATCATACCTATTCTCAGGATCATTGTCATCGTCATCATCATCCACTGTGACAGGCACTGATTTAGATAAGGCTTCATCTCCTTGAGGGGAAAAAAAGTACACTTAAAATTAGTTTTAATTTACCTATGTACGTAAAACCATGTAAAATAAATCTAAAAGTCTAAAACTTCAAAAACAACTAGTGGGTTCTACACTATACTCTGGGATCTAAAACATGGTTAAAAAGAATTTATAAGTGCCAGCAGTAAATTTAAGAAGTGCCAGCAGTAAAGTGATAAGTCAGTTGAATCTTATTTATTTTACAGTGTCTTCCCAGAGCACAAGTGTTTTGAAGCTCATCCCTCTGGTAACAAGTCTGTATCATTAGCCATAACATTAGCGTAAGTTTCTTGCTGAAATAAGCTTTATAGTGATCCGTTTTACGTTTACAGTTAACAGACGTATCATTGAAGAACAGAAAAATTGCTAGATATTTGAGTAATACCAAGTAATTTCAAAATATACTTGAATTTGTATTGTATTCATGAGTGGAATTAGAGACATTCAAGTACAGTAAAACTGATTTCCTTATAAAAAAGCAACATTTTTATCCTTTGATTAAAAATCTAAAGAAATTAAGATTTGTGCATTTCATTATATGTAAATTATACCTCAAAAACAAACTTAAATATTAAACTCTTGTTCATACCATATATGCTGAAGTAATTAGGGAGAAGTACGCTGATGTTTACTATTTACTTGGCAATTTATCCAAAATTTCAAGAGCATAAATAACACTGAGTGAAAAGAGCCAATCTCAAAAGGTTATATGCTTCGTGATTCCATCTCAAAATAACAGAGATAAAATCAGATCAACAGTTGCTAGGGGTTAAGAATGGGGATCAGCATGAGGTGTGCATAAGGTTTAGCACAAAAGAAACGTATGGTAATGGAACAATTCAATCTTGGTTGTGGTGATGGTTTACGAGGTCTGACAATTAAGTTCGCGAACTCATCCTAGAAAAAGTACTACATACCTCAGTGCTGAATATCAATCACTATGGTCACCTTCAAAGTCCTCCCCTTAGGAAGCTATACACCAATGCCAGCGCCTAGTCCACCCTTCAAAGCAATTTTGGAACTCTCTTTCTGGAATGGCCATCAGAGCTGTCGTCGTATTACCCTTGATGACCAGAATGTCATCAAAATGTCTTCCTTTCAATATTTCCTTTATCTTCGGGTAAAGAAAGAAGTCACTGGGGGCCACATCAGGTGAGGAGGGAGGGTGTTCCAATAGTTATTTGTTTACTGGCTAAAAACTCCCTCACAGACAGTGCCTTGTGAGCTGGTGCATTGTCGTGATGCAAGAGCCATGAATTGCTGGCGAAAAGTTCAGGTCGTCTAACTTTTTCACAGTCTTTTCCACCCTTCCAAACAGTAAACATGGTTAACTGTTTATCCAATTGGTACAAATTCATAATGAATGATCCCTCTGATATCAAAAAAGGTTAGCAACATTGTTGCAACAAGTTCCCGAACTTAATTGTGTGATCTAGTACAAAGCCACACAATACAATTGCACAGGACTATGTTTATACAGACACCACAAAAATGAATGAGTACATATAAAACTGGTGAAACCTGAAGAAATATTGTTTCCTGGTTTTGACACTGTATTATAGTTATGCAAGATATTACCATTAGGGGAAACTGAATAAGGGGTATCCACATTGTCCATGTATGTACATTTTTTGTGTGCAACTTCCTATGAATTTATAATTATTTCAAAATAGTTAAAAGGGCAAAAAAAGTTACTTACACTGATGGACAAACAGAAGAATACACAGATAGGTGATAAAGCAAATATAGTACAATGTTAACAGAAGAAACCTTTCTGTATATTTAAATTTTTTCATAATAAAATATTTGGGGAAAACGTTAGAAGAAAAAATCCATAAAGAATGCAGACAGCTACAGGTTCAGGACAGAAATACACTAAATATAGAGAGGCAAAAATAAATTGCACAATATCTTAGCAAACTCACAATAAATACCTCATTCAAACAGACCAATCTTCAAATGAAATATTACTAGTAACAGTACTGTCATTTGCCTTACTACATCTTTTAAAATTGACCCCATCCTTCAAAATTGAATTAAATGCTACCTTTTCTTTTAAGTCTTCCTCCAATATTTAAACTAAATGGTTCAATTATCACATCGCCCCATTTTAATGTTGTATCTTTCTTCTTCTATTCTTTGTTTAAAAAATGGTTTATCGATGTCTATCTTGCTCATTAGACTGCAATCTCTACAACCATGTTCTTACTCTTGGTTGCTCATGGCATTCCCAAGCCCCAAGTTCTAAGAAAATGTTGTACCACATAACAGGATACCCAACTATTGCTGAATAAACTAGAACCGCTAAATTCATGAAAGCAGGGGAAGTTTTTTAAGAGCTCATTAAAAATGTCGCCAAAATTAAGTTGGATGTGTTACAGAAATAAATAAATGTAGCATGCTTATATATGCATCCAAGCAAATTCTTAAGGAATGCCACTTACATCACTGGCTTACACCCAACCTTACCTTGAAAAAGAGTACTTTTTACAGTGCTTATTTTCAATGCCCTTCATATTCTTTTCTGCTTCAGATTTTCTACTGACAAAGTCCAATTTTCAGATGTGTTAACTCCCTAGCAAATTTATCTTTTTTTTATCTAATCAGTCCCAAGAAATATCCAGGATTAACAAAATCTGAACAAGGCTGGTTCCACCAAATAGTTGAGAGACTGGCATCTGATGCAGTGCTGAATTCCCAAGGTTTCTCTGGGTATATACATGAGAAAAAGTTCACTTCCCCATCAGCACACTGGTCCTTCAAAATGAAGTTACATAAATCAAAATGGAACACAATGATAGACTAATGCTGGGTTAAGGAATTACTGGGAAATGTACCCTCTGAGTATCTGCCATATGTTGCCATCTCTTCTTAAAATCTGAACAGGTATTATTTATCACACTAGGAATTAATAGTTCCAAACATGAGAAGTGTATCATAGATATCCACATATATATCAAATAAAATGATATTTGGGGAAATGAAAATTAGTATTTGAAATTAATTAAGCATGTTGGTTTCACTAGGGAAGATATTTAATCATGGAAACCACTCTTCCAAATTTAAGATTAGTTCACTAGCCTAGAATATGGTAATGAGAATACTCCACGTAACTAATTATAATTAATTATTCTCATATACACCAATCCTTAATAAAAGTTTTCTCAACTAACTTGATAGTGAAAACATTGATTTGATATCCAAGTAACTATTGGATTGTGTTTTGAATACAAGTCCACAATCTCTTATACACAATTCTGAAATCCAAATACTCTCAAACTGTAAACGTTATGTAAAGTGGTGCCAAAGTTTATTTGGCAGCAAAAACCAATCTGAACTGTTTATTCTTCTAAGTGTGAATGTTCATGTTTTGCTACAGAAATACTAATGTGTCTGATTATGGGGGTGTTCCCTCAGGCCCTGACGGAGCTATTATACAACATATGGTAACCACTCTATATTATCTCCCTGAAAACCAAACATTTGAAAATTCTGAAACACATTAGGCCCGAGAATTTCAGGGACTGAGGACCTGTAGTTACAATAGAATACAAGCAGAGCTCCCTCGAGGCGTGTGATATAGCAGAGCATTACATTGAGTACACCATGCATGTCAGACTTGGTTTTCAAATCAACTGATTACATCATTACTCCATAACAGGAATGTAAAGATTAAAAAGCAAGATTCAAGTTAATTCCACTAAAATCCAATTGGGATAAATGGAAAATCCTAACATAAGGAATGAAACACAGTTATAAGTGGAATTCTACTTTATAAAAATTTTGAAATAAATTTCAAGTGTCCATGGTTAACTGACAGGTTTTAGTGACTTAAAAAAACACAACGAGTGACAAGATTATATTCATTATACAACTGATTTTAGTCAGAACAGCAATAATAAAAATTATTTTCATAATTTTTGGGGACGGGGTGGAATATCATTATTTGGGTTGACCCAAACCCTAATTCCTAGTGCTGTATCTCATCAGGGTAGGGTAATCCATCTAGTTTTTTTGGATTTCTTTCTTCCTTTATTTCGTTAGTACTGAAGACAGAAACATCTGTTCATGTCATTAGAAAAAAAAATTGATGAGCATCAGCAAAAAGTTTCAATGAAGTAAATCTAATTTTTTTCAGAGGATTTCATGGAACACAGAGTTATTCTGTCCAATTTAAAAAGTCATATGCATGGTAAAGCAGTTAAACCATTCACATGTTATACCAGTACCAAGCACCTATCTCCATTACATGAATAAATCTCTACTGAACTACTGGCACCAGTCTGATTTTCCTTCATAAACTACTATTCATTACATTAGAGAAAAAGCATTAAATATTGGGAAATAAATTTTGTTATTATTATAAAAAAAGAAAAAAAAAGAAATTTTGTTATTTACCCAACAAACTTGGTATACTTGATACAGAATACTAACAATGTTTGAAACATCTTCCAATGATGGCATAAAAATAAATGGAGAAAGACGTTAAGGAAATTAAATAATGTAGTTATTCAAGAGAGAATAAGTAAAAATTGCATTTTATTTATTTTTTGCATACCTGAAGATTGACAAAATCCAGTATGTGAAGACAGCACTAAATTTTCAGTCACAGGCTTAATTTTCTGTTCATCACTGCTCCCTTCGCCTACAGAATTATGATCATCATCTCCTATATCAGAAGATGAGGAAGTAATGTCAGCTTGCTTCCTTTTAGTGCTTGTTCTTAGGGAGTTTCTCATTTTCTCCTTAACATTGCCTGCCTTCTTTTTAGCTGAAGTTCTTTGTTTCTTCAGCTTTTTATTATCTTCAGAACTTTCCTCAGCATCTGATGATGAGCCACCTTGTACTTCCTTGGTATTTCTCTTTGAATTTAAATTTCGTCTTTCCCTCAATTCTATTCGCTTCAGTTTCTTATCAGAAGAATCACGACCATCTGTTTTCATGGAATATTTCTCAGTATCAGATGATGAACAATCTTGTCTTTTCCTTGGACTTTTTTCAGACAAGTTGCACCTTTTCTTCTCTCTACTGGATGCTACATTCTTACTCCTTTTTTCTTCTGAAGAATCACAACTATCTCTTTTCCCTTGTAACTTCTCAGCATTAGCAAGTAATTCATCCTTCTTTTTAGTTTTATCTTTTATCTTTTTACTTTTCTTTTCCCCATCAGTTGTGCCATTCTTATTTTGTTTCATGCCTTTAGGAAAAGGACACATTTTTTCTCCTTCAGGTAATTTCTCAGGGCCATCAGATGATGATTCATACTGTTGTTCCATCTTAATTACGTTTTTCTTCAAATCTGTAGTTTTCTTCTCTCTTTCCTCAGTTCCCTTTTTGCTCTTCTTTTTATCATCTTCAGAGGCATCGTCACTGTGCTCTTTCTTTGAGAACTTCTCAGCAACATCAGATAAGCTACCCTGTACTTTCTCACACGTTTCAGTTTTCAGATGCTTACTCTTTTCTTTAGTTTCAGCAATATTTTTGTCTTCTGGAGAACTAAAACTCTCCTCTTTCCCAGAAGAAGGCACATCAGCACCATCAGAAGAAACAACAGGCTGTTCCTTCTTTGACACTGTATCACTTAAATCTAAGTTGGTCTTATCTTTATCCACTGTGCTTTCTGCTGAAGAAAACTTGTCTCTCTCCTGTTTCCTTTCAGGATCATCAGCTGACCCTTCTTGTGCAGCCTTCAAACTTTTCTGCCCTTGATTAGCCATTCCTTTTTTGCTGTGTTTTTCATCTTCGGAAGAATCATAGTCTTCTTTATTTGGAGCTCTCTTTTTGGTTGTTCTGGCAGCCCCAATTTTACTCATGCTCTTTATCTCTTTTTCTAATTCTGAGTCATAATTGGAAGAATCAGACCGGTTTCTTCGTTTCTTTTTAGAAACTATAAACCTTTTAGGTGATTTGCCTTTTTTAATATCAAAATCTGAGCCAGAAGTAGAACTTTTTCGTTTCCTTTTTCCTTGATTATCATCTTTCCCTGTTTGAGTCTTTAAATCATACAAAGTCTTTCCATGATTTGTATAAGTTTCATTAATATCAGTATCTGAAGAAGAACTGTGACTCATCCTGGATACCTCTTTGAGGATTGCTAGCATTTCATCAGAATCTGAATTTTGATCCACAATATTTAACTGCTTAGATTTAGGCAATTTATTAGGTTTAGGATTATCGATAGCACTGTCAGAAGAATTCCGCTTATCATTTTTTCTCATTGGACCTGACAGTTTTTGTTTCTCCGTAACTGTTTCACTGCTTTCTTCATCTGAATTAGATGTTGCAGGGTTGGTTTCTGTCTGTCGCCTCAAGGGTGTAGTCTTTACACGTGGGGATCTTCGAAGATCAGATTCTTCTGAAGGTAACAGAACTTCACATTCAGCCAAATACTCATTATCATTTTTTTCCTGTCCAAGTCCACAGTTCTCTGGCTTGGAGCTCAGATCAGAACTTTTGTAGCCATCTTTATCTTGTAGAAGTTCCTGACAATCAGCACCTTTAATTGGGGAATTAGAAAGGGAGACAGGAGTGAGTTTAACATATAATTCTTTTGTTACTTTTGTTGTAGTTTTTGATTCAATACCTCCTCTGTCATCTTTTGAAGAAATATTTAATTTTACAGAAGACCTCTCCAGTTCTTGCTCAGTGCCACTGTTGCCATCACCCTGGTGAACAGCTGAACTCTGAACTTCCATAGCACTCTCAAGATTCTCAAAAATGTCTTCTGGAACTGAGGAAGGAACAGACACAATATCCATGTCTAAGTCTTCAGATGTGTTAGCAGGTTCATACTGAGGTTCTTCCTTTTTACCAGATTTCTTATTGTCACCACTGGTACTTTGATTGGCTCTTTGTTCCTCTTCTAGAATGTTCTGATCCATGCGCTCACTATCTACCTGCTTTCCTGACAGTTTGGCTTCTGATTTTGAAGTATCTTTCCTTTCCAAAGCACAGGATTTTTCTCCTTTTTGTACTTTTGTTTCAGACTTAGCTTCTATGACTTTATGCTCTTTGGTATTTTTCTCTTTGTTTATAGCATCCAAACCTTCAATCTTTGAATTCAAATCTTCTTCTAATGCAAGATGAGCTTTCCTGATATCGGCCAACACAGATTTAAAAGCCTTAAGCTGACGTAACTTTGTATCAGAATTGATTTCTGAATTATCTGTTGCCTGCTTCAAAAACTTAACATAACTAGAGTTCATGTTGGCTGTGGTTTCAATCAGTTTTTTTGCCTTCTTAATCATCTCTTTGGGCACAATTAGTGCTGAGTAAGAGTAGGTTACAGAACCAGAACATGAATCATCTAATTTCTTTTCTTCTCCATTACAATTTGAACTATTTTTCTTTGGAGAAAATCTGGATGTATGGTCACATACTTTATTACTCTTTTCACTGTCAACTTTTATCTTCTTCTTATTTTGTTGCAACAACTGTTCTAAATTTTCAAATACGCTGTTACATGCAGTAACCAAGTCCAACAAAGGCTCCGGGTGACAAATGTAGCAATACCATTGGTTGTTTTCATCCATTATCGTAGATAGCTCCTTTCGGCCAAGGTTGCGCAGAATGCATTTCTTGCAGAAGGCATTATGGCAAAAGTCACAACAAATCAAGTTTCCACCTTCTGCACACCATCTGAAATTATTTAAAGATTAAAATATTATTCCCAAATCAAACTCATTTTAAATCTTTTCATTATTAAAGCAATTTAAAATTTCCTGCCATCAATTTTAATAGAAAAGCAATTTAGGTCATCTGCTTATTCTTTAATAAAAACTTAAAACAGACATAAACCTCAGGCTTTGGGGAAAAGAACAATCTTCCATTAAAGACATCAACAATGATACTACCAAAAATGGATCTATTAACAGATTATGTAAGAATCCCTCCCCCCCCAAAAAAAAGTAGACAACACTGAATTTTAGTTCATCTTGAGGTATTACTTACCTACATTGTTCATCCATTCCATCTGAGTCACGGCTAATATCATCACTCATGTAATACTTAAAGCAATTCTATTAAAAGAAAAGGGGAAAAGGAAATTTTATTCAAAATTGGTGGCATACAGGATAAAAACTTGATTTTTTAAGTCATTAAAAAAGTAAAAGGAATATGTGTGTGGGCCTATATTTTAGACAATCAAAGCAAAAACACTGAACTACTCAATACTAGTACTTTCCAGACAAAGGAATAGCTCAAGAAACTAATACCTTGAAATAGATATCCATATCATTGAGCCCATTATTCCTTATATAAAAGTTTATAAAAGATTTTGGTAAAGCAAATTTCTGATTTCATATGACTAGCTACTAAAGCTCTATATAAAAATGCATTAGGTGTTGTTGCTACTTAATAAATTTAGTAGTCATCATATATAAACAGCTACTGTTGTACAGCTAAGCAACATTATCCTACGTTATCTTAAATCTCAAAATACCTACAAGATCGGAGGTATTATGCCCAATTGGAGAATAAAGGCTAAGGTTCATTAGTATGTAAATAAATCTCCTAAAGTCATACAATTAGTAAGAGACAAAGCTAGAATTCAAATCCAAGTCTGACTGACTTTAAACTCCTTTTGACTGGGACTGGATAAAGGGAAGGTTCCATGTCCACAGGTGAAAACTATTTATTACTGAAATGGGCTAGGTTCAACAGACTGGTCCTTGGTGGAAAAAACAAACAAACAAACAAACAATCATATTTATAAGAAAAGAGAATGGGAATGCATATTCCAAATCCTGCAATATGAAATTCAGCTGTCACAATTTAAAACTAGAGGCTACAACATGTATCCTAAATAGGTTCCTGGCTGAACTGAATTCAAGGAAAGGAGGGACAAAGATTGCTAAAGGAGGAAGTAAATTTAGTACATTTAAGTAGGTCTATATTTATCAAAAATGCATATAAGATCTAGAATCAGAACTCTTGAGAAAAGTCTGGTCTCTCCCTGCATTTCAAGGAGGTAATTTACTGCAAAACAAATTAATGCAGGATTAATCTTAGCAATATGAACTAGGAAAACCATAACACTGATATTACAGATATTTACAATAAACTCCAAGGTATTACTTTTAAAAAGTGTACATATACTGTTGAAACTATCTTAGACACGAACTAAGCATTTTTAATTCTATTATCTCCAAGTTACGTCAAAACCCCACTCCACAGAGTTTAGATATAGATAATTAGGGTACACAAGAGGGCAAGTTATAAAAAATGTATGTGTGTAAACACATACACTCTTCAGATTTTCCAAGACACCACACTCTCCCTCACCTATCATCCTTTGAACACCATGTTGCCTCTCCCTAGAATATGCTGAACCAATCTCACTTCACCAGGCTAATTCTTATTTCAGATATACCAGTTTACATCGTCTCCATGATAAAGCCCCCCTACCCAACTCCAAATTACACAGGTTTCCTTTGTGTTCCCAGAGTACACAGTATCTCCACTATCGTGGCACTAATCAGGCTTTTTAGAATCTGTCTTCCCCACTACAATAAGCAATCTAAGGGCAGAGACAATTTCCATCTTTTTCACGACTGTGTACCAAAATTCTGACACTGTGCACCAAAAGTTGGACGTATGGTAAGCATTTAGTTATTTGTGGAATGATTCATCATCAGATCATTACATACCTTACAAATAAGTACTTGCAGTGAAGGATGTCTATAAATGGAATCTTTTTGAAAATGATTGACCTGTTGTCCACAAGCTGTGCAGCTTACAATCCCATGAAGCCCATCTTCTAAGAGAAAGGAGTAACTGTTATTCACACATACAAAAAGATATTTACATTAGTCAGCATTTTGCATTGGAAATTAATACCTCATAATCCTTGGGAAAATGACATTTTGGACACAAGTTAAAAGGTTAATAATTTAATTAAACTTACTAAAAACATGACAATCTTGGCAAATTCCAGAGCTACGAATTCTAACTTGTTTCCCTTTACAAATGCAAACCCTATTTCTCACAACAACTTGATATAACATGAAGAGACTCCACAAAAGAAGTTCTGAAAATAAAGGGCAAGAGCTCTTTTTCATTTTGCTATTGCTTTGCAAATAAATTCAATATCGGTTCTGAAAGAATGGGGAAGCAAGTGACATATATGGAATAGATGCTTTTGCAAACCTATACTTAAGTTAGGTATGCCATAAAGCTTTTACTCTCAACATGGAACTGTCTGCACAGATCTTTTCAATACAGTATGTGAAGACCTGATTGTTTTATATTACCAATTTTTTTCTAAGGTTTACAAGAGTACTATCCACAATCCCCACTAAGCTGCCTTCTCTCTGTCTATTCCTCTGTGCACTTCATATCAACACTGTCTACTATTTCCAAGTAAGACTTCCAGGTACATCTATCTTGGCAGCAAAATCTCAGAATGGCTGGGCTGGGAGGTGGGGGAAGGAGGCACAGTCCATTCCACAGTATCTACAGGAAAACAGACTGAAGATAACCTTTACAACAAAGAGTAAGAGAAAACTTCTCCTGGCTCACTCTCACCCCTAGTTCTGCTTCAAGCAGTTCTGCTTCACAATCTGAGCTGAACATTAGAATCACTTGATGAATCTTTCTGAAAACAAGAGCTAAGCATTCCCAACCCTAAACCACTGAATGGGAATTGCCTAGACATTTTTTTTTTCGATTTTATGGATGATTCTGATGTGCAACCAAGAACTTGATCCAAATAAGATGGCAGATTATGATTCAAAAGAGGTCAGTGAAAATGGCTGCATTCACAAATAAAAGGGAACTAAAAAAAAAAATACAAACTTTGTCTCTATCCCTAAACAAGACAAAACAACACATACACTTCTCACCTTTTAAGTTTCTATTTTGTATTTTTCTTACTTTGAAGGTCCAACGAACCATGGACCCAAACATTATCACAAACATTTTTATTTGCAGAGGTTAAAAAAGTTTATCCATGGTATAAGGGCACAATCATACTTTCCAGAAAACACAGAGAATTTGAAGATTTACTATACAAGCTGCTAATATTGTATTTTAAATCATATTGCCCTGCATTAGTGTTTGATCTTAAGTATTCCTATATTTTGTATTTGTATTAACAGAAACAAATACACAGTGTGCACTCCTAAACTAACAAGATAAATAAAAGCTAGAGTTTGAATGTTCATCCAATGTTAGTATTTATTAAGCATCGATGCTATGTGCTTTTTGAACATATATCACTCAAGAATTAAACAAAACCAGGTGATACTTTAGAGAATTTCTCCTACATGTGCACAAGGAATCACACAGAGGATACTCACTGCAGCAATAATTAGGACATTTGAAAACAAAAAATTGAAAATAACTTCACATTTGGGAAATGGATGGTGGTTTACTCATAGTACAACATAATTCTACAGAGCTGTGAAAAAATAGCAAAAAACACTAAATTTACATTTACTGACATGGATACATTAAAAAACAATGTTGAATAAGAAATGTTGCAAAAGGATATATACAGCATACTATTTTGCATGTTTAAATGAAAAATAAATGCTTTATGAATAAATATATGTATATAAAATATGCATGGAAACACACATCCATACAAACTTCAGGATAATCATTACCTAGGGGTGGGAGGAAAGGGAAATGGATGAGAGTAGGACTGAAACTTTATTTAAGTGAGATCTGAAGCAAATATTATAAAACACTGAAATGTTACTTTCTGTACTTGTTTCTATATGTGTATGTTTTAAGTTTTTATTTTTAGTCATGAAATATCTTAATGATTATAATAATACAGTGCATAAATAGAAAAGAGGCATTTTTATTTCTGAGCTCAATATATTTTAATATTTTAAAGAGAACAAAATTATTGTGTCATATAGAAAAATCAGTTGTAAAATATATTTTCTAACAAACTGGAGAAAGCATGTCACAACAGGCTATGATATTTAACAAACAGTGGATTATAAATGGTCAATATAGTTATATCTTCGTGTTTAATTTTGTTTCAAATTAATATAAGGATGTTTTATATATGAAGTTTACCTTCTTGAAAGTTTCCTATATTAGGCTTCGATTTTGGAACTAACTTTCCTTGGAAGTGTAAATATTAACTAGCAATTCAGTTCCTCAGATCACTAGTTTATTCATACATGTGTGTATAAGTAAACACAGTTAACTTTCCTGTGTGATTTCTGACAGCTTAAAAATGTAACAAATCATTAAGACAAAAACTAACGTGAAAGATTTAAGTACTACTATATGGCTATAAAGATAAGCACGATATAAACACTCTTACACAGAACACTTAATAAAATGTTCCAGAAACATATCAGCTCAGAGCAAACACCAGCACCATAGAAAAGTGGCACTAGGAACACCCTCCCCAACAACTTTTGTTATTTTTATAACCTTTCAGCTCTTACCCACATTTCAGACACTGACTGCTCCAGAGTCCCTCCCCAGAAGACACCATTTATTAATAGATATTAATGTTGACACAATGCAGTACACTTAATTATCTGTCTTCTACATAGGACCTATGATCAGAAAAAATAAGAAACTCTTGCTCCTGGTCCTTACCATCACCTTCCAGTTGCTGATTCTCTTGTTTTAAACATACTACTTAGCTTTGGTGAGCTCTGTTACTACAATAGCATTTTCCCTACTATGAACTAGATTCTCAATAAATCTTCCTTATGCTTGAAAGGGGTAGAACACCCCCTTGTGGATAAAAGACTAAACAACATTTCCTTGAATTTCTCCAACAACCTAATGAAATATTTAACCTGAAAACTGATAATGTGTTTTATAAATACAGATACATTTTAGTAGTTCCATCAAGCTAATCATAGAGCACTGAAATAAAAATCTATACAAGATGTCATCAATGTAGGAACTATGCTATAATTTCACAATTAACATGATAAATATCAAACACACACACTTCCATTACACTTCTACTTAGAAATTTAGTGTCAAGTTCTATCTTTTAGAGATTCATTCCTTTTATAGTCATTGATTCTGGCTGTTAATCTGCCCAAAAAATACATATAGGCACTATTTAAAAATCACCAACAAGTGGGACACATACACCAATGTCATAAATTTCTAAATGAATCCTCCTTAGGCTAACTTTCTACAGATGATTAGCCAATATGGTTGTGTGTATAAGTAAGCGAGGGTAGACAGACAAAGGGAGAGGAGGCTCAGACAGATAGAGGGAAGGTTACTAACTCTAGCTCCCTTCTTTCCTACTCATCTCTGCATTGCTTTCCTTAGATCAATAGATCTCCAACTTCAATTTTCATAAGAAAAAACTGGGGCATGTTTTTGACATCATCCCCAGAAATTCTCATTTGTTAGGAGTGGAGTCAAGGAACTTGAACTTTTAATAAGCACCCCAGGTAACAGTAATGCAGATGTCCACCGCTCTGTGAAACAATGTTTTAGTTACGTACAAAGTTACCTGAAGATAGGCCCACAGGCAGGTTTTGTCCAAATCTGAAATTCTTTTGGGGTGAGGAAATATATGGTATTCTGGCATATAGGCATTACAGAACTAATATGTGAACGAAGGAAATGCTAAGCTTCTTGAGATAACTTAACAGCCACTGAAGGCAAAGGTTTTTCATAAAGTGTTTAACCTTTTCTGCTTCAGAGCTCAGAGAGAAACAGAAATTATTTTTAAGTAGTGCTTTCAATAAACAATGGGCAGAAAAGTGGAGGTATTTTTAGTAAGCACATCAGATTTTCCAATATGGTCATAAACAGCAATTTAAACTCATGTTTTCATTTTCACTTGTATTTACCTCCGCGTTTTTTGAGATTTTCAGTTTTCATTTTACTTCTGCTTCTAAATTCAGGCCCTTTAAAATCATCTTTGTCTTCATTCAGCACTGGCTCTGGTTGTACAATCACTGTACCTAGAATGATTTCATTTAAAAAACCATTACACATATTAAATGTGCAAGTGAAGTACAAGACTTCAGTTCAGATAAAGCCAACATTGCTGGTACCTAGTTTTGTTTTTTTCAAGCTTTCAATACTTGTATAAGGACCTCTCAAGAGTAAATAAAACAGGGAAATAGTAAAAGGGCCAGGTGTGAACAATCAGATTACTGGGGGAGGGAGGTATTATGAACTGATTATAACGTAAATGTGTGAATAAAGCAGAAAGCCTCAGCCCAGTTCTGAATTTTTATGGTAACTATCATCAAAGTTGTTTTGAATATGAACATCCATGCTAAGTTCCATAAAGAGTTTATAAAATAAAATGACCAGAAGGGAAAATTTTAAAAAGATATCCTATTCTTCTCATAATCCATATCATAAACTCAGAAAAAGATCTGAGGTTTCTTTCTCTATTTTTTCTTTTCGTAAGGTTTCAATTATAGTTGACATTTAATATTATATTAGTTTGAGGTGTACAGCATAGTGGTTAGACATTTATACAACTTACAAAGTGAGAAAAGGATTTTTAAGGATTGTTTTATACTGCTTTGAAAGAGAATAGTGGGGGACAACGTGAGAAGTTAATTCTGCTATTACTGCTTGCTGTACCTATTCTGAGACATTTCCCAACTAGTATGTCAAAGTTTCAGCACCCTGCAAAATCCTCAAAAAGTTTTAAACCGAAGGTTGCTTTAAGATACTTTAGCTCAAGTGCTCTAACAATAAACTGTATAATAGCATCAATCGTTGGTCCCTATGGAAATATTTTAGAAAGAATGTACTTTCTTAGCTATGAAACATGTGAACTAAAAGAGAGAGGTTGTTAATTTCGGTTTTCATTATAATCTCCCAAGAGCAAATAAAGCAGGGGTAGAGTAAAAAGGGTCCAGGTCTCACATTTATCTACATTGCTGGGCTTAGTAATTGGGAATTATCAGCAACAATTAAGAAAGGAAAACCCGGTAGTTGCCAGGGACTGCTGCCCTGAACCATGTGCCTTTGTTATCCAGCAAAAAGGTTTTGGCAAGGTATAGGATCTAGTTAAATGAATTTCTGAGTCTCTGAGAAAAGGGGGAAAGAGGACACAGAGGATTGAGTTTTTACAAACTGGCGAATTTACATAATCTCCACAAAAGAAACTATTCACAACAACCATTTCACGTATAGACTCTTAGAGAAGCCCTGACATTTGAAAAGAGTTAAAGATTTGTAACTACAAAAAAATAATAGAATTCATTCTGAAGATTCTCCTCCAAATGGAAGCAAAGCAGCAGAGTGGAAAGAGCACTCACTAGCTTTGAATTCAGACAGACCTGGGTTCAAATCTCAACTTCTAAATTTAAAGCTGAAAAAGTTCCTTGAGCTCTGAATTTGTTCCTTTATCTCTCCAAATAGAAACAGTAACTACCCTACAGCACTGTTTTGAGAATTAAATGAATTATTTTTTTTAAGACTCTGGTATCTATACAGTCAATACAGAATTGTTAACAATAATTATAATCACCCCAATTTGACCTTATGGAACGGGTCTATTTTTGGTTTAGTGGGAGAAAATTATGCTTAGTTCAGGTTAGTAACATCCCATACTAACTTTCTTCCACAATATCATTGAAAGATTTGATACCTAGTTCTTAGCTCACCCAGTGGCCATGAAAAGGACTCCCAGTAACAACCACTGACAACGTAACAATCCAAAGTAACTCACTGCCTATGAGACTCAGGCTCCCATGATGGTTGTTTCTGCCCCTGGCCCCCAAAACCATTACTTAAAATTGACATAGATGATTTGCAAAGCCAAGTAAATGGAAGGCCCATCAAGTTTCCTTCTTCCTCTCTTCTTTCTCTCATTATTCCTTTTCCTCATTTTTCATCTATTTTAATTCCTAATCTGTCCTAGTCAAGCAATGTCTTATCCTCCTACTCACCATTTTTTTAAAAATTCCATAATCAAAAGGCAAGTCATAAAAACATAAGCATAGACAGAAAACAAAATTTAGTAAACACTGCTATAAATGGTCTGTGAGAATTTGAAAAATATACTAAGAGCCTTAAACATATTATTTAATATTTAATAAAGAAAAAAATTTAAACTTTTGACTCTGAAACACTGTGAATTACCAAAACCCTTGTCATTCTCTCATCATGTAATCATATTGCTCTCAGACTTGGACTATGGAAAGTCCAAGATTTTCACTTGGCTTTTTTGCCCCAATCTAATTAATGAGGTTGTAAGGCTAAAACCACAACAGTTGAGAGGTATCTGGCAAGATTTTTAAAAGGATAAATACAAGAAATATACCTAAATCTATCTTTGATAATTAACTTCAATTTTGAGTCTTAGGGAATTTAAGAACGTAGTAAGGCTAAACTAGATTTTAAATGTTTTTCTTAAAAAGTTTTCAGAATATTCATAATGTTTTTCTATAAAGCAAATGCATTAAAATTTACTGAACCAAAACTTAATATATGAAATTTTTAAATCAACTTCCACATTCAATTATAATCTGTAAACTAAAAATAACTTTTCTAAAATCCAAGAAAGAGAAATTAAGTTTTGTTCTTTACAAAGCTGACTAAACATTCTAAATTTTTAACCTCAATAACGCACATTACCATTACCATACTAATACATTTCCAGACCATCACTATTAAAATGTCAGGTTGCTCCTTTACACACAGCTAACAGTAATCAAGTTCCAATTTTATAATAATGGCATTTAAAAATACATTTCAACTTTAACTTCATATGAAAAATTAACACAGATTACCTTTTGGCAAGCTTTGCATAGTAATATCATTTTCTGAATTTTCATTAGAAGTGTCTTCATTTACAGTCTCAGCCAAAGGTTTTTCATCATCGGATTCTACATACTTTGTTACAATTGAAGGTTTCCTATGAAAGAATTAAGTCCATAGAATTATGGACACTTCTGACAATTGGAACAATACCCAAAGAATATAAATAATATGTGTAGATTGAGCAGTGGCACTTAAGCAGGTATAAACATCACAATCACCTAATGAAGCACACATCTCTTTTCTGTATTACTGAAGACTATAATTCAGTAGGTCTTGGGTTGGACCAGGACATGTGCATTCTGAAAAAGCTACTGGGGTATCGTGAAGGGAACACCTAATTAATAATCATTCCTTTGAGAATAAGTTAATAACAAGCAAGCTGTGTTTATTAAGAGACATTCCCATTGGTCAGAAACAACAAAAGTCCAATAGAACAAATTGCACATTTCTAATAAAAACTATGCTCCATAGTACATTATACATTCTAAGTATGCTTGGAAGCAGTTCCAGTCATGTACCATTCACTGATAATTTTACACAGAAAAGTATGTTTACCACTCTTTGCTCTCTTTATAACTTCCTCATTACTATGATAGCTATCACTCCTCAACCAAGACAATTTTACAGAACCCTGAAAAAACCTGTACTGCCTCATGAGGCATTCAGTATTTAATTTCCCCTTTTTTCCTTTTTTTAAAGCACATATATGATCTAATGAAAGTGACCTATATATTGTAAGGGCCACTAGTACGTGATAAATCCTCCCTGGAAAATTCCATTAAAATTCAAAATCAGAATGAATCAATAATTGTTGAAGCCAGGAGATGGATACAAAAGGATTCATTATACTATACTGCCCATTTTTAATATGTATGTAAAAAAATCGTTTACACTGAACAAGAGTACTTGAATTAAGTTTAGAAAAAAAGATTATTCTTAGAAAAAGAAAAGAGGACAACCTGAAAAAGAAAATGACTTTTTTTCCCTACAACATGGACCAACCTCTTTGATCGCGATGATCCTGACTTGGATTTTTCTGAAGAGGAAGCTCCCTAAATGTAAGAAAGAAAAACAAAGATGAGTAAAAGGTTCAAAGAAACATCCCGACAATTAACTACTTCCTAACACCAAGATCTCTGATATAGTGAGATAATGAGATATTATTTATATGCCTAAAATATTTTTCTATAAGGAACTTCAAAAACTAATTCTTGGGCCGGCCCGGTGGCTCAGGCAGTTAGAGCTCCATGCTCCTAACTCCGAAGGTGGCCGGTTCGATTCCCACATGGGTCAGTGGGCTCTCAACCACAAGGTTGCCAGTTCAATTCCTAGAGTCCTGCAAGGGATGGTGGGCAGCACGCCCTGCAACTAAGATTAAACACAGCACCTTGAGCTGAGCTGCCGCTGAGCTCCCAGATGGCTCAGTTGGTTGGAGTGCATCCTCTCAACCACAAGGTTGCTGGTTCGACTCCCACAAAGGATTGTGGGCTGCGCCCCCTGCAACTAGCAATGGCAACTGGACCTGGAGCTGAGCTGTGCCCTCCACAACTAAGACTGAAAAGGACAACAGCTTGAAGCTGAACGGCACCCTCAACAACTAAGATTGAAAGGACAACAACTTGACTTGGAAAAAAGTCCTGGAAGTACACACTGTTCCCCAATAAAGTCCTGTACCCCTTCCCCAATAAATAAAAAATTAAAAACTAATTCTCATTTACTTTCAGATTTCCTTGATTTAAGGTAATTTTCTTGGATTTTATTAAATTGTTACTGTTAAATTTCATGGCGTGGGAGAGGATACACTACTCTATCATAATCTTGGGCCAAATCAACAAGGACAAAACAAAGATATAGAAATCATCAGATCCCAACAGAGGTACAGAGTTTTAAAGATCTAAAAATGTGTCTTTTTTTTTTCTATCCTAACATATGGCACAGAGTACCTTCTAAAATTTGTTTTGAGATACTAAATTTACCCTCATTTTGCCAGTATAATCAGTATATTTTACTGGATTAAATGCTTTACACTGAGTAGAAAGAATCCTAAAACGATAGCGTAGGCCTGGGTATCACATGAAGGAACTTAGGATGGGGTCCTACAATAATGCTTAAGAGGCTCTGAACATCAATTTTGACAAAATCTCAGAACCATGAAACCTTGCCCATAACAACCACCTTGAACACCACTGTTGCAATACACAAGGTGTGATCAAACAAGAAGGTGAATGTTTCAATAAAAAAATTATTACAGTGAAAGACAAGTTGCCATTAAACCCCTTCAAAATACTACCCCTTGCTTTCAACACACTTACCCCATTGTTCTTGCCACTTTCTGAAGCAGTTCTGGAAGTCGTCTTTCATGAGTGTCTTTAATTGTGCTGTCATGGCTGCCTCTACGTCCTAAGTCGATTCAAAACGTTTACCTTTCGTGGTCATTTTGACTTTGGAGAAGAGCCAGAGGTCACACGGTGCCAGATCAGGTGAATAAGATCAATAAGGACACACCATAATGTTTTTATTTGACAGAAATTACCATACCAGAAGTGATGTGTGACTTTCCATTGTGATCACAAAATACAGTGACTGCTGCTACCGAGTGTCATTCAATGGAAAGGCAGGGATCTTCAACACAGGAAGCATTGTGTCGAACTTTAGTGACTGTGTGACAAGTTTCAACTTGTTCGGTGTAGTCAGTCGGGTATGAGCTATAGATTAGAGGAGGTGTGTTTGAAGGTGAGTCATAAATCATCCTCCATCATGACAATGCTCCATGCCACACATCACTTCTGATATATATGGGAATTTCTGTCAAATAAAAACATTACAGTGTATCCTCATCCAACTTGGTCACCAGATCTGGCATCATGCAACTTCTGGCTCTTCCCCAAAGTCAAAATGATTCAGGACATTTAGGCAGCCACAACAGCGCAACTAAAGACACACATGAAACAGGACTTCCAGAACTGCTTCAAAAAGTGGCAAGAACGATGGGATAAGTGTATTTGAAGTGAGGGGGAGTGTTTTGAGGGAAATTAATAGTAATGTGTCTTTTACTGTAATAATTTGTTTTATTTAAATATTCACCATATTCTTTGATCACACCTCGTGGTAACGTTCAAATATCTGTTAGCAAGCCTTCCATTATCTGACTTTAGGCATACTACTGACGCAAACCACAATAATAACAAAATCAATAAACACCTTCTATAAATTGGACAACTACCCAAAATGAAGCATCATAGTAATACTTGGGTATAACAGTAATCTTAAACACACGCATGTATTAAATAGAAGCAATCTGATGACATATACTCTAGTTGGTTATTAGTAACAAATATCTTTTATATGTTTCAAATTATTCTTACCTCTTCCTTACTGTTTTCCATCATATCAGAGTTATTTCCAGAACCACTGATTTTATCTTAAGAGAAGAAATAAAAACATTATTTATCTCTATAATAGATTATCAAAAGGAACACCAATACCAACAACTCTACAAACCCATTTTTCAATCTATGAAGTAGGACAGTATTGGTAATATGTTACTCACATTAAAATATTCCTAGAAGAGTTTTATGACTAGAATCACTCTCTTTTGACAAACTAAATCCTTCTAAAAAAGCATTCATTTCTAAAAAGCGTAATTTGATATCAAAACATTTTATACTATAATTTTCTAAGTCAGATTCTCTTAAAAGAAAATTTATGCTTCATCTTCTACTAAAAATAAACCCATTATTATTAATAAAATTGTATTTCCCTTCACCATAAGACACTGGAAAAATAACAGCAAACTAAACCTAAAGAAAGCACAGTGAAGGAAATGGTTAAGATTAGAGCGGAAATTAATGAAACAGGGAATAGATAAAAACAATAGAGAAAAATCAGTGAAACTAAAAGTTATAGTCATGCCTCAGTATCTTCTGGTATTTGGTTCCAAACCCCCTGCAGATACCAAAATACTTGGAAGCTCAAGTCCCGTATAGAAAATGATGTAGTATTTGCATATAACCTATACACATCCTCTCATATACTTGAAATCATCTCTAGATTACTTAGAATACCTAATACAATGTAAATACTAGGTAAATAGCTGTTATACTGTATTGTTTAAAGGAATAATGACAAGAAAAAAAGTCTGTACATATTCAGTACAGTTGCAACCACCATAGGCCTAACTGCATACTAGTACACGTCTGCAACAACATATCTTTTTTCCAAATATTTTCCATTCGTGTTTGGTTGAATTTGTAGATGCAGAACCTGTGGAAACAGAGGGCCAACTGTAATTTTTTTGAAAAGACGAACAAAATTGATAAACCTTAGACAAGACTGATCAAGGGAAAGAGACAAGACTCCAATTATACAATCAAAAATTAAAGAGGGGATTTTACCACCTACTTTAAAGAAATAAAAGGATTATAAAGAAATATCATGAACTGTATACCAAGAAATTAAGATAACCTAAATTATATGTGTAAATTCTTAAACACACACAAACTACTGAAACTGACTTAAGAATAAACAATATGAATACACCTATAACTGAAGAGACTGAATTAGAAATCAGAAAACTACCCACAACGTAAAACAAAAGTCCAGATGGCTTTACCACTGAATTACACCAAAATAGTAAAAACAGACTTAATACAAATTCTTTACAAATTCTTCCAATAAAAAAGGAGGGAACATTTTCCAACTCATTTTGATACCAGTATCATACCAAAAACAGAAAAAATACCACAAAAAGAGAAATCTGGGACCAATATCACTTACGAATATAGATGCAAAAGTCCTCAACAAAATACTAGCAAACTTCAAAAAAATACAAAACAAGTCTTTTTCCCACAGACTGAAACTATTTGCAAAAGACACATCTGAAAAAGAACTATTATCTAAAATACACAAAGAACTCTTAAGCCTCAACAATAATAAAATGACATGATTAAAGACAGGCAAAAAACTGAAGACGGGAAGGCCCGGTGGCTTGAGTGCCATGCTCCTAACGCCGAGGTCGATGGTTCGATTCCGACATGGGTCAGTGAGCTGCGCCCTCTACAGCTAAGATTGTGAACAATGGCTCTCCCTGGAGCTGGGCTGCCGTGGGTTGCCGTGAGCAGCCAGAGTTCGGCGTGAGCTGCTGCAGGCTGCTGTGTACTGCCTTGGGCTGCCGCGGGCTATGGTGTGCTGCCAGGAGCAACCAGTGGCCAGCGTGAGTGACCGGCAGCTGGCAAAAGCTGCTGTGAGAGGCCAACCGATGACTGGTGACTGACTGCCTCAGCTGGGGGGAGTGCAAGGCTCATAATACCAGCAAGGGCCAGGGAGCTGTGTCCTACACAACTAGACTGAGAAACAACGGCTTGAACCGGTTTTGGGGGGGAAGGGAAGACAGAAGAAAGGGGGACAAAAAAGAACTGAAGACACCTTACCAAAAAAGATAAAGAGATGGCAAATAAGCATATAAAAAGATGCTCCACATCACATGTCATTACGGAACTGGATATTAAACAAGATAACACTACAGACGTACCAAAATGGACAAAATGCACAACACTGAAAACAGCGAATGCTGGTGAGGATGTGGACCAACAGAAACTCTCATTCATTGCTCAAAGGAATTCAAAATGGTACTGCCACTTTGGAAACATTTTGGCAGCTTCTTACAAAATTACCCATATTCTTACTATATGATCCAGCAATCATGCTCCTTGATATTTACCCAAATGTTAAAAACTATGTCTACTCCAAAATCTACACACAGATTCTTATAAACATCTTTATTTTATATAAACATTTTTATTTATATAAATATCTTTATAAGTAGCTTTATTCATAATTGTCAAAATATGAAAGCAACCATGATATCTTTTAGAAGGTGAATGGATAAACTAACTAGTACATCCAGATAATGAAGTATTATTCAGCGCTAAAAAGAAATGAGCTATCGAGCCATAAAAAGAGATGGAGGAACCTTGAATGCATATTACTAAGTAAAGGAAGCTAAGCTGAAAAGGCTACGTACTGTATGTTTCCAAATACAGTGGTACCTCGGTTTTCGAACGTAACCCATTCTGGAAGACTTTTCAGGTTCTGAAATGCTCGAAAACAACCGACAGCTAGGATCTTGCACTCGGCAAAAGCCATCTGACATGTTCGACTTCCGAGGCGTGTTCAAAAACCGAAGCATTTACTTCTGGGTTTACGGCATTTGTAAACCGAAATGTTCGTCAACAGAGACATTCAAAAACAGAGGTACTACTGCATATGACATTTTGGAGAAGGCAAAGCTATGGAGACAGTAAAAAGATCAGTGCTTGCCAGGGCTGGGGGTAAGGAAGGATTTTTAGTGCAATGAAACTAACCTGTATGATACTAAAATGGTAGATATATGTCATTATACATTGGTCAAAATCCCTAGAATGAAAAAAGAAAATCCCTAGAATGTACAACACCAAGAGTGAAAAATAATGCCAACTATGGGTTTGGGGTATGACTTGTCAATGTAGGTTCATCTATTGTAACAAACGTATGACTGTGGTGCAAGATGATGACACTGGGGGAGGCTGTTCATGTGTGGGAAGGAATAGATAATCTCTGTACTTTCCACTCAATTTTTCTGTGAACCTAAAACCACTCTAAAATATAAAATCTATTTTTAAAAACTCAAAAAAAGGGAACTTCCTCAACTATCTATAAAATACCCAGAGGTATCATACTTAATGGTGAAAGACTGAAGCTTCCCCCTCTAAGATCAGAAATAGGACAAGAAAATCCACTCTTGCCACTTCTATTCAAGATTATAATGAAGGGTCTAGCCAGAATAAGTAGGCAGGAGAAAGAAATAAAAGGCATCAAGATTGAAAAGGAAGAAATAAAACAGTTAATCAGTAAACAATACAAGTTTGAACTGCACAATCCACTTATATGTGATTTTTTTTTAATAAATACAGTCAGCCCTCAATATCTACGGGTTTCCCATCCATGGATTCAACCAACCTCAGATCAAAGACAGTATTTTCGATCCACAGTTGGGAATCTGTGGATGTGGAAGGCCAACTGCATGCATTGTTCTATGCCATTTTATATAAGGGACTTGAACATATGCATATTTTAGTATCAGCAAGGAGTCCTGGAACCAATCCCCCACAAATACCAAGAGATAACTGTAGTAAGAGGTTGAAGGATATAAGAACAATATACAAAAATCAACTGTATTTCTATATACTTGCAAAGAATGATCTGAAAGTAAAATTAAGAAAACAATCCATTGACAATAGCATCAAGAACAGCAAAATATTTAGGAACAAATTTAATGAAAGAAGTGCAAAACTTATATTCTGAAAACTACAAAACATCACTGAAATAAATTGGAGATCTGAATCATGGAAAAAATACCACATGTTCATGAATTGGAAGACTTAACCTTGTTAAGATGGCAATACTCTCCAAATTGATCTACAGATCCAATGTAATCCCTGTTAGAATCCCAGCTGAATTCTTTGTAGAAATTAACAAGTTCATTCTAAAATTCATATAGAATTAAAAGGGACTCAGAATAGCCAAAACAAACTTTAAAAAGAAAAAGAAAATAGGAAGACTCACACTTTGAGATTTCAAATATTACTGTAAAACAACTATAGTGAAGATAGTGTAGCACTGGCAAAAGGACAGACACATGGATCAGTCAAAAGAACTTAAAGTACAGAAATAAACCCATATATCTATGGTCAACTGATTTTCGACAGGGATGCCAAAACTACTCAATCTGGAAAGAATACTCGTTTCAACAAAGGGTGCTAACATAACTGTGAATTCACATGCAAAAAATGAAGTTGGAGCCCTGTCTCATACCACATAGAAAAATTAACTCTAAATGCATCAAAGACCTAAAAGCTAAAACTATAAAACCATGAAAGAAAATATAGAGGTAAATCTTCATGACCTTCGATTTAGTAATGGATTCTTAGGTATGACACCAAAAGCACAAGTAACAAAGCAAAGTTAGATAAATTGGACATCATCAAAATTAAAATATGTTGTGCTGCAAATGACACCACCAGGAAATTAAAGACAACCAACAGAAAGGGAGAAAATACTGCAAATCATTTATCTGACCCAAATGTCCAGTGACAGATGAATGATAAACTAAATATAGTATATACATACAATGGAATGCTATTTGGCCTTATAAAGAAAGGAAAGTTTGATACATGCTACAACAATGATGAACCTTGAAGACATGCTAAAATAAAATAAGACACAAAAAAGGACAAATATTCTATGATCCCACTTATATGAGTTTCTTAAAGTAGTCAAATTCATGGAGACAGAATGCAGAATAGTGGATGCCACGGGTTAGGTGGAGAGGGTATTGGGAAGTTAAGTGTTAAATGGGAACACAGTCTCAATCGGGGAAGATGAAAAATTTGAGAAATTTTAGAAATGAAGGACTAATGAATGTTAGGCAGAGTTAGGTTTGGAGGTAGGGAGGTAAGCATAATTAAAAAAGGGCAAGATGAGTATGTTGACTGTAGTGGTGGGTACATGAATCAACCAACGTAATAAAATTGTATAGAGGTTAATAAAAACACACACAAGTATAAATAAAACTGAGGAAATGTGAATCAGATTCACAGATACCAATAACCTGGTTATGATAATACATTATAGTTTTATAAAATGTTACCATTGTGGGAAACTGGGAAGAGTGCACAAGAGCTCTGTATTAGTTGTTACAACTGCATATTAATCTACAAGTACCTCAATAAAAATGTCAATTTATAAAAACTCTCAGAAAACTAGGAATAGAAGAAGGGAACTTCCTCAATTTGATAAAGAGCATTTACAAATACATATATAGGAACCATCACACTTAATGGTGAAAGACTGTATGCTTTCCAACTAAGATCAGAAACACCAAGAGGATGCCTGCTATTGCCATTCTTCTTCAACATGAATTAAAAGGCACACAGATGGAAAGGACGAAATAAAACTAATCTTATTTGCAAACAACAAGATTAAGTAGAAAACCCCATGGAATAAACAAGGTGGGAAAAAAAGCTTCCTAGAGCAACTTCACAGAATAAAAAAGACAATTTAATTCCGATATACTTGCAATGAACAATTGGAATCTGAAATTTTAAAAACAAGGTAATTTAAAACAGCACCAAAAAAACCGAAGCACTTATGTAAAAATCTAACAAAGCATGTGCAAGATTAGTATGTGGATAACTACAAAACACTGGTCCCTCTCAGAGTTACTACTGACTTTTTTTTCCTGAGTATGGACTAAACATTCTTATCCTTTGCATGTGTCAGGATGTTAACTATACAGTTTTATTGGGGAAAGGATTTGAAGAGCAAATGTTCTATAAACTTTTATTATTCTGTTCTCTATTCTCAGATTGGATAACCTCCATTAGTTTATATCATCAAATTTACTGATACTTCTACTGCTGTACTAATCTATTAAGTACAAACAATGATTTGTTATTCAGAAATTACATTTTTCAGTCCTAGAATTTCAAATTGGTTCTTTTTTAAAGATTCTATATCTGTGCTGAGATTTCCTATTTGTCCATTCAGCATAAATATTCATTCTTGTGTGCGAAATTTAACATTTCAGTAATCTGTGGTTTGGTCTCTATTGACTGCCTTTCCTTTTCAGGATGGGTCACATTTCCTCTTTCTTCATCTATGTTGGATACTCAACATTTTGAAAGATAAAGTGGAGACACTGCATTCCATTGTGTTCTTCCAAAGAGATGGCATTTTTGTTAATAGTTAACTTAGCTAAACTCAAACCCCAAACTTTTTACCCTGTAGTCAAAGCAGCTGAAAGCTTTGTTCTGTTCTTTTAGCCCTAACTGGGCTGCCTGGAATGTGGACCGCACTTGAGCAATTCAACCAGAGATACGATCACTTTTGCAGATTTTGGAGCTCCGAATCTGTAGTTCTCTTTTAGATGGGAGAACTTTACTAAACTTTACTAAAACTGCTGTATCAACTCCCCTCCAGTTTGTGTCGACTACCCTCAGTTTGTGTCTGCTTTTTGTCACTGTTCAGTTCCTTCATATCAGTTTTCAGTATATTGGCCAGAGTTTACAATTGGTATCTATGGGAAATGCCTTTATCTAAATGGAGCTACTCTGCCACTACCAGAAGCAGAACTCCCCAACAGACTACTAAACACAGAAGTCTGACAATATAACTCCATTTTAAAAATAAAAAGAACTTTAGACAAATATTTAATGCTAGTTAGGTTTTCTTTATTGTGATGGTATGGTTACCAGATTTGAAAACTAGATGGGTACAATGAGGACTGAGCAAACGAGTACATAAATTGACTATAATGGGATCCAGGTTTCTTTCTATTGGAGAAAGAAATTAAAATATGAAAAGAGGAAGACTAAAATGAAGTCTGTGGTATCAAATTAGAATTAAAAATATCAATATCAACTCATGAAAATATAGTAACACATATGTTGACTTTCTCTGTGAAAGGACCTGGAAGCACCGACATCCTGCTGGCAATGGGCACATCATACACCCAGATCTTACTTTCTAAATACTACATCCCACTAAAAAGAATCAGAACTCCTTGGAGAAATAACTGATTCCAGGGCTGGGGAAGGGACAGTGCAAAGTAAACACAGAACATCTTGTGAGGGCGGAAAGTAAGGAAGTGCTCAAGGATCATGAAACCTTGTGAAAATGTTAGCAGGAACCACACAGAATGGGTTCCCACTAGCCAATACCGACTGGTACATTTGAGCATTGGAATAAATGATAGTGAATATTAATGGCGGGGGGAACCTTTCCTTATAGTAATATACCAACTAAAACACAGAAGGAATGATAGATTAGAACATCACCATTTTGTAATATATCATTCAGGCATGAAATCATGAATGGATAGTGTGGTAGGCAGAATTTCTGTGAGTTGTCCCAGGATTTCATGCCCCTAATCCCCAGAACCTGTGAATTATGAGGAAATATCACTCCTGTGATTATGCTATGAAAAATGGCACAGTTGACTTTAAAACTGAGAGGTTATAGGAGGAAGGTAAGAGGAAAGGGAGCCTAATCTAATCACGTGAGTCCTGAAAAGCAGAAAAATTTCTCCAGCTGGTGGCAAAAAGTGGGAGAAGAAGCAAGCAAAAGGGTAATTCAGAGAGATTCAAAGCATGAGAAATGCTCCATGTGCCGTGGCTGGGTGTGAAGATGAAGAAGGCCATGTGAGAAGAAATGCGAAAAGCCTGAAGGAGCTGAAAGAGAGACTCCTGACCAATAGCCAGCAAGAAAATGGGGACCTCAAACCTAAAACTACAAGGAACTGAATTCAGCCAACAACATAAATTAGCATAGAAATGGATTTTTCCAGAACCTCCTGAAAGGAACTTAGTCTTACTGACACTGACTTTGGTTTTGTGATACCCTGAGCAAAGCCCAGCAAAGCCCACTGGACTCCTAACCTACAAAAGTTATTTACAGTGAGATAATAAATTTGGATTGTTTTAAGCTGCAAAGTTTGTGGTAATTTGCAATAGAAAATACATAAGTTAACTGTTGATGATGAAAGGAATATCTACATAGTTTGAGAGTAATCTCCAACAAATTACTTATTAGTTACAAAGGAATAAATCATAACTTTACAGTGGATTAATATAGCAAAACAACCATAATCAAGTAACCTAAGTTACTTGATTACCTTGATTACCAATAAAAGGAAAAATCGTGTGCCTCGTGAAATAATGTACTGATAAGAACATAACACCAAAAAAAGAGGAAAAAAAGAACATAACACCACTTATGTAATCCTGCCAAAAATAACCTGAATCTAATTATAACTAACCAAACAAATCCACACTGAGGGACAATCACCAAATGTCATGGTTCCAACAGACAGAAAAATTATTTGAGATTTAAAAAGACTCAAGAGACAAGACAACTATATGCAATGTGTAATCTTCAACTAGATCCTAGACTTAACCTATAAAAATACAGTTGGGGCAATTTGTGAATTAAGAATAGAAACTGTGGATTAGATAAATATGTGTACATATTTAGTTTTACCCATCTGTTTACCCTTCCCATTGCTATTCATTACTTCCTGTGTTTTGGTATTGACATTTCAAATTATTTTCCTTCTGATTTAATAAAACCCTTTAGTGTTTCCTCTATTGTAGGTCTGCTAACATCAAGTTATTGCTTTTTGTTTGTCTTTATTCCAACTTCACTTTTGAAAGACGTTTTCACTGAACATACGCAGACATAGCACTATGTTGGCAATTATTTTCATTTGGCACTTTAAAAAAATCATTTCCTTGTCATCTAGCTTCCTATCAGTGTTATTGTTGTTTCTTTGAAAGCAATGACATTTTTCCCTCTGACTGCTTATAAGATTTTTCTCTTAGTTTTTGTACCTTAGGAGTTCAATTATGATATGCCTAGTTTTAGCTTTCTTTATATTTATCCTGCTTGGGATTCAGAGTTTCATGAATCTGTGGCTTGATGTCTTTCATCACTTTTAGAAAATGCTCAGCCAATCGCTCTTCAAATTCAGCTTCTGATCCATTCTACCTCTTCTCTCTTTCTAGAATTCTAATTATACATATGACTTAACTTTTCACTGTGATCTAACTCTCTTACACTTTTTGTACATATTGTGTTTGTGTGTGCATGCCCATGTGTGTATTCAGCTTTTATATATGTAGCTATCTGTGAAATCCTCAAAACAAGTGATGGTAATCATCACAAGATAAAGGATACTTTAAAAAAGGAGAAAGGGAGGTAGAGAGGGGTTAAAGTGTTTTCATAATTTGAAAACATATGCACCAAAACTATTCAGAGAAGTTATCGAACAACATAAAAATTTAACTCATAATACATGAATAACTGCTTGGAAAACATATCTCTGTACTGTTCTCCGAATGTTATCAGAATATTTTTCAGTCTACATTCTTCACCCTCTCTATAAGACATTTCCATTACACATAAAACCGGAAGTACATCCTTCTCTAAGCACCTATAACCAGAAAACCTTACATTATCACTTATCTAAATTATTATAAAATCTCAAATATCAGATATTATGTAAATACTAGACACGGGGGGGCTATTAAAGCCTTTAATAGCTGCTCACCCCCAAAAATAAATGGAAAACAGATTAGAAGATATTGCACATCGTTTTTCAATTTACCTGTGCTTTGGTTCATCATAAGTCTTGGAGGAGAACTTGTTTCTTCAGAGTCTTCTGATGAGTGTGCCAGGAAGTCATGAAGCTTCTGCACCAGTGTATTCAATTTGCTTTCACTATAAAAACAAAATTTAAAGAATTTCTTTAATTAGACTGCCATGCATTTAATTAAATATAAAGTTCTAACAAACTGAAACTATGTCTATACTGTAAGTTGTCTGAAATAGTGTATATATGAAATAAAAATTAAAGGATATGAATTTTATTCATTTATCTGAGGATATGAAAACATGAGTAACAATGTACCTGTACAGTTAGGATCAAAATATAATTTAAGTAAAATGCTGATGTGATTTTGCTTTACATCATTTAAAATAATAATTCAGTAATTTATCAAATGTGTTTACTGAGCACTTATCTATGGAAGTCTTTTGGTAATTTTTTTTTATTACTCTATCTTTTGTTTGGCACAGAATAATTATATGAATGACTGATAGAAAGATAAATAAAACATAGAACAGGACTTATAAGAGCTCACAGATTTTCAGGGAAATATTTATGTAACTAAATTATTACAGAATATCCTGTTAAGTTATACTTAACAGGTTATATATAACAGGTTATAAAAAGTTAAACCTGTTATATATTTATATATATATATATATAAACCTGTTACATAAACCTGTTATGTATAACAGGTTATAAAAAGTTAAACATTTCAAATGCAAAAAATATGTATGTACCTTATTTCTAATAAAAGATTTCCTAAACTTAAAAGCAAGGTGAAAATAGATAAAATTGACTTCATCAGAATTCAAAACTTTTGTGTTTCAAGAGAAAAGGGTTTTAAAAGCCATTTTATAATATATAACCTTTAAAAGTTTTAATAATATAAATAATTCTTACAATTAAACAATAAAGACAAAACACCCAATTTAAAATTGGGCAAAGGACTCAGACATACATTTCTCTAAATAAGTTATACAAATGGCTAGCAAATATACTAAAAATGCTCAAGATTATTACTCATTTGGAAAATGTGAATCAAAACCACAACAAAATACTATTTTTACACTCATTAGAATGAAGAACTTTCAAAATGAAAAACAAGGGCTGGCAAGGATATAGGGAAATTGGAACACACATGAATTACTAGTGAGAATGTAAAATGGTGTAGTCACTGTGAAAAAGTTTAGTAACTCAAAAAGTTAAACATAGAGTTACCAAGTGACCCAGCAATTCCACTCCATTCTCTTGGATAAAAGAATGAAAACATATGCCCACACACAAAAAAGAGATTGTACATAAATATTCATGGCAGAAATATTCATAATAGCCAAAAAGTGGAAAGGACCCAAATGTCCATCAACTAATGAATAAACAATGGAATATTTTACCCCAGTAAAAAGGAATGAAATACCATTCATGATATAAAACATGGATGACCCGTGGAAACATTATGCTAAAGAAAGCAAAAACAAAATATCACACATACTGGATGACTCCATTTATATGAACTGTCCAGAATAGGCAAATCCATAGAGACAAAAGTAGATTTGTGGTTTCCACGGGATGGAGGAAGAACGGAATTGGGAGGTATGGGCTATCTTTGGGGGGTAATGAAAATGTTCTCGAATTAGAAAGTGGTGACAGTTGTACAATATGGTGAATTTCCTTTTTTAAGAAATCCACTGAATTGTATTCTAAATGGTTTAAATGGTGAATTTTATCTTAAAAAGGTGAAAAAGAGGAAGAAATTCAAAAATATACATATCTATTTACACAGAAAATAAAACTTGCATATACACCCTCCAAAAAATAATCAAAATTTAAAAGACAAACTTGAAAATAAAGAAATAAAACACCCTTACTAAAATAATACTAAATTCCTAGTAAATTAATAAAATACAGGTTTTTTTAAGGGAATACAACTGGGTAACAAAAATATTAGGAGAATAAGCACTCAAACTTCACTAATAATCAACAAAATGAACATTAAAACACTGTGAATCAGGTAAGTGATTTATCAGGCCTTGCTGAGCCAGGCACAACCCCCATTCAAGCACTGGGGCACTGGGCCCCAGGGCCATTTTGCTATGTTTGGTCAGGAAGAGCACAAGGTATATAGGGAAAGAAAAAGAAATGAGATAACAGACATACTGCAACCAGAGATTGTGTGGGAGATTTTGGTTGTTTTATTTTGGTGGAGAGGGTTGTTTTACAAAATTTTGAAACAAACTAGCCTCTAGAATAAAGGTACCAAAAGGATAGGATTTCTACTTTTTGCTATAACATTCCTTTGGAAAAGAGTCAGATGTACAAGGAAAAAAGTTATCAAGTCACTCGGTGACCTTAATCCTAAATTAGAAAATGAAACCAGAGGAAATGATGCTACATGTCAAGCCACAGCACACAAAATTCCTTGTAACCAAAATTTTAAAGTAAAAATGAATGATGTCATTCTACATCTCATAGCATCAACAGATTACCAACAAGCAAAGAAAATTGTTCTTTAGAAGTGAAAGGAGTACAGTTAACCAGCAGAATGATGACTGTCCTACCCATTCCTATAACTCACAGCAATCCAACCACAAAGCCAGCTTAATTATCACTTGAATTCATGCTGCAGCTTGCCAAATTCAGGACTATGAATAAATCAGTGCAGCCTATTATTATAACCACCACACACAAAAATTTAAACAATTCAATCAGAACATTTTTCTTCTGTGAAGTACAGCATTTTTAGGCATAAATATGTATGTGTTATTCTATAAATTATGAGATCAGGTAGAAGCACAATGGTGAAAAAAATTTGATACTTAAAAAATTTTGCCCAATGTGATGTATAGATGATGTATTATAGAACTGGACACCTGAAATCTATGTTAAATTTTACCAACAATTGTCACCCCAATAAACTTTATTTTTTTAAAAAAATTGCCCATTCATTTGAAAAATCTGAGGGTGGATATGATTTTTGGAAATAGCCAAATGTCATTTAGAATCAAACATGTTGCATAATGAAAGATTATCAAGTTGGGTAAAATTAGTTTTTGCCAAATCCAAAGTATTCCCGAAGATTTATTTTCTTACGTGTGACTTCTAAATTGGTTACAAAAGGCGAGTTCTCAAAATGTCCTCAAGAAAGACAATATCAAGGCTATCAGTATGGCCTCCCAGAGTGATTGCTTAGAAGGGAAGTACTCATTTGCATAAAAAAGCTCTAATGTCAGCTAAAAGTCTGCCTCATTTCTAGAGTTACCTTAGAAATGGTCCTTGTAATTGTCTAAGTCTTATTTGTGGAAATATTTTAAACACACCAAAACAACTGCATAAAAGGCAGTACTCAATCCTTTTGCAAACTTAAGAATGTGGGCACAACTGCCCACATTAACTTATCAATTTTATAGTTGTGAACCATTGAAAGTGGTTTTTAAAATCCAGACATGGTTGACACTCACTTCCTCCCTCTACCAAAATGTGAAACTGACTCAACTAGTACTATATATTTCTTAACTCTGGGTTCTAGGTAGAAGTCCTTTAAATGATCCTTTAAAAAAGTGGTTAAGGGCGGCCTGATGGCTCAGTTAGAGCACAGTGCTCATAACAACAAGGTCGCTGGTTGGATTCCCACATGGGCCAGTGAGCTGTGCCCTCCACAACTAGATTGAAAAGACAACGACTTGACTTGGAGCTGATGGATCCTGGAAAAACACACTGTTCCCCAATACTCCCCAATAAAAAATAATTTAAAAAAAAATAGAAGTGGTTAAAAATCTCCTCTAAGGAATGTGTTCCGCATTCATGTTCACAGCCACACTATTACAACGTGGGCTCGATGTAGATAACCTATGAGGTCTGACCTGCCTATCTGCAAGTGGACCCCAAAAAATTCTAAATTCCTAATATAAGCAAGCCAGTCACATCATTAATGACTGGATTCATACAAGTTTTGAGTCCTAATTGTCAGTATTTTTAACTATGGGCCATGTTCCTTCCTTGAATGTTTTATAGATAGATAGATAGATAGATAGATAGATAGATAGATAGATAGATGGATGGATGTAGATGTACATTTTTTTTCCCATGAGGAATTGTGGAGTTCCAAATATTAGTATTTCACCTCCCTTGCACTATTAGTTTTGATAATTATATGCGTAAAGAAACTAGCTGTTTTTTTTTATTAAACTTTTCCTTTTGAGGTAATTATAGATTCACATACAGTTGTAGACAGATACTGTGTATCTGTTACCCTGTTTCCCATAATGGTAACATCTTACAAAACTTTTTGTTGTTGTTGTTTTCACCCATTCATCTACCTGCTCCCATAGATGGGCTACTGTCTTTAAAACAGAAATGAACCACATGGAGTCTTGGAAATTTGGGTATATGATCAAGGGTCTATTGACCAAAATGTTTTTTTACAGAAAAATCAATGGTAATTAAAATTTTTTGTTCACTTCATGATTGTTTAATAGCATATTATAACCCAAATTGGAAAGGAATAGTAAATTATCTCTGTTCACAGATGACATTTATTTTCTTACATGACTTCTAAATTGATTACAAGAAGCGAGTTCTCAAAATGTCCTCAGAAATGACATCGTTATTGCTATACAGAAAACAAGGATACCACAAAAAAATTCTTAAACAGTTAATAAACATGCTTGGTGAATATGAAAATCAACATGAAAAAAATCAACTTTAATTTTTTAAAAAATCAGTTGCAATGCTATATACAATTAACAACCCAGAAAGGAAATTAAGAAAATAATTCCATTTACATTAGCATTGAAAAGAATTAAATATTTAAGAAAAAATTCAACCAAGGAGGTAAAAGGCTTGCACACTGAAAACTGCAAAACCGTAATGTTTTTATTGCTGAAAGAAATTAAAGACACCAATAAATGGAAAGCTACCCTGTGTTCATGGATTGGAAGAATCAATATTGTTCAGATGACAATACTACCCAAACTGATCTACAGATTTAATTCAATTCCTATCAAAATCCCAACAACACTTTTTGCAGAACTGGAAAATCCCATCCTAAATTTCATGAGGGATCGCAAGGAATCCTGAATAGCCCAAACAATTGTGGGATGGGTGAAGTTGGAGAACTCACACTTTCTGATTTCCAAAACTAACTGCAAAGCCAAAATAATCAGAATACTGTGGTACTGGAACAAGCACAAACATATCGACCAATGGAGTAAAGAACCCAGAAATAAATGCTTGCATATATATGGTCAATTGATTTTCAACAACGGTGTCAAGATCATTCAATGAGGAAAGGAAAGTCTTTTCTAACAAATACTGCTAGGAAAACTGGATATAAAACATGCAAAAGAATAAAGTTGGACCCTTGCCTAATACCACATACAAAAATTAGCTCAAAATGTATCAGAGATCTAAACAGAGGTTGGAACTATTAAACTCTTAGAAGAGTTTGGTGTCTTATGACACCAAAAGCACAGGCAACAAAAGAAAAAAAAATGATAAACTGGATTTCACCAATATGAAAAACTTTTGTCCATCAAAGGACACTACCAAGAGAGTGAATAAGACAACCCAAAGAATGGGAGAAAATAATTCCAAATCATGTATGTGGAATGGTATTGATATCCAGAATACATAAAGAAATTCTGCAAAATTCAACAATCAAAACAAACAAACAAAAATAAAAACAACCAAATTCAAAAATTGGCAAAGGACTTGAATGCACATTTTTCCAAAGAAGACATAATGTCCAATAAGCACACAAAAAGATGTTCTATGTCATTAATTATTAAGGAAATACAAATTAAAACCACAATGAAATACCACTTCACACCCATTAGGAGGCTATTATCAAAAAATAACAAGTATTGGTGAGGATGTAGAGAAACAGGAACCTGGGTGTGTTGCTGGTAGAACTATGAAATGGTGCACTACCCACTGCAGAAAAACAGTATGGTGGTACTTCAAAAAGATAAACATAGAATTACCATGCTATCCAGCAATTCCACTTCTAAATATATATCCAAAGAAATGAAGTTGGAACTCAGATATTTGCAAACCAGTGTTTATACCAGCATCATTCACAATAGCCAAAAAGTGAAAATAACCAAATTATCCATCAACAGATGAATGGATAAATAAAACATAGTATATACATGGGATAAAAGGATATTCCCTAAAAAGGAATGAAATTCTGATACATGCTACAACATAGATGAACTCTGAAAACATTATGCTAAATGAATCAAGCCAGACACAACAAAAGCACAAATATTATATAATTCCACTTACCATGTTTCCCCGAAAATAATACCTAGCAAATCAGCTCTAATGCGTCTGCTGGGACAGAGCCAGGAGTGCAGTTTCCAGGCCCACGCCCTCACATGGAAAGGTGCTCACTCAGGTAGTAAATGGCCATCAACTGTGATTGGATGGCCATCAGCTGTGGCTAGTTGGCCGTCAGCTGTAATCAGTGAGGCACTGGTCACTAATATAACTGCCGTGGCTACGCTAGCAGCAAATGGGGCTAGCAAGAAGATGGTGCCTGAGCTAGCAAGAGCGGATTGCAGTTAGCATGGAGGATTGCAGCTAGCAAGTGAGGTTGGTTGGCGGAAAAGTGGACGACAGGTTGCGGATTGTGTGTCTCCTGCTTCCTGTGTCTCCAACGCAGCCGCCAGTGAGACTACAGTGGTCTGACTCCCCTATCTATGGCTCCATGGGTGTTCCTTTTTGGCCTCACCATATCCTGCATTCTTAAGTGGGGAGCGGGAACAGAGACCCTGCATGACACCCCGCATGACAGCGTCTTTTGAAGCAAAAATTAATATAAGGCCCAGTCTTCTTTTACTATAAGACCGGGTATAATATAATGTAATATAATATAATGTAATACCCAGTCGTATATAATATAGTAAAAGACCGGGTCTTGTATAGTATAATATAATATAATATAATATAATATAATATAATATAATATAAGTAATGTAATGTAATATAATATAATACCGGGCTAATATGATACCCTCTCTTATATTAATTTTTGCTCCAAAAGATGCATTAGAGCTGATTGTCTGGCTAGGTCTTATTTTCAGGGAAACACAGTAGATGAGATTCCCAGAAGTCAAATTCATTGAGACAGAAAGTAGAACAGAGGGCTGGAGGAGCAGGTACAATTATTGCTTAATGGGTACAGGGTTTCTGTTTTGGAGATGATGAAAAGTTCTGGAAGTGGAGAGTGATGATGGTTGCACAAGACTGCCAATATACTTAATACCACTGAATTGTACACAATAAAAGTAGTTAAAATGGTAAATTTTTAAAAAGCCATCTGATTATCAGGCATATATTAAAAGAAACTTGGTGCCGCACATGGCCACTCAAGATATGAGCAAAGCCATGTACAAACTGCAGCACCATTTGTATCAGAGAAAATAAATGGAAATAACCTAATTATCCATAAAAACGAATGTTAGATTATATATTCACATAATGGAATACTATGCAGCAGTTAAATGAATGTACTGAAGCCACATGAATAAGTATCGATTAAAAAAAACGTTCAAATGGGACTTCAGCTTCATCTACAATAGTCTAGTAATTTAATTTGAAAATCTAAAGGAAGTATAATTAATTTTTCATTAGCATAATATTTCAATAATAAAGCAACTTGGCTTGCAGGAGATGCCCAAGGAGTCTGTGAATCCTGAGTAGAGCTAGTTTGCATATCCGGGCCCAGGGGAATATGGGGCAAAAGTGAGAATGGGTTAGGCAAAGGGCCTAGGTGATGGAAGGAGAACTGACTCTGGGTGGTGAACACACAATGGGATTTATAGATGATGTAATACAGAATTGTACACCTGAAATCTGTAATTTCACTAACAATTGTCACCCCAATAAATAAATAAATAAGGGCATCTCCTAGGACCAAGTGCTCCGATTCCCACCAGACCCTGTTCCCCATTACCCACCACGCTACCATTCAGCAGCTGGTAGAAAAATGGTTTTGATGACTACATAAAGGAAGATTACTGACTTTGATGGCTATAAGAAGGAAGCAGGACTAGGACTGGCACTGTAAAAAAAAAAGGGAGGGGGCACAATGGCCAGGCCAGATTCATTTCTGCCAGCAAATCTCTCACCATAAAAACCAAGAGCACTCTGAAAACTGTTTTCTTGTAAACTGGGAGAGAAGTTCGAAGAAACTACACCTGATGGCAGAAAAACTCAGACTGTCTTCCACTTTACAAATGGTGCATTGTTCAACATCAGGAATGGGATGAGAAGGAGAGCACCACGAGAAAAGCAGAAGAAGATAGGAAATCAATAATGAAATGTATTATGAACAATATCACCTACTATACCAGGATCTATGAAAAGTTATAATAAAAATTCCACCATAAGTCAGACAGAAAAAGCAAAGAACCATATGATTTCACTGATATGTGGTATATAAACCAAAAACAACAAAAGAACAAGACAAACAAATGAGAAACAAAAACTCATAGACGCAGACAATAGTTTAGTGGTTACCAGAGGGTAAGGAGGGTGGGGGGAGAGAGATGAGGGTAAGGGGGATCAAATATATGGTGATGGAAGGAGAACTGACTCTGGGTGGTGAACACACAATGGGATTTATAGATGATGTAATACAGAATTGTACACCTGAAATCTGTAATTTCACTAACAATTGTCACCCCAATAAATAAATAAATAATGAGTTTAAGTAAAATCAAAAAACAAAAATTCCACCATCACTTTAGAGAAGATTTAGCTGTTAAAATAAACAAGTTGAGAATAAGCAAATCTCCATAATGCTTCTTTTTTTCATATAATTACTGTGTGTTCAATTATGTCTATCACAAACATTTTACATGCAACTGTTTTCAAGTGTTGACTTAATTAGGATCATCCCTTTGGTTAGTAGAGATAAATGTATTTGTGCTAAAAAAAAAAATGTATTTGTGCTAACCAAAAAATAACTAAAACCATCTAAAACACATTACTTTGCTCTGATCCCCTTACAGAAACTTTTTAAAATATTGTAACCATTTTCATTTAAAAATAAATGAAAATACATGAAGAAACAAATATGAAACTATAACTTATTAAATGCTGTAAAAAGTATTAAATGTGATATCTTTCTTTAACCTATCAAATATTTAATGGAAAAATGACTACTCACTGTAGGATGAGGTGCTATGAAATTCACTCTCACATAGGGCCATTGGTAATGTAAGGATTTAGAAAACAACTTGGCAGTAAGTCTTATAATCTTATCTCAAATAATTCTGTCTCTTTTTATTTATACAAAGAAAGTAATTCCAAATAAATAACTTTAATCACTAAAGATATTGATCAATGAGTTATTTTCAACAGCAAAAACTATAAATTAAAATGTACCAATAATGACTAAGTAAACAGGTACGAATAAAAGTCATAGGATATCATATCAGCCATTAAAAACATTCAAAAAGTGCAGTTACAGTATGAAAAATAGTTCATGCTACAATGCTAACCAAAAATAGCAGGCTATAAATTATACATAAAATATGATCACAACTATGTTTAAAAATACATTAAAATATGTATATATAAATAAAATACACTCAAAATGTTAATAATGGGTAATATCTAGCTGGTAAGATTACAGGTGACTATTTTCTTCTCAGAGCTTTCTGTGACATAATAAATTCACTGCTTTCGTGCTGGAAAAGTTTTGTTTTCTTTTTTAATTTTAGAATTTTCTTTTATATTTCATAAGTGAAGACTGGACGTGTATGACTCTGTTACAAGCTGAAAAATCATTTTCCTAAAATTTTTCAAGGTAATCACTTCCATTGAAAAAATTACTCATATATACATGTTTCTATAGTTTTAAAATTATTTTGTTTATAATGCATTATAAAATATACAATTCACTTATTTGTTAATATCTATAACTTCACCTACAAATTAAACAGTAATTGACAACAGACTTTTCATTAATCCAACAGATTCTTTCAACACCACCTTTATTTACCACAATTTTACTATCCACTAAAGTGTTAAAAATCTCCTAACTTATGTCCTTATTCAAGTGAAATTATAAGAAATCCTTTCAAAAGCTGCCAGGTGTTAACTATGTAAGCATATAAAATAAAGTCTAATAATTGTCTATAATATTTTTGCCTTGATTTCACTCCCAAATGTGACATAGGTTCATACAGGTTTCTACTATGCCACAGAATATCAACCACTGGCAGGGCAGCTGTTAGCTAAAAGGCAGAATTTTTCTTAGTAGAAACACATGATTTGGGTTTCCTTACATAATCTTACCAAATTTTAGCATGTGCATTTTATACACACTGGCCTGATTTAAACCTCATGAGTACACCTGAAACTAATATAATATTAAATATCAACTGTAATTGGAAAATAAACCTCATGAGAACTTTATTATAGGAAACTGAGGCTCAGAAAGGCATTTACTTGCTGACAGCAACAAGGAGTTTTACGCTTGCAACTAAGTGGAAAATCAGAAATTCTATCTCCAACCAAAGCCTACCCTATACTGCATCCCTTAGGGGAACTCAAGGCACAGTGACTAATACAATTTAATGAACAGAAAAGTAGTTACCCTAATAGATAATTCTCAAAACTCAAAATACTTACAAGAACTAAAGATAAACTAAGATTTCCATAAGAGTGCTTTCAGTTACTACAGTGTATTTTTCCGGAATTTTTCATCTTTGTTCATTGTTACCTTTGTTGTTTTATATGCACTCATTGGTTTTTTTAATTTAATTATTTAATAACATTTTAGGAACACATGGAATTATCTGAGTTCTCTAGTCTTACTGCTCATGCTTAAGTCACTATGCTTATTTGAATGCAGCAGCATAACAATAAGGAAAAAAAATAATTTTTAAAACAATTCCTAAAAACTTCCAACTGAAATTAGAACCTGATCCTCACAAAGACCAAGATCTCAATGGTGTTACGCAAGCATTTCAAACAAAAGAAAGCACCAAAAATAAAGTTACAGAAAGCTATGGCATGTCACATTAGGTCCGTTTATTTAAAAAATAAAAAATAACCGGGCTGGCCGGATGGCTCAGATGGTTAGAGCACGAGTTCTGAACAAAAGGGTTGCCAGTTTGATTCCCACATGGGTCAGTGAGCTGCGTCCTCCACAACTAGATTGACGAAAATGAGCTGCAGCTGAGCTGCCGGTGGGGCGACCGGATGGCTCAGATGGTTAGACGGAAGCTCTCAACAACAAGGTTGCAGGTTCAATTCCCACATTGGATGGTGGACTGTGCCCCCTGCAACTAAGATTGAAAACGGCGACTGGATTTGGAGCTGAGCTGCACCCTCCACAACTAGACTGAAGGACAACTTGGAGCTGACGGGCCCTGGAGAAACATACTGTTCCCCAACATGCGCCCCCCCAAAAAAAAATTAACAAGAATAGCTGATCTTTAAAAATAAATAAATAAATAACCAACCAACCAGTCAGCTACACCATGTAAGGAGCTTAGAAGTCCTCACTCCCAGACTCATAACAAGAAAACAGATGAATTGAAAATCAGTAACTTATCTTCGAACCATTAGAGATCTGAGGTGGGAAATATGCAGTAAATATTTCAAAAGCTTAGATTTATTGTTCCATTCAATGCAAGTCTAATCTAAATTCAATATACAAGCTAGTCACTAACACAAAAAGTAAGTAAGTACAAGTATTACTGCCTTTATTTTCTAACAAAAGCATACTAAATTCCTTCAAAAAAGAAACCTTTGGAAGGTTTTTATCACAATGAAGTATATTTTAGCTCAAAAGGAATGAATTCAGATTTAAGTAAGTTAAAAGACAAACTGCCCTCAGATGAAATAGAAATGCAATTTTACTTTGGCCACTGTTACAAAACGTATTTTCCTCTAAAATTTGATTCAGAATCAATCTATACACTTATGTATTGTAACGCAGAGTACTTAAATCCAGTTTAACTAAGAGCCTCATTTCTCTTTTGGTAAAAAAGGGGAAAAAGCAAATTTCTGAGAGAAAACAAAGTCAGGGATTCCCATCTGTATAACTAAATATTCAATGCTTTAACTAAGCCCATCTACAAGCCATTAGGGTAATCATTTAATTTGTGGGCCACTACTCAATTTTGAGGGAGTCCTAAAAAGCAAATCTCTCCAGATAAAAATAAAGGCTACCTCCCTAATCAATAAAAAGTGAATCAGATAAAATCTGCAATGCAAGCAACTAGCTAAATTGAGTTTTGACAAATGCTAATTAAGGTCTGAAATAGTATTATCTTTTTTACACAAGCAATAAAACCATCATGTCAGAGGCAAAAGATACATAAACAGATCAGACAAACCATCTTTGAAAATACCATGTTTAGCTTACTTTGAGAATGTAGTGAACTCAATGCTCCAGGTGATAGATACCTGAGGGGGAAGGTATGAAAAATTAGGATCAACTTATATGGTAACTTCTATACCTTTTTATATGTAGATCAGAGCTATTCACTGCTATTTTCATGAAATTCATACCTAATCAATTCTGTCTCCAGCTATTAAATGCATCCACTCTGAAAAATAGAAAAAGAGGAAATTTTGTTAAGGGCTTACACTATGCTAGACATCTCATAAAGATTTTCATTTAGGTATTATTGTCTCCATTGCACGGATGAAAAGACAACTTGGATGCTGGGTAACTTTCCAAAGGTTACAAAGCAAGAGAACTGGATTTTAACCCAAATTTATCACACTACATCATGTAAATTCCAAATGAAACCAAGTTGAGACTAGAACTCAAACTAAATTTCATTCCAAAGGATTGGAGATGCGTCCATTTTCCACTAGTCTTTCCCCAAAAGTAGAAAACACAAAATTTAAAATGGACTTCTTACTGAAGTTAAATGACAATCCCTAAATATTTTGAGACATTCTTTGAAAACTTCATCTAATGCTGAAAAACCAATGGATAAACAACAATATAGTTTGGTTCCATTTGAAGCTTAAGGAAAGCCTGATAATTAATAGAAGAAACGTTAACTTATTTTTTAAAATGAGAACAATTACAGTTCCTTTACTCACTTCTCTTTTCTAATCATATTCCAGGTCTGGAAGTTTTAGCTTCCAGGTGCTAAGGTCTCTTCCTTCCCTGATAGTAAGTCCACTATAGAAAGTGGAAAATAAAGAAGTGTGTGAAGAACAAAACAGAATGTCACCTAAAATCTCATTATCCAGAGATAATCATGGGAAAATGTTAACACACATTTGGTTTTAACAAAATTGAACATTAATTACTTCACTGCTTTGTAACCTTTTCCATTAATTAATATACTATGAATATTTTCCTGTATCATTAAATATTCCTCTAAAACAATTTTTAATAGCAGCATAGTATTCATCATGTAAAGATGCTATAAGATTTTGTTCAAGTTAACAGCACTTAAAAATGGGTTCACTTTTGTTGCAAGAATTGCAGCTGCCTACTAACAGGATATACATAGCATGGCTGCTAAATTTTAAAATCAGTTTTTATTTATTCAGACCATAAAAGGGCTATGTGCATTGACTATTACAAAAGATTAACTGAGAAAAATAAGCTGACATTTTATAGTCACTTAAAATTAACAATGCTTGTTTGTGCTATTAACTTAAAAGTGTTAAGTTATATAGTTCACTATACAAACAAATTGGCCAGTATGAAGGAATGAGAAATTATCAAACTACCAGTGGAAGTGTAAATTAGTAAAACCATTATGGATAGAAATTTCACAATTACCTTGTAATAAAATACTGACCTCCTGAAACAACTCTGGCGTAAGTGCCAAGAAGACATGTTTAAGAATGTTCGTGGCAACACTTTTTAATAGCACCAAATTAGAAAAAAATTCTAAATATTCACCAATGGTAGATAAATTATAGTATACCCATACAACTTAACACTAAACAGGAATGAAGAGTCAGCAATCTAGATCCGTTGTCCAAAAGAAATATAATGTGGGCTGGCCCTGGCTCAGGCGGTTGGAGCTCCTGCTCCTAGAGCTCCTGCTCCTGACACCGAAGGCTGCAGGTTCGATTCCCACATGGGCCAGTGGGCTCTCAACCACAAGGTTGCCAGTTCAATTCCCCAAGTCCTGCAAGGGATGGTGGGCAACACGGCACCTTGAGCTGAGCTGCCGCTGGGCTCGCAGATGGCTCAGTTTGTTGGAGCATGTCCTCTCAACCACAAGGTTGCCAGTTCGACTCCCACAGGGGATGGTGGGCTGCGCTCCCTTGCAACTGGCAACAGCAATTGGACCCGGAGCTGAGCTGCGCCCTCCACAACTAAGATTGAAAGGACAACAACTTGACTTGGAAAAAAGCCCTGGAAGTATACACTGTTCCCCAATAAAGTCCTGTTGAAAAAAAATATATATATATACTATAAAAAATATATAATGCAAGCCACAAATGTGAACCAGAAATATAATTGAAAATTTTCTAGAAGCCACATTTAAAAAGAAAAACAGGTGAAGTTAATTTGAATATCTTATTTAACCCAATATATCCAAAATTATTTCATTATGTAATCAATATAAAGGAATTAGTAATGAGACATTTCACATAATGTTTTTTGTACTAACTCTCCAAAATCCTGTGTGCAAACATACTTCCAGCACACCTCAATGCACACCAGCCACATTGCAAGTGCTCAATAGGTAAAGATAATTCACGGTTATTGTACTACACAGTGCAGATCTAACGCCTACTCAAAACCCCCAAAACAACAATGAACAGAAAAAGAAAAAAAATTTTAAAATAATATGCACTTTATGGTGGCACTTAAATAAACTTATAAAACTGAAAAATTTCTAAATAAATGCTTATGTTTAAGAATACATTTCATAAGGGGTTAACATCCAAAATTTATTAAAAAACTCATACAACTCAACATCAAAAAAACAAACAATCCAATGAAAAAATGGGCAGAGGACCTGAACAGACATTTCTCCAAAGAAGACATACAGATGGCCAATGGACATATGAAAAGATGCTCAACAAAAAAGAAAAATAAAAGAGAAAGGAAAAAAAAAGATGAATCATCAGAGAAATGCAAATTAAAGCCACAATGAGATACCACCTCACACCTGTCAGAATGGCTTTCATCAGTAAATCCACAAACAACAAGCTAGAAGAGAGGGGAATTGGGGGGATGGGTGAGAAAAGTGAAGGGATTAGGAAATACAAATTGGTAGTCACAAAATAGTCACGGGAATGTGAAATACGATGTGGGAAATATAGTCACTAATATTGTAAAAACTATGTATAGTGTACTAGATGGGTACTAGACTTACTGTGGGAAATCACTTCATGAATTATATAAATACCTAACCACTAGACTGCACACCTGCAATTAATATAAATAATAATGAATGTCAACTATAATTAAAAATATATATAATCACAGGATGTAAGGTACAGCATACGGAATGTAGTCAATGATATTGTAATAGCTTTGTATGGTATCACGTGGGTAGTAGACCTATTGGGGTTATCACTTTGTGGGGAGTGCAAATGTCTAATCATTGTGTCATTTTGTACACCGAAAACTAATAGTAATAAAATAGGACAAAGTTTTCTTAGACTATTAGTCTACTCCTGATAAGATATTGTGGTTTTCTACCTAAAAAGCAAATATTCTGTTTAATCAAAATAATTTTCTGTGTTTTATGTTGCCTTAATTAGGTCCATAATTACTTAAGAAAACTGAATACCTTCAATAGTAAAAGCTGGTTTTGCTAACAATAAAGTAACTTTCTATATTTGTCTTTGAAATATTTTGTTACTTTGGTTAGTTAAATGAATAGTTAGGTATTGTTTCATAAATATCTGTGATCTTTTTAGTCAAATGTCCAAACCTCTGACATATTTTTGACAAACTTCCCAATATTCAAATTTTAAAGTCTTTTCCTTGCCCTGGAAATAACTGAGGTATTCCAGAGGGTTCCTGAAACGCCTCAAAAGATTTATTGTCTCTCCTTATAAAAGAGAATTATTAAACTAATTAGCCTTATTTGTGTGTTGAATTTCATGGAAAGCATTGTCAAGCAAGTGATGATGAACTTCTAGGGTATATTATTATGGGTAATATTATTTATGTAAATATTCTAAAAAATATGAAATTTCTAAAATTCTGATATATCCTGGTATAATGTTTTCACTTGTAATTCTAATAATTTTCTTAAAATGTTGTGTGTCATAAACAAATTTCCTTGTCAATTACATTATCTTTAACCATGGGTACTTTAAGTCTTTGTAATTTATAGTCATTGCCTTACTCTGATGGTTTTGCAAATGTTTCATCTTCACAGATTCACAGAGAAGACTGACACTATAAAATACAGGTTTCTAATATATTTTCAGCTCATACCATTGAACTAGGTAAAAAATTGCAGAACTCTAACAGAAAAACTGACGGCTTCATAAAACTGCTAACAAAAGATAAACAAGAATTATGTGGGACTCAATGAACTCATAAAGTGATTATAATTTTTATGATTTTTGTTTAAAATATTACTTACTTTTTAAATCTTTTGTTTTCCAGACTTAAGAAAATATTTTCTTGTAAGATATCTATGACTTAGAGCAATTGGTAAATTATACCTTTGTTAGCAGAATTGAAACATTTATCTTTGTCATCCTACCTAATCCCTCAAAAATTTGGAAAGTCTTAGTGAATATTCTTTCTTCATGGCAATATAATTATTTGCATAAGTTTAATAAGAATATGTTCTCTTTGTCACAGGACACAATTGGAAACTGGTTATATTACCAAGTCTTTGACTGGAACGTCATGTTTGAGAGAGACATGCACAGACTCAGATATGACCAGACAATCTTAAGGAATTGTTTGACTTATGAAAGCCAAAAAAATCCCTTTGGAAAAACAGCTTGGTACCTTGCTTACAGGGGTTCCCAGCAGCCTTACCAGGATAGTTAGTCACTTCTTGCGAGGTTCAGGAACCTCAGGATATTCTGCAAACCTTAAGAAAGGAATTCACCCAAATCTAAAGGTACTACAGGCACAGTCTGATGGCTAGCAGATTTAAAAGAGCCTATATGATCAATTGCTATTCTTGTTTTATTTATACAAGTAACAGGCCAGGTTTATTGAAACTACACTTATTTTACAAATAAATTAATCTGAATTTGTCTATCGTTGGTAAAAATGAGGTTGATTTTAAAGAGAAAAAATGTTTCAATAGAAACTATAATATATAATTATGGATGTTAAATTCTAGTTCTATTAATTTCTTTGAAATTTTTTGTTATTTACCTGTAAACGAGACTGGATCCTAAATACTTACAGTTTCCCAAAACATTTGGCTGCAACTCTCTTAACTAATGTTCCCAATTTTCTCCCATTTTTGACTTGGAATCATTGAAAACTAAAACTGCCCTTTTCCTAAATCCCTGCAAACTGCAGCTAGACCTGATATAAATTTCTGAGAACTTGCCACAGTATCTCGTGCTTAGACAATCCATGTCTGATGCTGTGTACAGCACTAAATAATTTTGCCTGAACATCTGATGATATCATCAGAGGCATTTAAAACTGTAAAAGATGCTTCAAACCTGACATCTAGAAATCTTCTCTACTGGCATCTCTCAGGACTCAGATACTGGTTTATAATTTACTCCAATTTTTCTTTTTTTTCCATAATAAGAAATGCCTTTTATTATATACCTGACTGCTTGCTAACAATATAGGCCTAACTTTGGGTGCCCACCTGCATCACCACCTTCTGAAATGACATACAGCTGTTTAACTGAACTGACCTAAAGACTGAGTAATTGGTTCCATGAAATATGGAGCGATCTACTAAGCTTTTGGACTGTGCCACTTCTTATTTGAAGTTTCAAAGGTGGGACATAGCGGGAAGAGAATTTGCCAGCCCAAAATATGCCTTCTTTCATGTCATTTAAGCTGCTTGTTTTCAAGAAACAAAAGACTCATGAAAAACCTTTGGCCTTCCCTCTTACTGCCTAAAAGAACTTAGATAAAGGGCCTGCTCCAATACAGGAGATATCCTAGATCACTACAGTTTAATATGAAATCGTATGTTTTATGGAGAAGCCCAGCAAGTCCTGTTTTGTCAAAGTCATCTCTGTGTTCCATTCTTAAAAATGGCCAAGAAAACATTTATTTACCACACTTTTGCTTTTCCATCTCTATGTGAATTGCCTTTCTGCCCTTTGGAGTTCCAAACAACTACCCCCATTTCTCCTTAGATCAAAATGCCATATAAGCCTTAACTGCCTGATCTGTCCTTGGGTCCCATACTCTTAAGGAACCCCTGAATGCACACACATAATAAATGTCATTTTCTCCTATTTAAAAAAACACATACTACCTCAAACCTGTCAGAATGGCTATAACCAATAAAACAACAAACAAGTGTTGGGGAGGAGGTGGGAAAAAGGGAACCCTCGAGCACTGTTGGTGGGATTGCAAATTAGTGTAGCCACTATAGAAAAAGTTTGGAGGTTCCTCAAAACATTAAAAATAGAACTACTTTATGACCCAGCAATTCCACTCCTGGGTCTTTATCCAAAGAAATCCAAAACACTAATTTGAAAAGATCACATCCCTATGAGGTGTAATCAAAAAATACGGTGAATGTTTAAAAATTTCAAAAACTTATTACAATAAAAGATACATTGAGATTAATCCCCCTAAAAATACTCCTCCTCGCTTTGAACACTTATTTCATTGTTCCTGCCACTTTCTGAAGCAGTTCTGAAGGTCCTCTTTCATGAGTATCTTTAGTTGTGCTGTTATGGCTTCCTCAATGTCCTGAATCGATTCAAAATATTTACCTTTCATGGTCATTTTGACTTTAGGGAAGCCAGAAGTCACATTGTGCCATGTGCGGTGAATAAGGTGGGTGAGGACACACCGCAATGTTTTCATTTGACAGAAATTGCCATACCAAAGGCGATGTGTGACATGGAGCGTTGTCATGATGAAGGAAGAAGTAAAGACACTCACGAAAGAGGTCTTCCAAAACTGCTTCAGAAGTGGAAAGAACGAGGGGATAACTGTGTTCGAAGTAAAAGGGAGTTATTTTGAGGGTGATTAATGCCAATGTGTCTTTTATTGCAATAATTTTTTAAAATGTAAACATTCACCATATCTTTTGATCACACCTCATATGTTCACTGCAGCACTATCCACAATACCCACGATATGGAATCAAGCCTACTGCCCATCAATAGAGGATTGAATAAATGTTGTAAAGATTTTGTTGGGTATCCGATGGACATGCCATCGGGAGACCACCTCAGGGATACTGTGGACACCTGATCATGGCATTGTACACCAGAAGCTAAACATTAATGAATGCCAACTATAATTTTATATATATAATGTGATGGTTCAGTGTGAGGTCGGAGGGATAGTGGATGGGGGGAGGGGGGTTTACAGTATGAGGGATATAAATGATGAACGTCTAAGTATTACCTTGTCTTGTACACCTGAAACTAATAAATAAAAAAAAAAGAAAGAAAAAAAAAGAATTTCAGCCATGAAAGACATAGAGGAAACTTAACTGCATATTACTAAGTGAAAGAAGCCAATCTGAAGAAGCTGCATACTGTATGAATCCAATTGCGTGACATTTTGAAAAAGGTAATACCATGGAGACAGTAACAAGATCAGTGGTTTTCAAGGGTTAGGCAAGAGAGAAGGAGGGATGAATAAGCAAAGCAGGGGAATTTTAGGGCAGTGAAACTACTTTGCATGATACTATAATGGTGGGATATATATCATTATACATTTGTCCAAACCCACAGAATGTATACCACCAGGATATAACCCTAATGTCACTATGGATATTGTGTGATAACAGTGTATCAATTTAGGTTCATCAATTGTAAGAAATATACCAGGGGATGTTGATCGCCAGGGAGGGGGTTGTACGGTAGGGGGCAGGGTGTGTTTATGGGAACTCTGTACTTTCTGCTCAATTTTTCTGTAAGCCTAATACTGCTCTAAAAAATAAAGTCTATTTAACAAAGAAAAAAAAATAGAGGATTGAATAAAGAAGTAGTACATATGTACATTGGAATGTTACTCTGCCATAAAAAAGAATGAAATCTTACCATTTGCAACAGCATGAATGAACCTAGAAGGTATTATGCTAAGTGAAATAAGTCAGACAGAGAAAGACGAATACCACATGACCTCACTTATATGTGGAATCTAAAGAACAAAATAAACGAACAAACAAAACAGAAACAGACTCATAGATATAGAGAACTGATGGTTGCTATATGGGAGGGAGGTTAGAGGGCTGGCTGAAAAAGGGATTAAAAAGTGAAAAATAGTAGTTACAAAAGAGTCACAGAGATGTAAAGAAGACCATAGAAAATATGGCAATAACAAGGTAATAACTATGTACAGTGCCAGGTGGGTACTAGGCAAGTCAGGAGGATCACTTCTTAAATTATATAAATGTTTAGAGACTATGCTATACTCCTGAAACTAATATAAAATACCAAATGTCAACTGTAATTGAAAAATAATAAAATGTTTCTTCACATCTATATGTACCTATATACGAGGTGTGATCAAAAGATACGGTGAAAAAAAACAAATAATAAAAAAAAAGACACATTGCCATTAATCCCCCTCAATACACTCCCCTTCGCTTTGAACAGTTATCCCATTGTTTTTGCCACGTTCTGAAGCAGTTCTGGAAGTCCTCCTTTGTGACTGTCTTTACTTCATCCTCCATCATGACAATGCTCCGTGTCACATATCGCTTCTGGTATAGCAATTCCTGTCAAATGAAAACATTATGGTGTGTCCTCATCCACCTTATTCACCAGATCTGGCACCATGAGACTTTTGGCTCTTCCCCAAAGTCAAAATGACCATGAAAGGTAAACATTTTAAATTGATTCAAGACATCAAGGCAGCTACAACAACGCAACTAAAGACACTCATGAAAGACGTCTTCCAGAACTGCTTCAGAAAGTGGCAAGAACAATGAGGTAAGTGTTTGAAGCGAGGGGGAATATTCTGAGGGATATTACTGGAAATGTGTCCTAATAAGTTGTTTTTTAAGTTATACATTCACTGTTTTTTTATCACACTCGTATGTAAAATATATTTTAAAATCCATGAGACCTCACCACTATCTGTAACATTTTATTTCTTTAAAAGATATTTGAAGTAAATATAAGATTTCATAAAACTAGGTGGTAGTTGCAGAATTGTTTATATTATGTTCGTTTTTAATCATTTTTTTGTTTCAATTACAGTAGACCTACAATATTATATTAGTTTCAGGTTACAACATAGTGATCAGAAATTTATATAACTTGTGAAATGATAACCCTGATAAATCTAGTAACAATCGGAAACCATACATAGTTATTACATTATTCTTAACTATATTCCTTATGCTATAGTTTTCATCTCCATGATTATTTTGGAACTACCGATTTTTATTTATTAATCCCTTCCTCTTTTTCATCCATCCCCTATACACACCCCCACCTGGCAAATATTAAAACGTTCTCTGCATCTATGAGTTTCTGTTCCGCTTATTTTGTTCATTAGATTCCACGTATAAGTGAAATCATATGGCATCTGTCTCTCTGTCTGACTTACTCCATTCAGTATAATACCCTGTAGGTCCACTCATATTAATGCAGATGGCAAGATTCCATTCTTTTTCAATGGTTGAATAATATTCCATTGTGTATATGTAGCAGCTCTTGTTTATCCATTCATCCATTGATGGACACCCAGGCTGCTTCTATATCTTGGCCATTGTAAATAATGCTGTAAATAAACATGGATGCACACATCCCTTTGAAGTAACGTTTTGGATTTCTTCAAATACATAGCATGAAGTAACGTTTTGGATTTCTTCAAATAAATAAATCCTTTTTGTTGCCTTTGTTTTATAGTCTATTTTGTCTGATACAAGTATTGCTACGGGAGCTTTCTTTGTTTCAATTTTCATGAAACATTCTTTCCGTCCCTTTACTTTCAGTGTGTGTGTGTCTCAATCTGAAGTGAGTGTCTTGTAGGCAGGCAGCATACAGAAGGGTCTTGCTTACTTATCCATTCAGCCCTCCTGTGTCTTTTGATTGGAGCATTTCATCCATTTACATTGAAAGTAATTGTTGACCATGTATTGTCATTTTATTATTCATATTTTTAATTTTTATTTCGACTTAAAGAAGTCCCTCTACGATTCTTTGTAATACTTGTTTGGTGGTGATTAACTCGCTTAGCTTTTTCTTGTCTGGGAAGCTCTTTATCTGTCCTTCAATTCTAAATGATAGCCTTGCTGGCTATCCTACTTGGTTGTAGGTCCTTGCTTTTCATCAATATTTCATGCCAATTCCTTCTGGCCTGCAAATTTTCTGTTGAAGAAGCTGACAGTTTTATGGGAGCTCCCTTGTAGGGAACTGACTGCTTTTCTGTTGCTGCTTTTAAGATTTTCCGTCTAACCTTCGGCATTTAAATTACCATATTTTTCCATGTATAATGCATATCAACATTTTTGCCCAAACTTTCAGGGAAAAAATATCTTTCGTTTTAATTTTCTAATTCAAATTTTTATTTGTTTACATTTAGGTACTTGTTTTTTGTATTATAAAGGAATTTGAGTGTTTATTTTTTAACATATTATGGTAGAAGAAATTTTATGTAACAAACAATTACAAAACACAAGAATAGATACAAGATACAAGAAATTTTATGTACTAGTAAAACATTCACGATATTTACGTATCATAGAAGACTAAGAACTCTTAGTCACTGCAAGTTCATCGTAAGTTCAACAAAACCAATTATCGTATTCCACGGTATTATTTTGCATATGGGTATCATTATTGATCTAGAGTTACACTTTTAACTCATAAGCATAAATAAAAGAATTAAAAATATTTGTATAGATACGGAATTAGTACTACCCATGTACAATGTACATCCTTATGTTTCCCTCACAAATTTGGGCAAAAAAGTGCACATTACACATGGCAAAATACGGTATATAAAGTGTTTTGGTATGGGCCTCTTAGGGTTTATCTCATTTGAGACTCTGTGATTGCCAGGTTTGTATGTCTATTTCATTCATCAGGTTAGGAAAGTTTTCCATCATCGCCTCTTCAAATAGGTTTACAATTCTTTGCTCTCTCTCTTCTCTTTCTGGTACCCCTATGATGTGAATGTTGGTACACTTGATGCTGTCCCAGAAGCCCCTTAAACTCTCATCTTTTGGATTTATTTTGTTTTTCTGATCAGGTGTTTTCTGCTATCTTATCTTCTAAATTGCTGATTCGATACTCTGCTTCATCTAATGTACTGCTGAGTCCCTTTAATGTATTCTTCATTTTCAGTTACTGTATTCTTCATTTATGACCATTTTTTATGTTTTCTATCTGCATCTTTATGTATCTTATCTCTTTGTTGAAGTTCTCACTGACATCACTGAGCATCCTTATAACCAGTGTTTTGAACTCTGCATCTGGTAGATTACTTGTCTCCCTTTTGTTTAGTTCTTTTTCTGGAGCTTTGTTCTGTTCTTTTGTTTAGGACATCTTTCTTTGTCTCCCCCATTTCGCTGCCTCCCTGTGTTTGTTTCTATGCATTAGTTAGGACTGCTGGTCTCTAGGTCTTAGTAGAGTGACCTTATGTAGTATGGGTCCTATGGGGGCCCAGTGGCACAGTCTCCCTGGTCACCAGAGCCAGGTGCTACAGGTGTGTCCCTTGTATGGGTTGTGTGTGCCCTTCTGTTGTAGTTGAGCCTTCATTGCTGTTGGTATGATTGCTGTTGGTATGTCAATGGGAGGGACTGACCCTCACCCTGATTGGCTGAGGGTCCAGCTGAAACTAGAGGAGCTTTGATACAGAGGCTGACCTTACAGAGCAGGATTTGCTTTGGCAGGGCTCTGGTGCCTGCTCAGTCTGTGCTTTGAGTGTGTCATTTGTGGTGGTAGTTGGATTCTGCTCTGGTGTGGTCTGAAGCTGGCGACTGGGATGTTGGTTCTTGTGACCTCTTGGGGTGGGGGCATCTCTGTTGCAGGCCAAAGACAGCCTCTGCCTATGCCCTGCATGGGGCGACTTGGTATGAGCTACAAAATGATCTGCAGACAGCTGCCACTTGGACTGGGCTTGGAGTTGCCTAAGAGAGACTAAGCTGCAAACTGTGGCTGGCTGCAACTAGTGCCAGGCTTGGTGTACTTAAGAGGTACAAGGCACACAGAGTCCAGATGCTACTTGTTTGGGGTTTGTGAACCTTTGAGAGATTTTCAGAAAATCCGGACCATGAGCCTAGACAGGCCATTTGTACGGAAAAGCCACTGGAAGCAGCTTGGGTGGGCCCACAAGTTGGGTAGACCAGGACTTCAGGGAATCACCCGGGCAGAGCAAAGGGTGTTAGCTAGTTTGATTGAAACTCTGGGCACCCTTCTGTGAATGCAGGCAGGGTGGTAGGAGGGCTCAACAAATGAACAATGGTCTCTGCCAGCATTTCTGTCTGGGAGAAAGCTGCCTCTCCAGCCCTTACCTTGCAGCCAGACAATTCAGTTCTTCTTTGTATGTCCCTGGAGCCTTCTGAGCTGCTGCCCCTGTGCTGGAGCTAGAGTGAGTGAGTCCGTCAGCGAGTAATGTGTATACAGGCCCTTCAAGAGCAACGCCTGAATTTTAACCATCCTCTGCCTCACACAGCCACAATCTCCATTGATTTTCACAGGCAGACATTGTTGGGACTTCTCGTCCCAGCACTGGAACCCTGGGCTGAGGAGACTTGTGTGGGGCTGGGAGCCCTCATTCTTCAAGAGGTACTTCCACAGCAGAGATATCTATTCTGATTTTTAATTGCCATACTTGGGTGTGTGACCCAGCCATTCCACATCTCCACCCCCTTACCAGTCTCCGCGTAGCTTCTTCTGTATATTCTTAGTTATAGGACTTCTGTTCAGCTAGACTTCAGGCAATTCTCAACGATAGTTGTTCTGTAGCTTAGTTGTAATGTTTAGGTTGTCGTGAGAGGAGGGAAGCACAGCATTTACTTACTCCACCATCTTGACCAGAAGCCACTCTACTTTATTCTTGTCTGAAATACTTCCCAATTAAATAATAAATACAGAATACACATGTTCTAAAACTCTCAACTTATTTCTGTTTACATTAATTCTAAAGTGTTTAGAATTTAGCCTTCATACTTCACTTTGTTCTACACAGAGCAAAAGCATACTTCTGCCCTTCATATAATAAGTTTGATAATAAAAGGTAAAGGAAAACTTCAAAAATTAAGTAAGGATAAAAACTGATAAATTTACCTAATTCGTTTGCTCAATAAGCATTTACTACATGGCTATTATGAGCATTGAAGTAGTTGTCACAACTCCAAACTTCATATAAACTGTCATTCACAACAATGAAATTTACACAAAACAAAAAATCCAATACAACCTAGCTGAAAAGGCAACTTTAAAAATTGAACTTCAATTACACTGATCTCTGCCAATTACTTTGAAATGAGTCAGAAAATAGGATGGATTACTGTATCAACGCAGAGTTGGATATAGATGGATAAATGTGTGCTAAAACAAGAATAGTAAAATGTTAAAGGTAGAATCCAGGTGGTGAGTATATGTAAAATTCAACTTTGCTGTAAGTTTGAAATTTTTTATAATGAAAAGCTTAAACTTTTATACTTCAATAATGTGAGTATAATAGCTTCTAAATTACAAAATATGATGGACACCACATACCTAAAACATTATCACTTAAAAGTAATCGAGAAGGCAACCTGTTTTTTGTTTTGTTTTTGTTTTGTTTTTTAATTGGCACCAAAGGGGTGGGGGGACAACTTGTCTTTTTGCAAACAGTTCATCTGAGGCAAACATCCTATAGTATAGTTTGTTGCAAAAAAAAAAAAGAAAGAAAGAAAAAAAGAAAAAATTTCAATGCAGTAATATGATGTCTGGAATTTGTTTCAAAATGATCCAGTGAGGGGGAATTTGGGGGGGTATGTATTAAATTCTACTAACTAAGAGATAATCGTTGAAGCTTGGTGATACGTATTTGTAGGATTCTATTATCTTCCTTGTGAATATCCTTGTAATTTTCCATAATAAAAACTTATATAGTGCATTATTTTAATACCTGGTTCAGTGTCCTATATCCTAGAATAGTGGCCTGTAAATGGTAAGCACTCAAATTTGTTGTAGATAAGGAAATCTAGAGTTTAAACTCATACACTTCTGGTTATATTCAATTAAACATGGATTAATGCTTATTTGTGAACTCATTTCATAAATACACACAAGTCACTCATTTATGTGTCCACTGATTGACCTTAGCCCTACAGAAGATTCAGCTATCAGCAATATATACACACATAACAAAAATAAAATTCAAAGCTAACATTTACTAAATATCTATTATATGCCAAGCAGTGTTCTAAGTGCTTAATATGCATTATCTCCTTTAATCCTCAGAACTACCCTATAAGATAGCTACTATGATTATCTGCATTTTACAGATGAGAAAACTGAGGTACAGTAAAGGTTAGGTACCTTGCCCAAAATCACAATGCAAATAAATTGTAGAGTCAGAATCTAAATCCAGCTGCTAACTCCCAAATTAGCCAAATCTTAATTATAAAGTACTTAAAAAGTAAAGGTTTGCTTCTTAATGTAGTTAGTAAAGAATAGGGAGAGATTCTTAAAGTGCTCAGGAAATAAAAATCTTAGTAACATTTGAACTGGATAGGGCCTTTAAACAATTGAGCCCTATGTTCTGAATTTACAGCAAACCAACCATAGCTATAATTAAACATATTCTCGATTATATAAAAGTTCCACAAATACATATGACAATAGGAAGGAACAGCTCTCTAGGGCCACAGAATAGTATTTACTTCAGTACTGCATCTCCTAGTAACTAGCAGAACAGCCATTTAATAAGTATTTGCTGAATAAGCCTAATGATTAAAACTCTTTGTCTTACTTCTGTACTATTTTCTATACTTATTTCTATAGGATATTTGTTATTTTTCAGATAAAAATAAGCTGTTTCAATTTTTTATATTAAAGGTATAACTGATTCTTGCTCATCCTACAACAATAACCTTACAGAAAGGAACTGATCCTTGTTTTTATGGAGTTAGTTCTAAATCTGCTGGGTACCTCAATATTCCTTGAACTACTATTATAGTCTGCATTTAGGAAAATATTAAGAGTTACCAGGACTTGACATGAGTTCCATAATTATAATCCAAGCTTCTGGACTTTGCCAACTCTAATTGAAGAATTTAATAGAAGGTTAACTGTTCTGTGGCCAATTTCTAACTTATCTTACATTTTTCATCATAATAAAACCATAGGTAATAAATGGAGATCCAAGCTCCAATATACAGAAACATGATGCAAAAGTCAAACGAGGGGCCGGCCCGGTGGCTCAGGTGGTTAGAGCTCCGTGCTCCTAACTCCGAAGGCTGCGGTTGGATTCCCACATGGGCCAGTGGGCTCTCAACCACAAGGTTGCCAGTTTCGACTCCCACAAGGGATGGTGGGCTCCGCCCCCTGCAACTAAGATTGAACAAGGCACCTTGAGCTGAGCTGCCTCCTGGATGTCTCAGTTGGTTGGAGCGCAGGCTCTCAACCACAAGGTTGCCAGTTCGACTCCCACAATGGATGGTGGGCTGTGCCCCCTGCAACTAGCAACTGCAACTGGACCTGGAGCTGAGCTGCGACCTCCAAAACCAAGATTGAAAGGACAACAACATGACTTGGACAAAGCCCTGGAAGCACACACTGTTCCCCAATAAAGTCCTGTCCCCCTTCTCCAATAAAATCTATAAAAAAAAAAAAAAGTAAACCTTCTGCACATTCACTCCTGGAAATAACCAATTAGCAGTTCCCTTTTGCTCTGCAATGTATTGATCCCAACATCCCACCATTTTAATTCCATCCTCACACTAAAGGAAAAGTCTAGTTCATTTAAGGAGACCCAATCCCAAATTGGATTTCTGAAATGCTACTGCCTTCCTCTTTTTATCGAGGTATCTCACAGGATTGTTATATAATCTACCAAGTCATAGGGACAGAATTTTAGAGCTAAAATCACTTTAAAATGAGGGACTGGACTAGATAAAAAGGGGGGAAAATGAGGCCTATGGTTATTAGAAAATCCAGAATTAACAGTTCTAGAAAGCATGGTCTTAGTACAGTGCTTTTTCAATATTTCATTCTATAAATAACACTATGTCCCATGGCCTGGAAATACCTTGACTTACTTTATATTACCCAACATTTCAGTTATTTCATTTCCTCACCAACTATTTAAGTGTAAGGTGAAATCAAGCCAGCTATCATCACTGAATGGGAGATACATCACGTAATAAACCTACTTTGCTCATCATTCCACTCTGTTAACTTATCCTGTCAACAGCAGAAGACACAGCAATTCTCACAGAGATCTGGTCCAAGAGTAAGGACAGACTTACTCCCCCTGTCATGTTTCCTCATTTTTAGAAATGTACATGCAACAAATAGCAAAGATTTTTTATCTATCGTAACATAATGTTAGTTTTAACAACTTTAATAAAGCAAACTTATGAATAAAAGGAAGTGTTTTGAACTCCTCACTCTTAAAATTGGATCACAAGTAGGCCACACTACTCAAAACTAAGAAAAAATGAACCACACCCGTGTTTCCTTACAAGGATATCATTAAATATGAATAGTATACACATACAGGAAAAATTCCATTCTCAGGCAATTTTCTTGAAAAACAGAGATACAGTAAAAAAAAGATGGGAATTAAAATAAATGTAGCTATGGATATGGTCCTAGCCATTTGTTAAAAGGCAAAATACTACCTATACTATTATAACACTCAAAACCATGAAAATCTCACTTCCAATGTCATAATTACATAAAGACTTTCAGAGCTGGGTTTTAAAGAATAGCTAATTTAAATGCAATGCTAGCAATAAAACAAGTTAGAAAAATCTACTCAAATTATTAAAGATAAAGCAAAAGAGTATAAACAGTATATTCTTAGACATAATTATGAACATGTTAAACGAACATTTATGGTTCTTTCACTTCTGATTTTCATTGAATACCATTTAATATTTTTTAAGTTATTACTTTATTTGTTTATTTATTTATTTATTTATTTATTTTCAAGGAGGGTGCAGTTCACAGTGGCCCATGAGGGGATCGAACCGGCAACCCTGGTGCTATCAGCACCACGCTCTAACCAACTGAGCCAACCCCTGCCATTTAATTTTGTATTGAATACATTTAACTTTCAAGACCATAGCAATATAAATAAAAAGGAAAATAAACTGGGGCGGGGGGAACCTCCAGCAAATATGATGCAAGTTTAACATTCTATTAAAATATCAAACACATTAAAAAATCTTGTCATATGGGAATATGGACAAAAAATCAAAACAATTCTCAAAAGCTATGCAATTAGTAAACCCTGTTAAACTAACTTTAACCTCTTTATAGCAAGTTACCATTTTATATACAATAACTGAAATAGCAACAATTCCCCATGAAGTTATAGTGAAATAGGTATGCTCATACATTATGTTAACAGTATAATTAAGTATAAACATTTTAGAAAGTAATTAGTAAATGATCAAAAGAAACATAAACATTTATAACCTTTGCTCACTAATCCCTCCCTCAGGAATATAAATTTAAAACATAATCCTTTAAAAACCATTACAGGCATGAAGTGGTCACATTATAAAAATGAAATTAGAACTTTAATCACTAAGAGAATAGTTGAGTAAATTACGGTACAATTAAGGGGATTAAAAATAACTATGAAGAAAAATATTTTTCTTCAAACACATCTTTGTAAACACCAACTAATAAATCTTCAAGTTAGACAATCACCAGTTTTTTTAAAAAATCATAGTAATAAATGAATGTTAAAATTTGTGTGTAAGAGACTGAGGAACAAGATATTTATAGTCTCCACAAATTATTCATTGGTTAAAAATTATTAATTTTATTTGAAAATCTGGGAGATACCACTTTAACCAATTCATCAAAATTATTACCACCAGTAATGGGGCCAACTGATACCATGTGTCTCCTATTAAGATGCACTAAAAAGAACACACAATCACTTCTGTTTCATTTTGCCAAAAATCCATAACCTTAATTAACCTAATCATAAGGAAGCATCATACAAATCCAAATTGAAAGACATTCTAAAAAAATAATTGGCCTGTACTCTTCAAAGATGTCATGGTCAGGAAAGACAATCAGAGGCAGAAAAACTTCCAAATTAAACATTACTAAAACAATATAAACATTGTTCCTAATGTTGTCAGGGCAATTGGAAACTCTGAATATGGATTTTGGATTAGATAAGAGTATTGTATATATTTAAATTTTTAATTTGATAATTACCCTGTACTTGTGTAAAAAAATACCCTTGTCCTTTGGAAATACTGAAATTTTCAGGAAAAAAGGGGCATGATACTTACAACTTACTCTAAAATGGTTCAGGAACAAAAATGAAAATAATGAGACTAAACGCAAATGATAAAGTATTTGGGACAAAAAGTTAACAATGGTGATTCTAGATAAAGGGTAAATAGTTCTTTTACTAGTCTTGCAACTATTCTGTAAGTTTGAAATAATATCAAAATAAAAGTTACAAAAAGTATGTAGCATTTTAACTCTTCTTCAATTATCTTCTTTTTCTCAGGACACAGAACTATTATAAGAGTCCAGTTTCAGTTATTCTGACTACATGTCCAATCCAAGAAAGAAGGTAACAGTTTAAAATGTATCACTCTGATAATATAAAAAACAAACTTTGTACATTTGCCTACTTCACTCCTGCTTTAAATACCAAGTATCGTCATCAGTGTTGATAATATGTAAGACTTTTTTTGACAAACATAGTATGAAAAAAGTTTACAAAGAAAGGTGATTTAAGGGCAATCGCTGATATCTAGTTTTAGTATTCTATAAATCTTCGCGCCCCCCGTTCATTTTTCTACTTTATAGGCTAAAGTTCTCTTCTTGAGTTTAATATTCACCGTGTCTTTTATCATTTCACTGTATCATTATTGTTCTTCAAAAAAAGTTGATATCACTCTAAAGACTTAAAGTATTTACTGATTTTTTAAAATGAAAAGGCAAACAATGAAACAGCATAGCATAAAAAGTCTTTTCAAATCTGACCCCAACTACATTCCTTTTTCCCATCTCTATCCCATATCCTCTCCAATCACAATGTCTCAGTGTTCTCCAGGCACACAATGTCCCTTCTACCAAGGCTATAGACATGCCCTTTCCACCACCTAGAACATCCACTCTACCAATTTGCCTCAAGACCAAGGCAATTTCTCCAAGGCAATTTTTTGTTCTTCTTCCATATTTCTCGGTTCATTTCTCCGTAATTGTACTTAACTCCATCACAGTGTATTTCAGCCATTTACTCCTCCACTTAGCTCATTATTAAGTAGCTGCGAATCCTTACCATTTAGAATAGTGGTTCTCAAATGGGAGAATTGTGCCATCCCCACACTCCCATCACCCACAGGGACCACCTGACGTCTTTAAACCAAAATATTTTTGGTTGTCACAACTCGGAAGAAGGATGCTACTGGTATCTGCTAGGTAGAGGCCAGGGATATACTGTATACACAGCTTCCCAAAACTAAGAATTATCTGGACCAAAATGTCTATAATGTCAAAGTTGATAAACCTTTATCTAAAACAATGCTTGGCTCACATTAGGCCTTCAAAGCATTTATCAAAATAGAATAAAACATTTATCAAAGAATTTAGGAACATAAAAAGGAATACAGAATATGGAATAGCACGCGTTCAAGAACAATGAACAATGTGGCTATTCATGCCCTAGGAGACATCAAGACTTCATAAAAGCTAGTTATTATAAAAATGTAGCACTGGCATAGAGATTAAAACAAACACACCAGGAATGACACAGTGGTAGAGCCGGTAACTCCAAAATTCTGTCCCTCAATTAAATTGTCAGAAGCAACTTTTTGAAACTCTAGAATCTAATCAAAAACTTCACCACCACCACCACCACCACCACCACAGGAACACTTAAAAGAGAAAAAGCTGCTGAAATTCGATAGGAGAGCACTGTGGTGTTTTAACTTATGCACCTACCATGTCCCACTCCCTGGCTAGGTGGCAGCCATGAAGACAGTGGCCCACATTCCTAGTGCAACTTACAGATGCCAATAAGAGTAATATGGACTTTATTCTTAAAGAACTGTGGTTGTGTGTTTTCACCTGCTTGGTTGTTATCTGATGAACTGCGTCACGGTTTTGTCTTTCTTTCACCCACCTCAGAACTTTCTCAGGACAAACAAGTTTCTGAGATGAGCGGGGTTTGTCCAAAGCATTTAAAGGCAAATATCCACAAACTATCCACAGCTACCTAGGGCAAGGGATAACAAGTGGTTCAGGCACTAGACTGATGGAAAAGCCTAGTAAGGAAGAAGCTGGAGAAAGAGATACATGAGGAAGTAACGGCTCTAAAAAGCTCCTGCGCATACCAGCGAATTTGCAAAGCCACCCATATGCTTTGGGCTGGACACATGCTCAGAAAAGACATGAGAAAGCCATAAGCTTTCACGTCTGGCTGACCTTTAACCCCCACGCAATCAGGAAGTAAATAAACAGGCCAAACACTGAGAGGTACCACCAAAACTTAGCCAGTCTGCAAAAATTGACAGATTTTTTTTTTTTTTTTGCTTCCAGGCATTTAAAGAAAACTCTGCAAAACCTCTAACTGACCAATAAGCTACCAAAACAAACACTTCGGTGCTCTCACATGACAAAGAATATAGTATTTATGAAAATAGGTTAGAAAAGCTCATTAAGCAAAAATTACAACTCACAACAAGCAGAAACAACAAACCCTAGGGAGGAGGAAGAATGTTTTCCAGGGGTACTACATTAAATGCAGTCATGCCTCACCTGACAACTGGGATACGTTCTGAGAAATTCATCACTAGGCGAATTTGTCATTATGCAAATGCCACAGACTGCACTTATACATACCTAGAGAGTAGAGCCTATTACACACCACGACTATATGGTATAGCCTATTGCTCCTAGGCTACAAACCTGGAAAGCATGTTTCCGTACTGAATACTGTAAGCAAATGTAACACAATGGTAAGTATCTGTGTATCTAAACACATCTAAAAATAGGAAAGATACACTAAAATACAGTATAAAAGTTAAAAAAAAATGGTACACCTGTGTAGGACACTTACCATGAATGAAGTTTGTAGGACTAGAAGTTGCTCTGGGTGAGTCAGTGAGTAAGTGGTGAGTGAACGTGAAGGCCTAGAGCATGACTGTACACTGTAGACTTTATAAACACTGTGCACTTAGGCTACACTAAATGTATATTTTTCTTTCTTCAATAAATTAACCTTAGCTTAGTATATCTTTTACTTTATGAACTTTTCAATTTTTTTCAAGTGTTCAATTCTTTTGTAATAACACTTAGCTTAAAACACAAACACATTGTACAGTGGTACAAAAGTATTTTCTTTCCTGATATCCTTATTCTGTAAGGTTTTTTCTATTTTTTTTTTAATCTTGAAAGTTTTGTTAAAAACTAAGACATAAACACACACATCAGCCTAGGATAGGGTCAGGACCGTCAATATCACTGTCTTTCACCTCCACATCTTGTCCCACTGGAAGATCGTTAAGTGGAGTAACATGCATGCAACTATCATCTCCTGTATCTCCTGTGGATCTCCTGAAGACTTCCTAAAGGATCTGCCTGAGGCTCTTTTTGAGGTGATATCATTCTATTCAGAAATACCTCCAAGGTGGTTTGCTTAGTTTGTTTCTTTTTTTCATCATAGATTTACTTGTAAGCAGGTAACACACCATGAACACTGCTCTCTCTATAATGAAAACATTTCAGTACTGGGGTTCATGTTTTCAAACTTTTTAAGGACTTTGCTACAGACTGAAAACGATTCTGCTAAACGCTTCACTGTGAATTTTCTTGAGGGTCTGATGAGCCCACCATCATATATGCAGTCTGTTGTTGGCTGAAATGTCATTATGCGGCACATGACTATATTCAAAATGTCCATTTTCAACAAAAAGTCACAAGCATGCAAAGAAACATAAAAGTATGACCTATTTACAGGGTGGGGGAGATTAACAGACCTGTCCCTGAAGAAGCCCAGACATTGGAATTCGGGGATAGGACTTTAAATCAACTGTCTTAAATACTCTCAAAGAGTTAAAGGAAACCATGGACAAAAACTGAAGGAAACCAGAATGTCTTACTAAGGTAAGAATATCCAGAAAAAGCAATTATGAAAAGAAACATAACAAAATTTTGTGTCTTAAAAGTGAAATAACAGAAATGAAAATTTCACTATAGAGGTTCAAAAAAAGATTTGAACAAGGCAAAGAAATAATCAGTGAACTTAAGAATAGCCCCACTGAGATTATCCAGTATGAGGAACAGAAAGAAAAAAGAATGACAAAAAATGAACAGAGCATCAGAGACCTGTAACACACCATCAAGCATACCTATACATATGAGGAGCCGAAAGTGAGGACAGAGAAAAAGGAGCAGAAAGAATATCTGAAGAAGTAATAGCCTGAAGCTTCCCAAATTTCATGAAATACGTGCATCTCAGAAGCACAATGAACTCTAAGTAAGATAAACAGAGATCCACATTGAGACAAAATATAATTAAACTGTCAAAAGCCAAAGAAAATCTCAAAATCAGCAAGACAAGTGGCAACCATAAGGAATACTCACTAAGATTAACAGTTGAAAACTATGGAGACCAGAGAACAATGAGATAACATATTTAAATACTGGAACAACATGCTATTGAAGAATGACTGGGTCAAAGTAGAACTAAAAGGAGAGATCAAAAGATACATAGAAACAAATGAGAATGAAAATACATCATATCAAAATTATTGGGATGTAGCAAAAACACTAATAAGAGGGAAATTTATATCATTATAGGCCTATCCCAAGAAACAAGAAAATTACCAAATAAAGAACCTAACACTACATCTTAAAGAACCAGAAAAAGAACAAATGAAATCTAAAGTCAGCAAAAGGAAGGAAATAATAAAAAATCAAAGCAGAACTAAATGAAATAGAGAACAAAAACAGAAAAAATTAATGCAACTAGGACCTGGTTCTTTGAAAAGATTAATACAGGCTGGCCCGGTGGCTCAAGCGGTTAGAGCTCCGTGCTCCTAACTCAGAAGGCTGCCGGTTCGATTCCCACATGGGCCAGTGAGCTCTCAACCACAAGGTTGCCAGTTCAATTCCTCGAGTCCCACAGGGGAGCAATGGATGGTGGGCAGCGCCCCCTGCAACTAAGATTGAACACGGCACCTTGAGCTGAGCTGCCTCCCAGATGGCTCAGTTGGTTGGAGCGTGGGCTCTCAACCACAAGGTTGCCAGTTCGATTCCTCAAGTCCCACAAGGGATGGTGGGCAGCGCCCCCTGCAACTAAAATTGAACATGGCACCTTGAGCTGAGCTGCTGCTGAGCTCCAGGATGGCTCAGTTGGTTGGAGCGCGTGCTCTCAACCACAAGGTTGCCGGTTTCGACTCCCGCAAGGGATGGTGGCCTTGCCCCCTGCATCTAGCAACGGCAACTGGACCTGGAGCTGAGCTGCGCTCTCCACAACTAAGGCTGAAAGGACAACAACTTGAGTTGGAAAAAAGTACACACTGTTCCCCAATAAAATCTTAAAAAAAAAAAGATTAATTCAACTGAAAGACAATGGCTACACTCACTAAGATAAATAGAGAAAAGATGCAAATAAAACAAAAATGAAAGAAATGTTACAATGGATACCACAGAAATTCAAAGGAACATCCAAGAATACTATGAAGGACTATATGCCACCAAATTCAATAACCTAGAATGGACAAGTTCTTAGAAACATATAGCCTTCCTAGGCTGAACTATGAAAAACTGGAAAAGCTAAAAAAACAGATCACCAGTTACAAAATTGAATCAGTCATCCAAATTTTATGAGGCCAACATTACCCTAATACCAAAACCTAGTAAGGATAACACAAAAAAAGAAAACTATAGACCAATGTCTCTGATGAACATATATGTAAAAATCCTAAACAAAATTCTAGCAAATCAAATACATTATAAAGATTATACGAGGACATCACGATCAAGTGGGGTCTATCCCAGGGGCACAAGGATGGTTCAACATATGCAAATCCATCAATGTGATACACCACATTAACAAAACAAAGGATAAAAATCATATGATCGTATCAATAGATGCAGAAAAAGCATCTGACACCATACAACATCCATTTATGATTAAAACACTTAATAAAATGGGTTTGGAAGGAAAATAACATAACAAAGACCACATATGACAAAACCTCAGCAAATAATCATATTTAATGGTGAAAAACTGAAGGCTTTTGCTCTATGTTCAGGAACAAGACAGGGCTGTCCCCTATCACCTATGCTTTTCAACATAGTGTTGGAAGTCCTCGCCAGAGCAATCAGGCAAGAGTAAGAAATAGAAAGCATCCAAACTGGGAATGAAGAAGTTAAACTGTTACAGTTTGCAGATGACATGATTCTTTATATAGAAAACACTAAAGACTCCACCAAAAAGCAATTAGAAACCATAAAAGAATACAGTAAATTTGTTGGCTATAAAATAAATGTACAAAAATCCATTGAATTCCTATATACTAACAATGAAATTTCAGAAAAAGAAATTAAAAAACAATTCCTTTTGCAATTGCAACAAAAAGAATAAAATACCTAGCAGTAAACTGAACAAAGGATGTGAAGGGCCTATACACCGAAAACTGTTAAGACATTCTTAAAAGAAATTGAAGACAGAGAAATGGAAAGATATTCTGTGTTCATGGATTGGAAAAATCAGCATAATTAAAATGGCAATATCACCCAAAGCAATATACAGACTTAATCCAATCCCCATCAAAATCCCAATGGCATTTTTTTAAAGAACTAGAACAAACAATCATCAAATTTCTACGGAATCACAAAAGACCCCGAATAGCCAAAGCAATCCTAAGAAAAAAGAACAAGGCTGGAGGTATACTCCCTTACTTCAGCTTGTACTACACAGAAACAATAATCAAAACACCACAGTATTGGCAGAAAAACAGACACACAGACCAATGGAATAAGAGACACACAGACCAATGGAATAAGTTTATTTCTGAGAACCCAGAAATAAACCCACATAAATATGGACAGATAATTTTTGACAAAGCAGTTAGAAACATACAATGGAGAAAAAGAAAGCCTCTTCAATAAATGGTGCTGGCAATATTGGAAAGCGACATGCAAAAGAATAAAGTTAAACTGCTATCTGTCACCATGTACCAAAATTAACTCAAAATGGATCGTAGACCTAAACATAAGACCTGAAAAAATAAACTGCATAGAAGAAAGCATAAGTACTAAACTTATGGACCTTGAGTTCAAAGAGGATTTTATGAATTTGACCCCAAAGTCAAGGGAAAAGCTAAAATAAATGAATGGGACTATAATCAAACTAAAAAGCTTCTGCACAGCAAAAGAAACCATCAACATAACACAGAGGCAACCAACCGAGGAGGAGAAGATACTTGCAAACAATTCATCAGATAAGAGGCTGATATCCAAAGTATATAAAGAACTCATACAACTCAACAACAACAAAACAATCAATCCAATTAAAAAACCGGAAGAACCTGAACAGACACTTCTCCCAAGAAGACATACCAACAGCCAAAAGGTATATGAAAAAATGTTCACCTTCACTAGCTATTAGGGAAATGCAAATCAAAACCACAATAAGAAATCACCTCATACCAGTTAGAATGGCTATCATCAATAAGACAAATAATAACAAGTGCTGGAGAGGCTGTGGAAAAAAAGAAACCCTCATGTACTGCTGGTAAGAATGTAAATCGGTAAAGCTGCTATGGAAAACAGTATGGAGGTCCCTCAAAAAATTAAGAATAGAATTACCATATGACCCAGCAATCCTTCTGGGTATCTACCCAATAAAATCTGAAAACATTTATCCATAAAGATATATGTACCCTGATGTTCACTGCAGCATTATTTATGGTGGCCAAGACATAGAAACAACCAAAGGGTCCTTCAAGATGTGGTACGTACACAATGGAATATAAGTAGGCTATAACAAGATGAAATAATGCCATTTGCAACAACATGGATGGTTCTTGAAATTATTATGCTAAGCGAAATAAGTCAGAAAAAGTCGAGAACCATATGACTTCACTCATATGTGGGATATATAACTGAAAGCAACACACAAACCAGACAAACAAAGAAACAAAAACTCATAGACTCAGACAACAGCTTGGTTACCAGAGGGTAAGTGGGGAGAAGGGGTGGTAGAAGTGGGAAAAGGGGGTCAAATATATGGTGATGGAAGGAGAACTGACTCTGGAAGGTAAACACACAATGTGATATATAGATGATGTATTATAGAATTGTACACTTGAAACCTATCTAATTTTACTAACCAATGTCACCCTTATAAATTTAATGTAAAAAACATTAAGGTAAGTTAAAGAAGCCAGACACAAAGGGCCACGTATTGTATAATTCCATTTATATGAAACTTCCAGAAAAGGCAAACCCACTGAGCTAGAAAGCGCATTAGTGTTTTCAAGTGGATAGGGGAAGGAGCATTGGGAGACACAGATTTTCTTAAAATGGTACAGGAGTGAAGGGCATGTTCCAGAATTAGATAGTGATGATGGGTGTTCAACATTGTGAATATATTTAATGTGCTTAATGCCACTGAATTGTACACTTTAAAGTGGTTAAAATGATAAATTTTGTGTATTTCACCACAATTTATAAAAACAGGAAAGGAGGGCTCAGTTGGTTAGAGCGTGAGCTCTGGGCAATGGAGCTGCCGGTTCGATTCCCACATGGGCCAGCGAGCTGCGCCCTCCGCCACTAGAATGAAGTCAATGAGCTGCCGCTGAGCTCCCGGGTGGCCAAATGGCTCAGTTGGTTGGAGCGCAGGCTCTCAACCACAAGGTTGCCAGCGACTCCCGCAAGGGATGGTCGCGTTTATTAGGCTCAGTACCAACAGTACTTATCTGAGAAAACAAAAACTAATCAGAATTTGTCTGAAAATGTCAAGTTTTCCAAAGCATTTAAGAAACAAGAGGACTGACCAAATTCCAGTTAACTGTTTTAAATACAAAGATATAAGTGTTCTAATGTAGGTAAGAAATTATAAATTTGAGTAATAAAGCAACAATATATTTTTTTAAAACGTTTTTTTGTTTTTTTTTTTTTACATTTTTTATTGCCTTTGTGTGTGTGTGTGTGTGTGTGTGTGTGTGTGTGTGTTGAGAGCCCACTGGCCCATGTGGGAATCGAACCGGCAGCCTTCGGAGTTAGGAGCATGGAGCTCTAACCGCCTGAGCCACCGGGCCGGCCCAAAGCAACAATATTTGAATAAAATCTGCATTTCATCTTACTATTCTAAAATGTTCTCTATATATTACTCAAAACAAAAACTTTTAATTGCAATAAATGTTATCATGTTCATGTGGGCCAAATTACTGGGAATTTCAAGAAATGTTTCATTTTATTTGGCACAGATTTTTTTGCTTTGCTAAATATAGTTAATTTTAACGATACATCACTCACTACCTCCACCCAAAGGAAGTCTTCAAATGGAGACAAGAGGCAAAGAACTGTGGCAAGATCAAGACAGCAAAGCAAAAAAAATCATATTCCTGTTGTGAGGAGTTATAAGAAAAAGGTTTCTGGGGAGAACTAAGGTTCCCTTTCTCTGCACAAAACAAACAAACAAAAAAACCTACAATTTTAGGGAGTTTATATTTTAGAGGTAGAAAATGGTACCTGTTTCCAGAACTCTTCAAGTCAGGCAGGGAACCCTAGCTCCCATCCGAAATAGCAGGAATACAAGTTATTTAAATATTTAAATGCTATATTTGGAATGTGGAAGGATAGAGGAAGGTGTTCCCAAAACTCATCTTTACCTGCCTTGAAATACTATCTTTTACCCAAGTTCATTCTCCCTGATTCAATTAGTAAACTGATAAATTATTGTAACATAATTAAGTCTGTAACACTCTGTTGGTACTTAGCATGATTCTTTTTTTTTTTTTGGAAGGTGAGAGTTGGAGGTATATACCTATATATTCTCCTAAATATATTCCTTGTCTAAAGGACATGTCGAAAGGGCTGTTCTATCTTCTCACTATTTCTAATAACTGGCATTACTGAGTATAGACTCACATCTGTCACCGCCATGCTCAGAATATCCAAAGGCTTCCCATGTTTATAAATATGGATAAAGTACAAACTTCTAAGCATAGCATTCAAAGCTCTCTGCAAGATAATTCACACATGACTTTCCAATCTTATCTTACTACACTTCTTACTAAAAGTAAGTTGATTCTCTTTCTCCTCCCTCTTATCCCACTAAGTTTTGTTTCACTTCAGTTCTCTCATAATAAGCAACACATTCTGCTTATAGTAGTTCTTATTTAAAACTCAGAGTACTCTCTACTGGAGTATAAGCTCCTCAAAAGAAGAAACTGGTCGGGTTTCATCTGTTTTTCCCATGTGGAAAATAACAAATTGCCCTGTACAGAAGAATAATAAATGTTTATTAAAATGAAAATAATGTCTGCTCAGGAATTCCATAAGAGTGGTAAATTGTTGAGCATTAAAAAAAACTAAAGTCATTTAGTACCCTCAAATATTTTTTCTTGTCTCTAAACTGAGATAGTCAGTAAGCTGTGTTGAATGCACTATAGTCAGCCTTTGTAAGAAATGTATTATTTCATATACTTAGAAAGTAACAGGTCCAGTCACTTTAATATGAAACATTCACTCTTAGTTCTCTTTTTAGTATGTGCTCAGAATACACAATGAAAATTCATAAACAGTGTGTTTTGGTTTTGAATTTTGGGGGTATCTGAGGAAGGTGGAAAGGTAAAAGGCAAGAAAAATGAAAGGGGGGCAAGTTCTCCCCAACTCTACAACAAGTAACCAGGCCTAGCTTCAAATCTCTAAACTAAATATAGAGAATGAGCTCATTAATAATCTTGGTATTAAAAGTAAAAGCATTTTTAAAATAGTGAAAGCAAAGATACCATGTGCCTCTGTGCCTGCTGATAAAATGTGCTTAGAAAGACACATCACTTCATAGTAGTTCTAGCAAAATACATAATAAATCACAAGGAAACATCATACAAACCCAAATTAACTGGTCTGTGTTCTTCAAAAAATGGAAGGGTAAAAATAGCAAGTTGATCTGCTTCAGATTAAAGAAGATTAAAGACAACAAACAAATGCTGGCGTGGATGTGGAGAAAAGGGAACGCTAGTGCACTGTTGGTGGGATTGCAGATTAGTGCAGCCACTATGGAAAACAGTATGGAGGTATCTCAGGAATCTGAAAATGGAACTACCCTATGATCCAGTAATTCCACTCCTAGGCATCTACCCGGAGAAATCCAAAACTCCAATTCAAAAATCTGTATGCACTCCTATGTTTATTGCAGCACTTTACACAATAGCCAAGATATGGAAACAACCGAAATGCCCATCGGTAGATGACTGGATTAAGAAGCTGTGGTACATTTATACAATGGAGTATTACGCAGCCATAAAGAAGAAAGAAATCTTATCATTTGCAGCAACATGGATGGATCTAGAGAACATTATGTTAAGTGAAATAAGTCAGAAAGAGAAAGACAAGTACCATATGATCTCACTTATATATGGAATCTAAAGAAAAGTCTATGTGAATGAACTAATCAGAAACAGTTTTGGGGACACAAAGAAAAAACCGAGAGTTGTTAGATGGGTGTGGGGGGGGGTTGGGGATAAGGGGAAAGGTGAAGGGATTTGGAAGCAGCTGGTAACCACAAGATGGCCTCAGGGTTTTTTTGAAAATTAATTTGGGGAAGGTATTCAATAATGTTGTAAAGATTTTGTTGGGTATCCGATGGACATGCGTCCTATTTGGGAGACCACCTCAGGGAAACTGTGGATACCTGATCATGGCATTGTACACCAGAAGCTAAACATTAATGAATGCCAACTATAATTTTATATACATAATGTGATGGTTCAGTGTGAGGTCGGAGGGATAGTGGATGGGGGGAGGCAGGTTCACAGTGTGAGGGATATAAATGATGAACGTCTAAGTATTACCTTGTCTTGTACACCTGAAACAAATAAATAAAAAAAAAAGACAACAGAAAAAAAAATAAAAAATAAAAAAAATAAAAAAAAAAATAAAGAAGATTAAAGAGAAATGACAATGAAATACAATGAGTGTTCCAGAATTGGATACTAGACACACAAAAAAACACAAAACAAAACAAAAAAAAACAACACACACGCAAAAAAGGAATTTTTGTCTTTCACCATAAAGGACATTATAAAGAAATTGGCAAAATGTGAAGGTCTGTAGATTAGAAATAGTACTGTATCAATATTAATTTCTAATTTTGCTAACCATACTAAAGTGATATAAGAGAATATTCCTATTTTGGGGAAATACATACTGAAGTATCTGGGGATAAAGGAGCATCGTGTCTACAATTTACTCTCAAATAATTCATAAAAACAAGAGAGAGAATGACAGAATGACTACATGTTGTGAACTATTAACCATTTGCTGAATCTGGGTGAAGAACTTACGAGAATCTTTGTAATGTTAATCATTTTTAAATGTACACATATATCAAATCATCATATTGTATACCTTAAACTTACACAAAGTTGTATCTCAATTACATCTCAATAAAGCTGGAAAAAAACACAGGAATTGCACAATGGTTATCCAGTATTTGTTCAGGAGTTGAGTTAAAAATTCTAAGTTGACCTTGTTCCAAATAGAAAACCCTAATATATACAACAGTCCTTTGCTCAAGATGAATAGTCCTCTCCTCACATCTGGAATCCTCCCCCAGTCTTCTTTGTCAAAATTGTACTCATCACCCAAGGGCCAGATTCAAATGCTATCTCTCCATAAAGCTTTCCATGGGCCCCATTAGAAATGTCTTCCTACTCTGAATTCCCTCCCACAGCAACTTAGTTTTTATCTAATGCAGCATTTATCACTTTATATCCTGCTTCAAAACTGTGTATATGTCTTATTTTCTCTGCTACACGGAAAATAAAATTAATCTTTAGCCATACCAATCCCTCTGCCTGGACTGCCCTTTTTCATAGCCAACCCTTAATGCTACCTCATCTTCAAGATCCAATTCAGATACCATCTCCTCTGCAAAGCTTTCCTAGATATCCCCTAAATTAGGCTTTCCTTCATTTCTGATCCCTAGCACAATCAATATACCTCCTTTTTTGCACTGCTTTGTAACTGCTTATTTACTAACTGACTCCCTCACTGCATTAAGAATGCCCTAAGGATGCTGTGGATGCCTGGTCATGGCATTGTACACCAGAGGCTGGACATTAATGAATGCCAACTATAATTTTATGTGTATAATGTGATGGCTCGGTGTGAGGTCGGGGTGGTGGTGGATGGGGGGAGGGGGTTCACGGTGTGAGGGATGTAAAAATAAAATAAAAGAAAAAATAAAATAATAATAAAAAAAAGAATGCCCTAAGGAGGCAAGAATTGTGTCTTCTTACCTTTTGCATACCCTGGCACAGTGCCTGGCCCCTAATTGATACTCATGCATTTGATCAACTAATAAAGCATTCTTCCAAAATATGGAGCATAGGATATATATACACGAACATCACTGCTATACCAATGATTTTTTAAACAATTATGTTGTGGAACAGTTAACAAGAAAGCTGGACTACAGATACCAAAAGTGGCTACTTCAAGCCAAAACTGAGAGACAAAGTCTCAGAGACAGCATCTGAAAACAGTAGCGACGGGGTAAAATTCACAGAACCTTTTCCCGGGGCATAAAGCACGATTGGCTAGAACTAATACAGGTCTTTTCAGAAGTATCATCTCCAATCATATAAGGGCAGAAATATAATACAACCGGATATAGTCATCTTCCAAAACAAAACATATCCTGAGCAACAATAATTATTAACTTCCCAGCAAAAAAGTTTTCTTTTTCTAGTAAGTGTTTGCACAAGCATGTATACATACTGTGACAGGTTATATTAGCAACAAAACACCTGTATCCTAGTCATGTAAGTTTTAAGGCAAAAAAAGATATGCATACAGTGAACAAAGAAAAGAAACTTCACCTCATCAATACTTCTCCCTACCCCCAAAAGGCAAATAAAACTAAAAAAAAAGAAAAAATGATTGACACTCACATAAACAGGATTATATTTTTAAATAACTTTATGTAACATCTAGTACAAGTTCGTTTTGCAAATGACAAAGCAAAGGTCTAGAAAGGATAAGTGATTTGTCCAAGGTCATAACAATCAGTTAAGCAACAGGGCTACAACTAGAAAACCTGATCTGGCTCAGAGTTCAGTGTTCATTCCTCTACACCAGTAGTTCTCAAACTGTTAGTACGAGGACTTCTTAAGCTCTCAAAACACTTAAAAGTTAGCAAAGATCCCAAAGAGTTTATTGTCTACTAATAACCACTGCTATAACCATATTACCTCCTCTAGAACAACTGTAGGCTTTATCAACATTAAACTTACTCCCATTTTACAGATGGAGGTTAAATACCTTGCATATCAGCTATCAAGCCAATCATAAGACACGCATTAGGATATAGGTACAGAGAGATCCTTCTTAAACACTCCTTTTACTGCCCTGCTATATCCAACACTCCTAAAGGAAGATCTATGCATCATTTTCCAGTGGCTTAAATCATTTGAACAGCTTCTGCCAACGTCCAAGAGGACATTCAAGATCTTGGGGAAAGGACTTCATATAAACCCAAGAATTACCTGTATCCTAACACCCAATCCAACAAATTTATTCATACTTCAAAAGTGAAATAGGCACATAAATACACACAATTTTTTACGGCAAAAATTATTTCACACACCTGTATCTATACAGAAATTCCTTTTAGTATATTGTATTTTTCTTATCTCTAAAAATACAATATATAACTGAAAGTTCATGGACAACTCCACAAAGGGTAGCCAATAATGAGAACTGGCCTGATCAAAATTAAAACCAGGAATGTCTTTCTTTTAAGCCCAACCAATAATATAACCAAACAGCTGGTACTTAAATGCTTTGAAAACCCTTTATAAAATTTGCATCCACTCCCCCCTCCACAGGCCTGTCTTAATGCTTTCCACATAGTGGGAATACAAGTATTTCATAGATGACATTGTTCAACAATTAGGTTATTATGTAACTGATTGTGAACTACTACCCTAACAGTGACTTTCTAAGACATTTTCCCAACATCTCTCAATTTAGACAACTTCTGCCTTCCTAAATTTAAGACGAATAACAAGTAATATTGCTGTTGGCTTTTCAAGTAATCAGTTGCCGTAAGGATTAAAAAGACAAATCCTATCAAATTTCCATGATCTTTATGTGAAAATAAATTAAAGTTCAACTGTCAATCAGAAGCTGGTCTTTCATATTACCAAAAATTTGAAGAAACAAGCCAATCGTATTTAAAATAAAACAATTAACCAAAAAAAAATACTTTTAAAAATAATAACAAAACCTTTAAAGACTGAGCCACTGATTTTTCAACGTATGATTTAGTCAGGTCAGTTTATTTTCCTCTTTCTTGCTTTCTGGCTACTTTTTCACCATAGAATCATAGAAAAAAAATCTTTTTTATAAACACAAATGAAAATCAGAACTAATGAAGTACTCTACAGAAGAGCTGATAAAGAAAAAAATGGGAACGACTGTGTAGCATACAATTAATGATAATGCATAGAACTGTTCATATTATTTCTGTCTCACATCAGAAGAGAATCAAGAGTGATTCAGTATTGTGGGTTCAACTCACTCAAGCATTTACCTGCTAGATTATCCTTTAACTATGATTATGACTTGAGATGAATGACAGTTCAGCCTGAGACAGTTCTTCTGAATACCCACTTGATGCTCTTTCAGAGTAAATAATCAGAGAGCATCACACTTTTCAAAATTAATTTTCTGCATTTATATATGTGGTTCTTTACAAGGAGTTTTTCACATAAAGACTCTTCTGGAATTAAATGTTTTAGTTATCTCTCTATCTCATCTGACCATAAGAGGCAAAATATTGTAAACAGCTTCAAAATCAAAGATCTACAACAATAGCTAGCATTAACTTCTTCCATTGTTAACAGTTGGGCTAAATTAAAGTGGTCATAATCACGTTAGATCTAGCAGCTCAAGGAGGCATTACTGCCCTGTGGTTAAGAACATAAGCTCTGGAGTCAAGACTGGGTTCAACTGCAGCTCCACCAATTACAAGCTGTATAACTTTTGATCAAGTTCTTTGATCTCTCTGTGCCTCAGTTTCTTCCTCATCTGTAAAATGTAGGTACCAAGTACCTACGCCATAGGGTTGTTCTGAGAATTAATCAAGATTATACAGGTAAAGGTCAACAATAAGCACTCAACTGTAGTAATATCACTCTTACCACCAAGATCTACAAAAACTCAACACCCATAAGGAAAACTAACCATGGCGTAACATAATTATATTCAAGTCGTTAATTTGTAGTTAATTTGTAGCTAATTTGTTCACCCTAAAGAAAGGGAAAAAATCCGTTCAGAAAATCCTATAGTTTTAAATGCAGACTTTGTGTGGTGTAGTAAATGCTAGAGGGCATATTTAACTGTAAGGTACCCCCTTCATGTAGAGGAACATGAGCACTTGGCAATAATCAGCCAGCAAGTTGTACTGGGTACCTCTATATGCCCTATACCCCATAAATAAAAGTTTCTTGTAGTTGAGCCAATTAACACAAATTCAGAAACCAAGGCCACAACTAAGGATCTATAATCTAAGAACTAAGTGTATTTTTTTTCCCTCAAGAAAAAGAAAACACCTATCTACTTCTTGTTAATGTAGAAAAATAGGCATAGTATCACAGTCTCATTCCCAAATTCTACATGCTGGCTAGAGTGCCCTGAAAACGTATACCATCCTAATAATTAAAGGCACATTTTGCCAACTATGAATGCAGTCCTGATCCATGCTCCCTGCAATTGTCTTTATTTTGTCTCTACCCGACAAGGATACATCTCAGAGTAGAAAAACTACTTAATTCACATGGGATGAAAAGTCAAATGTCAAACTACCTGAAAAGCAAGGCAGCCACCTGTGTAAAAGTGGTATACATTTCATATTTAACTACCCGAATTTTTAGACGCTATCAAGAGGCAAATCAGAAGGCAAGAGAAAAACAGCCTCAACCTAATAAACGTGCTTGATTGGTAAGAGGCAGCCTGTGAGGCACAGCTTCCCTTGCAATAAATTTTACTTCCCATCAACCCACGTTAACCTGCTCCTCATCCATAATGGAATAAGTAAACAAAAATAGGGTCTAATTACTTTTGCTCGAAATCTCCCCAGAAAGTGGAGAAACATTTGAGATCTGCCTTACCACCTATTCAATCTGGACTTCACAAAAAGTAGTATACTAGGGACCTCTGGAAGCAAAACCCTGTGTTAGCATTCCCTGGACTAGAGGTAAATCCAAGGATACCCTTCAGAATCTAGATTAGAAAAGGGATGTAAACAACTGGTAAGAGCCACCGTTCACCCCCAAAAACGGGCTTGTCACCAGGGGCTGTAGGAAAAAAAAATCCACAAGGATGGGGTACTTCCCGTCTCCAGCAGTCTAAAAGCCACTAAGTCGTCCCAGGATCTCACATCCTCCCGCCCGCCCGCCCCTCCCCCTCTTCCCACCCCACCCTCTCCTTCCCACCCTCCCACCCGCTTCTTCCCCAGTTTCTAGGCCCAAAAATTAGGAAGAATGACCGGGACACCAAAAACCGCCTCTGACTTTGGGGGTCTCAATGCCAAAGGCAAAGAATACACACAGGAAGCCAACTAAGCTTCACCAGTTAGGGGAGGTTGGAGTAACCGCCCGACACGCCAGGCCGCGCCCCCCCACCCCCCGCCACCGCCACCGCCACCACCACCCCCACTCTCTGCTGGAACCTACCGCCGAAACCCCGAAACCCTTCTCAAGGAGAAAACGATGTCTCTTCCGCTAAACAACAGACAGGCTTGAACCACCAAGCCAACGCTTTCTCAAACACCCGACTCAGAAGGCGCGTAGGCCCAGACCGCTAGGACCCGTGAGACGGGATTGCGTTTTACCTCATGGGCTCAGCAGTCATGTTTTCGCTTCAACGCCTTGTGGACTTCAGCGACCGTAGGGCGCCACTCTGCGCTCCACAGCGCCTGGTTACGATAGAAATGAACTGCACTCTTAGTCGTCACTATAGCTGGTACTGGATCCTCCCCACAGCTCAAAGGCCGCTACCACTGCCACAGCCGCAGGAGCCGCGGAAACAAAGCGACACTGCCACCGCCGCCATTTTGTTGGGCCGAGGCTCAGGCAGGAGAATTGGCGCGTCCTCCCTCTTCCTCTTTTCGTCATCCATTGGCTACCGCCTCCGCAGCGCAGATTCTTATTGGCTACGGAAATTCACCTTTTTTGAGGGCCTGTTGCTAAGGCGGTCTACGTCATTTGATCCTCCACCTTTTCGTAGGGGGTACAATTAGTCCCATTGACATGAAAGTGCTAGTGACTATTTTGACTTTATTCTGAAAATGTTTTTTGTTCCATCCTCTTTTCTTGACATACTGACAAAACAATAACAGCAACTTACATTTATTGAGAGTTTACTATATGCCTAGCACTATACTAATCTTTATCTGGATTATCTCATGTAATCCTTATACCCTTTGAGATAAACAGATGCTGGTTACCGACATTTTCCAGATGAGGAAACTAAGACATAAAGTCCCACAGTAGTGGAGCCGAGATTCAGACCAGACGCACACTCTTAACCACAAATCTATACGGAGATCCTACATATTTTCTTTCCCATGTTCCAGGTTACCATCAAGTGCTTTGCTTTCCTAGATGTTTTATATACAATATTCGGCATGCCATATATACTTATATACATGACATAAGACCAACTTAAGATCTGCATACAATTCTTTCAGTATTGAATAAACTCAAAACTGCCACTTGGAACACACATGCACTGTGGACACAGAGTCCCAGAGAGCAGTTTCCAGGCTCTCAGCCTCACATGGAAAGGTGCTGGCTTGGTTATTGGATGGCCATCAGCTGTGATCAGATGGCCATCTGCTGTGGCTCGGTGGCCATCAGCTGTTGCCGGTTAGCCATTGGCCACTAATATAACTGCCGTGGCTATGCTAGGGGTTTTGGTTGGTTGTCAGAGAAGCGGCTGGTGGATAGCGACTAGCAAGTGCAGTTAGCAAGCAGATTACATTGCGTATCATGTTGATCCTACTTCCTGTGTCTCCTAGGCCTCCAGTGAGCCGGGTGCAGGAAGACCCCTTGTTGGGGTACTGGCAGATGTTTGCTTTTGTGTCACGACCAGCCGCCATCGAGAATATAGTGATATGAACTCCCCTATCTATGGCTCCGTTGATGTTCCTTTTTGGCCTCACCATATGCCGCATTCTTGTGCGGGGAGCGGGAGCTGAGTCCCTGCATTACACCAACCCATCCAGTTCTATTTACTCATTACAGAGGGTTAGCTAGATGATCTCTACTTTCGTGTTCTATAATTTGCCCATTGGTAATCTCTGCAAATTACAAATCAGTTCTCTAAAATCGAATCATTTCAAATTTTATTTCTAAGTCTATTCTGCCATACATGTTTTAGTTCATTCTATTTGCTTTTCTTCAAATTGGCAGGAGCTCCCGTTGTGTTTAGGTGACAAAACCGCTGCTTTCTACTGGAATAGCAAATGATGGGCCTTTTTTGAACCAAATACTTTTTAATGAGCTGATAGACTCAGGCAATGTTTTGATCAAAAGAAGCTTCTACACATTTCAAGTTATCTTGCAAATATTCAGGTACAATTGCCAACTGTAGAAACCAGACTACTTTATCTGGTATATGGATTTTCTTCTGTCTTCCACGCATTAAATATTACTTAAACGTAAAATTTAGAGAAGTTATATTTTCCTCCCTGGTAAATGCAATTAATTTGAAAAGACATCCACTTCATTACAAGATATCACACAACTTTTAAACTAGCTGTTGTTGACAGGACTTCTTAACACTAAGTAGCTTTAAATGATGAATTCCACAAATAGAGAAACAGTAACAAAATTATAATCATAGAATTTTAAAAATATACAATAATTCATTATACATTCATCAATTGTAAGAAAGAGAAGTTCAATGCTATTAAAGGATGACTAACAAATTTTTACAGATATGGGTGTATTATTTTCAATAGATGATTGTCAATGAGTTTCCTTCAGTTGTATTTTAGAAAAAAATTCACTGGTAAATATCTCTTTCACATTTTTCATCAAAATGTGACAGAAATCAACATAGAACCATTTCTTGGACTCTTGAACATAAGTATGTAATTTGTGAATTTGCTTCTTTGCTTTGAAAGAAAGACTAGGTAAATTACCTTTAAGAGAGCTAGTTGGGTGAGACAATAGATGCTTTCATAATTGTTAATAAACACTATCACAAAATCTGACTATCTCAAAATCATAATGGTATGGAAATATCAATTAAACATTTAAATGTATATATCCTTAACCCAGAAATTTAACTTCTAGAAGTTTACCCAACACATACACGTGACATGAGAAAAATAAGATGTCCACAAGACTATTTTCCGCAGCATTGTTTGTCACACCAAAGCTTTGGAAATGACATAGATATTCCTCAGTAGGGTATTGGTCAAATAAATTATACTATCCATACAACAGAATATGATATAGTTCCTTAATATAAATTTTTTTCAAAAACCACTTGTGTTTCTATGCACTAACAATGACCAAACTGAGAAGGAAATTAAGACAACAAACCCACTTACTGTAGCATCAAAAAGGATAAAATACTTAGGAATAAATTTAACCGAAAAGGTAAAGGACTTGTACACTAAAATCTACAAAACACTGCTGAAAAAAAAAATCAAGGAAAATGCAAATGAATGGAAAGATATCCCATCCTCATGGATTAGAGGATTTAATTTTGTTAAAAAGTCCATACTAGCCAAAGGGACCTACAGATTCAATGAAATCCCTATCAATATCCCAATGAAATTCTTTTCAGAAATAGAAAAAAAAAAAAAGAAAAACTAAAATTCACACGGAAGCTCAAGGGATCCTGAATAACCAATATATTTTTTGGTCTGTTTTTTGTTTTTTAAATTAAATTTATTGGGATATCATTGGTTAATAACATTATATAATTTTCAGGTATACAAAATTATAAATCAACATCTTTGTCACCCCCAAAATCTAGTTTCCTTCCATTACCATATATTTGACACCACCCTTTATCCACTTTGCCCTCCTACTACCACCTTTCTGGTAGCCACCATTCTATTGTCTGTAACTCTGAGTATGTTTTTGTGTTTTTAGCTTATTTTTTACTTGTTGTTTTATACTCCACATATGAGTGAAATCACATGTTTTTTTGTCCGTTTCCAAGATAATACAATCTTGAAAAAGAAGAGCAAAGTTGGAGACCATACATGTCCTGATTTCAAAACATACCAAAAAGCAACAGTAATCGAGACAGTGTGGTATTGGCATAAAGATATATGAGGTGTGTTCAAAGACTATGGCGAATGTTTAAGTAAAAATAAAAATTATTACAGCAAAAGACGCATTGTCATTAATCCCCTTTGCTTCAAACGCACTTATCCCATCGTTCTTGCCACTTTCTGAAACAGTTCTGGAAGTCCACTTTCGTGAGTGTGTTTACTTCATCTAGTCATGCATCGCTTCTGGTATACAGCAATTTCTGTCAAATAAAAACATTGCGGTGTGTCCTCACCCACCTTATTCACCGGACCTGACACAGTGTGACTTCTGGCTCTTCCCCAAAGTCAAAATGACCATGAAAGGTAAACGTTTTGAATCATTCAGGACATTGAGGCAGCCACGATAGGGCAACTAAAGACACTCATGAAAGAGGACATCCAGAACTATTTCAGAGAGTGGCAAGAACGATGGGATAAGAGTATTTGAAGTGAGGGGGATTATTTTCAAAGAGATTAATGGCAATATCTTTTACTATAATAATATTTTTTAATTTAAACATTCACTGTATGTTTGATCACACTTTGTACAGACCAATGGAATGGAAGAGAGAGGCCAGAAATAAATGCTTGCACATATGGCTGTTGACTCCAAGAAAGAATGTGCCTATTAAGAAGGACTCCTGGTGGCTAATTGGGGTCAAATTTTTAAACAGAGTCTAGAAGCCATTGCTAAACTGGGGCCTCTTATGCTTGCTGTGCATCAAGGAAAAGCTGCACTGAGCTGCCTGTTTCCTGCACTGTGTTCCTGACATCTGAGCCAATACTTGTAAAGGAGCTCCTAGACTTGAAAATCAACCAATGGGCTGAAGACTTGCCCCAGCCAACTGGAGCTGCACAGCTATATCATCATTTGCATCTTTACCAAACACTCAGACTGGCTCCAATCCAACCAATCACGACAGTGCTTTTTGGACCAATCAGCGAAGAATTGGAGTTCTCATTTGCATAATAATAGACAAGTCAAGGAAGAGGGGAGGGAACTCTGTATAAACCAGCTTCATCTCTGTCTCTGCGGAGAATACTTTCAGTTTCCATAGAGGACCAGCTTTCCCTAGATAAGCTGCAACATTGGCTGAAGCTGTGACATCGAAACTGCAATACCAGAGCTGAAACACTAGAGTGGTTTCATATAAGCCTCTTCACGTGAGCCACCTCGCCTGAGCCACCTCGCCCAAACCACTTTGTACTGTTTCACACCTGAGCTGTCTCACAGCCATGCTGTGCTACAGGAACTGTTTCACAATTGAGCTGTTTTCACTGACTTAAGTTTTCTCTTTCAACACGTTAAATTGGTGATGACAACCTTCAGTTAACATGGCCAAATGATTTTCAGTAAGAGTACACCAAGACTACACAATGGGAAAATGGCAGTCTCTTAATCAAATGGTGTTGAGAAAATTGTATATCTACTTACAAAAGAGTGAAGTTGAACCCTTAACTTGCACCATATATAATAACAACCTCAAAATGGAATAAACACCTAAACCTATACAATTCCTAGAAGAAAACGGGGGAAAGCTTCAGGACATTGGATTTGGCATTGGTTTCTTGGATGTGACACCAAAAGTACAGGCAACAAAAGAAAAACAGATAAGACGTTTATAAAAGAAATTGAAGAAGACACAAAGAAATGGAAAGACATTCCGTGCTCATGGATTAGAAGAATCAACATAGATTAAAATGGCCATATTACCCAAAGCAATACACAGATTTAATGCAATCCCCATCAAAATACCAAAGGCATTTTTTAAAGAAATACAAAAAAAAAATCATCCAGTTTGTTTGGAACCACAAAAGACCCTGAATAGCCAAAGCAATCTTAAGAAAAAAGAACAATACTGGAGGTATCACACTCCCTGACTTTAGCTTGTACTACAGGGCTACAATAATCAAAACAGCATGATATTAGCAGAAAAACAGACACGTAGACCAATGGAATAGAATTGAGAAACCAGAAATAAAACCACATAAATATGGATAGATAATTTTTGATAAAGAAGCCAAAAATATGCAATGGAGAAAAGACACCCTCTTCAATAACTGGTGCTGGCAGAATTGGAAAGCCACGTGCAAAAGAATGATACTGGACTGCTATCTGTCACCATGTACCAAAATTAATTCAAAATAGATCAAAGACTTAAGCATAAGACCCGAAACAATAAACTGCATAGAAGAAAACACAGGTACTAAACTTATGGACCTTGGGTTCAAAGAGCATTTTATGAATTTGACTCCAAAGGCAAGGGAAGTAAAAGCTAAAATAAATGAATAGGACTATATGAAACTTAAAAGTTTCTGCACAGCAAAAGAAACCATCGACAAAATAAAGAGGCAACCAACTGAATGGGAGAAGATTTTTGCAAACAGTGCCTCCGATAAGGGTCTAATATCCAAAATATACAAGGAACTCATGCAACTCAACAATAAAAAAAAAAACAACCCAATTGAAAAATGGGCAGAGGACCCGAAGAGACATTTCTCCAAAGAGAACATACAAATGCCAAACAGACACATGAAAAAATGCTCAAAATCACTAATCATCAGAGAAATACATATAAAAACCACAATGAGGTATCATCTCACCCCAGTGAGAATGGCTATCATTAACAAGACAAATAGTAACAAGTGTTGGAGAGGCTGTGGAGGAAAAGGAACCCTCATACACTGTTGGTGGGAATGCAGACTGGTGCAGCTGTTATGGAAGGCAGTGTGGAGGGTCCTCAAAAAATTACAAGTAGAATTACCATGTGACCCAGCAATCCCCCTCCTGGGTATCTACCTCCAAAATCTGAAAACATTTATCCATAAAGACAAGTGTGCTCCAATGTTCATTGCAGCTTTAGTTACGGTGGCCAAGACATGGAAACAACCAAAATGTCCTTCGATAGATGAATGGATAAAGAAGTTGTGGTATATATACACAATGAATACTATTCTGCGGTAAGAAAAGATGATATAGGAACATTTGTGACAACATGGATGGATCTTGTGATTATAATGCTAAGTGAAAGAAGTCAGACAGAAAAAGCAGAGAACCCTATGACTTCACTGATATGTGGTATATAAACCAAAAACAACAAAAGAACAAGACAAACAAATGAGAAACAAAAACTCATAGACACAGACAATAGTTTAGTGGTTACCAGAAGGTAAGGGGTGTGGGGGGAGGGAGATGAGGGTAAGGGGGATCAAATATATGGTGATGGAAGGAGAACTGACTCTGGGTGGTGAACACACAGTGGGATTTATAGATGATGTAATACAGAATTGTACTCCTGAAATCCATGTAACTTTACTAACAATTGTCACCCCAATAAACTTTTTTAAAAAAGAGAAATAGACAAATGGAACTATATCAAACTAAAAAACTTCTGCACATCAAAGGAAACTATCAACAGAGTGAAAGGGCAACCTGCGGAATGGGAGAAAATATTTGCAATTCATGTATCTGGTAAGGAGTTAATATCCAAAATATATAAGAACTTCTACAAGTTAACAACACAAAACAAATAACTTGATTTAAAAAATGGGCAAAGGAGTTGAATAGACGATTCTCCAAAGAAGATAATACAAATGGCCAACAAATATATGAAAAGATGTTCAACACCATTAATCATAAGAGAAATTCAAATCAAATCCACGATGAGACAGTACCTCACGCATGTCACAACAGTTATCATGACAAAGACAAGAGATAACAAGTATTGGCCAGGGTATGGAGGAAAGAGAACTCTTGCGCACTGTTGATAGGAATATAAAATAGTGCAGCTGTTATGGAAAACACTATGGAAGTTCTTCAAAAAATTAAAAATAGAATCACCATATAATCCAACAATTCCAGTTCTGGGTATATACCCCAAATAATTGAAAGCAGGACCTCGAAGAGATGTTTTCACAGTGGTGTCCATTGTAGCATTATTTACAATAGCCAGGAGGTGGAAGCAACACAAATTCTATCAACAGATGAATGAACAAAGAAAATGTGGTATACATATACGATGGAGTATTATGCAGTCTTAAAGAAGAAGGAAATCCTTTCACATGCTACAACATATGTGAACCGCAAGGATATTTTGTGAAGCAAAATAAGCCAGTCACAGAAGGACAAATACTGTATGATTGCACTCATATACAAAGTATCTAAAGTTGTCAAAATCATAGAATCACAAAATATGACTGTTGTTGACAAGGGTTTGAGAGAGAGTGAGGGGAGTGGGGCATTAGTGTTTAATGAGTACAGAGCTTTGGTTTTGCAAGATAAAGAGTTCTAGAGATCTGTTGCACAACAATTTGAATATACTTAACACTGCTGAACTGTATACTTAAAATGGTTAAAATAGTATCTTTAATGTTACATATTTTTTTACAATTTTTTTAAAGGCAGGTCTAGATGTAGAGCTATGAGATGTTTTCCTAGTTATATTGTTAAATTAAAAAAGCAACTGGCATATCACTGTGCATATTACTATAATATTTGTGTTGCGGGAGAGAGAGAGAGAGAGAGAGAGAGAGAGAGAGAGAGAGAGAGAGAGAGAGAGAGAGAATAAGATAAAACATAAAATACCTCCGAAAGAATAAAAATTATACTTGATAGTAGTGATTGCTGGAAGAACAGGGCAGGAGAAAACCAGTATATTTCACTATGTACTCTTTTTACCTTTTATATTTTGTACCATGTGAGTGTATTCCCTCTTCAAAAAAATTAATGTAATTTTAAAATTAAGATAGTGTGATATTGGTGAAAGAATAAGCAAATAGATCAATGGAACAGAATGCGAAACCCAAAATAATCCCACACAATGGAGTCAACTGAAGTCTGACAAAGACCAAAGGCAATTCAGCAGGGAAAGGACACTCTTTTCAACAAATGGTGCTAGAAGAACTGGACAACCACATGCAAAGAAATTGAATCTGGACACAGACCTTACACCTTTCACAAAAATTAACTCAAAATAATACAAAATTATAAAAGTCCTATAAGATAAAATAGGAGAAGATCTAGGTGACCATGGGTTTGGCAATGACTTCTTAGGTATAACACAAAAAGCATGACCCATGAAAGAAAAAAATTATAACTTAGAATTTTTTATAATTAAAAAATTCTGTTCTGCAAAAGACACTGTTGGGGCAGCAGGATGGCTCAGTTGGTTAGAGTGGGAGCTCTGAACAACAGGGTGGCCGGTTCAATTCCCACATGGGCTAGTGAGCTGTGCCCTCCACAACTAGATTGAAGGACAACTAGTTGGAACTGATGGGCCCTGGTGAAACGCACTGTTCCCCAATAATTTTTTTTAAAAAAGACACTGTTAAGAGAATGAAAACATAAGCCACAGACTGAGAGAAACTCTTTGCAAAACATATTTGATAAAGGGCTGGTATCCGATATATATATATATATATATATATATATATATATATATATATATATATATATATATATATACATACATATACATATATATATAAAGAATTATTAAAACTGAACAATAAGAAAAAAAACAATTTAAAAATGGGAAAAGAACTGAACGGACACCTCATCAAAGAAGACATACTGATGGCAAATAAGCTTATGAAAAAATATTCAACATCATATGTCATTCAGAAATGCAAATTAAAAGAACAATGAGATCCCATTGCACACCTACTAGAATGGCTAAAATCTGAGACACTAACAACACCAAATGCTGATGAGGACGTGGGGCAATGGGAACTCTCATCCACTGCTGGTGGGAATGCAGAATGGTACAGCCACTTTGGAAGATTTCTTATAAAGCTAAATACACTTTTACCTATGATCCGCAATTGCAGGAATGAATAAATGAGTGGAAAACTTACATCCACACACAAAAATTACCAACACACAGATGTTTATGCCAATTTTATTCATAATTGCCAAAACCTGGAAGCAACCAAGATGTCCTTCAGGAGGTGAATGGATAAAAAAACTGTGGTACATCCAGACAATGGAATTAGATATCAAGCCATGAAGTGTTGAGGAAATGTAAATGATTATTACTAAGTGAAATAAGTCAATATGAAAAAGCTACATACTGTGTGATTCCAACTATATATTATTCCAAAAAATGCAAAACTATAGAGATAGTAAAAAGCTCAGTTGTTGCCAGGGGTTGAGGGAGGGAGGGATGAACAGACAGAGCACAGAGGATTTTTAGAACAGTGAAACTATTTATATGATACTATAATGGTGGATACGTATCATTATACATTTATCCAAACCCATAGAATGTACAACACCAAGAGTGAACCCTAATGTAAACTATGGAGTCTGGGTTATAATGATGTGCCAATGTAGGTTCATCAATTGTCACAAAAGTGCCACACTAATGCAAGTAATTAATAATTGAGGAAACTGAGGGTACGATAGGGCAGGTAAGGGGGTATATGTGAACACTCATTACTCTATGCTCAATTCTTCTGTAAAAACTGCTACATAGACAGTCCATTACAATGAATATAATTAAAAATTATAAAGTAGCAACTCTTTTTTTCTCTTACATCTATCTAGTTCTTTTTAACATACAAGAAATTAAATCCATTCACATGAAAATTATGGATGGGAACAGAATCCTTAAAAGTAAATCAGGTACAAACTTCCAGTTATAAAACAAGTCATGGGGATGTAATGTACAGCATGGTGACTATAATTTATAATCCTGTACAGCATATTTGAAAATTGCTAAGGGTAAATATTAGAAGTTATCACAAGAAAAAATTTGTAACTGTATAATGATGGATGTTAACTAGACTTATTGTAGTGATCATTCCACAGCACATAGAAACACTGAGTAGTTACATTCTACATCTGAAACTAAAGTTATATTCAACTTATAGCTCAATAAAAAGAAAATATTTTGATTTTCTAATGTCAACTGATGATCTTTGGCACAAATTCAACACCAACAGGAATCCCCATTTTGGGGTGCAATGAAGAAACTTTTTTTCATTTGTTTTTTTTGTTATTTTGTTGTTTTCACATTTATATACCAATAAACTTTAATTTTAAAAAAAGAAACTTTATTTGATGCGAACAGCTCAATAGTGATACAGAATAGCTGTGAGAACAGCACAACTATGGAATAGATCAAAGGTGTTAGAGCTCAATTATGAAGCAGCACAGCTGGGGAACAGCACTGCTGTGGGGGTCTTGGGGCAAGGCAGCCCTTCTCTGTTCCAGACTGCTCCACTGGCTTCAATCCCTTCCCCTCTGTCCTGCTATACAGTGGTCTGCTCTATTCTGCCCACTCTGTTCTGGTTAGACTTCTTCAGTGTTTCAGTTCCAGCCAGGGAAAAGCAATCTCCTGTCTTCGGTAAAAGGGGAATGTGTGTTCCCTGAACTACAATAGAACTAATACAGAGAGAAGTCCCCACCCTGGATGCTGATTGGTCTGTCCTGTTGCAAATGAGGACTCAAAATCCTTGTACTTTGATGGGTCCAAAAGGCAATGTTCTGATTGTACAGAATGGAGCCCCTCTGATTGGTTGGTGAAGATGCTGACTGAAATATACCTGCACAGCTCCAATTGGACAGGAAACCCTCAGTCTTATTGGTTGAAATACAATTACAGGAAATCCTTTGTAAGGGTTGGCTCAGATAACCAGAACACAATGCAGACAGGCAGTTCCGTGCAGGCTTCTCCCTGAACTGCAATTTACATGAGAAGCCCCTGTTTAAAAACCACTGGTAGGCTCTGATTTTAAAGTTAAGCCCAGTTATGCAACATAATAAAGACCATATATGACAAACCTTCAATTAATATCATACTTAATGGTAAAAAAACTGAAGGCTTTTGCTTTACATTAAGGAACAAGGCAGGTTGCCCCCTATACCACTGCTATTCAACATATACTGGAAGTCCTAGCCAGAGCAGCTAGGCAAGAGAAAGAAATAAAAAGAATCTGAATTGGGAATGAAGAACTTAAATTGTCACTTTTTGCAGATGACATGATTTTTTACTTAGAAAACTCTAAAGAATCCATCAAAGAGCTATTAGAAACAATAAACAAATACAGTAAATTTGAAGGCTATAAAATCAACATATAAAAATCCACTGCATTCCTATATACTAACAATGAAATTTCAAAAAATGAAGAAAAAAAATAATTTTTCCAATTGCAACTAGAAGAATAAAAAACCTAGAAATAAACTTAACCAAGGATGTGAAAAGGGCCGGCCCAGTGGCTCAGGTGGTTGGAGTGCAGTGCTCCTAACACCCAGGTCACCAGCTCCATTCCCACATGAGCCAGTGAGCTGCGCCCTCTACAGCTAAGATGGTGAACAATGGCTCTCCTTGGAGCTGGGTTGCCTTGAGCAGCCTGAGGTTGGCATAAGCTACCATGGGCTGCTGCTGGCTGCCACTGGCTGCTGTGTGCTGCCATGCGCAACCATGTGCTGCCAGGAGTGGCCCGTGGCCAGTGTGAGCGGCCGGCAACCAGCGAGAGCTGCCAAGAGCTGCTGGGAGAGGCCAACAGACGACAGGCAACAGACTGCCTCAGCCGGAGGACCGCAAGGCTCATAATACCAGGATTGGCCAGGGAGCTATGTCCTACACAACTAGACTGAGAAACAACGGCTTGGACCAGAGTGAGGGGAAGAGGCAGAAAAAGGGGAAAAAAGGTGGGGGGGAAAAAGGATGTGAAAGACATATACACTGAAAACTATAAGACATTTTTAAAAGAAATTGAAGAAGACACAAAGAAATAGAAAGACATTCTGTGTTCATGGATTGGAAGAATCAATATAGTTAAAATGGCCATATTACCCAAAGCAATATACAAATTTAATCCAACCCCATCAAAATCTCAATGGCATTTTTTAAAGAAATAGAACCAAAAAAATCATCAGATTTGGATGGAATCACAAAAAACCCCAAAACCCCAAAACCCCAAAGCAATCCTAAGAAAAAAGAATAATGCTGGAGGTATCACACTCCCTGACTTCAGGTTCTACTACAGAGCGACAATAATCAAAACAACGTGGTATTGAAAGAGAAACAGACACACAGACCAATGGAATAGAATTGAGAACCCAGAAATAAACCCACATAAATACAGACAGATAATTTTTGACAAAGCAGTCAAAAACATACACCGGAGAAAAGAAACCCTCTTCAATAAATGGTGCAGGGAAAATTGGAAACCTACGTACAAAAGAATAAAACTAGACTGCTATCTGTCACCATGTACCAAAATTAACTCAAAATGGATCAAAAACCCAAACATAAGACCTGAAAAAATAAACTGCACAGAAGAAAGCATACGTACTAAACTTATGGACCTTGGGTTCAAAGAGGATTTTATTAATTTGACCCCAAAGACAAAGGAAGTAAAATCTAAAATAAATGAATGGGACTATATCAAACTAAAAGGCTTCTGCACAGCAAAAGAAACTATCGATAAAACAAAGAAGCAACAAACCGAACGAAAGAACATACTTGCAAACAACTCCTCCTGTAAGGGGCTAATATCCAAAATATATAAGGAACTCATACTAATCAACAAGACAAACAACCCAATTAAAAAAATGGGCGGAGGACCTGAACACACACTTCTCCCACGAAGACATACAAACAGCTAACAGATACACGAAAAAATTCTCAACTTCACTAGCAATTAGGAAAATGCAAATCAAAACAACAAGAGGCTATCACCTCACGCCTGTAAGAATGGCTATCATCACCAAGACAAATAATAACAAGTGTACGAGAGATTGTGGAGAAAAAGGAACTCTCATACACTGTTGGTGGGAATGTAAATTGGTGCAGCTGCTATGGAAAACAGTATGGAGGTTCCTCAAAGAAGAAATTAAAAATAGAATTACCATATGACCCAGCAATCCCTCTCCTGGGTAAATACACAAAAAATCTGAACACATTCATCTGTAAAGACATATGTACCCTGATGTTCATTGCATCATTATTTACAGTAGCCAATAGATGGAAACAACCAAAGTGTCATTCAATAGATGATTGGGTAAAGAAGATGTGGTACCTATACACTATGGAATATTACTCTGGCACAGGAAAACACGAAATACTGACATTTGTGACAACATGAATGGATCTTGAGATTATCATGCTAAATGAAACAAGTCAGTCAGAACAAGTTGAGAACCATATGATTTCACTCATATATGGGATATAAAACTGAAAGCAACAAACAAGACAAACCAACAAAAACTCATAGATACAAACAACAGCTTAGTGGTTATCAAAGGGTAAAGCAGGAGATGGGGTGGTAGAAGAGGGAAAAGGGGGCCAAATATATGGTGATGAAAGGAGAACTGACTCTGGGTGGTGAACATGCAAACCAATATATAGATGATGTATTATAAAAATGTATACTTGAAAGCAATATAATTTTACTTACCGATGTCATCACCCCAATAAGTTTAATAATATAAAAAGAGAAGAAATGTGAAGATAATATAATCTATTCCTTTTTTATAATTAAAGTTTATTGGGGTGACAATTGTTAGTAAAGTTACATAGATTTCAGGTGTGCAATTCTGTATTACATCATCTATATATCATATTGTGTGTTCACAACCCAGAGGCAGTTCTCTTTCCATCACCATATATTTGATCACTTTTACCCTCATCTACCTACCCCCCTTACCCTCAAGTAACCACTAAACTATTGTCTGTGTCTATGAGTTTTTGTATCTTTATTTGTCTTGTTCTTTTTTTGTTTTCAGTTTTATATACCGCACATCAGTGAAATCATATGGTTCTCTACTTTAACTGTCTGACTTATTTCACTTAGCATTATAATCTCAAGATCCAACCATGTTGTCACAAATGGAACTATTTCATCTTTGCTTATGTCAGAATAGTATTCCATTGTGTATATATACCACAACTTCTTTATCCAATCAGCTATTGAAGGAACTTAGGTTGTTTCCATGTCTTGGCCACTGTAAATAAAGCTGCAATAAACATTGGAGCACATATGTCTTCATGGGTAAATGTTTTCAGATTTTTATGGTAGATACCCAGGAGAGGGATTGCTTGGTCACATGACAATTCTACTCTTAGCTTTTTAAGGAACCTCCACACTGCCTTCCATAGCGGCTGCACCAGTCTGCATTCCCACCAACAGTGTTTGAGGGTTCCTTTTTCTCCACAGCCTCTCCGACACTTATTTGTCTTATTGGTGATAGCCATTCTAAATAGTGTGAGGTGATATCTCATTGTGGTTTTGATTTGCATTTACCTGATGATTATTGATGTTGTGCATCTTTTCATATGTCTATTGGCCATCTGTGTATCCTCTTTGGAGAAATGTCTAATCAGGTCCTCTGCCCACTTTGTAATTAGATTGTTTGTTTTTGTTGTTGTTGTTGAGTTGTATGAGTTCCTTATATATTTTAAATATTACCCCTTATCGGAGGTGATTTTTGCAAAAACATTCTCCCATTCGGTTGATTGCCTCTTCATTTTGTCAATGGTTTCTTTTGCTGTGCACAAGCTTTTTAGTTTGATATAGTACCATTAATTAATTTTAGCTTTTACTTCCTTTGTCTTGGAGGACAAATTCACAAAATCCTCTTTGAACCCAAGGTCCATAAGTTTAGTACCTCTGTTTTCTTCTATGCGTTTTATTGTTTCAGAACTTATGTTTAGGTCTTTTTACCACTTTGAATTAATTTTGGTACATGGTGACAAATAGTCTAGTTTCTTCTTTTGCGTGTGGCTTTCTAATTCTCTCTTGCACCATTGATTGAAGAGGCTGTCTTTTCTCCATTGCTTGTTTTTGGCTGCTTTGTCAAACATTATCTGTCCATATTTATGTGCATTTACTTCTGGGTTTTCAATTCTATTCCATTGGTCCGTGTGTCTGTTTTTCTGCCAATAACATACTGTTCATCTGCAGTACAAGCTAAAGTCAGGCAGTGTGATACCTCCAGCACTGTTCTTATTTCTTAAGATTGCTTTGGCTATTCAGGGTCATTTGTGGTTCCAAACAAATCTGATGATTTTTTTGGTTCTATTTCTTTAAAAAAATGCCATTGGAATTTTGATGGGGATTGCATTAAATCTGTATATTGCTTTGGGTAATATGGCCATTTTAACTATGTTGATTCTTCCAATCCATGAGCACGGAATGTCGTTCCATTTCTTTATGTCTTCTTCAATTTCTTTAAAAAATGTCTTACAGTTTTCAGTGTATACCGTATGTCTTTCACATCCTTGGTTAAGTTTACTCCAAGGTATTTTACTCTTTTTGTTGCAATTGCAAAAGGAATTTTTTTTAATAATTTCTTTTTCTGTGATTTCATTGTAAACATATAGAAATGCAATCGACTTTTGATTTTAAGCCAGCAACTTTACTGTAGTTGTTTACGGTTTCCAATAGCTTTTTGGTGGAGTCTTTAGGGTTTCTATATATAGCATCATGTCATCTGCAAAAAGTGACAACTTAACTTCTCAATTCCCTATTTGGATGCCTGTTATTTCTTTCTCTTGCCTGATTGCTCTTACTAGGACTTCCAATTCTATATTGAAAAGCAGTGGTGGTAGGGGACAGCCCTGTCTTGTTCCTGAACTTAGAGTGAAGTGCTTTAATTTTTCACCATTAATCATGATATTAGCTGAGGGCTGCTCATACATGGACTTTATTATGTTAAAGTATTTTCCTTCTGTCCCCGTTTTATTTAATCATAAATAAATGTTGTATTTTGTCAGATACTTTTTCTGCATCTATTGATATAATCTTATGATTTTTGTCCTTTATTTACATGATGTATCATATTGATCGATTTGCGTATGTTGAACTATCCATGTGCCACTGGGATGAACCCCACTTGGTCGTGATGTATAATCTTTTTAATGCATTGTTGCATTCGATTTGCTAGAATTTTCTTTAGGATTTTTGCATCAGTATTCATCAGAGATAATGGTTTATAACATTCTTTTTTTCAGTGTTATCCTTACCGGGTTTTTTTTTTTATCAGGGTAATGTTGGCCCCATAAAATGAGTTAGGAAGTATTGCATTTTCTTCATTTTTTGTGGAAAAATTTGACTAGGAAAGATATTAAATCCTGTCTGAATGTCTGGTACAATTCAATAGTGAAGCTATCTGGTCCTTCACTTTTGCTTTTAGGAAGGTTTCTGATAACTGATTCAATTTCTTTACTGTTCATCTGTCTATTTAGATCTTCCAGTTCTTTGTGATTCAGCCATGGAAGGCTATATGTTCGCCACAAACGTGCGTTGCATGATGGATGAGGGGGCAGCGCCCTTGTGTCTTTTCTCTTTTTATCTTAATGAGCCTAGCCAAGGCCTTTTCACTTTTATATCTTTTCAAAGAACCAGCTCTTTGTTGCATAATTTTTTTCTATTGTCCCTTTGTTCTCTGTTTCATGTAGTTCTGTTCTGATTTTTATTATTTCCTTCCTTCTGCTAACTTCGGGTTTCATTTGTTATTCCTTTTCTAGTTCTTTAAGATGTAATGTAATGTTATTTATCTGGGATTTTCCTTCTTTCTTGAGGTAGGCCTGTAATGATGTAAATTTCCCTCTTAATAGTGCTTTCACTACATCCCAGTAATTTTGGTAGGATGTATTCTCATTCTCATTTGTTTCTATGTATATTTTTATCTTTCCTCTGATTTTTTCTTTCACCCAGTCGTTCTTTAAAAGTATGCTGTTTAATCTCCACATATTTGTGGTTTTTCCTGCTTTCTTTTTGCAGTTGATATCCAATTTCAAAGCCTTGTGATCAGAGAATATGCTTGGTATGATTTCAATCTTCTTAAATTTGCTGAGACTAGTTTTATGCCCCAATATATGATCTATCCTTCAGAATATTCCATGTACACTAGAAAAGAATGTATAGTCTGATGTTTTAGGATGAAGTGCTCTATATATGTCAATTATGTCCATTTCACCTAATGTGTCATTTAGGGCTGCTATTTTGTGATTTATTTTCTGTTTGGATGATCTATCCATAGCTGTCAATGATGTATTTAGGTCCCCTACTATAATTGTGTTTTGGTCAATATCTCCCTTTAATTCTGTTAGTATTGCTTTGTGTATTTTGGCACTGAATGATTGGGGGCATAAATATTGATGACTGTTATGTCTTCTTGTTGTATAGTCCCCTTTATCATTATGAAATGTCCATCTTTGTCTCTTGTTACCATTTTCATCCTGAAGTCTCTTTCATCTGACATCGTATGGCTATTCCTCCTTTTCTCTGAATACCATTTGCTTGAAGTGTCAATTTCTACCCTTTCACTTTGCATCTACATTTGTCCTTGTAGCTGAGATGTGTGTCTTGGAGGAAGTATGTCTGAGTTTAGTTTTTTTTATACAATCTGCTACTCTGTGCCTTTTTATTGGTGAGTTCAGTCCATTTACATTTTGGGTGTTTATTGCTATGTGAGGATTTCCTATCATTCTGTCTTTTGTTTTCTGGTAGGATTGTGTCTCCATTGTTTCATTGCCTCTTTGTTGCTGTTATTTCAGTGTGGTAGTATTCTATCATTTTTCCCTGTTTGTTCTTTTTTATGTTATATATTTTAGTTCTGGACTTTTTTTTTGAGTGGTTACCATTAAGTTTTTGTAAAAGAAAGTTTCATAATTAGAGTATTTCATTTTCTTCAGCATGCTTCCTTTCTCCATTCTCTTGTGCTGGTTCAGACCTTTACTCTCTCCCCTTTTATGTTTTTTGTTGTCACAAATTTTACCTATTTATGCTGTGAGTTGATTTCTGTGTTGCAGTAGCAAGTTGTCTTTTTCCTCTCTCTCTCTCTCTCTTAAAGATATTATTGGGGAAGGGGAACAGGAAGGTTTTTGGGGAACAGTGTGTACTTCCAGGATTTTTTCCAAGTCAAGTTGTTGTCCTTTCAATCGTAGTTGTGGAGGGTGCAGTTCAGCTCCAGGTCCAGTTGTCGTTGTTAGTTACAGGGGGAGCAGCCCACCATTCCTTGCGGGAGTTGAACTGGCAACCTTGTGGTTGAGTGGACACTCTCCAACCAACTGAGCCATCTGAGAGCCCAGCAGCAGCTCAGCTCAAGATGCCGTATTGAATCTTAGTTGCAAGTGACGGAGCCCACCATCCCTTGTGGGACTCGAGGACCCGAATTGACAGCCGTGTGGTTGAGAGCCCACTGGCCCATGTGGGAATCTAACTGGCAGCCCTTGGAGTTAGGAGCACGGAGCTCTAACCGCCTGAGCCACCGGGCCGGCCCTCGGTTATTGATTTTAGATCTTTCCTTTTTAATAGACATTTACATATATAATTTTGCTTCTGAGCAATGCTTTCACTGCATCCTATGTTTTTTGTATGTATGTTCTTGTTTTCATTTATCTAAAGTATTTTCTAATTTCCTTTGTGATTTCTTCTTTGACCCATTAGTCATTTAAGAATACACCATTTAATTTCCACATGTTTATGGATTTTCCAAATTTTCTTGTTTTATTGATTTCTGGTTTTGTTCCTTGGTAGCAAGAGAATGTACTTCATATGATTTCAGTATTTTAAAATTTATTGAGTGCTGTTTGTGGCCTAATATATAGTCTCACCTGAAGAATGTTCCATGAGCACATGATAAAAATGTGAATTCTGCTCTTGTTGGTGGAGTGTTCTGTATGAGTCTGTGTGTCACTCTGGTTAGTTCATAGTGTTGTTCAAGCTCTTTATTTCCTTAATGATCTTCTTTCTGGTTCTTCTGTTTTTGTAAGTGGAGTGCTGAAGTTGACAACGATTACTGAAGAATTGTCTATTTCTCCCTTCAATTCTATCAGTATTTGCTTCATATATTTACAGGCAATACTGTTAGGTGCATGTGTTTATAATTATCATATTCTCTTGATGGATTGTCCCTTTTATCAATACATAATGTCCTTTTATCTGATATTAGTATAGCTATCTCATTTCTGTTTGGTTACTATTTGCCTGGAATATCTTTATGTATCCTTTCATTTTTGACCTATTTGTGTCTTTCCATCTAAAGTGAGTCTATAGTAGGCAGCCTATAGTTGGATTGTGGGGTTTTTAAAAATCCATTTTGCCATCCTCTGCCTTCTAATTAGAGAGTTTAATCCATTTACGTTTAAGTAATTAGTAATAAGGAAAGACTTCTGCTATTTTTTTATTTTCTATGTCATATGTACTTTGTTCTTCATTTGCTCCATTACTGCTCACTTTTGTGTTTGATATTTTTGAATGCATCATTTTTTAAAAAGATTTTATTGGGGAAGGGGAACAGGACTTTAGTGGGGAACAGTGTGTACTTCCAGGACTTTTTTCCATGTTGTTGTCCTTTCAATCTTAGTTGTGGCGGGTGCCATTCAGCTTCAAGTTGTTGTCCTTTCGGTCTTAGTTGTGGAGGGCGCAGCTCAGCTCCAGGTCCAGTTGCCGTTACTAGTTGCAGGGGGCACAGCCCACCATCCGTTGCGGGAGTCGAACCGGCAACCTTGTGGTTGAGAGGACGCACTCCAATCAACTGAACCATCTGAGAGCTCAGCGTCAGCTCAGCGTCAGCTCAGCTCAAGTTTCCGTGTTCAATCTTAGTTGCAGGGAGCGCTGCCCACCATCCCTTGCGGGACTCGAGGAATTGAACTGGCAACCTTGTGGTTGAGAGCCCACTGGCCCATGTGGGAATCCAACTGGCAGCCTTTGGAATTAGGAGCATGGAGCTCTAACCGCCTGAGCCACCCGGCCAGCCCCTGAATGCATCATTTTGATTCCCTTCTCGTTTCCTTTTCCGTACATTTTTACATTATTTTCTTAGTGGTTATCCTGAAAACTACTATAAATATCTTAAGCTTATAACAGTCTAGTGTGAATTAATGCCAAGTTAACTTCAATAGTATGTAAAAACTCTGATCCTATATAATGCCATCCTTTCCCTTTTATGTTATCAAACTTTTATCTTTATCAATTGCATGCTCATTAAAATAGATGTATAATTATTATTTTATGTATATTCTTTTAAATCATAGAGGAAAATAAAGAGGAGTTATGAACCCAAAATGCAAGTATAATGGCTTTTAAATTTACCTATGTACATATATTTACTAGTGCTTTTCATTTCTTCATATGGTTTTGATTTACTATCTATTAATAGTATATTTTAGTTTCTGCCTGAAGACCTTGCTTTATCATTTCTTGTTGGGCAGATCTAGTAGCAAGAAACACTCTCTGCTTTTCTTTATCTGGGAATATATATATATATATATATATATATATATATATATATATATATATATATATTTTTTTTTTTTTTCTTATTATTATTTTATTGTGGAAGGGGGACAGGACTTTATTGGGGAACACTGTGTACTTCCGGGACTTTTTTCCAAGTCAAGTTTTTGTCCTTTCAATCTTAGTTTTGGAGGGTGCAGCTCAGCTTCAAGTTGTTGTCCTTTCAGTCTTAGTTGTGAAGGGTGCAGCTCAGCTCCAGGTCCAGTTGCCATTTCTAGTTGCAGGGGGTGCAGCCCACCATCCCTTGCGGGAGTCGAACTGGCAACCTTGTGGTTGAGAGGACGCGCTCCATCCAACTGAGCCATCCGGGAAGCAGCTCAGCTCAAGGTTGCCGTGTTCAATCTTAGTTGCAGGGGGCTCAGCCCACCATCCCTTGCGGGACTCGAGTTGAACCAGCAACATTGTGGTTGAGAGCCCACTGGCCCATGTGGAATCGAACCAGCAGCCTTCGGAGTTAGGAGCACGGAGCTCTAACCGCCTGAGCCACTGGGCCAGCCCTATCTGGGAATATCTTAATTTTTTTTCTTCATTTTGGATGATCATTATGCCAGATACAGAATTCTTGGTTGACTTTTCTTTTTTCTTTCAGCACTTTAAATGTGTTACCCTACCGCTTTCTGACCTCCTTGGTTTCTAATGAGAAATTGTATGTTAATCTTATTGACTATCTAAGTGACAAATCACTTCTGTCTTGGTACAGTCAAGATTCTCTGTTTATGGATCTCTTTGTGTTTATTTTACTTAAGAGTTTTGTGAGCTTCTGAGATGTGTAGTCACATGACTTCCATCAAATTTGGAAAGTTCCCAGCCATTATTTCTTCATATATTTTTTCCTAGTTTTTCTCTTGTCTCCTGCTGGGACTCTCATTATGCGTAGATTGGTGTGCTTAATGTTGTCCCACAGGTCTCTTAGGTTCTGTTAATTTTATTTATTCTTTTTTCTTGCTGCCTCCCCAACTGGATATTTGCAATTGACTTATCTTCATATCCACTATTTCTTTCTTCTGCCTCAAATATCTGCTCAAATATTGTTTTGAAGTTCTCTAATTTATTTTATCTTTATCTTTCAGCTCAAGTATTTCTATTTGGTTCATTTTTCTGTTAACTTTTTTTTCCCCAAGACTAATGTGTTGTTTTTTTTTTTCCAGCTTGGAGATATAATTGACATATAAAATTTTGTAAGTCTAAGGTACACTATGTGATTTGACTCTCATATGTTATAATAAGGTTAGTTAACACATCTTTTAGCTCGTATAATTAGCATTTTGTTGCTATGTGTAGTCACACAGCAACCTAGCAGTCTGTCCCCTCCAATCTTTCCTTAGGGAAAGGTGACCCTGTGGGATTGTCCCTCATTGGGGTTGAGTTTATGCTACTCTAAGTCTCCATGTTTGGTCCTTGTAAGCAGGGTCTGCAGTCAAAGACGGGTAAGATTTCTCACAGGAGAAACAACCTAAGCCAGACGGGACCCCCCTAGGACCCCCATGAGCTAATGTAAAGTTAGGAGGTAGCTGTGCCCCTCCTTCTGAGAAGCTGCTGACGCATGCCTCAACTATTGTCCTTTACCCTCAGGAACAATAGCATCTCGCCCCTCCTGTTTGGCTCATGGGATAATCTTAATCTTATCTTGTGAGACTTGCTCCCCCCAGAGATTGTATGTACCACCGATTATGGGATAAGGATTATTGTGTGGTGTAAGAGTTTCACAGACCCTGCCCCTAATCATGTGATCTCTATTGTGAAATATCAATAAATACCCACGGTGACCCGATTCGGGGCTCCAGTCCTTTGAGGCTGTGAGTCCCTTGGTCCTCTGTGATTTAACTACATTTGAGTCTCTGTCTCTTTATGAGAGTTTAACCCTCGCTGCCTCCCTCGCCTTCCCACGGCTTGTGTTGTGCAGGATGCAACATCTGGCGCCCAACGTGGGGCCCGAGGAGAGAAGAACGACTAAGAGTCGAAGGGTCTGCAGATAACGGTTGAAGGGTCTCTGAGCATCCGCTGCGCAGCAACTACCTGGTAAGGAGGTGGTTTTATGGACTTAGAGAAATTAAACCAAGGTAAAAAAGAGGAATCAACAGAGACATTACTAACATTTTCGTGTGAAAGACTGTGAGCGTGTGTGTGAATGCTTATAGTCCCACGATCTTTGTGACTACGGGGCTTGAGTGGGCTCGTCACCACGGTTCCGTCACACAGTCATAAGACATAACGGTGACTCGGGGGTCTCCCTCGACCAGGACTGGGGTTTATACGGTAGCGCCTTAGTCAAGACGGTTGCTAAGTCTCCACAAGGGGAACGGCCGGCCGAGCATCTGAGTGGACATTGAGTGAAAGTCCTTTCTTTTCTTTCCTGTTCCTTAAACTAACATGGGTAATTCAGAAAGCAAGTATAGACCTTGCATTAGTTTGCTTAAGCAGTTACTCAAAAAGGGAAAGTATAAAACCTCAGAGAAAAAATTAGAGGAACTTTTTAAAGTCATTGAGACTCATTGTTTTTGGTTTCCCAGCCAAGGAACTTTGGATTTAGATAAGTGGGATGCAGTTGGCCAAAATCTCTGTGATCTACATGCCAACGGAACGTCTTTCCCTAGCTCAATCTGGGAGACGTTCGAGCAGGTCCGATCAGTTCTGGAACTGCTCCAAACAGATTCAGAAAAAGAGAGGGAAGATAGAGAAGACAATGGAGATTCACCAATAAGAATAAGAAAGGAGTTAAAGAAACCTCCTCAGATAACACCCAAACAGTTTAGTTTTAAATTGTCAGCTTTAGAACAAAGCATACATCAGGCAAAACTGAAAGGAGATAAAGATGCTCTCACTTGTCCTGTAATCTTCAGGCAAGTTGGACAGGCTGATGCTAATCACCCTGATGGGGTCTATGAAGCAGTTTATGAGCCTTTTCCTTTCAAATTACTCAAAGAACTAAAACAGGCAGTATTGCAGTTTGGAACAACTTCTCCCTATACTGTAGGCCTCCTTACAGGCATTGCCGATGGCAATAGAATGATTCCAGCAGATTGGAATGCCTTGGCTCAGACATGTCTCACTCCTTCTCAATTCCTCCAATTTAAAACCTGGTGGATTGAAGGAGCAGAATATAAGGAAAGACAACATCTGGCTCATAATGTAAACATTACTGCTGATCAGTTGTTGGGAAAAGGATTTTGGGCTACAACTCATAATCAGTTAGATATGGAAGGATTAGCCGTTGAACAATTAAAACAAGTCTGCTTAACAGCATGGGAAAAAATTGAGGTAGAGGGTAAAACCCATTCCTCTTTTCAAAAAATTCTTCAAGGACCTCAAGAGCCTTATGCTGATTTTTTGGCACGTCTACAGGAAGCTATTAATAAACAGATAAATAATCCTGTAGCTGCTGATGTTATTTTACAAATTATGGCTTTTGAAAATGCTAATAAAGATTGTCAGAGAGTTATCGGAGCTCAGAAAGGAAAGACAGATGCCATGGGCTATTTACGCTTGTGTCAAGAAGTAGGGACAGAGGATCATAAGGCAGCATTGTTAGCTAACGCAATTACAGGAGCCTTTCAAAAGAAAGATAAATTTTCTGGCACTTGCCATAATTGTGGAAAAACAGGACATACTAAAAAGAATTGCAGAGTTAAGAGTAAAAACAATTCTCAGCTACAACAGCCTGCTTTTCCCCAAGACATAAGACAGCCTGGGTTATGTCCCTGCTGTAAAAAAGGAAATCATTGGGCTTCAGTATGTAGATCTAAATATCATAAAGACGGCACCCTGCTTCAGGGAAACGGGAAGCAGGGCCAGCCCCAGGCCCAGACAACAACCGGGGCATTTGTGAGCCAGCCATTCCCTCAATTGGGGATGTCTGCCAACCCCGAGGTACCACAGAATTACCAATCGGTACTGCTCCCTCAAAATTACCAGTTGAGCAATTAACTTCTGCCACTGAAGAAAGTGCCGCAGTTGATGTTTGTACTGCTCAGGACATTTTATTACTTCCCGGAGAGACGCCTCTCCGTGTGCCTACAGGCATAATTGGACCAATTCCTAAAAACACGGTTGGACTTCTCCTTGGTCGTTCAAGCTTAACATCAAAAGGGGTTACAGTCCACACTGGAATAATAGACCCAGATTTTAAAGGGGAAATTCAAATTGTTATGTCCTCCACAGTTCCTTGGTCAGCTAAAAAAGGAGAGAGTGTTGCTCAGCTTCTTTTAATTCCTTATATTCCACCTAATTTACGGGGAACTCAAAAGAGGACTGAAGGATTTGGAAGTACCGGCTCTGCAGGTACATTCCTGGCAGAAAAAATTTCTAATATTCGTCCCTTGTGTCATGTTAAACTTCAACATAGAAAATTTTTAGGACTTATGGATATTGGAGCTGATATTTCTATAATTTGTTCTCAAGATTGGCCTGCTAATTGGCCTACCCAACAGGCCAACATTAATGTTGTCGGGATAGGTGAAATCAAAAAATTACTCCAAAGTACTCATATCCTCCCGTGCCTTGGGCCGGAAGGACAAAAAGGATTTTTACAGCCATATGTTGCTGATATTCCAGTAAGTTTGTGGGGTAGAGATTTGCTTTCCCAATGGAGAGCTGAGATTGTAATTCCCCCCGGACAGTATAGCCCACAAAGTCAAAAAATAATGAAACAAATGGGATACCAATCAGGACAAGGTTTGGGTAAATTTAATCAAGGCATTACCCAGCCCCTCCAGCCTGTATTGCAGGTGGGACGGGGAGGATTATGATTTCGTTCACAAGACCAACAGCCTTTTTTGTTAAGGGCCGCTGTTGCTGAGCTGAAAACTCCTTTGGCTCTTAAATGGATTAGTAATAAGCTTCACTGGATTGAACAGTGGCCCCTCTCTAAAGAAAAATTAGAGGCATTGACAGAGTTAGTACAATTTCAGTTAGAACAAGATCATATAGAGTCTTCCACCAGTCCGTGGAATTCCTCTGTGTTTGTTATAAAAAAGAGATCAGGGAAATGGAGAATGCTCACAGATTTGAGAGCAATTAACTCTTTAATTGAGCCTATGGGTCCACTTCAACCTGGACTCCCTCAACCATCTATGATTCCAAAAAATGGCCATTAGTAGTTATAGATCTACAGGATTGCTTTTATTCAATTCCTTTGCATCCTGAGGATTGCCCTAAATTTGCATTTTCAGTACCCTCTTTAAATAATAAAGAGCCAATTAAGAGATATCAGTGGAAGGTACTCCCTCAGGGCATGCTAAATAGTCCTACAATTTGTCAATTTTATGTGGCTAGAGCTGTTTCTCCGGTTAGAGAAAAATTTCCAAACTGTTATATTATTCACTATATGGATGATATTCTCTGTGCCGCAGCCTCTCCACAAGTTTTAGCTGATTGTTTGAAATCATTACAAAAACAACTTGAGTTGGCAGGACTTTGTATTGCTCCCGATAAAATTCAGACCACAACTCCTATAAAATATCTTGGCGCTATTCTGGATAGACAGACAATTAGACCTCAAAAGGTACAAATTAGAAGAGATCAGATCTCTACTTTAAATGATTTACAAAAGTTGTTGGGAGATATTAATTGGCTACGTCCCACTCTGGGAATCCCAACCTATGCGCTCAGTAATTTGTTTGGTCTCTTGAAGGGTTCTTCTCAATTAGATAGTCCCCGTACTTTGACTCCTCAAGCATGTCAGGAGTTAGAATTGGTGGAAAAGAAAATTCAAGAAGCACAAATTCAGCGCATAGATCCATTACAGCCTTTACAGATTTTAATTTTTCCCACTCCTCATTCACCAACAGCGGTCATTGTTCAACAAGAAGACCTAGTGGAGTGGTTGTTTCTACCTAACAATTTTGTCAAATCCCTTCCAACCTATTTAGAGTTAATTTCAGAGCTTGTTTCACGAGCTCGCACCAGAGTTCTTCATTTAAATGGAATCAAGGCTAATAAGATAGTAGTTCCATTTAAAAAACAACAAATCCTACATTTAAATACTCATTCTGAGATTTGGCAAGTTGCTATTTGTGGATATTTTAGAATAATTGATAATCATTATCCAAAAAATAAATTGTTCCAATTTTTGTTAAAAACTAGTTGGATTCTTCCTAAAAGATTAAGTTCAGTTCCAATTTCAAAAGGAAAAACAGTCTTCACCGATGGATCTAACAATGGCAAAGCTGCAATTGTTAGTGAGGTAGATCAAAAAGTCATTCAGACTAATTGCACCTCTGCACAAAGAGCAGAACTAGCTGCAGTTTTAACTGCCTTACAAGATCACAGTGAACCATTAAATATTGTTTCTGATTCAGCTTATGTTGTACATACAGTACAAAACATTGAGACGGCACTTCTGTCTAATAATCCAAACCCGTCTCTCCAGTTTCTTTTTTTTTTTAATTAAATTTATTGGGGTGACAATTGTTAGTAAATTTACATAGATTTCAGGTGTACAATTCTGTATTACATCGTCTATACAGTTTCTTTTTAACCAACTCCAACAAGTTGTCAGAAACCGACGACATCCATTTTTTATCACTCATATCCGCGCTCATACTCCCTTACCGGGACCATTGCCACCGGGACGCGTGGCAATTCTCTTGCAGATTCATTGGTTGCTAATGTGTTAGTTACCGAGGCAACCAAGTTTCATTCTTTAACCCATACTAATGCTACTGACCTTCGAGCTCGTTTTCCTATCACCTACAAACAGGCTAAACATATAATTCAAACTTGCCCAACTTGTCAGATTATCAATGCTCCTCAGGAACACCCAGAAGGGGTTAATCCCCGAGGCTTAGTTCCAAATGATATTTGGCAGATGGATGTAACCCATGTTCCTTCATTTGGACGATTGTCATTTGTTCATGTTACAATTGATACATCTTCGGGTTTCATCACAGCCACCGCTCAGAGCGGCGAAACTGCTGGACATTCTTGTAGACATTTGCTTATCTGCTTTTCAATTATGGGACTTCCTAAGGCCATTAAGACAGATAATGGCCCTGCTTATACTAGTAACAAGTTCACAAAGTTTTGTGAACAGTGGAATATTAGCCATACTACCGGGATTCCTTATAATCCCCAAGGACAAGCCATTGTAGAACGTGCTAATTGTACTCTTAAAAAAACAACTACAAAAACAAAAAGGGGGAGACAAGTATCCTCTGCAGGTGCAATTAGCCAAAGCTATGTTTACTTTAAATTTTTTGAATTTTTCCGGCTCTAGTAATAACACAGAGCTACACCTTGGGCATACAACTGCAGAAAGACATTTTAATAATCTCCACAGCCCTAAAGCTTTGGAGGATGTGCCCATTTGGTGGAAGGATATTCAGACCAATCAATGGCAGTTAGGAACTCTGTTAACATGGGGACGAGGATTCGCTTGTATTTCCCCAGGACCAAAAGAACGTCCTTTGTGGGTACCCAGTCGGTGCATCAAGCCATACCATGGAGTCCGCCCAATGTGACCATCACTCGTCGGAACGGATCACCACCGATCGCCCAGGTGTATGCCACTCATCGCTGTGTGCAGCCGAGCGACCCGTACTGCTGGAGTCAGCCGTACCCGGTGCGGGCACCTCCACCCAGCCCGGTGATGCCGTCACCTGAGTTTCCTGGTCCTTCCCAACGAGGTTTAGTTCAAAATCAAATTTGAAATGGAAATCAAACTAGAGACATTGGTAATCAATTGGAAAATTTGCGTACTATGATTACTCTTAAATGCGATTGAAATGTTTCCACTTATTGTGTAACTCCATTTGCTTATAATCAAACATACACCCCTTGTAATGAAGTTTGCGCTCAACTTTTTGGACATATGCTTAATCTCTCTATAGATATTGTTTAGTTACAACAGGAAGTTGATCAAATGTCTAGTGCTAAGCTTCAGCTTTCACCAGAAAAAGATATCCTGTCTGCTGCTGCAGAGGGACTCTCCACCTTAAACCCTGTTAAATGGATAAAAAATTTGGGTGGTGAGTTTGTTGGTGTTATTGTAACACTGATTGCTGTATTTTGTTTATCTTGTTTAGTCCTCGGATGCGGACAAGCCTCCCTCCGAAGGACATTAAATGAAAAAACGGCACGGTCTGTGTATCTCACACTACAAAAACAAAAAGGGGGAGATGTAGTCACACAGCAACCTAGCAGTCTGTCCCCTCCAATCTTTCCTTAGGGAAAGGTGACCCTGTGGGATTGTCCCTCATTGGGGTTGAGTTTATGCTACTCTAAGTCTCCATGTTTGGTCCTTGTAAGCAGGGTCTGCAGTCAAAGACGGGTAAGATTTCTCACGGGAGAAACAACCTAAGCCAGACGGGACCCCCCTAGGACCCCCATGAGCTAATGTAAAGTTAGGAGGTAGCTGTGCCCCTCCTTCTGAGAAGCTGCTGACGCATGCCTCAACTATTGTCCTTTACCCTCAGGAACAATAGCATCTCGCCCCTCCTGTTTGGCTCATGGGATAATCTTAATCTTATCTTGTGAGACTTGCTCCCCCCGGGGATTGTATGTACCACACCTTGGTCATTTGGGGGATGGTATGCATCGGTTGCTTTGGGACGATTATGGGATTTGGAATGAAGGATTATTGTGTGGTGTAAGGGTTTCACAGACCCTGCCCCTAATCATGTGATCTCTATTGTGAAATATCAATAAATACCCACGGTGACCCGATTCGGGGCTCCAGTCCTTTGAGGCTGTGAGTCCCTTGGTCCTCTGTGATTTAACTACATTTGAGTCTCTGTCTCTTTATGAGAGTTTAACCCTCGCCGCCTCCCTCGCCTTCCCACGGCTTGTGTTGTGCAGGACGCAACAGCTATGGTCTCTCTATTGATATTTTCTGGTAAGGCACTGTTCACCTTGTTTCCTTTACTTCTTTGGACATGGTCTCCTTCAGCTTTCTGAATATATTTTAAATAGCTGACGAAGTATTTTTCTAGTAAGTCCCACGTCTGAGGTTCCCGAGGTCATTTCTGTTAATTTCCCTTTACTCCCTGTGAATGGGCCATACTTTCTTATTCTTTATATGCCTCGTGATTTTTTGGTGACAATTGGAAATTTTGAAAATTTTAATGTGGTAACTGGAAATTAGATTCTCCTTTCCTAGGGTTTGTTGTTGCTGTATATTGTAGGTTGTAGTTTTTGCTTAGTGAACTTTCTAAACTATTTTTGTAAAGACTGTTCTTTGTCATATGTGGATAGTGAAGTCTGTTTGACTACCTTATTGGTTATATAATGATTTGAGAGTGATTTGCTTAGATACCTACAGGCAAAAAAGAAAATGCTCTGTCAATCTTTGTAAGTACAATTCCCCAACACTTAGCCTGTTAACAACTCTGCTTTAGCTTACTTCCTGCTCCTACTGAGCATAACTATCAGCCAGAGCTGAAAGCTTAGAGAACTTGTCTTTCCTGAGCATGCATCCTGTTCTGGGTATACGAGGTCTGGCAGTTAGGTTTGTGAACTTGCCACCATGTGCTTACATTAGCAGCACTGTATAAACAGCTTGGTAAGGTTTCATAACCTTGGTATATCAGTGTCTCACAGCTGTTTTCATGTCCACATGTGGCAGTGTCTCACTGAGTGGCATTCATTATTGGGGTTGCATGTTTTTGTGTGCCATCACGAGAATGTCTGAGCTTAAATTAGAGCAATGAACAAACATTAAATTTCTTGTTAAACCTGGCAAGAGTGGAAGTAAAGTCAGGGACATGTTAGTACAAGTTTATAGGGATAAATGCCATGAAGAAAACGGCAGTGTACAAATGGATTAAATGTATTTCTGAGGGGAGAGAACGCATCACTGATGAAGAGAGGTCAGGGTGGCCAGTAACAAGCAGAATTGATGAAAACATTGCAAAAATTTGTCAAATTGTGCATCAAAATCATGAACTGACTGTGAGAAGCATAGCAGACCAAGTAAACATCGATAGAGAAACAGATAGAAAAATTTAACTGAAAATCTTGGCATGAGAAAGGTGTGTCCAGAAATGTTCCCGAAGGAGCTCACCGATGAACAAAAGCAAAGGAAAGTCGAAGTTTGCCAAGACCTTTTGGACAGGCAAGATGATGTTTTGGGCCATGTTATCACTTGTGATGAAACATGGTTGTACCAATACAACCCTGAAACAAAGAGTCAAAATGTGCAATGGCAGTCAGCCAACTCTCCATGACCAAAAAAGTTCTGTCAGTCCAAATCAAGAGTGAAAATGATGTTGCTAACCTTTTTAGATATCAGAGGAATTATTCATAATGAATTTGTACCAACTGGACAAACAGTTAACCAAGTTTACTATTTGGAAGTGCTGAAAAGGCTGCATGAAAAAGTTAGATGAAAACGACCTGAATTTTTCGCCAACAATTCATGGCTCTTGCATCACGACAATGCACCAGCTCACAAGGCAGTCTATGAGGGAGTTTTTAGTCAGCAAACAAATAACTGTATTGGAACACCTTGCCTACTCACCTGATCTGGCCCCCAATGACTTCTTTCTTTACCTGAAGATAAAGGAAATATTGAAAGGAAGACATTTTGATGACATTCAGGACATCGAGGGTAGTGTGACAGGTCTGATGGCCATTCTAGAAAGAGCTCCAAAATTGCTTTGAAGGATGGACTAGGCGCTAGCATCGGTGTACAGCTTCCCAAGGGGAGTACTTTGAAGGTGACCATAGTGATATTCAGCACTGATGTAAGTAGTACTTTTCTTAGGATGAGTTCACGAACTTAATTGTCAGACCTGTATAAAGCCTTTTTTTTTTTTTTTTAACCAAAGTCTCTCCTCAGCTTTTTCTCCTAGAGTTTGGACATATCTATTGTTTGCCACTATTGCAATGTTTTGTCCCATGGAGCAGTGGCTTGTTCATTTGTCTTTCAGTATTTTCAAGAACATCCCACACACAGCTGCTTTTCTGCCTGAGAGATTTCTAATTTAGAAATTAAGACAAGCCCCTTGTGTTATTCCTTCAGGAAACCCACAGAGAGGTCAAACAAAAACAGTTTTGGAGAAACAAGGTGTGCTCTGCTCTCTCTGGGACCAGCTATCCACACTGGGAGCACAGACTACTGTCTTCAAGACTCTGCCCCAACAAACTAGGGGTATGGGGCAAGGCTAAAATACCACAAAGCTCTCCTGCCATGCTTGTTTCTTTCTTCTTGATTCAGTATTCACATGGTTGATTTAAACTTTTGACTGTTTCCCAGAGTTCCACCAAAGTTGACTGTGCAATATTTTACTCATTTTTTTTCAGTGTTTCTATCGATGAATTGGTCCTCCAAGCTGTTTTCTTTGCCATTTGCTCTCTTAGCTATTTTTGGTCCTTTACATTTCCATATTTTTTTCCATCCATATAAATTTTAAAATCAGCATTTCAATCTCCCTTCCCCCCCACACATTTGCTGGAATTTTTATTGGAATTAACCTAATAATTTAGTTTTACAATATTCAACTTTAAAATCTATGAACAGGATATATCCCTAATTTCTGTGGTCTTTAATATGTCTTAAAAATGTTTTATAGTTTTCAGTATACGTCTTGCACATCTTTTATTTATTCCTATTACTATCTTAATCTGAATTAACCTTTGATAGAACTACCGTGTTTTCCCAAAAATAAGACCTAGCCAGAAATCAGCTCTAATGCATCTTTTGAAGCAAAAATTAATATAAGACCTGGTCTTATTTTACTATAAGACTGGGTATAATATAACAATGTAATATCAGGTCTTATATTAATTTTTGCTCCAAAAGACACATTAGAGCTGATTGTTTGGCTAGGTCTTATTTCCAAGGAAAGAGGGTAGCTAGCTACTGTAGTTACTACCAGGGAATTCCATCTTCCTTTCTTCTGATAAACTTTTGGGACTGGAAAACTAATTTATACTTGTATAATACTATAGCAAAATTGTAATCCTAATATTTTAGTACTTATTTTGTATATTTCTAAAACATTGGTATTTTATAAAAATCTGAGATAAAATTGTCATAGTTAACTACATGTTGTTATCAGATGTTGTTACACCTGAAAAATGGCCAGGAACCAGGATTAAGGATTCTTTCTAATTCTAGCTTGAGTCTTTTCGAGAGTGATTAAGGAATAAAATCTTGATTAAAAAGATGAGGACAGGTAAGACTTGTGAGAATGACTTTGACCTTCAAAGGGACAGGAAAGGAAAGAGGAGGAAATCTAACCATGGAGGAAGAGAACTAGTTGGGTTTTCAGGGGTCCTAGAATTGGACCTGGAAACCTGCCTCCTTTTTTCCTTTTCTCCTCAAAATTTTCTACTATTCTCTTTCTGTTTCCCTAAGTTTTCTCCACCTTAATTCTAAGATGATTCCTTGAGAGACTGGAATTAGATGGAGACCCTAATTAGTCCTAAGGAAAATACAAATGACTAATAAATATAAGAAAAGATATTCAGAGTTACTAATAACTTAGGAATTGGTAGTCAAGCAAGATACCTTGGAAAAATTTTAAAACAAAAAAGAGATGAGTGGTAAGAATGTTTTTAAAGTAGTGCATTTTTGTTCATTTATAAATGTTTAAGTACCATGTAGTTCTCTGGATATGACTCAGGATGTACATGACTATGACTTCAGATTTAAAAGAAAAACTGAAATGGTATACTGATAGGAATATTTTGGCATTTCAATACTTTAAAATTCTATCCTTTAAAATTCCAACTCCTGTCACAGAAACCTCTTTTTCCCTCCCACCCCAACCCCAACAAAGTGATGAAACCCTTCTCTGTATCCACGATATAACATATATTTTCCCACTAGCAAAAAGAATTGTATTTTATATGTGTGGTTCCACCACAAGACAGCAAGCAACTTGACAGTAAAGACTTTTTTTCTTTATTCAATCAGTGAAGATTTACTGAGCCTGTATTATGCAGGGATTTTAGAAAATGAGCATAAAAAAATAATACCCCACCTCCCAAGGAACTTAGTTTAGGGGAGGTACTGGACAATTACAAGATAGATTAACAGAGATCAGCATGCATCAAAGAGAGAAAGACTATAAAGCCCAAGCTGGAAGGTCAGGAAAGCTTCCCAGAAATTTTAATGTTTGAGTATTTGAAGGGGGAGAAAATATTTCATTTATTTTATTTGAAGATCATTTAAAAAGACACAAAACTTCATGCTCGAAGTTCTCTAGCTACACCTGCTGGCCACACAGCCACGGCCAGACATTATAAACCGGAAGGCTCAAACCAAATGGGTCATTTCTAAGTTTGGATATTGGCTGGAGCCAACACATCTTAATGAGTTTTTTTTTTCCCCAGCTGAAAGTCATTATTTATATAGCACTCATTGGAATATAGTAATCATCACTGATTCTGAAGGCAGGATTTATCTGAATGTCCTTAAATTGTCACCCAAAAGAGCCTGAAGACCATGCTTCAACATTTCTAAGAGTCATCCTCTACTTAGCTGTACTCAGATTTTCAGGACAATGATCAAATACAAACTGGTGTTAGTGAGGATATGCCAATGTGGGGTTGAGGCTGAGGCATTAGCATTTAATTTTGAATTGTGGTTAAAATATACATAAAATTTACCATCTTTACAATTTTAAATGTACAGTTCAGTAGTGTTAAGTTCAGTTTTTCAACCAACCTCCAGAATTCTTTCTGTCTTGCAAACCTGGAACTCTATATCCACTGAACAATTACTCTCTATTACTCCTTCCAACAGTCCCTAGCAAACACCATTCTTTTTTGTCTCTATGAATTTGACTGTTGTAGGTACCTCATATAAGTAGAATCATAATGTTTGTCTTTTTGTGGTTGGCTTATTTCACTTAGCATAATGTCCTAACAAGGTTCATCCATGTTATAGCATGTCAGAATTTCCTTCCTTTTTAAGGCTGAATAATATCCTATCGTATGCATATACCACATTTATTCTATTTTACCCATCAATGAACACTTGGTTGGTTCTAGTTTTCGGCTATTGTGAATAATGTTGCTATGAACGAAGGTGTCCAAATATCTCTTTAAGATTCGGCTTCTAATTCTTTTAGATATGTATCCAGAAGTGGAATTGCGGGATCATACAGTAATTCTATTTTTAATTTTTTGAGAAATTGCCACACTATCTTCCATAGCAGCTATACCATTTTGCATTCCCACCACGCAACAGTACACAAAGGTTCCAATTTCTCTGCATCCTTGCCAACACTTATTTCCTGCTTTTTTTTTTTTTTATAGTAGCCATCCTAATGGGTATGAGGTGGTATCTCATTGTGTTTTGATTTGCATTTCTCTTATGACTGCCTGTCATTGGTATTTTTTCCCCTAATTACACCCAGAAAAAGTTGAGAACAGAGTGAAAGGAATTTATAGACACAAAATTCTGAAGAGTAATCTCTACGCTATTGTTCCCGCCTCCTTTATGAATAAAAACCTTTCTGTCTCCCTACCTAAATTTCATTTCTGCAGATTAAAGGGAGTCTTCCAGAAACTTCTCACTTCTTCTGAAGTCTGCATCAGTCCCTCCCGGGTCAAACCTCTCTCATTAGGACCCTTTTCACAGCAATCTAGATGTCAGGAAGCAATAAAGGTAGATTAACTATAGTTTCTACACCTCCAGGGAATAATTTGTATCTCCAAGTGAAACCTAATCCATAGGGACTTTGCAGTAAAATGGGACACCTGTAGGCATGTTCTTGAAATAACTTTCAGCAAATTGCTTCACCTCTCTAGGGCAGGTTTTCTTTAGCAGTCAAAATGAAGGGGCTGATTAAATGATATGAAGGTCCCCTTGGCTTTAACTTTCTATATTAACATACTATTACAGTTGTTGATCTAATCCTTGCTTACATTTTGGCAGAAGCCATTTAAATCAACATCTGATATTAACATATTGGTTCCAAAGGTATCATTTCTAAAAGGTTTATTTTAAAGCATATTTTTAAATAATTTGCAACTATAATGTCCTCCACAAGCATCTCACAACTTCCTCAGAAATCTGACTACAAAAAATCCTACATTTCAATTGATTTAATTTAACACCAAACCTGAATATCACAAATTATATCTATTCAAAATTTAAATACATCTTTAATATTTTGCATCAAAGAACAGTAGTGCTGGAAGGAACACTAAGATGATTTAGTCCACTGCACTTTCATTAGAATAAAGAAATAGGTCCAGAGATATTTCAAGTGACTTCCTATGCTTACATACCTAGACAGAAACAGAGTAAGGACTAAAAGCTATTTAAAAGCCATACTCTTTACTTCCTTTCCAGTCTCATGTAACTTGGTAATCTGTTTGGATAACTGTTTCAAATTAATTATATAGTACCAAAAGGGTATTACCCTACTTATCTTGGCTGTTTTGACTAACCTCGTGTGTGACAGCATCATTGAAGGATGACGTAAAGAATTGGCTTATCGAATTCACTGTCATGAGGACAATAAGAAATTTAACTATAATTTCAAAATGGAATATCCTAATATTACAATTCTAGTTTAGTGTTTTAAATCCACCCCTCTTTAGATGTTAATCGAAAACTCAGAATTTAGATTGTAAAAGTTTATTGATATGGTCAAAAAGCAAAAAGCCAGACATTTGGTAATCTTTACCATTACAATGCATCATTTTGAATAGTATTTTTAAAATGTGTAACAAAAATATTTAAACCATTACTGGAAAAGTAAATTAAGAATCTACTTAAGGTACTTCAGATGAAAGTTAATTTCAGATTTTCCACAAAGGTAACATTATTTATTCTAAGTGCAGTAAATCTTCTTTCTACGGATTTTAGCCAGAATGCAACTTTTGTTCTTACAGAAAAATGTGCTCTTAAGGGAGACAAAATAAATGCAAACAACTGTCATTCTTTCAATGCTCATGGCAAATTATCTGGAGCTATACAGATTACATGGCAGTAGTATTCCTCTTATCAGTATACAAATCAGGGTATCTTCGTACAAGTCTCATAAGAATCACAGCATGAATTTATTTGGCCTGAGACAAGTACAAGAACAGCAGATTAGGAATCCAGAATCACACAATTTACAAGGGAGTAATTAACAAAAAGTGGCTTCATTAAAGAGTTAAAAAGGTCATCCATCTTGTCACCCGGCAACCTACTAACAAAAAAAAAAAACAAACCAAAAAAAACACACACATAAAACATTTCTTCTTAGACAATTATATCCATCTCTTTCTGCAAACCTCTATTATATAAGACTTCTTAGATCACATGGAAGAGTTATTAGGTGGCAAATAGTAGCAAGGCAGTCACAGTATTATTTTAATTCAATAATTCGAAGACTTAATTTTTTCACAATCATAATTCTTATATTTCTATAATAGTGGCATTTCAGAATACTCTTCATAACTATGGGGGAGGTTATAGCTAGATCAGCTAGATCTAATGTTAACCATCAACTTTCATTCTTCACAGAAATTTGGTTAGCACATATGGTTATTTCCACTGACAGAAAGACAAGACTCAAAGCCTATTCAAATGTTTACATTGTTTCTCCACTTGAAGTGAGAGGAGAATGAAAGCTAAAATAATAGCAAAAACAGAACAGCTTTCAAGAAACATTTGCTTTCTATTCACAGGCAACAACTCAGTATTTCATATTTTTTCCCCCAATCTAAGGAAATCCTTCTCCTAATCACAAGGGTTATTGAAATATGTTGTAACTGTAATAAAGAAATCAACTTAACCAGATGCGCCTATTTTTTTTTCTTTAGGTACAAATGAAGTAAGTGACAATCTCTAATTTGCAGAAACATTTTAGACTATTTCTAAGTTACAATGATTTTAGCACTAAGTTACATTTTCATTATAGAGTGACCTGCCTTAAATAAAACTAGGGAGACAGAATGAACCTGAAATCTTTCCAAATACAAGGTAGTTACCACCATACTCATCCAGAAATCATAATCCTGTATTTAGAGTCACTTTTTAATATCTACAGCCACCAAGCAGCATAGCTAGCACTGTATTTCAGTAGGAAAGACGTTGGAAGAGGATTGGCTAGTTTTCTTTTCTAAAAGATAGACATATACCCCGAAAAATGATGTTCCATTTTCATAAGACCACATAATACGATTTCTCTGTCCCAAAGGAAAGATGTGTAAAGAATACACATCCATGCCAAAAAGGAAAAGCTAAGAATGGATTCCTGATGAAGTTTTCTGTAACAGGCATACACAGGAACACGCGGTCAGGACTTTCTGACCCCCACCTTTGGAAAAAGATAATGAACTAATAAAGCAGTTTTGAATCTTGTCCTAATTAAAATGAAGTAGTAGTTTTAAAATTTTTATATTTAATACTACTAAATTAAATGTTCCATAAAATTCACTAGGAAGGGAAAGTAAAGAGGAGAATTGTACTCAAATACTTCATGATTTTGACAGGAAATTGCTGTTAAGGCACTACACATCTTCTTTGGTTAAATGATTAACTATTTAAATCACTTGAAAAAAAGAGGTAATACAAAATACACAAATTGCATTCTTCTTTTCACACACACACACCTTTTTCATTTTTCAATTTCTATTACTCCAGTGTCTACATATCTCTGGGATCCTTTTTAGCTCATCAGAAAGCTGCAACAAAAATATATACCCATCTATTAGTCTCTGAAAGAAAAGCAGGCTTTATTTCCAATAAACATCTTGATTTTAACAGATCAAAGAATGTTTGGGTGCATGTATAATAAACTTTGAGTATTAATAACAAAAAATGAGAAACCCCGAGTGACTAAGGTAGGCTTAGGAGAAAAGGAAATAGACATAACTTCAAGTTAAAATATCTCCTGTGAACACCAATTAAAAATTGAATTAACCATGGTGATCAAGTAATAGAAGTCCCAACATCAAATAATAGGTGATGGAAGGAGAACTGACTCTGGGTGGTAAACACACTATGGGATTTATAGCTGATGTAATACAGAATTGTACACCTGACATCTATGTAATTTTACTAACAATTGTCACCCCAATAAATTAAAAAAAAAAGTCCCAGCAAAACTACCCTTGCATCCCAGTTAGTACTCTACAGGAGAAAATATTTTAAAATACACTTACACAGAATAAAAGTATAAAGTTGGAAGATTAGAAAGTCAAGAATTAAAGTTCTAGAAGGTTTTGATCTTAAATTAAATTTGCAGGAAAATATGCGAAAGAAGCGTAATGTATGTTGTTCATTGATCAAAAGGCATCTAGGAATGTAACAATATAATGGATTAACCAGGGAGTTCAAAATTATCTACTAAAACTTGTGTTAAAAATATGTAGAATGAATTTGTGTCTCAAAAATATCACTTAATATACTTTACCTGTAGTGTTTATAATTCTTTATACAACAGGACAATGTTGTATTAAAAGAATAGAAATTATAGTAACTGGTACTCAGATTATAAAACGAACTCACAACACCCCCCCATTATGTAGATACATTTCTCATGGCTATTAATAGAGTAAAATCAAGAACTTATAAGCAGGAGAGTAATTTCCTCTTTGAGCCTTAGAAATCTCTATGAACATTTCAAGCCAATTAGACACCTTAAACATTCTTTGCTATGTTTTCTACAAACTGGGTTTTAATCAAATGTTCTGTTTATGCCATCTAAAGATCATTGAAAAGTAGAGGTGAGAAGCTTTAAAAAACATTTAAAGAATAATTTCCTCCTCGAGGAAGTAGAGTCTGCAGACAGGGAACTGTGTGAGTAGATATGATATAAAATGTTCTAATTATTATGTGTTTTAGAGATTTCTAGATTAAGTGATGTCAGAGTAACACTGAATGATGTTCCTGAGAAATCACATACTATTGTCCATTATCTCATAATTATCTTAAATTAATTTTTATATAAAACATGCCTAAATTAAATTAAAGCCTATCTCTTTGCTTTAGAAACTGGGATAGTCCAGAGGTAAAGCAAAAACAGAAAATATTATAAAGCAACATCAACTCTACTCATTATAAATATAGGTAACCACCATATAAATGAAAAATAATCATACCTATATGGATATCCATGATATTTAGATCTGAAAATAGAGAGCATCCAACTGAAGAATAATACAACGAGTCCAATACCAGCCACACACATTACTGCAGAAGAACAAAAGGAAAGTAAAATGAGCATGTTATGCATAATAAATGACCAGGGCATAAATTTAGTCTACACTTCCAAGAAAAACAAGGGCTATAACTTACTGGTAAATCTCAACTTTCCAACAATTTTCATCCCCATTCTTATATCCTAAGGAGTCTGCCTTCACCTTTAATTTGTTCCATTACAATATAATAGAGTAGCTTCGTTTATATACCATAGCTGTGCAATTTAATTGTACGAAATAATGAATTCCTTTAAAGCCATGACAGTCAAGAATTTAGTTACAAAGTTTTACTACTGACAAGAAAATCACTCATTAAACTTCCTTTAAACCCTTAAAAGTAGCCTTATTGTATTATTGATAAATATTAACTTAAAGACATCTGATAACATCATTGTGACAGCCTCACTTGAAAATACTTTATTCATGCACAGGTAACTTCAGTGCCTATATGAGGAATTCATTCAACATGGGATTCCTCATTTGAATGAGAAGGAAAAAACCTGATTCCTACCCCTAAATTCATAGCTCTCTCCATTAATCTCATATGTTGTGGTTTAGCATAGCAGTTAATGACCTTAACTCTAGATACTGACCCTACAATGCTCAAGTATGATTCCCATAACCTGAGACTCTGAGTCCCTGGACTAAGACTGGCTAAGAAGCATAAAGGTAAGGATGTGGGAAAGCGTGTGTGCTACCACAGTGGAAGCTCTAGGGAAATATACTTATTGGTAAATACTAAAAACAAATTTGAATTTTGTTATGTTAAGGGAGCAATTCTTTTCCCCTTTTCAATTTTCATGCATTAGGGGCTAAAATGTAACCTTTAAACATATTTTTTTTCTGAGTATTAATGCATGCTCATTGTAGAAAAGTCTCTTTTTCTAATTAAATGCATATATACATGTATATAAACAATATTACTCTGTGTATGTTTGTATTCTTTTTTTCACGTATCTAAAGTACTTAGGGCAGTTCTTGATATATAGTGTTAAATAAATGTTTATTATTATTATTATTAATTTCATTTGGTTAGAATCTTAGATCAAATTGTGATTATTTTAATGTTCCCAAAACGTTTTACAATTTAAATTCATGCCAGCAGTGTGGTACCCAGATAGCCTTTTCCTAATAATGAACACTGAAATAGGCAATTTTTCAAAAGTCAGGCAATTAAAGGATGTATATTGACTGAATAAAAATTGATGCGTTATGTTTTTCTAATATGTAAAAATTCACTTTAAGTCAGGAAAATAAGTATCTCTCAAATCTGAAATCCAATGTCATCATCTTTTTTCTAGAAGAAAAAGTAAACGGACTTTATTTAGCTAGGTTAATTTTGATGACATTTAACTTTTTAATCATAAAAGGAAAACTGACAGATTTCATGAAAGTAATATAAAATTACATTGTTAGCATTTGTTTGAAACAAATTCTAATGTTTGAATATTCTAATATATAAAATGTCCATGCAAACTAACAGGAAAAGGACTAAAACTAATGGGTACATGGCAAAAGACAAAAAGACATTTACAGAAGGAAAAGTACAAACAGCTAATAAACATTTAGGAAAAATATTCAACTTCACTGATAACCAAAGAAATACAAAATAATATAACATTTCCACCTTATCTGATTAGACAACAAACACACACACTTTAATGACGTTATCTAATGCTGATAAAGTTACAGTGAAACAAGCATTTATAAATATCACTAGTAGAAATCTAAATTATTATGACATTTGGGGAAAGAATCTGGCATCATCAGTTTAAAACATCAAGAGAATTGAAAGTACTCATATACAGGATCATACAGTCATTCTATTAATACTTCTAAGCATGTACCCTAAGAAATTAATATAAGATGTGGATAAAGGTTAATATACCACGATGGTCACTGAATGTATTATAATGAAAACGACTAAGTGCTTATAATCAGAGTGGTTAAGTAAATTACAATATAGAATATAAATTTAAAATTATGTAGAGGAAAACATTTACTAGGGAATTATTTAACTCCAGTTAAAAAGGGGGAGTACAAGATTCAAAATATTATACTACAGTTTTAAGATGTGTTTTATCAATGGAAAGAACTATATTACAATGTTAAAATTAAAAGTTTTTTAATGGTGGAAAAATGGGTAACCCTCCCTCCAAATGTTTCATACTTCCATTTCCCCCCACATTTTCTGTAATAAACAAATATTCCTTTTATAATAGTAAAAAGCTAAAATAACATACTTAAACCAAGGGGAAAGTGATAAAGAGGACATTCTTTTTTCTGTATTAAGGGCAGAATTGTTACATTTTGGTATATGATATGACTTACTCTTTCGCTTTCCAATATCCATGTCAGATGTAGCAGCTTCACATAAAAGCACCATCCCTAAGGTAACCCCACCATCTTAGAAGAATTGTTTAAGGAAAATTCACACAGACACAAAAGACATACACCACTTTAATATTCTTAGTCTTTCATAAAGAAAATTAGTATACATATATAAACCTACAACTTTTAATTACAAAATATTGTAAATAAGTAATCTTGTGTCTATTTAGCATGACAATTATTTACTATAAAGATATAATAAAAATAAGGTTGGAAAATGATTTCATTTGTACAAATAAAAATTAGTATTTTAAACAAATGTCCCACTATAAATTATAGATGAAGAGTTTTTCCTGAAATTGTACTTTGAAATAACCTTCCTGGACAGTCTTCCAACTTTTGCTCCAATCTCATACACATCTTAAAATATTAAAAAGGTATTTTGATTATTTCAAACACCCTCCCCCCAAAAATATACTTGAAATATACATCTTCTAGAGAATAGCAACTTTTTTAATAGCAACTAATTTTAATGTGAAAAATCTTCTAAAAATATTTCCAGAATTTCAACAATTAAACTTTAAACTACAAATTACTATTAAACTATTTTTGTCCTATTCTAATTTTAAAAAAAAGAAAATCCCACATGCCATGACCTCATTTTTATTCAGCTTAATATAAAAGCTGCATAAATACAAAATAGACCTACTCAAGCAAATAGGTAATACGTGGCATGGCTGAATGATAAAATAAGCAAAATCAAATTTTAAAGTAACCAGAATGCATTCTAGTAGAAAAGAGAGATTCTTGGGTAGGTACTTAATACATTTCTGAAATGTTTACTGCTCTGAAACAAAGATTTAAATGGTGATGATTGCCTTTACAGAAATTTCAGAGAAATTAACCATTAACCAAAAAACCATTAACCATCTAAAAGTTTTTTGTTTTGCTTCCTGACATACTCTGACTAAGAGCAGCAAATCACTGCTGTGTGGCATTCTTGGAGTGCGCTATAAACATTGCTTTTAAGAAATCAACAATGAAGAGATTTTCTTTTTTTAAAAAGACAGATTCAGGCGTCTAGATAGCTCAGTTGGTCAGAGCGTGAGCTCTGAAGAACAGGGTTGCCGGTTCGATTCCCATGAGCCAGTAAGCTGCACCCTCTACAACTAGATTGAGGGACAATGACTTGGAGCTGATGGGCCCTGGAGAAACACACTGTTCCCCAATATTCCCCAATAAAATTAACAACAACAAAAACAGATTCACCATGCAATTTGGTGAATACAAACAACAGGTAAAAATTCCCTAATTATTCATACACACATGCACATTATATGCTACATGTGGGTGTAATTAAAGAAAATGGGAAACACAAGTGTTCACATAAAGCCCAAAATTATAATTGGCTTTATAAGTTGTCTATTCATCCCTTCATTACAATCTTGCACCCTCTCTTCAATTAGCCTCTTGTTAGGGATGATGCCCATTCATCATGTTTTTAGTTGCTTAGCCACGTCTCTTCTCCAGAGATTATTTTTTTCTTACTGAAGTTCTTTATATCTAAGAACATGTAAAGACTGATCATTTCTATAGTCTTTGGTTACAGGGTACTCTGATTAATTGAGACTTTTGTTTTTGCAACAGTTTATTTTTGTATCATGGCCTATATGCTTTTTCTTTGAATGAGCTTTCCATGTTTCAACATATCACCAAGGTTTCTGTCTGCTGTTCTCAGCTATCAACAGCTATGATGCACTTCCATATATGTTGTTTCATTTCATTTATGGATTCTTTAAACTTTTACTAACACTGCCTACTATATGGCAGGCACTATTAGTTGTTGGAGTTACAAAGTTAAACGAAATATAGACCCTTCCTTTGTACAAGTTTGCTCTCTAGTGGGGTATACAAACAATGAAATAAATAATAATTACATACTCATAATCATGATTAAATGTCACTCTGGGAGAAGTGAATAGAAAATAGAGGAGGTGGTATTCTATAACCCACAAGAACTAGTCTATTCAAAGAGCCAGTAGAATTAAAGTACATTAATATACAATGAAGGTAAAGTTATTTGCATAAAATGAAGCATAATTACAATATTGTGGGAAAATGTTTCAATTACCTTGATTATTAATGTCCAAGGCAGATTTAAACAATGACCTACAATTTCATTGCATATTAAATAAGAAGTTTACAAAAGTAAGACTACATAATGATGGTTAGGACTTGTCAGGGATATCTGAGTACCTACGTGTTTTGGAAGCAAACCTTCCTCCTCTTTTTTTTTTTTTTTCAGCAAAACCATTCTGGAAAACAATTTGGACAAAACATCACGAGCAAAGATTTATACACTTTGTTTCAAATCTTACTTCTGGGAATTTGGACATATGCCAAATTATTTTTATCTCTAAGAAAACATTCTTTGCATGTTCAACAATAGAATTGAATTACGAAATATCCATTATATAAACATTAAGAATAACTATTTTTCCTTTTCTTGCTTGTATTTTCTTATTTCTTTGTTATTCTCACGCATGTTTATAACTATAAAGACCATACAATGATATAGAAGATGCTTTTAACACATTAAGAAACCAAACTACATGCAAAGTTACATGTATAATTAAAAAAAAGGGAACTCTTCTCCCCAAAAGATACATATGAGCAAAGACTAAAAGAAAACATGCAAAAATAAATACAGATTTTAATATTAGGGTTTTAGATTATCAGTAAAATTTTTCCATATTGCTACTTTATGTTTTATTATTTTATTATTTTTTCAAGTATAACTATTATTATGACTAACATCACTAGCAGACAGCTAAAGACAATAAAAAAAAGTTTGAGTTCAACATCAATCTGTAGTTACATAGACAGGCCTTGCTGATATGATGCCTTGGGATAGGGGCTACTTTATTTTTTAAATTTAAATATACTTAATGTATGATTCCATTTATGCAAAGTTAAAAAATAGGTAAAACTAATGTATGGTGTTAGCAGTCAGGAGAGTAATTACCTTTGCGCAGGAAGCTAACAATGAAGAGGGGTGATGAGTTGGGGGATGCTCTGGGCTGTGAGTAGTTTCATTTCTTCATATGGGTGCTAGTTACACAGTTGTGTTCACTTTGTGAAAATTCATCAAATTGTACACTAATGAATTGTGAACTTTTATGCATAAATACAATACTTCAAATAACAAAGTTTAAAACATAATTTTAAAAGTTGCTTGGATCAGGCAACTCCTCATATAGTTTGCTTTATTAGTCCTGCAATAAACTGAAGAATATTAAAAAATGATCAATATGTGGATACTTTCCAAAATCATAGCTATGACTTAGCAGTCTCATTATATTAATTCTTACCAACATTTTAATCAAAATTCTTATCAAATTTTGAGTTTTTAGTCTGTGGGCTTTGCATTTACTAAAAAAAGGGAGTTTTAAGTCTTCTGAGAAGTTCCCTACCTCTAACAATGTTAAATAGCTTTATTAATTATCTCCCCATCCTAACTAGTACACACTACTTCAGGTGCCATCTTGAAATCTGTACACGTCTGTTTGTCTCAGTACTATAAGCTCCTTCGATAAATCATGCATCCAGAGCATTTAACAAGATAATTCCTAAGACAATATTACCTTCCCAACCACCACCAAAAAAACAAAAACAAAATAGGGGAAAAGATAACACCCTGGAAAAAAAATTCCTGTTTTGCATTCCATTAACCAAATTTACAAGAAATTCTATATTCCGAAAAGCTAACAATATGTTCCAAATGTATGTGAAACCTTAAGATAATGTTTAACCTTTAGGCAGAAGGAAAAACAAAAATTGCAATTTTTTAAAAATTATATAATTATATTTAAAAATTTAGAACAAAGCTAAAAACACCGACAAACTACAAATCAGTTGATTAACATGCTACAATTTTAACTGCCCTTTTGCAGGACTGTTCAATTTTTCTTTTAATCACTGGTGTGTTTATTTTTAAGATTTTATTGATGAAGGGGAACAGAACTTTACTGGGGAACAGTGTGTACTTCCAGGACTTTTCTCCAAGTAAAGTTGTTGTCCTTTCAATCTTAGTTGTGGAGGGTGCAGCTCAGCTCCAGGTCCAGTTGCCATTGTTGATTGCAAGGGCCAAGGCCCACCATCCCTTGCGGTGGTGCGCAAGGTCGAAACAAGCAACCTTGAGGATGAGAGGACGCGCTCCTACCAACTGAGCTGCCAAGGAGCTCAGCGGCAGCTCAGCTCAAGGTGTCATGTATGATCTTAGTTGCAGGAGGCGCAGCCCACCATCCCTTGAGGGAGTTGAGGAATCGAACAGGCAAACTTGTGGTTGAGAGTCCACTGGCCCATGTGGGAATCGAATGGGCAACCTTACAGTGTTAGAAGCACAGAATTCCAACCGCCTGAGAAAGTGGGCCGGCCCCTTACTGCTCAATATTAAAGTGGAAATAACTGAGACCATTTCTAGAAACTAAAAATTTTCCAAGGTACAATAATTTGTTATTCCACCAATCCATAAACGAACATTTTCAAGGTAAATTTTGAAATAAGTCGGATAGAGAAAGACAAATAACATATGAGCTCTCTTATATGTGGAATCTAAAAAAAAAAAAAAAAGAGACGTCATCAAAATGGCGGTGTAAGGTGAGCCTCTGTAAATTTCCCGTGAAATTTACAACTAATCGAACAACTATAACTCCACAAATAACTCCCTGCACAGCAGACAGGCAAGATGAAGAGGCCCACTACTTAATTCACCTAAAGGTGGGTGAATCGCGCAAGTAGGGGAGGAGGGAACGGAGAAGTGCAGAGATGGAGCTGCACGGACACAGGACACAGCCAGAGCTCAGTGCTCTGAACTCGCTGCATCCCGGAACTACTGCAGATGCGAGAGAGGGAAGAACTCGGACTGCTAGGGTTCCGATTACGGCCCACAGGGCTGAGGGGGCAGCATATAATACGGCTGAACCCAACGCTCACAGCAGAGACCTCGGAGCAAAGACTGAGAAAAGAAGGCTGAAAACGGTGGTTTAAACTCTCACTGCTGAGCAGAGAACGAAAATCGTAGGCACTGAGACTAGCTAGCCCGTCCCCGCCCACCCATAGCTTGTTCCACCCCCATCTGCCCGGTGGTAGATGTGGAACAGTAGCAGTGTCAGATAAAAAGAACAGAATATTTGCTCTTCTGAGAACTGTGGACAGCAGACACAGATTCGCAGCCCAAGTAGTTCCAGCAAAGGGGAGAGAGATGTGGAACCAAGACCGGCTGTAGTGCTGGTCACAGCCATTGCTCTGGGCCACCTCTCAAAACTCACCAGGACCCTGGCCCCACCTATCTGGGCGGAACACTGAGGAGTAAATAGAACTGCTGAAACATACGGGCTCTGAATCTGGTACAGGAAGAGCTTTGGGACTTCAAAATCTTTCCGCGGAACCACACGAACACTGCACCCTGTGGCCCAGGCAGACTACTAACAGAGGAGAAGCCCGTCTCCCAAAGAATTCCCCCATTGTGTGAGAAGCTGGAGTAGTGCAAAGAAAACATAGCAATACCGTGAGAGAGAGAAATGAAGGCTGCAGTTGGAGACAAAATAAAACATTCTACCAACAAGTACTGGAAAACAAAAGAAAGACCTCTTCCTCTCAACCTGTTGCAAAACGCACTCCTATAGATGTCTAGGAAGAGAAATAATAAATCAGTAATTCCATCAATAACCAAGGCAAGGAGACAGTTCAGAAAGAAAGTAAAAAGTCTCCAAAAAAGGAATATAAAGATATGGAAATATGTGATATAAATGACAGAGAATTGAAGATTGCAGTTCTGAAAAACCTCAACAAGATGCAAGAAAACACAGAAAGGCACTTTAATGAACTCAGAAACACAATCAAAGAACAACATGAGAATTTTACGAAAGAGACTGAAGTCCTAAAGAAGAACCAAACAGAATTTCTGGAGATTAAGAACTCAATAGAAGAAATTAAAAATGGAATAACCAGCTCAGTTATTAGAGTTGATCAGATGGAAGAAAAAATCAGTGACATCGAAGATAGAAATCTGGAAATTACACAAATGGAAGAAGAAACAGACTTGAGACTTGAAAGAAATGAAAGAACTCTATAAGAACTTTCTGACTCCATCAGAAAGAGCAATATAAGAAAAATGGGCGTACCAGAAGGAAAAGAAAGAGAGAATGGCACAGAGAATATATTCAAACAAATTGTTGATGAGAACTTCCCAAATCTGCAGACAGAATTGGATCCTCGAATCCAAGAAGCACAGAGAATACCTAATTACCTCAATCCAACCGGGCCTTCTCCAAGGCACATTGTATTGAAGCTGTCTAAAATCAACGACAAAGAAAGAATCCTCAAAGCAGCCAGGGAAAAGACGGCAACCCACAAAAGAAAGCCCATTAGATTATCATCATATTTCTCAGCAGAAACTCTACAAGCCAGGACGGAGTGGAACCAAATATGGAAACTATTGAAAGAGAGAAATTATGAGCCAAGAATAATATATCCAGCAAAGATATCCTTTATATATGGAGGAGGAATAAAGACCTTTCCAGACATTCAGAAGCTAAGGGAATTTTCTAATACACGACCTGCACTACAAGAAATACTAAAGGAGGTTATTCAACCACCATCAACAGGGACAATTTTTGGCAACCAAAACACAAAAAAGGGGAGAATAAAGGCCTCAACCAGAATATGGGAATAGAAAAAATAAGCGTACTGAAGAAAATGGAATACTGTAAACACCAAACTTTCTTTTTCATAAACTTAAGTGTAACCACTCAAAAAAAATCCAGAACTCAAATATATACTGTAATAAAAGAAGAAAAAGAGGGAAACATCATAGAATACCAACACACAGAAATAACAGACAACAACAAAAAGGCAAAGAAATAATGCAGACACAACCTTACCAGAAACTAAAGATAGATTGACAGGAAATCCTCACATATCAATAATCACCTTAAATGTAAATGGACAGAACTCACCAATAAAAAGGGACAGAGTAGCAGATTTCATCAAAAAACTAAACCCAACCATATGCTGTCTCGAAAAGACACATCTCAGCTACAAGGACAAGCATAGACTCAAAGTGAAAGGGTGGAAATTGACACTCCAATCAAATGGTATCCAGAGAAAATCAGGTGTAGCGATACTGATATCAGATGAAACAGACTTCAGGTGAAAAAAGTAACAAGAGACAAAGATGGACATTTCATAATGGTAAAGGGGACTATACAACAACAAGACATAACAGTCATCAATATTTATGCCCTCAATCAGGGAGCAACAAAATATACCAAACAACTACTAACAGAACAAAAGGGAGACCAAAACACAATTATACTACGGGACTTAAATTCCTCAACAGCTGTGGATAGGTCATACAAATAGAAAATTAATTACGAAACAGCATTCCTAAATGACACATTAGATGAAATGCACATAATTGACATATATAGAGCACTTCATCCTAAAACATCAGACTATACATTCTTTTCTAGTGTACATGGAACATTCTCAAGGATAGACCATATATTGGGACACAAAATCAGCCTCAGCAAATTTAAGAAGATTGAAATCATACCAAGCATATTCTCTGATCACAAGGCTTTGAAATTGGATATCAACTGCAAAAAGAAAGCAGGAAAAAACACAAATACATGGAGATTAAACAACATACTTTTAAAGAACGACTGGGTCAAAGAAGAAATTAGAGGAGAGCTCAAAAGATACATAGAAACAAATGACAATGAAAATACATCCTACCAAAATTTTTGGGATGCCGCGAAAGCAGTTTTAAGAGGGAAATTTATATCATTACAGGCCTATCTCAAGAAACAAGAAAAATCCCAATTAAATAACCTCATGTTACAGCTTAAAAAAACTAGAAAAAGAAGAACAAGCAAAACCCAAGGTCAGCAGAAGAAAGGAAATAACAAAAATCAGAGCAGAACTAAATGAAATAGAGAACAAAAAGACAACAGTTAATGTGACAAAGAGCTGGTTCTTTGAAAAGATGAACAAACTTGAGAACACCTTGGCTAGACTCACTAAGATAAAAAGAAACAAGACACTAGTTAACAAACTCAGAAATGAGAAATGGGAATTTATCACAGACAGCACAGAAATACAAAGGATCTTTCAAGAATATTATGAAGGACATATGCCACCACATTCAATAACCTAGAAGAAATGGACAAGTTCTTAGAAATATATAGCCTTCCAAGGCTGAACCATGAAGAACTGGAAGATCTAAACAGACCAATCACCAGTAAAGAAATTGAATCAGCCATCCAAAACCTTCTCAAAGCAAAAGTCTGGGACCACATGGTGTCAGTAGTGAATTCTAACAACCCTTCAAAGAGGATCTAAAACCAATCCTGCACAAACTCTGCTAAAAAATTGAAGAAGAGACAGTACTCCCTAACTCATTTTATAAGGCCAACATTACCCTGATACCAAAACCTGGTAAGGACAACACACAAAAAAGAAAACTACAGACTAATATCTCTGATGAATACAGATGCAAAAATCCTAAACAAAATTCCAGCAAGTCGAATACAATAATGCACTAAAAAGATTATTCATCACGACCAAGTGGGATTCAACCCAGGGGTACAAGGATGGTTCAACATCCGGAAATCCATCAGTGTGATACATCACATAAACAAAATAAAGGATAAAAATCATATGATTCTAACAATTAATGCAGAAAAAGCATTTGACAAGATACAACATCCATTTATGATTAAAACAATAAAATAGGTATTGAAAGAAATTACTTTAACATAATAAAGGCCATATATGACAAGCCCTCAGCTAACCTCATAATTAATGGTAAAACACTGAAGTCCTTTGCTCTACGTTCAGGAACACGACAGTGCTGTACCCTATAACCTCTGCTTTTCAACATAGTGTTGGAAGTCCTTGCCTTACCAATCAGGCTAGAGAAAGAAATAACACGCATCCAAATAGGGAATTGAAAAGTTAAGTTGTCACTTTTTCCAGATGATATGATGCTATATATAGAGAAACCCTAAAAACCCCACCATAAACCTATTAGAAACAATCGACGAATACAGTAAAGTTGCAGGCTACAAAATCAACGTACAAAAGTCCATTGCATTCCTATATACTAACAATGAAATCTCAGAAATAGAAATACAAAAAACAATTCCCTTTGCAATTTCAGCAAAAAGAATAAAATTCCTAGGAATAAACTTAACCAAGGATGTGAAGGATCTATATGCTGAAAACTATAAGACATTTTTGAAAGAAACTGAACAAGACACAGAGAAATGGAATGACATCCCGTGCTCATGGATCGGAAGAATCAACGTAGTTAAAATGGCCATATTTCCCAAAGCAATATAGAGATTTAATGCAATCCCTATCAAAATCCCAATGGCATTCTTTAAAGAAATAGAACAAAAAATCATCAGATTTGTTTGGAACCACAAAAGTCCCCGAATAGTCAAAGATATCTTAAGAAAAAAGAACAATAGTGGAAGTATCACACTTTCTGACTTTAGCTTGTAGTACAGGACTACAATAATCAAAACAGCAAGGTATTGGCATAAAAACAGACACATAGAACAATGGAATAGAATTGAGAACCCAGAAATAAAACCATATAAATATGGACAGACAATTTTTGACAAAGAAGTTAAAAACATACAATGGAGGAAAAAGAGCCTCTTCAATAATCGGTGCTGGGAAAATTGGATAGCCACTTGCAAAAGAATGAAACTGGACTGCCAACTGTCACCATGTACCAAAATTAATTCAAAATGGATCAAAGACTTAAGCATAAGACCTGATACGATAAACTGCATAGCAGAAAACATAGGTATTAAACTTACGGACCTGGGTTTCAAAGAGCATTTTATGAATTTGACTCCAAAGGCAGGGTAAGTAAAAGCTGAAATAAACTAATGGGACTATATGAAACTTAAAAGTTTCTGCACATCACAAGAAACCATCAACAAAATAAAGAGGCAACCAGCTGAATGGGAGATTTTTGCAAATAGTGCCTTTGATAAGGTGCTAATATCCAAAATATACAAGGAACACATGGCAACTCAAGAACGAAAAAAAAAAACAACCCAATTGAAAAATGGGCAGACGACCTGAAGAGACATTTCTCCAAAAAGGACATACAAATGGAAAATAGACATATGAAAAAATGCTCAATATCACTAATCATCAGAGAAATGCATATAAAAACCAGAATGAGATATCACTTCACCCCAGTCAGAATGGCTATCATGAAGAAGACAAATAGTAACAAGTGTTGTAGAAGCTGTGGAGAAAAAGGAACCCTCATACACAGTTGGTGGGAATGCAGACTGCTGAAGCAGTTATGGAAGGCAGTGTGGAAGTTCCTCAAAAAATTACAAATAGAATTAGCATATTACCCAGCAATCCTTCTCCTCGGTATCTACTCAAAAAATCTGAAAACATTTATACCTAAAAATATGTGTGCTCCAACATGGAAACAACCAAAATGTCCTTCGACACATGATGGAAAAAGAAGTTGTAGTACATATACACAGTGGAATACTATTCAGAGGTAAGAAAAGATGATATAGGAACATTTGTGACAACATTGGTGGATCTTGAGAGTATAATGCTAAGGGAAATAAATCAGACAGAAAAAGCAGGGAACCATATGATTTCACGGATATGTGGTATATAAACCAAAAACAACAAAAGAAAAAAAAGAAATGAGAAACAAAAACTCTTAGCCACAGACAATAGTTGAGTGGTTACCAGAGGGTAAGGGGGTTGGGGGGTAGGGGATGAGGGTAAGGGGGATCAAATACTGGTGATGGAAGGAAAGCAGAGTATGGGTGGTGATAACCCAATGGGATTTATAGATGATGTAATACGGAATTGTACACCTGAAATCTATGTAATTTTACTAACAATTGTCACCCCAATAAATTATAAAAAATGTCTTGTAGTTTTCAGCATATCGGTCTTTCACATCCTTGGTTAAGTTTATTCCTAGGTATTTTATACTTTTTGCTGCTTTTGCAAAAGGAATTCTTTCTTGTATTTCTTTTTCTGAGATTTCATTTTTAGTAGATAGGAATGCAATGGACTTTTGTACGTTCACTTTGTAGCTGGCAACTTGACTGTATTCGTTGATTGTTTAATAGATTTTTGGTGGAGTCTCTAGGGTTTTTTATATAGAGCATCTTGTCATCTGTAAAGACTGATAATTTAACTTCTTCATTCACAATTTGGATGCCTTTTATTTCTCTTGTCTGATTGCTCTGGCAAGGATTTCCAACACAATGTTGAAAAGCAGAGGTTATAGGGGACAGCCCGGTGGTGTTCCTCAATGAAGAGTAAAGGGCTTCAGTTTTTCACCATTAATTATGAGATTAGCTGAGGGCTTGTATATATGGCCTTCATTATGTTAAGGTAATTTCCTTCATTACCTATTTCATGAAGTGTTTTAATCATAGATCGATGTTGTATCTTGTCAAATGCTTTTTCTGCATCCATTGATAAAATCGTATGATTTTGGCCTTTACTTTTTTTATGTGATGTATCACATGCATGGATTTGTGGATGTTGAACCATCCTTGTGCCCGAGAGATGAACCCCACTTCACTGTGATGAATAATCTTTTTAATGCATTGTTGTATTCGATTTGCTACAATTTTGTTTTGGATTTTTGCATCTGTATTCATCAGAGATATAGGTCTGTAGTTTTCTTTTTTTGTGTTGTCCTTACCAGGTTTTGGTATAAGGGTAATGTTGGCCTTATAAAATGAGTTAGGGAATCCTGTCTCTTTAATTTTTTGGAGATTTTGAGCAGGATTGCTATTAGATCCTCTTGAAGGTTTGGTAGAATTCACTACTGAAGCCATCCGATCCCGGACTTTTGCTTTTGGGAAGGTTTTGGATAACTGATTCAATTTCGTTACTGGTGATCAGTCTGTTTAGACTTTCCAGTTCTTCATGGTTCAGCCTTGGAAGTGTATATGTTTCTAAGAATTTGTCCATTTCTTCTAGGTTATTGAATTTGGTGGCATATACTCTTTCAAAGTATTTTGGATGATTCTTTGTATTTCTGTGGTGTCCGTGATAACTTCCCCTTTTTCATTCCTGATTTTCTTAGTTAGTGTCTTCTCTCTTTTTATCTTAGTGAGTCTAACCAAGGGTTTGTCAATTTTGTTAATCTTTTCAAAGGAGCAGCTCTAGGTCAGATTAATTTTTTATGTTGTCTTTTTGTTGTCTCTATCATTTAGTTCTGCACAGATTTTTGTTATTTCCTTTCTTCTTCTGAACTTGGGTTTCATTTGCTCTTGTTTTTCTAGTTCTTTAAGATGTAACACGAGGTTATTTATTTGGGATTTTTTTTTTCTTGAGATAGGCCTGTAATGATATAAATTTCCCTCTTAAAACTGCTTTTGCGGCATCCCCCAAATTTTTGTAGGATGTATTTTCATTGTCATTTGTTTCTGTGTATGTTTTAATCTCTCCTCTAATTTCTCCTTTGACCCAGTCGTTATTTATAAGTATGTTGTTTAATGTCCATATATTTGTGTATCTTCGTGCTTTCTTTTTGCAGTTGATATCCAATTTCAAAGCCTTGTGATCAGAGAATATGCTCGGTATGATTTCAATCTTCTTAAATTTGCTGAGGCTGAGTTTATGTTCCAATATATGGTCTATCCTTGAGAATGTACGACGTACTCTAGAATAAACTGTATAGTCTGATGTTTTAGGATGAAGTGCTCTATATAAGTCTATTGTGTCCATTTCATCTAATGTGTCATTTAGGGCTGCTATTTCGTGATTTATTTTCTGTTTGTATGACCTATCCATAGCTGTCGAGGAATTTAAGTCCGTAGTATAATTGTGTTTTGGTCTCCCTTTTGTTCTGTTAGTAGTTGTTTGGTATATTTTGTTGCTCCCTGATTGAGGGCATAAATATTGATGACTGTTATGTCTTGTTGTTGTATAGTCCCCTTTACCATTATGAAATGTCCATCTTTGTCTCTTGTTACTTTTTTCACCTGAAGTCTGTTTCATCTGATATCAGTATCGCTACACCTGATTTTCTCTGGATACCATTTGATTGGAGTGTCAATTTCCACCCTTTCACTTTGAGTCTATGCTTGTCCTTGTAGCTGAGATGTGTCTTTTGGAGCCAGCACATGGTTGGGTTTAGTTTTTTGATCCAATCTGCTATCTGTGCCTTTTTATTGGTGAGTTCATTACATTTACATTTAGGGTGATTATTGATATGTGAGGATTTCCTGTCATTCTATCTTTATTTTCTGGTAAGGCTGTGTCTCCATTGTTTCTTTGCCTTTTTGTTGTTGTCTATAATTTCTGTATGGTGGTATTCTATGATGTTTCCCATTGTTTCTTCTTTTATTACAGTATATACTTGAGTTCTGGATTTTTTTTGAGTGGTTACCTTTAAGTTTACGTAAAAGAAAATTTGATAGAGTATTCCATTTTCTTCAGCACGCTAACTTTCTCCATTCATATATTCTGATTCAGGCCTTTACTCTCCCCTTTTTTATGTTTTGGTTGCCACAATTTGTTCCTGTTGATGGTGGTCGAATAGCCTCCTATAATATTTCTTGTAGTGCAGGTCGTGTATTAAAAATTCCTTCAGCTTCCATATGTCTGGAAAGGTCTTTATTCCTCCTTCATATCTAAAGGATATCTTTGCTGGACATATTATTCTTGGCTCATAATTTCTCTCTTTCAAAAGTTTGCATATTTGGTTCCACTCCGTCCTGGCTTGTAGAGTTTCTGCTGAGAAATCTGATGATAATCTAATAGGCTTTCCTTTGTAGGTTACCGTCTTCTTTTCCCTGGCTGCCTTGAGGATTCTTTCTTTGTCATTGATTTTAGACAGCTTCAATACTATGTGCTTTGGAGAAGGCCTGTTTTGATTAAGGCAATTAGGTGTTCTGTTTGCTTCTTGGATTCGAGGATCCAGTTCTGTCCACATGCTTGGGCAGTTCTCATCGACAATGTGTTTGAATATATTTTCTGTTCCCTTCTCTCTTTCTTGTCCTGCTGGTATTCCCATTATTCTTACATTTCTCTTTCTGATGGAGTCAGAAAGTTCTTGTAGAGTTCTTTCATTTCTTTCCAGTCTCAAGTCTGTTCTTCCTTCGTGTCATTTCCAGGTTTCTAATTTCGATGTCATTATTCTTTCCTCCATCTGGTCAACTCTGCTATCTAAACTGCTTATTTCTTGCTTAATGTCTTCTACTGAGTTCTTACTCTACAGAAATTATATTTGGTTCTTTTTTATATAATTTCAATCTCTTTCCTAACATTCTCATGTTGTTCTTTGATTGTGTTTCTGAGTTCATTTAACTGCCTTCTGTGTTTTCTTGCATCTCGTTGAGGATTTTCAGAACTGCAATCTTAAATTCTCTGTCATTTAAGTCACATGTTTCAACATCTTTAAGTTTGTTTTCTGGAGACTTTTCACTTTCTTTCTGAGCTGTCTTGTTGCCTTGGTTATTCATGGCAAGTACTGATTTATTATTTCTCTTCCTAGACTTCAACAGGAGTGTCTTCTGCCACAGGTTGATAGGAAGAGGTCTTTTTTTGTTTTCCAGTACTTGAAGGTAGAATGTTTTATTTTCTCTCCGACTGCAGCCTTTTTTTTCTCTCTCACATGGTAGTCCTATGTTTCCTCTGCACTATTCCAGCTTCTCACACAATGGGTGGATTCCCTGGGAGATGGGCTTCTCCTCTGTTAATACTTCGCCTGGGTCACAGGGTGCAGTGTCCATGTGGGTATGTGGAGAGGTTTGAAGTTCCAAAGCTCTTCCTGCACCAGATTCAGAGCCCATATTTTTCAGCAGTTCTGTTTACTTCTGCAGGGATCCGTCCAGATAGGTGGGGCCAGGGGTGGGGTGAATTTTGAGAGGTGGCCCAGAGCAATGGTCGCTACCACCACCACAGCCAGTCCTGCTTCCACAACTATTTCCCCTTTGCCGGAACTAGTGGGCTGCAAATCTGTGTCTGCAGTGCACAGTTCTCAGAACAGCAAATACTCTGTTCTTTTTACCTGAGACTGCTACTGTTGTGCTTCTAGCACAGAGAAGGTGGGGGCGGGTCGAGCTCTGGGAAGGTAGGGAGGGGGCAGTTAGTCTCAGTGCCTAAGACTTCCGTTCTCTGCTGGGCAGTTAGGGCTTAAACCACCGCTTTCAGCCTTCTTCCCTCAGTCTTTTCTACAAGGTCGCTGCTGTGAGCCTTGGCTTCAGCCGTGTTATATGATGCCCCTCAGCCCTGTGGGACATGAGCGGAGCCCTAGTAGTCTGAGTTCTTCCCTCTCCCGCAGCTGCAGTAGTTCCGGGATGCAGCGAGCTCAAAGCAGTCAGCTAGGTCTCCGTCCTGCTTCCGCTCGTCTCCGTCTCCGCATTTATCCCTTCCCTCCGCCCCCTCTCGCGCGATTCACCCACCTTTAGGTGAATTCAGTAGTAGGCCACTTCGTCTTGCCTGTCTGCTGTTCAGGGAGTCCTTTGTGGAGTTACTGTTGTTCGATTAGTTGTAAATTCCAGGAGAGCTTTACAGAGGCTCTCCTCACTCTGCCATTTTTATGACATCACTCTAGAAGACATTTTTGAAAGAAATTGAAGAAAACACACATAAATCGAAAGACATTCCATGCTCATGCATTGGAAGAATCAACATAGTTAAAATGGCCATATTACCCAAAGGTGTATTCAGATTTAATGCAATCCCTATCAAAATCCCAATGGCATTTTTTTAAAGAAACACACAAAAAAAATCATCAGTTTTGTTTGGAATCACAAAACAATAGACAAAGCAACCCGAATAGCCAAAGCAATCTTAAGAAAAAAGAATAATACTGAAGGTATCACACTCCCTGACTTTAGCTTGCACCACAAGGCTACAATAATCAAAACAGCATGGTATTGGCAAAAAAAGAGACACGGAGGGGCCGGCCCGGTGGCTCAGGCGGTTGGAGCTCCATGCTCCTAACTCCAAAGGCTGCCGGTTCGATTCCCACATGGGCCAGTGGGCTCTCAACCACAAGGTAGCCAGTTCAATTCCTCGAGTCCCGCAAGGGATGGTGGGCTCCGCCCCCTGCAACTAAGACTGAAAGGACAACAACTTGAAGCTGAACCGCACCCTCCACAACTAAGATTGAAAGGACAACTTGACTTGGAAAAAAGTCCTGGAAGTACACACTGCTCCCCCCCAAAAAAAAAGACAAAGATCTTAGTAATTAAAAAATATGGCAGCAGAGAAAAAAAAATAAAAGAAAAGAAAAACAGACACGGAGACCAATGGAATAGAACTGAGAACCGAGAAATAAAACCCCATAAATATGGACAGATAGTTTTTTACAAAGAATCAAAAACGTACAATGGAGAAAAGACAGCCTCTTCAATAAATGGTGCTGGGAGAATTGGGTAGCCACAGGCAAAAGAATGAAACTGGACTGGTATCTGTCACCATGTACCAAAATTAATTCAAAATGGATCAAAGACTTAAGCATAAGACCTGAAACAATAAACTGCATAGAAGAAAACATTGGTACTAAACTTATGGACCTTGGGTTCAAAGAGCATTTTATGAATTTGACTCCAAAGGCCAGGGAAGTAAAAGCTAAAATAAACTATTGGGAGTATGTGAAACTTAGAAGTCTCTGAACAGCAAAAGAAACCATCAACAAAATAAAGAGGCAACCAACTGAATGGGACAAGATTTTTTCAAACAGTGCCTCCGATAAGGGGCTAATATCCAAAATATACAAGGAACTCATGAAACTGAAATCAAAAACACAAACAACCCAATTGAAAAATGGACAGAGGACCTGAAGTGACATTTTCCCCAAGAGGACATACAACTGGCAAATAGACATATGAAAAAAATGCTCAACATCACTAATCATCAGAGAAATGCAAATAAAAACCACAATAAGATATCACCTCACCCCAGTCAGAATGGCTATCATCAACAAGACAAATAGTAATAACTGTTGGAGAGGCTGTGGAGAAAAAGGGACCCTCATACACTGTTGGCGGGAATGCAGACTGGTAAGCTGTTATTGAAGGCATTGTGAATGTTCCTCAGAAAACTCCGAATAGAATTACCATATGACGCAGCAATACCTCTCCTGAGTATCTATCCAAAAAATCTGAAAACATTTATACATAAAAACACGTGTACCCCAATGTTCATTGTAGCTTTGTTTATGGTGGCCAAGACATGGAAACATCCAAAATGTCCTTCGATAGATGAATGCATAAAGAAGTTGTGGTATATATACACAATGGAATGCTATTCCGCCATAAGAAAAGATGAAATAGGACCATTTGTGACAACATGTATGGATCTTGAGAGTAGAATGCTAAGTGAAATAAGTCAGAGAGAAAAAGCAGAGAACCATATGATTTAACTGATATGTGGTATATAAACCAAATACAGCAAAAGAACAAGACAAACAAATGAGAAACAAAAATTCATAGACAGAGACAAGAGTTTAGTGGTTACCAGAGGGTAAGGGGGGTGGGGGTGGGAGATGAGGGTAAAGAAGATGAAATATATGGTGACGGAAGGAAAACTGAGTCTGGGTGGTGAATATACAATGGGATTTATAGATGATGTAATACAGAATTGTATACCAGAAATCTATGTAATTTTACTAACAATTGTCACCCCAATAAATTAAAAAAAAGAATTGTGACACACACATACACAGGAGGTTTGATAGAAAAATACGGTGAATGCTAAATACGGTTAGCGCCATCCAATGGAAAGGCAGGGATCTTCAATACAGGAAGCGGCACGTCCAAACTTACTAACAGCATTTGACAAGTTTCAACTTGTTTGATGCAGTCCGGTGTGAGCTACAGTTGAGAGAAGGTGTGTTTTAAAGTGTGCTGTAAATAACCCTCCATCATGACAATGCTCCATGTCACATATCAGTTATGGTAAACGGCAATTTCTGCGAAATAAAAACATCACAGTATGTCCTCATCCACCTTATTTACCAGATCTGGCACCAGGAGACTTCTGGCTCTTCCCAAAGTCTAAATGATTCAGGACATCAAGGCAGCCAAAACAGCGTAACTAAAGACACTCAGGAAAGAGGACTTCCAGAACTGCTTCAGAAAGTGACAAAAATGATCGGATAAGTGTTTTTGAAGCGATGGGGAATATTTTGAAGGGGATAAATGGCAATGGATCTTTTACTGTAATATTTTTTATTTAAACATTCACCATATCGTTTGGTCACTATACACACACTTAAAAAAGAACGAAGCTCATAGATAACAGACACATTGGTGCTTGCCCAAGGCAAGAGGTGGGAAGTGGGAGAAAAGCATGAACTGTTTTATGTTTGTTTTTCAGTTTAAATAAATTGAATAAAAATAAATTTTAGAATTTTAAAAAAACACGGTTTTGGTAAAATTTTTCTTGCTATATTTTTTCTCATCATAGGGACTAGGTAATTATTATTAATCTTTTCAGCTCACCATTCCACGGCTAAACAGATTAAGTCTCCTAACTTCAAGCTGAATTTTAAGCAGTAAATTTATTTTATACAGTATATAAGAATATTGTTTAGAAAAATTACAATTTTCCCAAATGTCCTTCAATTTAAACCAAAAGCTTATTTTTTTCAGAATGTTTCCCTTAAACTATCCCTATTAAAACACTGATATAACTAAAATAAAATGGGGAAAGATATGCACAAACATTTACTAAAGGTCATATTTCCAGGGATTTTGATTTTTTTTCTTTTTACTTAGAACTACCATTTTCTGGGACAGCAGGATGGCTCAGTTGATTAGAGCACGAGCTCTCAACAGCAGGGTTGCCGGTTCAATTCCTGCATGGAATTGCGCCCCCTGCAACTAAAGATTGAAAATGGTGACTAGACTTGTAGCTGAGCTGGCCCTCCACAACTGCATTGAAGGATAACAACTTGGAACTGATGGGTCCTGGAGAAACACACTGTTCCCCAATATTCCCCAATAAAAAATTAAAAACAGAAAAACTACCATTTTCTTACTCAATGAAGAACACTCTCTAAAATCATAGACTGATTCAAATTACACATCCCATTTTTGCCTGGAGGATCTAAGACAATCAAATTACATGTACAATTTCTCAATTTACAACCAAAGTACACAGCCTTAAATGAGGAGTTTGCTGAAGTCAAAATCCCACATTTATCTAAAGTTTGCTATTTCCACGAAAAAGAATCCTGTCCACTTCACAGTCCGGAACCAATGTTCACCCCTTTATACTTAGCCTGGTTTTGCTCTGAGCTTATCAAAACATTGCTTCACTTACATTTCACCTAAGCTGCAACTCTCCCCCCAATCCTAGAACAAGTCTTTTTCCTTAGGTAAGATGTTCCTTGGTTTCTCTGATATGAAATCTCCCTTGTAGCACGATCCTATAAACCTGGATTTATGGGACTGCAGGTTTGTCCCTGCTGGTCTTTAGCTGATTAGGCTAAGACAAATGACACAGTAATATGATTCCAAAGATAAGAGTATAAATGAATAAGAGAGTAACTTCAACTGTGTAGAAAAAATACTAGAATGTGAGGAAAAAAAGGCAAATTAAAACACAGCATCGGGGTGGGTGGTGATCTCAGTTGGTTAGAGCACAATGCTTCTTAATAACAAGGTTGCCGTTTCGATCCTCACATGGGCCACTGTAAGCTGCGCCCTCCACATAGATTGAAACAACTATGATGAGTCCTGGAAAACCACACTTAAATAAATAAAAATTTTAAAAAATACAAACAGCACCAAGGACTTATTATAAAGAGGATACTAAACAGAAGAACAATGTGTGTTTCAGCTACAAACTGGGCTTGGCTGCTTCCATGAATATAGTTCTGGAGGGAAAGAAAGACAAAAGCAAATCTTTAAATTTACGTTAAATTTTGGTATCCTAATCCTAAAATGGGTATTTAAAACCCTATGAAATTATTCATTCACCTTATGCACGTATGCACTGGGTCTGTAGTATTCACCAGTACATAAATTTGACTAAAATAAAAGCTATCTCGGTGTTATTATTTGTCTTATCGTTCTACTTATACTATGTTTTCAACAACAGAATATGTGAGAAAACTAGTATTTCAGTGTACAAGACCATAAGGTAAAATAATGTAAGCTCTAGGAAGACAGGAAATATGTTTTTCTTGTTTATTACTATATGTAATAACACCTAGCACAGTACCTAGAAATAGTAGATGCTTAAGTACTTGATCAATTATTTTATTTAGCTGAAAGCTAACTTTCATTCTCAGCCAGGTTAGTGAAAAGGACTCACCAAATGGGATAAACAACTTCCCATTTTTAAGAGCTCTGCACCTTCTTCTCATTAATTGAAGCTCATTAACAGCAAGATTGAAAATTCAAAACTAAATCTAATTCCTTCATATGCTGGCAATGGTCTCACAGGATAATAATTATTAAGCTTAACTTTGGCATACAATGGAAAGAAATCCTGGACTTTCCTTACCACATGTCCTGTGTGAGGATTCTTATGAGCATATGGTGGTCCTCTTATATGATTCCACATTTGACCCGATGTCATAGCAAGCACAAAACACTAGGAAACAAAAAATAATGAAATATTCATATAACATGGTGAAGTTATCCCCACCCTGATTAACTTGATAGGTATATGAAAAGTGCATCTGCACAAGTAATACATGATGAACAATTTTTTCAGATACATGACTTGCTGATTAAGGCTTACATTTCACAAGGATCACAAGAATCAATAACATTTACTATGAAAGGAAAACACCATTTTTAAATAATAAATAAGCTGACAGAAGTTTCAAAATTGAATACAGAAAAGCCTTTCACAATATTTTTAAAAGAACTGCAGATTTTCATAGGAGTGACAGTCTATCATTTAGTTTGAACAAAAACTGGGTACAATCAGTTCCTCCAAGCTCTGGCCTAATAATGGAGGAAGCAAACTGATTTTAACATATCTATATCTATCTATCTATATGTAGATAGATAGATATAGATATAGATATATCCTTTTCCACAGGTAAGAAATAAACAAAATGCTACCTAACAATATTGGGAGTTTTATTCAAATAATTTTCTTCTAAAATTTACTCACCAAAGCTGCAAAAGCCCATCCAGTTTTATTAAAGAGAAATTCCATATTGCTTCTTCGAAGATATACAAGTCCACCAATAACAGCCAAAAGCAATCCCAACATAAGTGGACCAGCATAATTTGGAGGTCTGATTACTCTAATCTAATGGAAAGAAAAGAAAAACTTTTAAGGCATGAAATTTATTCATTAATTTTGAATTAATTACATAGGTCAAAATAATTTGAAATGAAAGCTATCAAAATAGTGTGGTTTCTTTCAGGAAAAAATACACATTTCTTTTTTCATCCTAACCAAAAGGGTCTACAGTGAATCCTAACATGATGTGGAATAGGTACAATATTCTGTTTAACCACAACATAACATCTTTTAGATTAAGAAATATTTGCCGGGCCGGCCTGGTGGCTCAGGCGGTTAGAGCTCCATGCTCTTAACTCCGAAGGCTGCCGGTTCGATTCCCACATGGGCCAGTGGGCTCTCAACAAAAAAAAAAAAAAAAAAAAAGAAATATTTGCCAAGTACAACTAGGTAGACCATGGACTTAATAAAGTCAAAAGAGTGGATGCCATGCTGAATTCAGTAAATAGAGGATGGTTCTGTAATTTCACACTTTCAGCACATGATTCTGTTAAAGGTTACTTATGAAGAGACTGCCCAACTATTACCACCTCCGTGATATGACGACAAGACCACTTAGGACTGCCCAGTAAGATTCAAAGTGAATAATGGCAAAGTAACTCTCTACAAAGTCGAGAAACTTACATTGACATCAGTTCTGTCAGCAATCCACCGGGCAATTTGCTCAGCTGAAAAACCACGCACCTGCAACTCGTATGTATCACCCCGTTTGGGTTTCCCTTTTGCAGGAAAGTTGATGAAAGTTGGAGCTGAATTCATGTTTAGCTGAATAAAAAGTAGTCCATGAAAATGTAAGTTATCAAAAAATAATCTTAATATCAAATATTACCTTAAAAATTAGGCATTTTGTAAAGATAAGGAAGCCCAGGTTTAGGTACATTAAGTGACTTGCCTAAGGAAAGTGGAATAAGGTGGGCCAGAATTCAAACCCAAGGCTGACTGTGACTTTAATTATTATACATTACTAACCAAATATAGTTTCCTAGCTAAGAAACCTACATTTTACTCTTTTAGAATGGATAATATCACATACTACCAACATTTTAATCTGTTCAGAGATTATGCCAAAAAGAATACATTTATGAGAATTAAAATTGTCTTATGTAGCTGAAGCAAGCTCCAAATAAGGTACATTCTCAATTTGGAGGCAGTAAGATCAGGCAGGATAAGATAGTGCTCTAAAATTGCAATCAAAGCCAATAGAATCCGAGACAAGAAAACGCTAAAAGAGTTCATCACCACAAAACCAGTACTACAAGAAATGTTAAACGGACGTCTTTAAGAAGAAGGGGAAAAAAGGAACACAAATATGAATAGTAAAATGGCAATAACCATGTACCTACTGTGTTTCCCCGAAAATAAGACCTAACCGGACCATCAGCTCTAATGCGTCTTTTGGAGCAAAAATTAATATGACCTGGTCTTATTTTACTATAAGACTGGGCATAATATAATATAATATAGTATAACATAACATAACACCGGGTCTTATATTAATTTTTGCTTCAAAAGACGCATTAGAGATGATGGTCCGGCTAGGTCTTACATTCGGGGAAACACGGTATCAATAGTCATTTTAAATGTAAATGGATTCAAAGCTCCAATCAAAAGACACAGGATAGCAGAATGGATAAGAAAACAAGACCCCTACATATGCTGTTTACAAGAGACCCATTTCAGATTGAGAGACACACACAGACTGAAAGTAAAGGGGTGGAAAAAAGATATTTCATGTAAATAGAAATGAAAGAAATAGCTGGGGTAGCAATACTTGTATCAGATAAAATAGACTTGAAAACAGGCTATAATAAGAGATAAAGAAGGACATTTCATAATGATAAAAGATCAATCCAACAAAAGGATAAAGCCCTTGTAAACATCTATGCACCCAACAAAGGAGCACCTAAATATATAAAACAAATATTGACCAACATAAAGGGAGAGATCGATAGTAGTACAGTCATAGTAGCAGCCTTTAACACCCCATTGTCATCAATGGATAGATATTCCAGACAGAAAATGAACAAGGAAACGGCAGCCTTAAATGACACATTACCGTGTTTCCCCGAAAATAAGAGCTAGCTAGATTAGCTCTAATACGTCTTTTGGAACAAAAATTAATATAAGACCAGGTATCATATCATATCATATCATATCATATCATATCATATCATACCATACCATATTAAACCTGGTCTACATTATATTAAAATAAGACTGGGTATTATATTATACCCATTGTTTATATTAAAATAAGACCAGGTCTTATATTGATTTTTGCTCCAAAAGACGCATTAGGGCTGATGGTCCGGCTAGGTCTTATTTTCAGGGAAACATGGCAGAACATATGGTTTACCTGATATTTTTAGAGCATTTCATCCCAAGCAGTAGAATATACACTCTTTTCAAGTGAACATGGAACTAGTATTGTTTACAATAGCCAAGATACAGAAGCAACCCAAGTGCCCATCAATGGATGATTGGATAAAAATGATGTAGTACGTATACATACACCGGAATACTACTTGGCCATAAAAAAATGAAATCTTACCATTTGCGACAACACAGATGGACTTAGAGGGTATTATACTAAGTGAAATAAGTTTGTCTTTAAATTATAATCATTTTGTACAAGCCAATCTCCATTATTATAATCCAACTCCCTTGCTTTGATTCTCTACTCACAATAAAACCCTTCTAACAGTAATTTTTTGTACTTTCCCATAATGGAGAGGGTATACTGATTAGTGGATGTGATTATTTTGGTCAGCCTGACAGTATAATATGGTGAATCAATAAATAGATTAGCCCCTTGGTTACCAATGTCCATGGATTTTTATGGTTTGGTGAGTGTGCACAAAGTCTCTAGAGCTAATTAAATTCTGGGTACACTGTTAAAATTCAATTTCTGAGTCTACAAAGCTAAGAACACAGTGTTCACTCCACCAAAGAGGTGCCCAAATCTTAGGCCAAACTCTTCAATACCACCTTTGCATTTCTTTAAAAACATGTCTGAGAACACCAGGTAATATATGAATTCATTTTCCCTATGAAATTAAAAAAACACACAAAAAAACATTAGTTTTAAGGACCAAACCCAGTCTGTTCTTGCAGCCACTGTTACCATTTCTAGACCTTTCTAAATTTATTCATATATACATGTGTACCAACAGAAAACATAGTATTGCTTTGTGTCTGCTTTAACACAAATGGTAACATGGTAACTGTATCATTCTGCAATTTGCTTTTTTTACTCAAACATGTAAGATATCTATCCATGATAGTACATGTATATCAACCTCACTCATATTTTATTAAGTGATTATGCTATTATTGGACTTCAAGGGTTTTTTCCAATTAAAAATAATGCTACAATGAACAGCCATATACATATCTCCCTGTATACCTATGAGGGGGTTTCTATAGAAATTGAATTGTTAGATCACAGGGCAGAAACATTCAAAATTAAAATGGATAGACCCAACTTGCCTTCCAAAGTGGCTGTACCAATTTATACTTCTACTTATCAGTGCAGGAAATTATGTTTCCCCAACATTCTTGCCAAAAGTTGATCTAATGAGCAAATACTGTATTGCAATTTGTATTTCCATGATTACTAGTCTAACATCTTTATACTAAACAAGTTCTTTTTTTAAATTTTTATTTATTTAAATGTGTTTTTCCAGGACCCATCAACTCCAAGTCACATAGTTGTTTCAATCAAGCTGTGGAGGGTGCAGCTCACAGTGGCCCATGTGGGGGATCGAACTGTCAACCTTGTTGTTAAGAGCACTGTGCTCTAACCAACTGAGCTAACCAGCAGCTTCTAGATAAGTTCTTTAAAAATATCTTGTAGGCTAAACACACAAAAAACAGAGTGAAAAGGCATCTATAAAATAGGAAAATATATCTGCAAATCATATATCTCATAAGGGGTTATTATCCACTATATATTAAAATATCCTGAGGGCAGACGGGTGGTTCAGTTCATTAGAGCGCGAACTCTGGGGAACGGGGCTGACGGTTCAATTCCCACATGGGCCAGCAAACTGTGCCCTCCGCAACTAGAATGAAGTCAATGAACTGCCGCTCAGCTCCCGGGCAGCCAGATGGCTCAGTTGGCTGGAGTGCAGGCTGAACCACACGATTGCTGGTTCGACTCCTCGACTCTCACAAGGGATGGTGGGCTGCACCCCCTGCAACTAACAACGGCAACTGGACCTGGAGCTGAGCTGCGCCCTCCACAACTAAGATTGAAAGGACAACAACTTGACTCGGCAAAGTCCCGGAAGTACACATTGTTCCCCAATAAAATCCTATTCCCCTTCCCCAGTAAGATCTTTTTTAAAAAAAAAAAGAAATCCTATAACTGAACAACAAAAAATCCCAAACAGATTTAAAACTGGGTAAAGGATATGAATAGACGTTTCTCCAAAAACAGATATAGAAATGGCCAATAAGCACATGAAAAGATGCTCTACATTACTAACCATTAGGAAAATACAAATCAAAACAAAATGAGATATCACCTCACACCCATTAGGATGGCTACTATCACAAAAAACAAACAAACCAGAAGATAAGTGTTGGTAAGGATGTAGAGTATCTGGAACCCCTGTGCACTGTTGGTGGGAATGTAAAATGATGCAGCCACTTTATTAAACAGCATGGAGGTTCCTAAAAAAACCAAAATATTGAACCACCATATGATCTAGAAATTCCACTTCTGGGTATATATGTAAAAGAACTGAAAGCAGGAACTTGAAGATATATTTCTACACCTATGTTCATAGCAGCATTATTCACGATAGCCAAAAGATGAAAGCAACCCAAGTGTCCATCAACAGATGAATGGATAAATAAAATGTGGTACATACACACAATGCAACATTATTGAGCCTCAAAAGAGAAGAAAATTCTGACACATGCTACAACATGGATGAACTCTGAGCACATTATGCTAAGTGAAATAAGTCAATCACAAAAATATAAACACTGTATGATTCCATTTATATGAAGTACCTACAGTAGTCAAATTCATAGACAGAAGGATAATGGTAATTGCCAGGGGCTAGAAGAAGAAGGAATGGAGAATTATTCAATGTGTACAGAGTTTCAGTTTTACAAGATAAAAAGAGTTCTGGAGATTGGTTACACAACAATGTGAATATACATAACATTACTATACTGCACATTTAAGAATGTTAAGATAGCACATTTTATGCTACGTATATTTTCCCACAATTAAAAAATAACACTCTTGTAGGTTTTAAAAACCCTTGGATGCCAAAATAAGATGTACTATTTTTGGTAGGTATCACTTTTCATCCATACTTAGCTTTTGTATGTTGCAGCATATGACACTGTTATTTGGAGAAAGATTTGAATTTCTTCCACAGATGGACACACTACCATCCTTATACCATTAACACTAATTATAGGTCTAAAACGGGCACTGATATTAAAAGCTATTTGATATAGAAGAAAATTGGTTTTGTATTTGTACAAATTAGTAACCGAAATTCTTTATATGAATCTTGTTAAAATACATGGAATTTTAAGTTTCCAAAACAATCCCAGCTTGAGTAATAGAAAATGAGAAAGCAATTTCTTAAACTCAAAAAACTATTTCCTTTGGTATAATAAAGTCTAAATGCACTAACCTTTAAGGTTGTATCATGCTTTATAAATGTAATGATTTTGATTTCTGGAGCTGTGTGAGACTGAAACATGACTTGCACAATGACGTACTGTAAAATGGGAACATTAAGCCATTTGTTCAACATTTACTGAACATCCATCATATATGATAGCCACAGAATGTTGGCTCTGCCCTTGAGTAAGTAACTATATTCCTAGAGGGAGTGTCAAACAACTATAGGGCTGATTCTACTATAAGACAGAATGTGAATACATACATATATAACAGAAATATAAGGAAAATAGCGCGATAACACAAGAAAAGGTGTGACTCACTGTTCACCTGGAGAATTTGAAAAGACTTGAAGGGAATATCTGAAATGAGGCTTACAGGGTAAGCAGAATTTTGAAAGGGGAGAGAAAGGGAGCAAGGGAGAAGGGATATTTCATGTTATTGGAAACAATCAACAATGCTGAAATAAGACAGTGCATGATATAACATAATTATGAAAAAGGTAGTTATGTGCTTGGAGTAGAGTGCGTGAAAAGTAACTAGTACAAAAGTGCATTCCACAGACAAAATGCTCCATTACATGGCCCAATAATTTGGGAAATTCTCTATATTATAGTCCAATGTTGGGATAGATGGTGTAACATACGAGGTGTGATCAAACAATATGGTGATTAATTTTTTTAAAAAGTACAGTAAAAGACACATTGCCATTAAGCTCCCTCAAAATACTCCCGCCCCCACTTCAAACACTTATCCCATCGTTTTTGCCACTTTCTGAAGCAGTTCTGGAAGTCCTCTTTTGTGTGTTTAGTTGTGTAGTTGTGGCTGCCTCAATGTCCTGAAGCGATTCAAAATGTTTAACATGTCCTGAAATCATTTTGACTTTGGGGAAGAGCCAGAAGTCGCATGGCACCAGATCCGGTAAATTAGGTGGATGAGGATACACTGTAATGTTTGTTTTTTTTTTTAAATTTATTTATTGGGGTGACAATTGTTAACGAAATTACATAATTTCAGGTGTACAATTCTGTATTACATCATCTATAAATCCCATTGTGTGTTAACCACCCAGAGTCAGTTCTCCTTCCATCACCATATATTTGATCCCCCTTACCCTCATCTTTCTCCCCCCACCCCCCTTACCCTCTGGTAACCACTAAACTATTGTCTGTGTCTATGAGTTTTTGTTTCTCATTTGTTTGTCTTGTTTTTGGTTAATATACCACATATCAGTGAAATCATAGGGTTCTCTGCTTTTTCTGTCTGACTTCTTTCACTTAGCATTATACTCTCAAGATCCATCCATGTTGTCACAAATGTTCCTATATCATCTTTTCTTAACGCCTAATAGTATTCCATTTTGTATATATACCACAACTTCTTTATGCATTCATCTATCGAAGGACATTTTGGTTGTTTCCATGTCTTGGCCACTGTAAACAAAGCTGCAATGAACATTGGAGCACACGTGTCTTTATGTATAAATGATTTCAAATTCTTTGGGTAGATACCCAGGAGAGGGATTGCTGGGTCATATGGTAATTCTATTCGTAATTTTTTGAGGAACCTCCACACTGCCTTCCATAGCGGCTACACCAGTCTGCATTCCCACCAACAGTGTATCAGGGTTCCTTTTTCTCCACAGCCTCTCCAACACTTGTTGCTATTTGTCTTGTTGATGATAGCCATTCTGACTGAGGTGAGGTGATATCTCATTGTGGTTTTTATTTGCATTTCTCTGATGATTAGTGATGTTGAGCATTTTTTCATATGTCTATTTGCCATTTGTAAGTCCTCTTTGGAGAAATGTCTCTTCAGGTCCTCTGCCCATTTTTCAATTGGCTTGTTTGTTTTTTTGGTTGTTGAGTTTCATGAGTTCCTACTTGACACAATAAACTGCATAGAAGGAAACATAGGTACTAAACTTATGGACCTTGGGTTCAAAGAGCATTTTATGAATTTGACTCCAAAGGCAATGGAAGTAAAAGCTAAAATAAACAAATGGGACTATATGAAACTTAAAAGTTTCTGCACAGCAAAAGAAACCATCAACAAAATAAAGAGGCAACTGACTGAACGGGAGAAGATTTTTGCAAACAGTTCCTCCGATAAGGGTCTAATATCCACTGTAATGTTTTTATTTGACTGAAACTGCGGTATACCAGAAGCTCTCTGTGACATAGAGCGTTGTCATGATGGAGGGTGATTTATGGCACACTTTAAAACACACCTTCTCTCAACTGTAGCTCACACCTGACTGAATGCACTGAACAAGCTGAAACTTGTCACACACTGTTACTAAGATTCGATGCACCATTTCCTACACTGAAGATCCCTGCCTCTCCATTGGATGGCACTCAGCAGCATCATGCACTGTATTTTGAGATCACAACAGAAAGGCTCTGTGTCACACATCACTTTTGATATACGGGAATTTCTGTCAAATAAAAACATTATGGTGTGTCCTCAGGCACATTATTCATTGGATCTGGCACCGTGCAACTTCTGGCTCTTCCCCAAAATCAAAATGATCATGAAAGGTAAATGTTTTGAATCAACTCCAGACATCAAGGCAGCCACGACAGCGCAACTAAGACACTCACGAAGGAGGACTTCCAGAACTGCTTCAGAAAGTGACAAGAACGATGGGATAAGTGTGTTCGAAATGAGGGGAATTAGTGGCAATGTGTCTTTTACTACATTTTTTTATTTAAACATTCACCGTATGTTTTTATTGTACCTCATACATCAGCATGTTAAAGTCTATGAGAGGTCCTGGGTTGCAAGATGATTCTCCATGGGTTTCTGGTGTTTCTGCATGTCTTGAGAGCAGAGGGACTGAATGCCTTTGTTCTAGGTGATCTTCTCAAGGATATTTGTATACAGCCTTAGAAGATATTAAATCTCTCTCCAAAGAAAAGAGTACGTGTGGTTACTACACTTTATAGAGATTAGGATTTCGAAAGCTTGGAGTTCCTCTCCCATAACGCAACCCATTGGTACTCTTTGAATTGTACTATGGGAAGGGTGGGTTGGGAAACTGGTGCAAGAAAGTGCTGATACTTTGGATATTGCTGTTGCTGTGAGTAATAAAGTCCTTTAACTCTAACCCAGGAGTGTCATGTCTTTTGCCAGCATTTCTGATAATGCTGCAGAGTAAATTGTTAGCTTGTAGGTAGAGTGAAACCTCAGATCCTTCATAGTTCTTGATACCCTAAAGTAAAAAAATAAAACTTAATTTTGTTTAAACTAAGGTTTACCAAAGTTCCTTTCCCCCCAAGTATTCTTACTAATAACCTCTAGAAAAAAACTCTGGGAACTGTATTATAGCAGGTAATATAGAAAGAGTACTATATGGATGGTAATGAAACAGTTAAAAGGCTACTGTATTAATTCAAATGAGAGAAGACGAGGGCCTTGGAATGTAAAGGGGGTGTGACTATGAAGGATGTCGCAGAAGATGAAGATGACAAAGAAATATCACTAATGATATAGAACACAGAGGACAGGTTTGGGTGGAAGTGGGAAAGACAGAAGTTTCATCTGGGACATAACGAATTTTTGGATTGGTAAGTTATTCACGTAAAAATGTATAGCAAGAAGTTATACTGAAATCTTTCCTTTCATATTTTATACAATTATTATTAAGTAAAACATGTTCAAATATATGAGTTAGGCACTTTTATAAACAGACAAAATTGAATCTATGTCTTTGATTCTACTGATTGAATCTAGGTCTCCTTATATGCAAAGGAGAACGAACTACTACAGAGGCTGAAATTAAAAATACAGTTCATCCAATGTTCATTGCAGCTTTGTTTACGGTGGCCAAGACATGGAAACAACCAAAATGTCCTTCGATAGACGAATGGATAAAGAAGTTGTGGTATATATACACAATGGAATACTATTCGGCGTTAAGGAAAGATGATATAGGAACATTTGTGACAACATGGATGGATCTTAAGAGTATAATGCTAAGTGAAAGAAGTCAGACAGAAAAAGCAGAGAACCCTATGAGTTCACTGATATGTGGTATATAAACCAAAAACAAGACAAACAAATGAGAAACAAAAACTCATAGACACAGACAATAGTTTAGTGGTTACCAGAGAGTAAGGGGGGTGGGGGGAGGGAGATGAGGGTAAGGGGGATCAAATATATGGTGATGGAAGGAGAACTGACTCTGGGTGGTGAACACACAATGGGATTTATAGTTGATGTAATACAGAATTGTACACCTGAAATTATGTAATTTCATTAACAATTGTCACCTTCATAAATAAATTTAAATTAAAAAAATAAATAAATAAAAGCCAAATAATATGCAAAAAAAATACAGTTCAAAGTTACAATTTCTGTTTGTGCATGCAAAGAGCTCAGAAGTTGGTACTTCATCATAACAACATGTAAAAAGTTGAATAAACTAAAAACTCAACAACTCTTCTTGGATCCGTAAGAGATGGAAGACACAGTGCATATACTGCCACCCTGATTAGAGAAACAGACAGGCAAAAACAGAAGTGAAACTATTGCCAGGGTTGGCCCAGTGGCTCAGGTGGTTGGAACGCCATGCTCCTTAAGGACAAGGTCGCCAGTTCGATTCCCCACGGGCCAGTGAGCTGCGCCCTCTACAGCTAAGATCGTGAACAACAGCTCACCCTGGAGCTGGGCTGCCGTGAGCAGCTGGAGGTTGGCGTGAGCTGCCATGGGCTGCTGTGTGCTTGGGCTACCATGTGCCACCATGAACTGTCGGTAGCCATTGTGAGTGGCAGGCAGCCAGCATGAGTGGCCAGCAGCCAGCATGAGTGGCTGGCAATCATCTTGACCTACCGTGGGCTGCTGTGTGCTGCCATGAGTGGCCAGTGGCCAGTGTGAGTGGCTGGCAGCCATCGTGAGCCGCCGAGAGCCAGCAAGAGCTGCCGTGAGGTGCTATGAGGTGCACTGACGACTGGCAACCGACTGCCTCAGCTGAGGGGAGTGTAAGGCTCATAATACCAGCATGTGCCAGGAAGCTGTGTCCTACAGAACTAGACTGAGAAACAACGGCTTGAACCAGAGTATGGGGGGAGGCGGAAGAAATGGGGGGGGGGGGAAGAAACCATACCCAGAGGAGCAAAACCTGACCTCTAACTAATTGCTAGAGGCTCAGTGTGGACAACTCTGAGAGTTAAAAAGCCCAGGGGCACACAGTGATGGCAGTGGTAGGGGATGGGCTACAATATTGTGAGATTTACCTCAGGACCTCAACTAGGTTCCCACAATAAATAGTGGGAAAAAATCTCCTCGTGCTTCCAGCAGGAGGAGGCTAAAACAAACCATTCTGAAATACCCTAGAGCACTCTGTTTTTCTTAATAAGAGCTGCCTCAGTGGAAACTAGTTAACCAAAGCCTAACCTGTTGGGGCATCATCAGAGCCTAACTGACCTGGAAGAAGGGAAATACCAAACTCTAGCTCACTCCAGCCATCCCGTCTCCTAAGGGGGTAGGGAAAAAACTGAGAAACTCTTGAGAAGTTCATAGTCCAGAGAGGCATAGGTTCAATAAATGCCTGAGACCTAATCATAGAACCTACAGAACTTTCCCCTCTCACCTCACCACCACATTACCAAAGGTCAATGCAGGGCCTCAGCTCCCGCTCCCCACACAAGAACGCAGGATATGGTGAGGCCAAAAAGGAATACCAATGGAGCCACAGATAGGGGTGTCAAACCACTATATTCTCTCTGGCGGCTGGGTTGGAGATACAGGAAGCAGGAGCTGCAATCTGCCGTCCGCTTCTCTGCCAACCAACCAACACCCCACTTGCTAGCTGCAATCTGCGCTTGCTAGCTTAGCCAGGGCAGTTATATCAGTGGCCAGTGGCTAACTGGTTACAGCTGATGGCCAACTAGTTACAAGTGATGGCCATCTATTACCCAAGCCAGCACCTTTCTACGTGAGGTCGAGAGCCTAGAAACTACTCTCTTGGCTCTGTCCCCACACTCCACCCCTCCAGGGTTTCGCCTCACAATCTACGCAATAAGCATCTTTCAAGAGAGGCCGTATGTGAGGAATCTAGAGGTGGATGAAATATCCTGGGCACAGCCAGGGTTCTCAGTGTACCGTGCAGGAACAACAGTGGCTCACAACAAAGGTGATTACATATTCTCCATGGCGGCTGGTCGAGACACAGGAAGCAAACATCTGCCTGTACCCCAACAAGGGGTCTTTCAGCACCACAGTCTCGCTGGCGGCCGGGTGAGACACAGGAAGTAAACATCCGTCAGTTTCACTACTTGGTGATACGTTCCCAAGCAAACTGTCAAGCAGTCCACCAAATCGGGGATGGAAGGCAATTCCCCGTAGTCCACAGTCATTTGCCAGGGCTGTGCATTGGCCGCACAATGTGTGCCCTCTCTGCAGGGTGAGGGCTCCAAGTCCTCCCCAAGATGGGGGTGAGGGACGACCTCGACCTCACCCATATCTTCCATCGAGGACTCAGCAAGCGTTTCCTCCTGGGACTACAAGTCCCGCATCTGGGCCACTACAGCAAGCACTTACCAGCCCACACAGCTGCAAAGACCTTCACTTTCTCTGTCCTATGCTGGTTGGAGAACCATCCACGTCTTCCTACCCCTCAATGGCGGTTCAACTCTCCGGCAGCTGCACGGCTCTTTCTACACTGGTCCGGAGCCATCCATGTCCTCTCCTGCTCCCGGCGCTGCTCCTCACAGGCTTCCCGAGACTGAGTTTTCATACGCACAAACTGTTCCACCATCCTTCGGAGAGTTTTGGCCAGCACCATTCCCTGCTCGCTGCACCATGTGTAATACAGGGACTCAGCTCCCGCTCCCCACACAAGAACGCAGGATATGGTAAGGCCATAAAGGAACACCAACAGAGCAATAGATAGGGGAGCCATACCACTATTTTCTCACTGGCGGCTGGTTTGGAGACACAGGAAGCAGATAGCCACAATCTGCCATCTGCTTCTCTGCCAACCAACCAACCACCCACTTGCTAGATGCAATCCATGCTTACTAGCTTAGTCGCAGCAGTTATACCAGTGGCCAATGGCTAACTGGTTACAGCTGATGGCCAACTAGTTACAGCTGATGGCCATCTGAACCCGAGCCAGCATCTTTCCATGTGAGGTCGAGAGCCTGGAAACTACTCTCCTGGCTTTGTCCCCACACAGCAGTTCCTTTTACCCAGTACATTAGGCATATCAAAAGTCAATAAAACATAATATGAAGACACAGAGCAAGTATCAGAACTACATAAGGCAGGGATGCAATGTTGGAATTATCAGACTGGGAATTTAAAAAACTATGATTAACATGCTAATGGTGCTAATGGATAAAACAGACAACATGCAAAAACAGATGAGCAAGGTAATCAGAGATGGTACTCCTCAAAAAGAACCAAAAAGAAATGCTAGAGATTGTAAACACTGTGAAAGTAAATGAATAATACATTTGATGGGCTTATTAGTACATTGGACACAGCTAAGGAAAGAATCTCTGGGCTAGAGGACATATCAACAGAATCTTCAGACACCGAAAAGCAAAGACCAAAAAAAAGAACAGAATATCCAAGGACTGTGAGTCAACTACAAAAGGTTGGGAATACCAGAAGAGATAAAAAAAAAACAACACAAAAAAAACAAAAAAAAACCCCCCAAAAAACAGAAGAAATATTTAAAACAGTTATGACTGAGAATCTCCCCAAATTAACATAAGACTCCAAATCACAGACTTAGAAAGCTCTGAGAACATCAAGCAGGATAAACGCCAATAACACTATATCCAGGAATATGATTTTTAAGCTATGGAAAGTCAAAGATAAAGAAAAAACTCTGAAAAAAGCCAGACAAATAAAACACCTTACCTATTCAAGAAGAGAGATAAGAATTACATCCAACTTCTCTTCAGAAAGCATGCAAGCAAGAAGTGAATGGAGTGAAAGATTTAAAGTATTGAGAGAAAAAATATCACCACAAACTTAGAATACTGTTCCCTGTGAAATTATTCTTCAAAAATGAAGGAGAAATAAAGACTTTCTCAGGCAAACAAAAATTGAGGGAATTTCTTGCAATAAGATAGGTCAGAAACTCAGATCCACATAAAGGGAGAGAGTACTGAAGAAGGAATAAGTGAAGTAAAAACTTTTATTTTTCTTATTCTTACTTAATCTAATAGATTATACAGTTTATTCAAAATAATACCAACAATGGATTCAATTGTGTGTGTCTGCATGCTTATATATTAGAGTGGTGCAAAAGTAACTGTTGTTTTTGCAATTATTTTTAACATTTTAAACTCCAACTACTTTTGCACCAACCTAATACCATGTTTCCCCGAAAATAAGATCTAGCTGGACAATCAGCTCTAATGCATCTTTTGGAGCAAAAATTAATATAAGACCCGGTCTTATTGTACTATAATATAAGACCGGCTGTAATATAATACCGGGTGTAATATAATATAATAATATAATACCAAGTTTTATATAATATCATATAACATAACGTAACATAACGTAACATCATACCAGGTCTTCTATTAATTTGTGCTCCAATAGACGCATTAGAGTTGATTGTCCTACTAGGTCTTATTTTCGGAGAAACACGGTATAGTCAATGGTCTAAATGTACCAATTAAAAGACAAATTGTCAGAGTGGTTCCAAAACAAGACCCAAGTATATGTTATCTACAAGAAATCCACTTTAAATATAAAGACACATATAGAGCAAAAGAAAATAGATAGAGGAAAATATACTATGCTAATACTAATCAAAGTAAAGCAGGAGTAGCTGTATTAATTTCAGACACAGCACACTTTAAAACAAGTAAAGTTATCAGAGATAAAAAGGGCATTACGTGATGATATAGGGGTCAATTCTCCAAGAATACATAACAACCCTTAATGTTTATGTCCCTAACAAGAGTGTGAAACTATGTGAGGCAAAAACTAATAGAATTGCAAGGAGAAAAGGTATGTAGAAAGGTTGCAGGATACAATGTTAAAATACAAAATTCCATTGCTTTCCTATATACCAGCAATGAATAAGAGGAATCTGAAATTAAAAACACAATACCATTTACATTAGCATCCCTCAAAATGAAATACTTAGGTATAAATATAACAAAATATATACAAGATCTAAATGAGGAAAACTACAGAACTATGATTAATGAAATCAAAGAACTAAAAAAATGGAGAGATATTCCATATTCACATATAGGGAGATTCAATATTGTCAAGAAGTCAGTTGTTCCCAACTTCATCTACAGGTTCAATGCAATCACAATCAAAATCCCAGAAAGTAATTTTGTGGATAGCGACAAACTGATTCTAAATTTTAAATCGAGAATCAAAAGACCCAGAATAGCCAACACAATACTGAAGAACAAAGTTAGAGGATCGACGCTACCCAACTTCAAGTTATAGTAATCAAGACAGTGTGGTACTATTGAAAGAGTAGAAAATGAGATCAATGGAACATAACAGAAAGTCCAGAAACAGATCCACATAAATACAGACAACTGATCTTTGACAAAAGAGAAAAGGCAATTAAATGGAGAAAGGACAATCTTTTCAATAAGTGGTGTTAAAACAACTGAATATCCATGGGCAAGAAAACAAAAACACCCCACGTGACTAATCTACAGACCTTACACCTTTCAGGAAAATTAACTCAACTCAAAATGAATCACAGACTTAAATGTAAAAGGCAAAACTGTAAAACTCCTAGAAGATAACATAGGAGAAAACCAAGATGACATCACTTGGGTATAGTGATGACTTTTTAGATAAAACATGTGGGGACAGAGTCCCAGAGAGCAGTTTCCAGGCTCTTGGCCTCACGTGGGGGAGGGTGTCACTCGGGTGGTGGTTGGCTGTTGGCTGTAGCTAGTTGGCCAATTGGCTGCTGATATAACTGCCAATTGGCTGCTGATATGACTAATGCTGCTTGGCTGGCTGGTTGGCAGGCAGAAAAGCGTACGACGGATTGTGGATCATGTAGATCCTACTTCGTGTGTCACGCCCAGCCACCAGCAAGAATATAGTGGTATGACTCCCCTATCTATGGTTCCGTAGGCGTTCCTTTTTGGCCTCAGCATATCCTGCATTCTTATGTGTGGAGCGGGAGCTGAAACTGTGCATGACACATGGTGCAGTAAGCAGGGTTTGGTGTCGACCGAAAACTCTCCATAAGGTAAGGGAGCAGTTTATGCATATGAAAGCTCAGTTTCAGAAGGCCTGTGAGGAGCTGCGCCAGGAAACAGCAGGCAAGGTTGGCGTGGGAGACTCGAGCCTCCAGATGGCACACCACTCTCTTGGCCATAGAAGGCGTCGCCTTCCTTTTGGCTATCTGCTGCAGCTGTAGGCTCCGAGGGTTGTGGACATCTAGCACTGAGGCCTCCACCCAGTCGGATGCCTGGCACAGCGAACAGGATTCTGGCCAGGTAGAAATGGTGTCTGACTCTGGGCAGGAGGACATATGGCCCCCATACAGTGTGTGGTACCCAGTAGCCACTGTTCTCAATAGTTGGACCCCTGAGGAGGGGCGGAAGTCAGTTCTTCCCAACTTCATCTACAGAATGGATGGCTCTCCAGCCAGCGTGGAAAGGGCCCTGCAGGTTCTAACTGAGCAGTTGCCAGAGGAGGAGGAGGCGAAGGGTACAGCCGGCCGTGTGGGATGGATGTTCCCCACCACATTACGTTGTAACATGGGGGACGCGCTTAATGAAATAGCTCAGGTACAGGACCAGCAGCCCAGTGGGAGGCACTGGAAGGCACTAGAAGCTCGGGATCGTCGGTTGGAGGAGGTTTTAACCACAGTGCATCATAACTCGGAGAAAGAAGTACTTGTTGGACTAGCCTAGGTGCGGGACCAGGTGTCCCGGTGGGAGACGCTGGAAGCCGGGTTCACCTGTTAGACGAGGAGCTCCACAGTGGAGACTCTGAGGCAGAGGCGGGTGATGCAAGTGGAGACAATGTAGCTCGCGACCCCCAGGCCCGACCCATTATGAAGCAAAAGGTAAAGCATGAGCAAACTTTGGGCCCTGGGGGCGTTGCTGCCGGCAACCCAGCTGTGACTGAGTTCACAACCTACACCCCTTACACTCCCACTGAGTTGCAGGAGCTGGGGAGGCGGTGCTGACAGTGCCCTGGAGAGCCAGTCTCGGCTTGGCTACTGCATTTATGGGATAAGGGGGCAGACAGCATTCTCTGCTCCCCAGGCGAAATGGAAAAGCTAGCCTCTGTGATGGGGCATCCGTCCCTGCGACAAAGGTTACAGAATTGCCATAGGTCGGCCCAAGACTAGGGCAACCACACTCTAATGGAATGGCTCACTGCTGCAGTATACACAGTATGGGGACAGGCTGGCAAGCTGCCAGACACTGTGCGTAAATGGCAATCGTATACTGAACTTACTCAAATCATCCGTGAAATGGGTATGAGACATGCTATGTTCAACCCTAACATGGGGGGGCAGGATGACGAGCGTTTTACAACCAGCATGAGACATCTGGTTTTGGATATTGCCCCTGCAAGTGCTTTTGGATCCTTGGTTGCCATTCTTACATCCTATGTGGGGCAGTGGATCCATGAAATTACCATTGCCATGGCCACCCTAGGGGATGTTGAAAGCTGGTGGCAAAGGAAGTTAAGATAGGAGGTCCGAGAAGTTAAGACCTGGAAGTCCAAGCCAAAAGCAAGGGGGCGAGGTCGCGAGCCTCAGAGAGTAACACGCACACAGACGTGGTTTGATCTTGTGGCAGCAGGACTTAATCAGGAAAAAGTAGACTGACAACCCAATGCACTCTTGTTGGAACTCTGGAAACAGTTGTGTCCGGAACAACTCCATTAGGGGTGGGGCTAAGGTACCCAGTCAGAGGGGACAAGTGGGGACTGGAAGCCCCACGTGGAACTGTCCATACATTGGTCACCTTCTAATGTACAAAGGGTTTGGTCCTAGTTGACACTGGCGCAGACTGCAGTCTTGTTCATGAGAAACGCTGGCTGTGCCCAGAAGTCTGGCTGTGCCCAGAAAGACTGGTGGTACCCTAAGAGACCTGGCTGTGCCCAGGAAGTCTGGCTGTGCCTAGAAAGTAGATAGACATCAAGGGACACCCACTGAGACATTATCTGAACTGGACTGGGACCTTCTTTTTTTTTTCCGTGAGCTGGGTTCCTTACACAGGGCCCCTCGTGGAAGACGCTTGTTGCGTAGATTGTGAGGTGAGACCCTGGAGGGGTGGAGTGTGGGGACAGAGTCCCAGAGAGCACTTTCCAGGCTGTCGGCCTTGCGTGGGTGGGGTGCTGGTTTGGGTGGTGGTTGGCCATTGGCTGTAGCCGGTTGGCCAACTGGCTGTAGCCGGTTGGCCAACTGGCTGCTGATTTAACTGCCATGACTGCGCTAGTTGGTTGGCTGGTTGGCAGGCAGAAAAGCGGACGGCAGACTGCGGATCGTGTAGATCCTACTTCGTGTGTCTCGCCTGGCCGTCAGCGAGAATATAGTGGTATGACTCCCCTATCTATGGCTCCTTTTGGTGTTCCTTTTGGGCCTCACCATATCCTGTGTTCTTATGCGTAGAGCAGGAGCTGAGACCCCACATGACACCCTGCATGACACAACACCACAAACACAATCCATGATAGAAATAATTGGTAAGTTGTACTTCATTAAAATTAAAAATTTCTGATCTGCGAAAGACAAAGTTAAGAGAGTGAGACAACAAGCCAGAGACTGGGAGAAAAATTTTGCAAAAGACACATCTGATAAACAACTGTTATCTAAAATATGCAAAGGACTATTAAAACTCAACAGTAAGAGAACAAACAAAACTATTAAAAAATGGGCACATATGCAAATAAAAACCACAATGAAATACCACCTCACACTTGTTGGAATGACTATCATCAACAAGACTAATAATAAGTGTTGGAGAGGCTGTGGAGAAAAAGGAACCCTCATACACTGTTGGTGGGAATGCAGACTGTGCAGCCGTTATGGAAGGCAGTGTGGAGGTTCCTCAAAAAATTACGAATAGAATTACCATATGACTCAGTAATCCCTCTCCTGGATGTATACCCAGAAAATCTGAAAACATTTATCCGTAAAAGATGTATGTGCTCTTATGTTAATAGCAGCTTTACGGTGGCCAAGACATAGAAACAAGCAAAGTGTCCTCAACAGATGATTGGATAATGATGTGGTATACACTTCTATATACACAATGGAACCTGCCAAAGGAAAGATGAAATGGTGCCATTTGCAACAACATGAATGGATCTTGAGATTATTATGCTAAGTGAAATAAGCCAGACAGAAAAAGTCAAGAACCATGATTTCACTGACATGGGGTATATAAAACTGAAAACAACAAAGGAACAAGACAAGTGAAGAAACAAAAACTCATAGACACAGACAATAGTTTAGTGGTTATTAGAGGGTAAGGAGTGAGGGGGGATGGTAGAAGAGGGTAAGGGGGATCAAATATATGGTGATGGAAGGAGAACTGACTCTGGGTGGTGAACACACAATGTGATATATAGATGATGTATTATAAAATTGTATACTTGAAACCTACGTAACTTTAGTAACCATTGTCATCTCAATAAATTTTATTTAAAATAATGGGCACAAGACCTTAAGAGACACCTCACCAAAGAAGTTATACAGATGGTAAATAAGCATGTGAAAAGATGCTCCACATATGTCATCAGCGAAATGCAAATGAAAACAACAGTGAGCCAGCACTTTCTACACACCTACTAGCATGGCGAAAATGCAGAACATGGCAGCACCAATGCTGGTGAGAATGTGGAGCAGCGGGAACTCTCATTCATTGTTGCTGGGAATGCAAAATGGTACCGCCACAGTGGAAGACAGCTTGGCAGTTTCTCACAAAACTAAACATACTCGTACCATATGATCCAGAAACCATACTCCTTGGTACTTACCCAAAGGAGTTGAAAACTTATATCTGCAAAAAACCCACACACAAATGGGTATAGTTTATTCATAATTGCCAAAACTTGGAAACCAAAATGTCCTTTAGTATGTGAATCGATAAATTCTGGTACATTCAGACAATGGAATGTTATTCAACATTAAAAAGAAATGAGCTATCAAGCCATGAAAACACATGGAGGAACTTTAAATGAATATTACTAAGTGAAAGAAGGCAATCTGAAAAGTCCACATACTATATGATTCTAACTATACGACATTCTGGAAAAGGTGAAACTATGGAGACAACAAAAAGATCAGTGGTTACCAAAAGTTAGGGAGATGGGATGAATTGGCAGAACAGTGAAAACTGCCCTAAATGTCCTCCATACTCTGCCAATTCATCCTATTTATGATACTATATTGACTCATACATGTTATACATTTGTCCAAATTAGTAGAATGTACAAGACCAAGAGTGAACCATAACGAAACTATGCATTTTGGGTGATTATGATGTGTTAATGTAGGTTCATCAACTGTAAAAAATGTTCCCTATGGTTGGGGGTACTGATAATGGAGGAAGCTATCCATGTGTGGGGGCGGGGGTATATGGGAAATCTCTGTATGTACCCCTCAATTCTGCCGGGAATCTAAGCTGCTCTAAAAAATTTGTCATAATTAAAAACAATACAGATGAAAGGGTTGAGAGGGTGGGTATCGGATCCAGGGCACAGGAAAAGGGTTAAGCTCTTAGTGGAAAACCAAAAAGATTTTCCACTAAGACAAGAAGCAAGGAGTAAAGACAGGTACCTAGCTCTACTAATAATTTTAATATTACAATGGTGGCATAATGATGGATTCATGCTGTAATTTGAAAAGTTACTTGATAAATTGTACACTAAAATGGTTAAAATGATAGTTTTATATTTTAACGTGTGTGTGTGTTACTTGATTACTACCCAATTTCCAAATTCTAATAGGTTAAGCATTGATCATTATATATTTCCTGGTTAGCTCCTGTTTAGCTTTTATTTCACTAACTACTCTTGATCTTACATAAGACAAGTCCTATTTAACTTCCTGTAGCCACTGAAGACATATTCCACTTTATCCACAGTTGCCTACTCCTACTTAATGGAATAAACCAAAGGTCTTACCATCTGAAATACATCAGAGCCTTCATCAAAATCCACCATAGCAAAAAATATCCTGTTGGTAAATGCACTGGAGTATCGCCAGGAGTTTGCCAGGATCTGGAATTCTTCATCAGCTTGCCTGGATGCAATTAGATTGGTGAAGACAGCATATAAAACACTTTCAAAAACAATCCAGTTTTATCAGCAGTAAAACAGATTCAAAGATGCAACAGCAGTTTTCCAGTGGGGGGTGAGGGGTGGAGAGACAAGTAAGTCAGGCTCTACTGACAGGGTTAGGACATACCTTGGGAAAGTCTGCCATTGTTTTGACATAAGAGACGCTTTACCCCAAGTGTTGGGGATTTTAACAGAAAGTAGTCATTACCTGACTACACTTCCTACTTGGTGCCTATTTCTTATCTCAAAGCTCTTTCGGTAGTCATTGGAAAAATCCAGCTAACTGCCTCTACAACAATTTTTAATACTCTAAATTACTTCTAAGAGTTCAAAGACAAGGTTGAAGTATAGACTGTGATATTAATTCATTTTAAAAATTGAAAGTACAAAATGCTACTTGGTCAATAAAATATAGTCAGATGATTAGGGTAAAAAATGAGAAGAATCTAGGGAACTGAAATTAATTTAAACCTCAAGTCATATTTGACTTTTCCCTTATTGCCCATATGCTTTCAATTTCTAAGAACTGACAGTTCTTCATTTGTGACTGTCTTCTAACTCTATCCCTTCCCACTTATTTTCATTGCTATTATCTAAACTCAGACCCTTAATATCTGACATTAGAATATCAAAATACTGGCTCTAGTTTCTCCTCCTCCAAGAAACTCCTTTCAGGAACTTATGGGATCCAGGGCACAGGAAAAGGGTTAAGCTCTTAGTGGAAAACAGTCTTGTACCTTCAGAACAGTCTCCAAGTTCTTTCACTGGTTAGTCAAGGTTCTTTATAATCTAGTTCCAAATAATGCATCTAGCTTTTATGTAGCCTTAGTACTAATCAATTTCAAACAGGATCTCTTAATTCCAGCCTTTTATTTATTCTTCTCTGTGCCCTTGTACACATCATTGCTTCTAACCAAATCATCCTACCTCTACAAGTAAAACTGATCCATCCGTCTAGCCTTAGTACAAGTGGTATCTTCTCTATCAGGTCAACCCTAACCTCTCCTGTTACATGTCCTTCCTGAAATTGTATAGTACATATTTATTATATACACAATTCATTTGGTACTTAATCTTAAATTGCCTTACATTGCCAGTAAAATTTTCAGGTGTGGAACTAATTTCCCTAGCCAGATGTTAGGGTAGGGCATCTTGCTTATACTTGTCATCCTGATAGCACCAAATATATATTATTATACATATTGCTATTGCTTAAATTTTATTTTTTGAATGAGCTTAGGATAATGTGAGTAAATTTGGTCTTGTAGAAAGTAAGTTAACTAATGAACACTTAGGTTAACAAGAATTGCACTAATTTGCATTTAATACAGAATTATGAAGGCGTTTATATTTATTCCCTGACATTTGTGTGTACTCTTAATTGCTAGTTATTGAACTGACTGAATTTTGAGTAAGTCTAGATTTTAAGTTTAGTCAGTTAATACCCACTATTCTTTTTCCGTCTTCTATTTACTTTTAATTTATATTCAGCACACACTGCATGAAATAAGCACTGTAGGACCAAATATCTTGATTGTCTCATATCTCTAAGGAAAAAATCCTTTACGAAGAGCTAGCAAAGCTTGGGGTAGCATAGTACACTATTGTGAAACAAGGGTATCTATTTCCTTCACAAGGGCCCATGCTGTCAGAATTTGGAAAGCCTTGAAGATTTTACTAAATTAGCGCTTTACAGAACAGCTTTGACATTTCATTTAAATTAAATTCCCAGATCACACATACTGATCTAAAAATACAAGTAAAAAAACACCAAAAGGCAAAAGCTATTTTATTTTTTAGTATCCACTATTTTTAATTATCTGTAGTGCTTTTGTTTAAAGAAATACCAATCTTTATTCCTAAAAGGATTCAGAAACAGTAAAATAAAATCAGTAAAGCATTATTTGATAAAAGTTTAAGTGAGATTAGTCTCCATTCCCAAGGTTTACAACCACTACAAAATAATCTGGAAAAAAAAGAAACATCTCTAAACCATGCATATTTGTTTTCTTAAAAAAAATTCTCTGGTAATTCCAATCTTGAATGTAGCCCCCTATTACTGCATTAATAAATATCTCTAGCTTTGGGTAGACCAGTTAAAATTTTAGAACTTGCTTCTTCCAAAAATGACAGAATATTTGCTTTATTACCTTCTGGGGTTGTTCTGATAAAACAAGAGTATGAAGTTGAAAGTGCTATATTAATTCTATTGGCATATATTTATATGTATAAGTTGACATCAATTTATAAGATGAGTGTTAGATTTTTAAGTTATTCCTCTGATGTTCTCCCCACTAATATGGACAACCAGGAAATGATTATAAAAGAGCAATAGTATTATGTGTTACCATAAATATCCTAAGTAAGGTATACACATCGTTTATGTACCAAATAAACTCATTTGGTTCTTCTAGGATTGAAAAATGGTTAAAATCTTAAGAGTTATTTAATTTTAAAGTATAGTAGAAAGTTCATACTTGCACACGACACATTGTCTATGAAGCTGAAGAGCAGTGAACATGACAATAACGGAGTAGTTTCTTGGTGGGGCTTTAACAAGGCGACGGAACTTGTCTCCATTCATTCTTATTACAGGTCTTTTATTGGTCCATTCCATCAGTTGACTAACCTTTTCAGATAACACCATCTAAAGAAGACAAAAGGAGCATGCTATTAATACTCTCAAGGCATTTAAAGTTCCTTTTAACTAGGCAACTTACTTAACAACAAGACTAACAAGAAGGCACATAGAAAATGTGAGAGACCTCAAAATAAAATTTGGCAGTTTGGCCTAATGATGATACTTACTCTTAAAATTAATTATTTCATGATGGGATTTAATCAAACACTATGTTTTTGATATGAATTGCTTATTATTTCCTAATAAATAAAATAATATAAAATCATAAACCCTTTCACTTGCCAAAGATTCCACACAATGTTGAGTTAAAACAACTGGCTAGTTTTACATAAGACCTTGTTTCTTCAAAAAAAAAAAGAAACACCCTACACACACTTACAGAGAAACTAGGATAGTTCAAACAATCTTGAAAACAAATTATAAAGTGGGAACGATCCTTGCAGCTGATTTTAAGGTTTACTATATATAGCTATAGTAAGCAAGGCAGGGTAGTAATGATGTAGGGATAGACACAGAGATCAATGGAACAGAACCAAGAACCCAGAAATAGACCTACACAAGTATAGCCATCTGATTTTTCACAAAGGTGCGAAAGGAACTCAATAGAGGGAGCGCATTTTCAACAAGTAGCGCCAGAGCAACTGGACATCCACAGCCAAAAATATGAAACTCCAACTAAACTGTATACTTATACAAAAATTAACTCAAAATGTATCACATACTTAAATGTAGAAATGAAAACTATACAAATTTCAGGAAAAAAAAAATATAGGACAAAATGTTCAGGATCATGGGGTAGGCAGAGTTCTTACACCTGACACCAAAAGCACGATTCATAAAAAAAAAAAAAAAAAGATAAATTGGACCTCATCAAAATTAAAAACTTTTGCTTGGGGCAGCCAGATGGCCCAGTTGGTTAGAGTGTGAGCTCTTAACAGGGTTGCCGGTTCAAGTCCCACATGGGCCAATGGGCTGTGCCCTCCACAACCAGATTGAAGACAATGAACTGCAGCTGAGTTCCTGGTGGGCAGCCGGATGGCTCAGGTGGTTAGAGCAGGAGCTCTTGACAGCAAGGTTGCCAGTTTAATTCCTGCATGGTATGGTGGGCTGCGCCCCCTGCAACTAAGATTGAACACGGCACCTTGAGCTGAGCGGCCACTGAGCTCCCGGACGGCTCAGTTGGTTGGAGCGCATCCTCTCTACCACAAGGTTGCCGGTTTGACTCCCGCAAGGGATGGTGCACTGCGCCGCCTGCAACTAACAATGGCAACTGGACCTGGAGCTGAGCTGCGCCCTCCATAACTAAGATTGAAAGGACAACAACTTGACTTGGAAAAAGCCGTGGAAGCACACACTGTTCCCCAATAAAGTCCTGTTCCCCTTCCCCAATAAAAATCTGGGGGGTGAAAATCACAATGAAGTATCACTACACACCTGTCACTAAAGTAAAACACAGTGACAATACCAAATGTTGGTGAGGATGTAGAGAAAATGGATCTCTCATACATTTCCGGTGGGAATGTACTATGGCACAGCCTCTCTGGAAAACAGTTTGGCAATTTCTTAAAAAATTAAACAACTAACTATATATTGACTATACAATCCAGCAGCTGCATTCCCAAATATTTATCCCAAGTAAATGAAAATTTATGTCTACACAAAGAAAGAGCTAAATTTTGTTTGTTTCTTTTTAACAGCCAGTCACCAAAAGGCAATGGAAGAGAAGCATAGTTAGTAAACAAGACTTTCAGTTGACATTCATGCAATCATATTTATTTATACTGCCCCTCATCTTCACCCTTATATTCAAACTTTGCAAGAGTAGTAACACAGGAAAAGGAAAAGGAAAAAAAATGCAGAAGAATTTCAATGCAGAATTAATGCTAATTTATGGTTTTGTTCTTCTTCAAAGGGATATATTTATAAAAAGCTGGGAAATCATGGAGTGGTTCATTATTCAGAAGCATTTGACCAGTTACATTACATTTCCCATTGCTGACAATGAAATTTGGCCAGGGCAGTGGGGTTCAAACTTTAAAAATAGTTCTCTCCCATGAAATTCAGTCATTAGAGAACAGACATTAGGATGTACCTTTTTACTTTGGAAATGGAACATGAACATACTAGCAAAATAACACTCTTTGAAAGATAGGTGTCAATAATGCAGATGAGTTGCCTCAGACTTAGGGTAAGAAAAATAATCCCTAGAACCAGTAAGAATAGCTTCTGTAGCTTTAGTCACCTCAACACAATTCTAAAAGAATGCATGTCTAGCGGGTTGTAACTGAGTGACCTTGAATGATTTTCCTAAGTGGTCAAGGACTAAGGACACAAACATATTAATCCCCCCATCCCCGCTAGATGTTTCACAACACTTTTTAACTGTATTCTAGCACTTATTCTAAGAAACTTCTGACATCTGCTTCCTTCTCTAGACTATTAGCTACTAGAGAACAGACACACACAGTACTTTACCACATAGTTGGCCCTCATAAGTGTGTACTGAATTTCTATTTAACGGAACCCAGCTGGGAATGGTTTCACTTGCATATTACGTTAACACACAAGGAAGAGGGCAGACAGGTGGCTCAGTTGGATAGAATGCGAGCTCTGGGCAACAGGACTGCTGGTTCGATTACCACATAGGCCAGTGAGCTGAGCCCTCCACAACTAGATTGAAGACAACAAGCTTCCGCTGAGCTGCTGGTGGGGTGGTCGGATGGCCCACTTGGTTAGAGCGCGAGCTCTGGGCAACAGGACTGCCGGTTCGATTCCCACATGGGCCAGCGAGCTGCGCCCTCCACAACTAGAATGAAATCATGAGCTGCTGCTGAGCTCCCGGGTGGCCAGATGCCTCAGTTGGTTGGAGAGCGTGCTCTCAACCACAAGGTTGCCAGTTCGACTCCTGCGAGGGATGGTTAGCTGAGTCCCCTGCAACTAAGATTGAACACAGCACCTTGAGCTGAGCTGCCACCAAGCTCCTAGATGGTTCAGTGGGTTGGAGCACAGGTTCTCAACCACAAGGTTGCTGGTTCGACTCCCGCAAGGGATGGTGGTCTGCGCCCCCTGCCAACTAACAACAGCTGGACCTGGGGCTGAGCTGCACCCTCCACAACTAAGATTGAAAGGACAATAACTTGACTTGAATGGAGCTGATGAGTCCTGGGAAAAACACACCACTGTTCCCCAATTTTAAAAAGTCCTGGAAATACACACTGTTTCCCAATAAAATCCTGTTACCCTTCCACAATCATAAAATATATATATATATGGAACAAAAGATGATTGCACACATAAACACTTACATAGAAACGGAACATTTTTAATACTGGGAAGGGAATAGTAACATGGATCCTAAAAATGCATGATTTAACTTTATAGCATGTCTGAATTCAGCCACTACTGAAAAAATATATATTTCCTGAGTATATCTCTATGAATAAGAGAAAGATGGCATGAAAATTAGTTTTGTAGCAGATACAAAATAATTCTGGTAAGAACCACAAAGTGAATATACCACACATGGAAAACTGAATGTAGACTCTAAGTCCATAGAGAAATATATACTCTCAAAAGACTGATATAACAAATAATCAACAAGACTTGTGGAACAATAAATGATACTAAGGAAACAGGTCATGGCTAAAGGCAGAGAAGAGAGTGAACTAGAATAGAAGGTACAGAGAATAAGGGACAAGGAGTGGATGCTAGTTCATCTTTTAATAGAATCAATTACCAACAATTTTCAAGAGTAGGGAATATTTTATTTAAATTAAGCCTGAATAGATTAAATCTGTTCAGTTTTTCCAGTAAAATGGGTCCCTATTATTTGATACAGCCTTAATGAGTCTCGCAGCTAACAGAACAATACTGGTTCATACCGTTTTTCCTCCCAAATAAGACCTAGGCAGACAATCAGCTCTAATATGTCTTTTGGAGCAAAAATTAATGTAAAACCAGTATATTATATTATATTGTATTATATTGTATTATATTGTATTATATTATATTATATTATATTATATTATATTATATTATGTTATAAGACCTAGTCTAATATTATAGTAAAATTAGATCGGGTCTTATATTAATTTTTGATCCAAAAGACACATTAGAGCTGATTGTCTGGCTAGGTCTTATTTTTGGGGAAACATGGTAGTTTTAAAATATGCATTCTCTATTTTAAAGCAGCCATTAATTTTGTTATATTTTCAAATTAAATTTGACAGTAACCGGCAAATTCAAACAGATGTAGCTATTTCATTCACCATGGCTGCAGATTCTATAATACTTGGGGCTATTTTACTAAAAAGTGTAAAACAGGAACAGGTACTGAGTTTTATATAGTCTAACTCTATCCAATCACATAGCTATATGATCATTCCAACAAAACAAGTACATTTGCTTTGAATTAGCTATAAATATACGGAGTCTTCTTGAACAAAAAATCTTGAATAAACTTTCAACCAGGTCTATGTAAATCATTTACAATATTCCGCTTCCTGTTTATTACTAACTGGAAAGAAGAGATTTCAGGCTATTGAATCCCCAAATAATTTATTGAGTAGAAAAAATTATTTCAAAGGAATTACAAATTCTTTTTAAAGCTCTTGTAAAATGTAAATATTACCTCAAAAGACTACTTAATACAGAGGCAATTAGGTTACTTTCTGAGTTCATTTTCTTTATTTTATTTTTTTATAAAGATTTTATTGGGGAAGGGGAACAGGACTTTATTGAGAAACAGTGTGTACTTCCAGGACTTTTCCAAGTCAAGTTGTTGTCCTTTCAATCCTAGTTGTGGAGGGTGCAGCTCAGCTCCAGGTCCAGTTGCCATTGTTAGTTGAAGGGGGCCCAGCCCACCATCCCTTGCGGGAGTCGAATTGGCAACCTTGTGGTTGAGAGGATGCACTCCAACCAACTGAGCCATCCAGGAGGTCAGCGGCAGCTCAACTCAAGGTGCTGTGTTCATTCTTAGTTGCTGAGGCGGAGCCCACCATCCTTTGTGGGACTCGAGGAGTCGAAACAGCAACCTTGTGGTTGAGAACCCACTAGCCCATGTGGGAATCTAACCGGCAGCCGTAGGTGTTAGGAGCACGGAGCTCCAACCACCTGAGCCACCAAGCTGGCCCCACAAAATTAAATTTATAAGCAATGACTTTCACAATCAACTGATTTGCCACCTTCTTGTAGTTTATTACTTGAAGTACATTTTCAACTATTCAAATAAAAAATAACAATAACATTCACAATTAAAATATAATACCAGGGCTGGCCTGGTGGCTCAGGAGATTGGAGCGCCGAGCTCCTAAAGCCGAGGTCACCAGTTTGATTCCCACATGGGCCAGTGAGCTGCTCCCTCCACAGCTAGACTGAAGATAATGAATTGACCTGGAGCTGATCTGCGCCCTCCACAACTAGATTGAAAACAGTGACTTGACATGGAGCTGATGGGTCCTGGAAAAACACACTGTTCCCCAATATTCCCGTTAAAAGAAAAAAGAATAAAATACCAGATTTCTAGACATGATGGTTCAGTAGGTAAATGCTGTGCTTACCCCCTCTCACAGCCACATGAAAATTACCACTAAACTACAGAACAACCATCACTGAGAATTGCATGAAGTCAAGCTCAACTGAAGCCCTACAACTAAGGACATAGAGAAGAAACCACCTCGAGACTGGTAGGAGGGTCAGAGACACAGAATGGGCTGGTCCCACACCCACATGGGACCATTAAAAATTGGGAGGTATATCTCGGCTGTGGAGGTCCCCTCCAGAGATGGAAGGGGTCCCAGACCCACACCAGGCTCCCAAGCCCAGGGTTCCAATGCTGGTGAGAGCAGCCATCATTATTTCTGGCTGTTTAAACCAGCTGAGATTGTGGCTGAGTGAGATGGAAGGTGGCTAGAATCCTAGGGACTCCTCTTAAAGGGCCCATGCATGGACTTACTCACTGACCTGCTGACGGACTCACTCACTCTGAGCTCTAGTGCTGGGGTAGCAGCTCAAAAGGCACCACACAAACACACGGGGAGAAACTGAGTTTTTTGGCTTCAGGGCCAGGGCTGCAGGGGGCAGCTTTCTCCTGGACCAAGAAGTTGATGGAAACTACTGTTTCTTTATTGAGCCCTCAACTTTCCCGTGACGCAGACTCGGCGTGCAGCTGAGTCTCCCTCAGCCTGGCTAACATGGATTGCCTCACCTGGTGATTCACTGAGACCACGTCCCACCCAACTTTTGGACCCATCCAAGCCGCTTCCAGTGGCTTTTCCATACAAACGGCCTGTCTTGGCTCATACTGTGGACTTTCCTAAAACCTCTCAAAGGTTCACAAAACCCAAGTAAGCAACACCTGGTCTTGGCATGTCTTGTACCTCTGGCGGAGCAGCCCTAAGCCCAGCCATAGGCTACAGCCAACCTTGCTTGCAGCTTGGCCTCTCGAGGTACCTCCAAGCACAACCTGGTTGGTGGCCTTCTGCAGACTGCTTCATGGCTTATGCAAGGCGGTACTAAGCAGGGCACAGGCTGGGGCTAAACTTCACCTGCAGTGGGGTTCCTCCCAGGAAGCCCCAGATCTGGCACTCCCAGTGCGCAGCTTTGAACCCAGCCGGACCTTCACCCACCCACCTCCAAAAACAACAAACACAAAGGGCAGACTAGGCAGGCACCAGAGACCTGCTAAAGTGAACTTGGCTCTGTAGGGTCAGCCTCTGCACAGTAGTTCTTCCACTGTAGTCACAGCCAGTCCACACAACCAAACAGCCTGAGAGTCAATCCCTCCCATTCACATGTAAACAGCAAACAAGGCTCAACTACACCAGGAGGATATACACAACCCACACAAGGGACACACCTGGAGCAACTGGCTCTGGTGACCAGGGAGACTGTGCCACTGGGCCCCACAGGATCCATACTACATATGGCTACTCTACTAAGACTGGGAAGCATAGCAGTACTACCTAATATATAGAAACAAACACAGGGCCAAAATGAGGAGACAAAGAAATATGTCCCAAATAAAAGAACAAAGCTCCAGAAAAAGAATTAAACAAAATGGAAACAAGCAATCTATCAGAAGCAGATTTCAAAACACTGGTTGTTTTGAACGAGTGTTCAGTGATCTCAGGAATGTTCAATCATCTCGGAGAACTTCAGCAAAGATACAGGAAACATTAAAATGGAGATAGAAAACATAAAAAAGAACCAATCAGAAATGAAGAATACAATAACTGAAATGAAGACTACATTAGAAGGAATCAATAGTAGATGAAACATGGGCCGGCCCGCTGGCTCAGGCAGTTAGAGCTCCATGCTCCTAACTCTGAAGGCTGCCGGTTCGATAAATACATGGGCCAGTGGGCTCTCAACCACAAGGTTGCCAGTTCGATTCCTCAAGTCCCTCAAGAAATGGTGGGCAGCACCCCCTGCAACTAAGATTGAACACGGCACCTTGAGCTGAGCTGCCGCTGAGCTCCCAGAAGGCTCAGTTGGTTGGAGCGTGTCCTCTCAACCACAAGGTTGCCAGTTCGATTCCTCGAGTCCCGCAAGGGATGGTGGGCTGTGCCCCCTGCAACTAGCAATGGCAGCTGGACCTGGAGCTGAGCTGTGCCCTCCACAACTAAGACTGAAAGGAGAACAACTTGAAGCTGAATGGCACCCTCCACAACTAAGATTGAAAGGACAACAACTTGACTTGGCAAAAAGTCCTGGAAGTACACACTGTTCCCCAATAAATTCCTATTCCTCTTCCCCAATAAAATCTTTAAAAAAAAAAAGCAGTAGATGAAGCCGAGAATCGAATCAGCAATTTAGGAGATAGCAGAAAACACCCTATCAGAAGAGCAAAATAAATCCAAAAAAATGAGGAGAGTTTAAGGGGCCTCTGGGACACTATCAACCATACTAACATTCACATCATAAGGGTACCAGAAGAAGAAGAGTGCAAGGAATTGAAAACCTATTTGAAGAAATAACCATGGAAAACTTCCCTAACCTGGTGAAGGAAATAGATATATAAGCCCATGAAGCACAGAGTCCCAAAGAAGACAACTCAAAGAGGCACATACCAAGACACATCATAATTAAAATACCAAAACATTAAAGACAAAGAGAGAATCTTAAAAGCCACAAGAGAAAAGCAGTTAGTTACCTACAAAAGAGTTCCCATAAGACTGTTAGCTGATTTCTGAACAGAAACTTTGTAAGCCAGAAGGGATTGGCGTGGAATAGTGATAAAAAGCAAGGACCAACAACCAAGATTACTCTACCCAGCAAAGCTATCATTTAAAATCAAAGTACAGATAAAGAGCTTCCCAGACAAGAAAAAGTTCATCATCACCAAACAAGTATTACAAGGTATCTCAGAGGGACTTCAAGACAAAAAACCAAAAGATCAAAAATATGAATAACTTGTGTGGTTTATAAAATTGGACACTTGAAACCTATGTAATTTTACTAACCATTGTCACCCCAATAAATTTAAATTCAAAACAATTAAAGAAAAGAAACATTTGTGTTGATCACACTAACAACTTTGATAAAAATATCTCTGTATCATCACATAGTCAATTTTCAAAAAATATGAATAATAACATGACAATAACTACAAGTATCCCCCATATAACACGGCACTTCTATAACACGGTTTCGCTCTAACATGGTTCAAGAATTGAGGAAAACCCTCGTACAACACAGCACCCTAGAACACGGTTTTCACTCTAACACAGTTTGAAAATTAAGAGAAATCCCCAAACAATACAGAGTGTAAAAAGAGCTTTTAAGAGCAAAAAATATCTCATTCAAAATTAGGGAAATCCCTGAACAACACAGAGCACAGGAAGAGTTTTTAAGAGCAAAAGACTTCTCATTTGAAATTTTTCATTCGAGCATGGATGTTGTATCAGATTTGACTACAGAATTTTAAAATTTATTAGAATTTTAAATCCAATTTTTTTGTGGAATATTAAGTTCAGAGGATGAAGATATCTCGTCAAAAAGAAAATGCCCTCGGTTAATGGTGCTTAATAGTGATGACAAAGAAAACATTATTTAATACATACTTAATACAAAAGTATTACTTAATACTTTTGGTGAAAATTGCTTTAATAAAGATATTTCTCTTAATTATGAAAATATAATAGTACTATTTTTTTTAAATTTTTGGAACCTAACCCCCTTTTTTGTATTAGTTCTTTGTTTCATGTAACATGGATTCACGTAACACAGCATTTTTTTAAGGAACCTAATACCCGTGTTATACGGGGATTACCAGTACATATCTATCAACAATTACTTTAAATGTAAATGGATTAAATGTTCCAATCAAAAGATAGTGTGGCTGAATGTATATGAAAACAAGACCCTTACATATGCTGCCTACAGGAGACTCACTTCAGATCAAAGGACACACACAGACTGAAAATAAAGGAATGGAAAAAGATATTTCATGAAAATTGAAACAAACAAAATAATCTGGCGTAGCAATACTTACATCAGACAAAATAGACTTTAAAACAAAGGCTATAACAAGAGACAAAGGACTCAGTAATCCCACTTCTGGGTATTTATCCAAAGAAACCCAAACTGCTACTTCAAGGGGATGTGTGTATCCATATGTTCATTGCAGCATTGTTTACAATAACCAAGATGTGGAGGCAGCCTGGGTGTCAACCGATGGGTGAATGGATAAAGACGATGTGGTACATACTGGTATATACAATGGAGTATTGCTGAGTCATGGAAGAGAATGGGTTCTTGCCATCTGCAGTGGCATGGATGGACCTGGAGGGTCTTGTGCTGAGAGGAATGTGTCAGCCAGAGAAAGACGCAATGTGATTCCGCTTATATGTGGAATCCAAAGAACAAAACAAACAAACAAAACAAAACAAAAAACTCATACAGAGAACATTTTGATGGTTGCCATATGGGAGGGTTGTTGGGGGATGGGTCAAAAAAGGGAAGGAATTCAGAAGTACAAATTGGTTGTTACAAAGTAGTCAAGGGGATGTAGGGTACAGCATAAGGAATATAGTCAATACTACTGTAATAACTATGTATGGTGTCAGATAGGTACCAGCTTTGCTGGGGTGGTAGATGGGAGGGAATAGGGGGTAGGGTGAAAAATGTGAAGGGATTCAGAAGTACAAATTGAATTGTAACTATATATGTTATATAGCTACAAATTCGTCATGGGGCTATAAAGTAAAGCACAGGGAATATAATCAATGATATAGTAATAACTATGTATAGTGCCAGGTGGGTACTAGACTAGTCAGGAGTATCACTTCTGAAATTAAACAAATGACTAACCACTATGCTGTATACCTGAAATTAACACTGAATTAGTTGGTAATTCTGAATACCAACTAATTGAAAAATTTAAAATGGGGAGAAGAGGGTGAAAAGAAATAAGAGGTTCAAATATCCAGGTATAAAATAAATAAGTCATGGGGATGAAATGTGTATCGTAGGGAATATAGTCAATAATGTTGTGATAGCATGGTATGGTGTCAGATGGTTGCCAGACTTAACATGGTGATCACTTCTTTAGGTATATAAATGTTGAATAACTATGGTGTGTACCGAAAATTAATATAATATTGTATGTTAACTATATTTTAATAAAATCTTTAATATACATATATGTAATGGTTATCAAGACAGAAAGTTAATGAAGCCTAAAGTCCTTCTATTCTCCTGAAACATTTTAATTAATATGGCCACACAATAATCCCACTAACAGGAAGTCAATTAATATCTCTAATCCTGTTAGTAATAATCAAGTATGATGAAAATTTTGGGACTGCAAGGGATTGAGGGCCAAAAAAGGGCAGGGAGATAACAGTTCATTTTCATTCTATCTGCTTCCATAATATTTATCTCAATTAGCTTTAGCAAAGTACCATGTTTCCCCGAAAATAAGACCTAGCCAGACCATCAGCTCTAATGCATCTTTTGGAGCAAAAATTAATATAAGGCCTGGTATTATATTATATTATATTCATCCGGGTTTTATATTATAGTAAAATAAGACCAGGTCTTGTATTAATTTTTGCTCCAAAAGATGCATTAGAGCAGATGGTCCGGCTAGGTCTTATTTTCAGGGAAACACGGTAGATTAAACCTTAACAAATTCTCCTACTGGCACTGAATATCACTCATCAAACTAGCATATAGGAATCCATTATCATTTAAAACTAAAATATAATCCAGCCATTAAGATTTCTCTCGAATTTTAGAATAAAGCTAAGCATCACCAGTCTGAATTCCTCTAAAATGCACCTCCCTTTCCCCCAAAAATTATTTGATTATAGTTGTGTTCTAGACCATCAGTGTTTAATTCATAAAAATTCTTGATATTTTTAGCTTTCCAAATCATCCACTAGCCTTTAGATGTTAGAAAAATAAATTTCCTGGTTAAGCAATAAATTTCCAACTCCACCCTTAAATTACGAGTGAGACTGAAAAGATCTGAAAATATAATTGACAAATAATGACCGAAGAAGACAGACAGTGAGCAGAGAAAAGAGCATTTTTAATTCTTAAATGCCATCTGCTCCATTCTCAGTTCACCTACTTGCTGGACAGGACTCAAATATACCATTGTTCCTTCTTGATGTTTTATTTTGGGGATGGTGTCTCAATGTCTTTGTTTTTCAGCTGCTAAGCCTTTGTTTTTTAATAACAAGATATTTTCTAAAGAATTGCAGGGGTTTTGCATGTGTGACACTTTCGTGTGTCAGTTCTCAAAATAATATCAGAGAATGTAGAACTTTCCAATAACCTGCCTTATCAAAATGTGCAGGTAATTCTATTTTCTAAATAATCCTCATAAAACCACTATAAAAAGATCAATTGATAAAACATTTTACTACTGCAGAGAAACACATTTTACTTTTTAATCTTCATCTAATGTCTTCTACATGCTAGGTACTGCATTAGGCACTTTATAACCTGCATCTCATTTAATTTTCATAATATTCAAATAAATAGGCATTTTCCAATTCTACTGATAAGGGAAATGAGACTCAGAGTAACTTGCTAAAGATCACTTGAGCTGCATTAACATAAGTGTTCTTTAAAATTTTATAAAATTTTTTTGAAAACTGAGAAAAGGGGTGAAAAACACTATCCTACCCTTATTATGAACATTTTTATTATGCTTCAGTAAGCTTTGTGACGTCAACTCTTTTCCATATTTCATATTATTTCTCTATTAGAGTCCAAGAAGTAGATCAAGAAATATGGATAGATTATATACATATAATTGATATATAGATGACGTATTACAGAACTGTACACTAGAAACCTATATAATTTTAATAATCATTGTCACCCCAATAAAGTTTAATACAAAAAAGGAAATATGGATAATTTTATCAAGGACCACGCTTTTTCATTTTTATCATGTTGCCTCCCTAAAACAACACCAGATGCAAGGACAAGCAACTTCCCCTCTACCCCAGGGAGGAAATAATTTACCATAAAATAAAACAAGTCTTTGTGCCTCGCAGAAAGCAAAGGCTTTGGAGTCAGACCAGCAATGGAATCCCAGCTCAGCCTCTAGAGCTGTGCTTTGGACAAGCCCCCAGCATCTCTCTTGCTCAGCGTCAGTTCCCTGATCTTTCAAAGGGGCTAATACTTACTTTGCAGGGTTACTGGGAGGATTATAGATAATGCACGTAAACCACAATGCTTGACATGTAAGAGGCATTAAATAAATATTATAGTATAAGTCAAAGTTCCAGTGAAAACACTGATGCAAGTGTAAATAATCAGATAAGTAGGATAGCATTCCACGTAACAACTGATAACTACATATGAGTAACTTGAGTGATTTTAAATTATGTTTATTTAGGAAAGGTGTCTTTTTAAAAATACTTAGATTATACGATCAGACATTACCCTCTATTTAAAGCCAAATCGACTATGGTGAATAGACCTGGGATTTTTTTTTAAATAATATTTTCAAAAACTGACAAAAAAAATTAAGTTTTCTGCAAAAGAATACCTATATTTTAAAACTGTCTCTAAGTAGTATCACGTTAATCTTTTTTTTAAACAGCCTAAAACATCCCCAGAGGGGAAAGAGGTAAAAATTAAAATATCTTTACCAGACTATATTAATTCCTTGTTTACTGATCCAATTTTAGAAATCCAATTTTAGGTTGTGAAACCTAAACAAACCTTCAAGTGAAAGAACAGATTCATGATTCTACATACACACAGTTAACTAATTAATTCTATGTTTACTGAGGACCTTTTTGACAGACATTGCTGTGTGCAAGGGAAAGAAAAATTAACTTAAAAAGGGTCTGTATTCATGTTTAAAGTCTAATAGCAAAGAGTGGCATATAAACAATAACAATACAATGTGCTGAATTCAATTCAAGTCATCTGAGGGAACCAGAAAACTTCAGTTGAGGAAAAAGGTAATGTTTGATTTAAGACCTGAAGAGTAGGAAATCTCACTCAGGTGAATGAGGGGTGGGGTGAGAGAGAAGGGAGACACTCCAGCAGAATTCCAGCAAGTACAGAAGCAAGAATATAGAAGATCAAGGAAGGCAGGTAATTTAGTATGACTAGTACAGGGAGGAGCTGGGACTGAAATGAGATTGGAAGAAGCAAACCATGGACAGGTTATAGAAGCCCTTTTGCACTTTGCAAAATAGGTGAATGGTTTTCAGATTTTCGTTTCAGATTTTCATTTTCATCTCTGGCAACACTATGAAGGATGTGTTCAAGGAGGACCAGTTAGGCAATTATTGCTATAGATTTGTGAGAGTGGTAAGGGTGTGAACAGTGGGCATGATGGAAAGGGAGTTAGAATCTGATTCCTTTTAAAAATTTTTTTTGAGATAAAATTCACATAATACGAAATCCACCATGTTAACTATTTTAAAGTATATAATTCATTGCTGATTCCTTTTTAAAATAATATATCCCCTGCTATTCTGCTTCTAGTTCAGAGAGATATTAAATGAATAAATATAACTTAACTAGTAGAAATACTGTTTTTTTAAATCTTCACTTTATTAAAAAAAAAGCAGTCACTGTAGAAATTCAGACAATACCAGTATATCAGGTAAAAAGTGAAAGTGTTTCTCTAATGAACAATCCTAAGTACCCAAAGATTTTTGTGTATCCTTACAAAGGTTTTACTATACATACATATACATAGCATTTTTTAAAAACATAAAAGGCATCTGGAATATAAAATTACGTATTGCTCTACATCTTGTTTTCCACAAAAAAATGCCTTAGAAGCCTCCTAAAAAAGCACATCAATTTCTAGTTCCAGTATATGAGCCTGCTCACTTCACTATACCTTTAAAAATTGTATAATTTTTATTTTACTTTTTGCCAATCTAAAAAGTAATTAGTTTTAATTTGATAGCTTGTTTTTCTTCTTATGGCATAGTTCAAATATTCAGAAACAGAAAAAAGATGGGTTTTTTAAAAAAATTCAACTCAAGTTGACAAGTATCTGAGATGCTTAAACGGTATTTTAAAAGAGTGTGTTCAAGACAAACAAATGAGAAAGAAAAACTCATAGACACAGACAATAACTTAGTGGTTACCAGAGGGTAAGGGGGTGGAGGTGGGTGATGAGGGTAAGGGAGATCAAATATATGGTGATGGAAGGAGAACTGACTCTGGGTGGTGAACACACAATGGGATTTATAGATGGTGTAATACAGAATTGTACACTTGAAACCTATGTAAATTTACTAACAATTGTCACCCCAATAAATTTAATTTAAAAAAAAAAGAGTGTGTTCAGGTACTGAGTACTAGAGGAAGCACAGAAATGTACAAGAAATAGCGTAAGACTGACTGACCTAAGGCTTTAGTCCTTGTTCTGCAACAGTTCACTGTGTAAGCTTAGGACTCAGTTTTCCTCATCTACAAAACTAGAGAGCATAAATCATTGCCAGTAATCTTTAAAGCTCTAAGAGCGGTATGGCTCGAAGGCACAAGTGTTTCAAAACACAATGTTAAAATTCCTCTCTATGGATTATTAACGGTGAATAAAGAATACTGTATCTCTTCCACTTGCCAAAGCCAGTAAATTCCACAAGGAAGGATTTTAGTTTTGTTCACTTTTGACTACTAAGCTCCTACAACAATGCTTGGCACGCATATTTGGTAAATGATTGAAAATGGTTTAAGAGCTTCCATTGTGGTAAATTGCCTTGAATCAATTATTTGGAGAATGTAATAAACCCGGCATAGTTTCACTCTTCAGTTTACTTCTCACATTTCTTAAGTGAAAATGCATTAAAATGCTTTTATACGTCTATAAGGGAGTTACATCTACTGACAGTGGAAAGACTCAGATATTCTACCCGCTAGACCTAAGGTCGAACTTCCCCCACCACCTGATGGGGCCCACACTAAAAGTGTCGAAACTCGTATACGCACAGGCCTATAGAAGCCAGGTTGTCCCCTACCCGAGCCCACTCTCTCATACTCTACATCCCGAGAAGTTAGTCCCTTTTCTCGTAAATCCTACAACTCCAAAAACGGCGGAATTGGAGCCACCAAAGACACAGAACCGGACGGGAAAGGGGGTCGGGAAGGAGAGACTAGACCCTCTCAAGCCCCACTCATTGGGAAAAGCCCATGTTGCTGGAAACAGCGTCCTCACCTCCTTCTTTCTTTGAGCAGAGGCGGAGGGAACCCCATAAATGAGCAGCAGCACCACCGCCATAGTTGCAGAAGCACACAAAAACCACCAACGCGCTGCCATGTTCTCTCCTCTCCCTCCCAGAAACGAAACTTTCCTGGGGCTGGGTCTCAGGATAGGGCGTGAGAACAAGCAAACCAGCCCCTATTCCCTCCTCATTGGTCTAGCTCAGCCCGGCCTACCCCTCACATTACGTCACGGCGCTCTACTGAGAGACGCCCGCTAAAAGACGGTTAACTTCTAATTGGTCTCCGTTAGCCAATAGAAAAAGGATAATCTGGAGGTTTTTCATTGGTCCGCTAAGGACGATGGCTCTCCTCTTTCATTTACGTAAAGATGTTGCGCTTCGCGGCTTTTCAAACGCGCGCGTGCGCAGTTGTGAAGCTTTGGGGCTTTTCGAAATCCAAGATGGCTTAAGGTAGATAGAACTGAATATTTTTTACCGGAGTCTCAGACGTCTTTGAAATCCACGTCCCTCCTGTAATATTCTAGAAAAATTGGACTTAGCCACGTGATTGATAGGAAGTATCTTATTTTCTCATGTTGCCGCTAAAGTGTTTCAAATCAAAACAATTTTTAAAACTGGGAAAGCAAAAAATATATTTAATATCCCTGAGGGAGATTTTAAAAAGTAAATAAACAAGAGCTTGTTGAATACTTTCTGTGTTCCAGGAACTGCCATGTAAGCTGAACAGAGCGGACATCAAACTTATTTTTTTAAAGTTTTTATTTCATGATATTTTTAAAGTTAAGCTTCTTGATTTATTAAGTTACCAATAAGGACTTAAATTTCAGGTTATACACATCAAACGTCTTTTTCATTTGCATTATTTTGTTTGGGGGGAATGGGTGCAAAACTAAGGTTGTAAGGAAGCACTACTGTCTTTTTAAAGATTTTGTGTCGTAGTCAGTTTTCATTAAACATCCAATTGCCCTATCTAAAAAATATAATAAAAATCCTATAAAGCTGAAGAAGTTTCCATGTATTTGGTCCAGTTCCCTTTATCATAGTGGGTTTTAAAACTGGGACAGTGGCAGGCAGGTTAGCTCACTTGATTAGAGTGCGGTGCGCTTAACAAGGTTGCTGGTTTGATCCCCACATGGGCCACTGTGAGCTGCGCCCTCCAAAACTAGATTGGAACAACTACTTGACTTGGAGCTGATGGGTCCTGGAAAAACACACTTAAATAAATAAAAGTTGAGAAAGAAAACTGGGATGATTTTAACGGAGATAATAATATATTCAAGAGGAAAAAACAAAATAAAAAAAATTGCCCATAATTTATACTTATTTTGATGATGTGGAATATCATAACTACTCTTTCAGGCCCTGCTGGGAAACACATGCACACAGAGAAAAATCATTATGTTGGAGAGAGAAGGAAATGTATAAAAGTGAAAATAGCTTGTTCTGAATTGAAGAGATGTGATCTAGAGATATGAAAAAATTAAAAACATTTCCAAACACTCATAATAAGAAAAGTACAAAATAAAAGTACAATGAGACATGCTGTATGATTCCATTTATATGACATTCTGGAAAAGGCAAACTCAAAGGGACAAAATAGATCAGTGGTTATTAGGGGCTGAAGGTGGAAAGAGATGTTGATTACAAAGGGGCCACAGAAGATTTCTGTGGTGATGGACCGTTCTGTCCTTAATCGCTGGGGTGGTTACACACTATATGCATTTGTCAAAACTAACAGAACTGTATAACTAAAAAGTGAATTTTACTGCCTGTAAATTTAACAAATAAAAATTCAGCTAAATTTTAAAAGTACACAGAGAAATCTGACGTTTCATGTTGGCAAAAATTCAATAAATGCTGCCATCAAGGCTGTGGGTAAACAGGCACACTTATACATTGCTGGTGGAAATGCAAAGTGGTACAACAACTATTGAGGGTAATCTGACAATATCTAAAAAACTACATACACATTTACCTTTTGATCCAGCAAGCCCACTTCTAGCAATATACTCCAGTGAGAAAATATATGTGCACGAAGTTATTCATTTCAGCACTATTTGTATTTGAAATATTCTCAGAACTACCTAAATATTCAAATATAGCAGACTGATTGAGTATACTATGGTACATAAACACCATAGAGTATTTCAAAGCTGTAAAAAAAAAGGAGTGAGGAAGAGTTGTGTAAATGATATAGATTTTCAAGACCTGTTAAGTAAAAAAAAAAAAAAAGCAAAGGAATATACATATTATGCTACATTTGGGTATAATACAAGAGAAAATATATACATATCTGACCATTTTTTTTTGCAAAGGGAAACAAAGTTTAAATGAGAAACTAATGATATTGGTTACCTAGAGGAGGTGGAGGAAATGAAGTAGAAGAATTAAGGGAGGGAATGACACTTCTCTATACCAGTTTGCATAGTTTTGAGTTTTGGAATTATATTAATACTTTTAAAATTAAAGTTTATTGGGATGACAGTGTTATTATTATTTTTTTTTAGGAGAGCACAGCTCACAGTTGCCCACGTGGGGATCGAACTGGCAACCTCGGTGTTTTTAGTACCAGGCTCTAACCAACTGAGCTAACTGGCCACCCCAACATTAATATTTTTAAGTAATCAAAATATAAAAGCAAATCATTTAGTTTTGTAAGATGAAAAAAAGTTCCGGAAAAGGATGGTGGTGATGGTTGCACAACAATGTGAATGTATTTAATGTCACTGAACTATACACTTTAAAATGGCTAAAATGGTAAATTTAATGTTAAGTATATTTTACCACAATTTAAAAAATAAATTTTAAACTTTATAAATCAATAAGAAAGGGAAAATAACTTAAATCATACACAAACAGATAAAAAGGAGCCCAACTCTATTTCAAATGAGAAACAGCCACGCTAAACAACAACAAAAAACTAATCTGAATAACATGTGAACACACTATTTTGATTATATACCATGATTCTAGAGAAAAAAAATAACTACAAGCAAATCTTGAACTCTAAGTATGTTAATTTTTCATACTCATATGACTACAGCAATTCTGAAAATAACATTGTGTGTAATACAATATGTAAAAACATTGATGTTGAGTGGCCAGATGGCACAGTTGGTTAGAGCCGAGCTCTCAACAACAAGGTTGCCGGTTCAATTCCTGCATGGGATGGTGGGCTGTGCCCCCTGCGACTAAAGATTGAAAACGGCAACTGGACTTGGAGCTGAGCTGCGCCATCCACAACTAGATTGAAGGACAACTACTTGGAGCTGCTGGGCCCTGGAGAAACACACTGTCCCCCAACATTTCCCCAATAAAATTTATATTTAAAAAAACAAAACATTGATGTTGCTGAGAACCAGGATTCTCACTGAAAAAAGGGAGCTACAAATATGAAATGAGAGAAAGTAAAGAAGAATTTTTGGGGGTTGGACTGGAATTGGAGGTATGAGTATAAACTTTCATAACATATATTCCTAGCTCTATTCAGTAGGACTAGAAGCAATGGCACTTCAATATCAATGAACACACCTAGTGCCAAATCTAGCTTGCTAAATCCCATCCCTAAAAGAACTTAGGCCTCCTTAAAGAAATGGCTGATTCCAGTGCTGAGGCAGGAAAAGGACAAAATGAGCCTTGAACATATTGTGTCAAAAGTAAAAACATGCTAAAAAAATAATGGAGACATGTCAAAAAAAGACAGCTGGAAAAGTGACTCCTACTGACTACATCTTGCAATGTTGTTCATTAAAATGAATCCTGATGGTAATGGATTATAACATTGAATCCACACTGATAACGAAGAAATAAATAGGGGGAAGATAAAATTACTCCACACGGTAGAACATCTATTAAATATAGCAGAAATGGGGGCCGGCCCGGTGGCTCAGGCGGTTGGAGCTCCGTGCTCCTAAGTCCAAAGGCTGCCGGTTGGATTCCCACATGGGCCAGCGGGCTCTCAACAAAAAAAAAAAAAAAAAAAAAAAAAAAAAATAGCAGAAATGATAGTTAGAAAATCACTATTTTGCAATTTTCAAACTAGTAATTTATTTAGGCAAAAATCATCAATGGATACGAAAACTAGTGGGTGCAAATTTGATGAAGGATATTTACATAGTCTCAATGTATTCTTCACATTACTTATTAATTACAAGGGGAAAAACAGTAACTTTATAGTAAAGGAACTTGGAAGTCACTCTTATCGAATGATTAAAATTGGAATTACCAGTAATAGGTCAATCTAACATTTTTTGGGGGGGCAATCTAGTATTATATGCTTCCTGATAAGGTGTCCTAAGAACACATCAATTACATAGTATTCCTGTCAGAAGTACATAAACTGAATCTAATTACCAGGAAACATCAAGCATACACAATCGAGCTCCTCTAGGAGCCCTAAATCTATGTTCAAAGTGTGTGTGTGTGTATGTGTGTGTGTGTGATTCTTCAGTAAAATATCATTATACATCATGTATAAAGCTTGAAACTACATTTCCCAAAAAGCCTTAGCCTTCCGTGCTGTAAAGAAGGTTACGATTTCTATTGGTTGTTCAGGACTCGCGAGATTTCATTAATCTCATTAAAGAGCCCTGCCCAAAGCCATTTTGTTTTTCAAGGCTGTTTGCAAGGGTATTTGACGTGAAGTTCAACAAACCAGCAGCTGCATCTACCGCAGTTCTGTCTTCAGGCTACGGCTTCATGATGTTTCCCTTGGCCAAAAATGCATTAAGTCGTCTCCCAGGTGAGCAAAAATTGTGCGCAAATAATTTCCAACTGCCTTTTATACATTTGTCCTCGTGGTCGCTCATGACCCGTCTCTCCACTTGTATCCCTATTTTCTAATTCTAAATGCTTAGTCTCCCATCTTGCCCCAAGCAATTGGGAAAATGTCCTTAGCGTTAGCTTAGTTATCCAGTGTTTCTGTTGCGGCTCACAGCTCTCTGTTACCGGAGTCATAAGCTACTCCTTTTTAAATTCATTAACCTAACGATTTCGGGGAAGAACACGCTTGGTGGACACCTCTTGTTAAGTAATTTCGTTAAATTCAGCTTTGGGGATACATTTACCCAAAATAGAAGTCTCCTCTCCAATTCCTGTAATCGTAACGGAAGGAAACTAAATCTAGCTCTTCATCTGGTTTCATCGCTGGGAGACAACCTAAATGGTACCCCTGCAGCTTTTATGCTATTTGTTGGTTATTAGTTGCCCCGAAAGCAATTGTGGTCATTTTTTTTTTCTTATCTAAGTTAGGCAGGTACAGGGACATTTTGAGACCAGCGTTATGTATTGAGAATGCACTAGACTGGAAAGAAAAAAATTGTTTCCATGATTGGTTTGCACTCTAGGTGACCTTGAGTAAAGTGAACAGTTTTTTTTTTGACAATGAAAGTGACCATAAGCAATTATCGTTTAGCTTCTTTAGCTATCTTATTTTTAGTTTATAGAGTAATTGGTGGTATTACTAGATTGTGTTCTGAACACTCAAAGCAGCTTTGACAAAAAACAAAAAAATAGTTGTGCGACTGTTTTTTGACTGTTTTCTTGTAATCCCAAAGCCTCCTCTTTTAACTCTTTAACATAGGAGGAACTTATTTAACCTCTTTGAACCTCATTTTCCTCCTTTTTAAAATAGGAGGTTAGTAAATAAAACCTACCTCGTAGATTTCTTGAGGATTATATGAGATTACAATAGGTAGTAACTAAACCATTTCTTGTCACAGAGGAGAGGTCTGAAAAAGTCTACTTGAGTGACCCAAGTGTTGAGATGTTTCAGAATTGTTTGGTAATCTTAATTTCTTTGTCCTTTGAGCAGGTAGGGCCTTGTTGTAACTCAGGAAAGGGTTTTTTTTCTCCTGTTTTTTTATTTTGTTTTTCAATGGGGAATTAACAAATTTTAACTGCTCTAGAGCAGAATATATTATGAAATGTTTGTAAATTTGCTCAGCCCAAGTGTGACTAAAGGTGAAAAAAATTTAAGGCAGTTAAGAGAAGAAACCATTGGGCCGGCCCGGTGGCTCAGGCGATTAGAGCTCCATGCTCCTAACTCCGAAGGCTGCCGGTTCGATTCCCACATGGGCCAGTGGGCTCTCGACCACAAGGTTGCCACTTCAATTCCTCGACTCCCACAAGGGATAGTGGGCTGTGCCCCCTGCAACTAGCAAAGGCAACTGGACCTGGAGCTGAGCTGTGCCCTCCACAACTAAGACTGAAAGGACAACAACTGTGTCATAACAACTTTTAATATGCTTTCCATTAGTACATACTTAAGTACCTTTTTGAGGCCCTAAAACAATAAGGACCTGTTACCTAGATTGGAGGGAAATTAAAAAACAGCTGGAATGAACAAACGAAACAGAAATACTCAGATACGGAGAACAAACTGATAGTTGCCAGATGGGAGGAGTATTGGGGGGGATAGGTGAAGGGATTAAGAAATTCAAATTGGCTGTTACAGAATAGCCATGGGGATGTAAAGTGCTGCATAGGGAATATAGTCAATAATATAATAACTATGTATGGTGTCAGGTGGGTTCTAGACTTCTGGAGGAGAATACTTTGTAAGTTATATAAATGTCTAACCACTAAGCTTTATACCTGAAAATAATACAATATTGAATGTCAACTGTAATTGAAAAATAAAAGATAAAAATAATAAAAATGGAAACTATAAAAGAAAAAACAGCTGGAAATACGCATTTTCCAGTCTTTGCTCTTTCCCAAGCCCTCCTAAGTGCCTCCAGAGGCAGTTTGAAAACTCTTACTAAAATAATAGTAAAAGCAGTTTTAATGTCATTCTGCTCAAACCTTTACCTCTACCAAAAAAAGTGGCCCTTCATGATCCTTTCTGGTTTTACCCCCTATTACTTATCTATACAACCTGTCCTTGAACCAAATGAAATTGGTTTTCTAGTACACTGGGATTTTTCTCTCTGCATTTTTTCAGATTCCTCTTTCCCACATCTACAGAGCCAAATCCTACGTGCTATTCAAAGTGCTTAGCTAGCATTCTACTTCCTCGTAGTATAGTGATTTGCCTACATGTCTGATGTCCTCTAGACTGGAAGGTACCTGACGACAGGGTCTGTGTCTTACACCTTTTCACATACTCCATTTCTTTTAGCGTGGTGATTAGTAATTTTTTAAAAGTCAAGATTAGTATTTGGAGGGTTTTTTTTTTTTGTAATTTTAAGGCCATAAACATTTACTGTGCTTTAATTTGAAGTTTATTTTGAGTTTATTTTCCCTTTATATTGTAAGTTGTTGATCACTGCTAAGTAAACTAGTGAAAATTTAGGTCATAAATACTGAAATTAATGAATAGGAGGTTATACAAATACCAATTTGTAGAGAATGTTACTGACATCACCTGTTCTTTACCTCCCCCTCAACATTTTATTACGAAAACTTTGAGACATACAGAAAAGTTGGAATAATTGTATGAAAATCTACATATCCACCACATAGATTCTACAATTAACATTTTGCTATATTTGTTTTATTATGCATCTAACCATCTGTCGATTCATCTAATTTTTGTTGCCTTTCAAAGTATGATACTTTTAGCTACAATATGGTTTTTTTTTTAACATTTTATTGAACTGCATAGTACTGTAAAAGTTAACTTCGTTGGTTTTCCAGATTGGCAATATCAATTACATATGTTATCTTTTCTGATAATTCTTGAATATGCTTCCATATATATATTTTTTTCTTTAAGCTCGAAGTATTCAGCAAACAATGGCAAGGCAGATTCACCAGAAACGGACACCTGATTTCCATGACAAATATGGTAATGCTGTTTTAGCTAGTGGAGTCACTTTCTGTGTTGCTACATGGACATATGTAAGTACTATTGATTGATAATTTCTGGTTTAGATGTTTTTTATTCCCATTTAGCTCATGTATTTAAAATGTTTTTACATGGCAGTGTACATTTCTAGTTGGGAGGGACTTGAGAGATTTTGTAATACAATCATCCACCCAGTGCAGGAATTTCTTTCAACATTTAGCATTCATCCATCATCTGTTCATAACATTTCCAATAACAAGTTGTGTACTAGATCACAAGGTAGCCCTTTCCATGTTGTATAGCTGTTTAAAAGGATCATATGTTGTGTTAAAATCTGCCTCCCTATTCTACCCATCATTCCATTGCAACACAGAAATTCTGATCTCATTTCCATGTATCAACCATTAGATGTTAGAAAATTGCTATGTATCCTGGATCTTCTCTTTCAGATTAAATAAGCATCCTTAGTTCTGTCAGTCATTTGTGTTACATCGTTTCCAGGGTTTTCTCCATTTTGGGTCACTTTCCTTCATTTAATTAGTTTTTTTTTCTAAATTCTGCTCTCAGAGCTGAATACAACAATTCTGAAGGATGAGCTACAAAGTAGCTTCCTTTCAATAATTTAGTGGGTTTTTCTTTGCATCTTGCATTTAATAATTTACTTGTCACTACTTGCTGGTTAAAAGTAAGAGTTTTGATGTTACAATAAATACATAAATTGATTTTAAAAGATATGAATTAACCCTTGCCTTAATAAACAAAGACACTTGATTCTTGGTTCCTGAAATCAGATATACTATTAAAATAAGTGTGTGACTTAATTAGAAGAGTAAACAGATGTTGAACAAATGTGTAATCTGGGCACTTTTGGAGGTGAAGTGCTCATTCATAAAGGGGTATTACAAAAGTGCTCTTTGGCAGTATTTAGGTAGTTGTGGTTGAGTGAAGCAACATTTTGAGGAGATAGTATAAAAATGTGAAATGTAAACTTGAGTTAATTAAATAAAATGAGAAATTCAGTTCTTCGGTCGTACTAGCTACATTTCTGTTGCCCAATAACCTTATGTGGCTAGTGGCTACTGTATTGCCCAGTGCCGATAGAACATTACCTTCATCTCAGGAAATTCTATTGAACAGCATTGCTCTGAGAATTAGGATAGTAATTAGGTTTGCTGACATGGAGGGCTCTATATGCCAGGTGAGTTTCTGTGTGTTTTTAACCTATAGAGCAGAATAACTTTGTCACTTTTAAGAAATAGTCTTTAAGGGAGATCGGACTCTGGTTTAAACATACATAACTGACAGCATTTTAATTCTTACAGACAGCAACACAAATTGGAATAGAATGGAACCTGTCCCCTGTTGGCAGAGTCACCCCAAAGGAATGGCGAGATCAGTAATCATCCCAATTGGCATAATACTGAATTGTTTCAAAACCAACTCCTAATTGATGCCAAGTGAAAGCACCGTGTAGCCATTAAAATATGGCATGATTGAAGAAATAAAGTGCATTTGAAACCTTCATTGTAGGTTTGTTTCTTTTGTGAATGAAACCAAGCTTGATCACTTTTCATTTATTTCACCTTTGTGTTGATACTAAAATCTAAACACCATACAACTTTTTAAAAAGCTTTTTTGTTTTAAACTGGGGAATATTGGGGAACAGTGTGTTTTTCCAGGACCCATCAGCTCCAAGTCAAGTTGTCCTTTTCAATCTAGTAGAGGGTGCAGCTCAGCTCCAAGTTAAATCCTTTTCAGTGTAGTTGTAGAGGGCGCAGCTCACTGGCCCATGTGAGAATTGGACCAGCAACTCTGTTAAGAGCTCACACCCTAACCAACTGAGTCATCCGGCTGCCCTAAATAGCTTTTCTGTATGAGGTAGTGTGAAAAGAGAATTTGGCTCTCACCTGGAAGTCGACTTTAGTAGGCTGAAATTATAGTTCAAGAATAATTCATCACAGTTATTTTTGGTCATCTTTGAGCTAAAATTCAGATCTTGGTCATGCCTACTACTTTCTACCTCCCATTTATTTTTGTGTTTGGAATTGACATTATTAAGTCATTTTCACCCCTGCCAAGAGAACTAAGGGTGCCACCAGACCTATGGTAAGAGTGGTCCTATCAAATATACTCCTAGGATGTCTGAAAACTAGCTAGCTCCTTGGTTCCCTTGGCACATTTATCTTAATTAGACCTTTAGATTTTTCAGCATATTTATTTGTGATATTTATGATGATATTAATGAAAGGATCTGTCAAATACAGTTTTTCACGTATCTATAATCAGTGACTTCTGCTGTTGACTTTCTGTAATTATACCAACTTTTGGATTTGTGGATTATTCTGATTTCAGTATAACTGACATTGGATTTTATATGTAAGATTTTAACCGAAGAAAACATGATATCTACGCCATATGCTTTATTACTTCCTTGGCCAAAGGCTATAAAGTAAGCCTCATGTAGTAGTTTGTTGATGGAGCTCAAGGAAGCAGAAAATGGAATTTTAGTCGAGTATTCTATCTCTATTAGCTAAATTAGAGATTTCTAAAATTCATTTATGTGATACTATTATCGGTTAAGTGGCTCTTAGGGATCTCCAAATTTACCTGATGTAGATAAGGATTTATTCTTAAACATTAGAAATTTTTTTACTTATTACGTGAAATATAGGCATACCTTGGAGGTACTGAGTTCTACACCACAATAAAGTGAACATCACAACAAAGATTTCAAGAAACCCCTTTCTTTGCTCATCTGTAAGAAACAATTCCTCATCCACTAAAATTTTATGGGATTGGAGCAATTCAGGCATATCTTCAGGTTCCACTTTTAATTCTAGTTCTCTTGCTATTTCCACCAAATGTGCACATACTTCCTCCACTGAAATCTTGGATCTTCTCAAAATCATCCATGAGGGATGGAATAAACTTTCCAAACTGTTAATGTTGATATTTTTACCTCTTCTACGAATGACGAATGTTCTTAATGGCATCTAGAATGGTGAATCCTTTCCAGAAGGTTTTCAATTGGCTGCCCAGATCCATCAAAGGAATCACTATCTATGACAGAGCCTTACAAAATTTGTTTCTTAAATAATAAGACTTCAAAGTCGAAATCACTCCTTCATCCATGGGCTACAGCAGGCATGAAAACTATTAACCTTGTGCATCTCCATTACTAAGCAGTAATATTTTGAAAATCTTTTTGATCTGAGCAGCGACATGGGCTTAAAATATTCAGTAAGCCATGTTGTATACAGGTATGCTGTCTTCCAGGCTTTGTTCCATTCAGAGAGTGCACAGGCCTAGTGGATTTTGCATAATTCTTAAAGGTCCTAGGATTTTCAAATGGTAAATGAGCATTGGTTTCAAGTTAAAGTCACCAGCTGCATTAGCATCTAACAAGAGAGTCATCCACTCCTTTAAAGGCAAACATTGACTTCTCTAGCTATGAATGTCCTAGATGACATCTTCCAATATAATGTGTTTCCCTGAAAATAAGGCTGGGTCTTATATTAAGTTTTGCTCCAAAAGACGCATTAGGGCTTATGTTCAGGGGATGTCATCCTGAAAAATCATGCTAGGGCTTATTTTCCGGTTAGGTCTTATTTTCAGGGAAAAGCGGTGGTTTGTCTACATTGAAAATCTTATTTAGTGTAGCCACCTTCATTAATTAGCTAGATCTTTTGGATAACTTACTGTAAATTCTACATCAGCACTTGCTGCTTCACCTTGCACTTTATGTATGGAGACAGCTTTCCTTAAACATGAACCAACCTCTGCTAGCTTCAAACTTTTCTGTGGTTTCCCCACCTCTCTCAGCCTTCCAAGAACTGAAGAGAGTTAGGGCTTTTGTCTGGAATAGACTTTGGCTTAAGAAAAAACGTGACTGGTTTGATCTATCTAGACCACAACTGTGTCCCTATATCAGCAATAAGGCTGTTCCACTTATTTGTGTGTTCATTGGAGTAGCACTTTTAATTTCCTTCAAGAACTTTTCCTTTGTATTTACATCTTGGCTAACTATTGGGCACAAGAAGCCTAGCTTGTGGTCTATCTCACCTTTCAACATGCCTTCCTCACTAAGCATAATCATTTCTAGCTTTTGATTTAAAGTGAGAGACGTGTGATTTTATTTCACTTGAACATCCAGAGGCCTGTGTAGAGTTATTAATTGACCTAGTTTCAATATTGTCATGTCTCGGGGAATAGGGAGTCCTGAATAGAGGGAGAGAGATGGGAATGACTGGTGGATGGAGCAGTCAGAACACACATTTATTAAGTTCACTGTCTTATCTGGGCATGGCTTGTGGATCCCCGAGACAATTACAATAGTAATATCAAAGATCACTGATCACAAATCACTGTAACAGATACAATAACAATGAATAAGTTTGAAGCATTGCGAGAATTACCAAAATATGGCATACATTCAAGAAGTAAGCAAATGCTGTTGGAATATGGCACTGATAGATTTGTTTGACGCCAGGTTTTCACAAACCTTCAATTTGTAAACAGCACAATGTCTGGAAAACAAAACACAATAAAACTAGGTATGTCTGAACTAGAAGAGTGGTCTCATGGCAATGGGTCCTGTTTCCTTATTAAATGCACCAAAGCCAGTAATTTCATAGTTTGAGTAAAAAAAAGAATGTGAATGTCGCTGTAAAACAAATAGGTTGCAAGATTGGTAACTATATAGTGCCACTATTTGATAAAATTTGAATGAACACTGTATATCTAGCATGAATGTTGAAAAAGACTGAAGTGTTCAAATGCCTGAGACATAAGCAAAATAAACTTGTCTTTAAGGAAGTTTCAACCTTCCATTAGATTATTTACCTTTTCATTACCGAATTGGCACTAAGAATTTTCAAGGACTGGTGGTAATTTTCAGTGATTTGTACCACTTCTGTCAGGTAAGTGATAATTGTCAGCTATTCTGATAAGCAAAAAGAAATACATATGACATTTAAAACCATTGCCAGCATATATGTTTTGTTTGTTTGTTTTATAAATTTGTATTGGGGAATATTGGGGAACAGTGTGTTTTTCCAGGGCCCATCAGCTCCAAGTTGTTGTCCTTCAATCTAGTTGTGGAGGGCGCAGCTCAGCTCCAAGTCCAGTTGCCGTTTTCAATCTTTAGTCACAGGGGGCACAGCCCACCATCCCATGTGGGAATTGAACCGGCAACCTTGTTGAGAGCTCGCACTTTAACCAACTGAGCCATCCGGCCGCCCCTCTGGGAGCTCAGTGGCAGCTTGTTGTCTTCAATCTAGCTATGGAGGGCGCAGCTCACTGGTCCATGTGGGAATCGAACCGGCAACCCTGCTGTTCAGAGCTCGTGCTCTAACCAACTGAGCCATCTGGCTGCCCCTGCCAGCATATATGTTGTTTTGTGTGATAAAACCTGGTGGGCATCATTGAACAAATTTAAAACTTAACTGGGTAGTTAATTTTGTCCTAAAACTACCATGGCCACTACCAGAATTGAAGCAGTAGTTTAAGTCCAAATTATTTTTTGCCATCACAATATTCTGACCTTGCAGTTTTCCTAGAGTACTCAAAGTTTTAGCCTCTCACAAATGCACTCAACTTATCCTGTAACACATTGCTTAGAGAGTTTTAATAATATCTAGAGTAGAAAGGTTGTCAAATTAGTCTCCCCATCAAAAATCTGTATGTGTGAAGAATTTGGGTGATTTGTGTTAGAAGCATTGCCAGTCCTTTAAATGTTATTTATTGTAGGGTTATAAAGTATTTTTCTAAATTACAGTGAATGTCATAAATTCCACTCTTAATTTGACTCTAAAACAATTATTTTAGCGGTTATATTCTGTTCTTTTAAATTCATTAAACTTATCTAGAACTAGGTACCATGGTAGAGGCATTGATGTTGAGTTCTCCCCCATGACTATTAATTTTATTGGAGATATTAATACCACTTTTAAGCATTTTTGGGGCACCTATAACTATTCATTCCCAGAAAACCTGATTACTTCTTGAAGACATTCCCTTCTATTTGAAAGCTCATTTGAAATAATATTGTGCAGAATAATATGTGCACATTGACAACTCGTGCAACATACTGTCCTGGAAAGTAAGGAGTCCTGAAGCTAATTTTGTATTTATGTGGATGGGTGTAGGGGGGGAGAAGGAATAATTCCTTCTGAAATACTTAATTGTAGACCTACAATTTAGATCTGTGTACAATTTTAAGTGTTGCCTGTCGAGGCTTAATAGGAATTTGACAACAGATAAGATGGAAATTATTTTATTTAACACATATATGCTTATTGTGTGCCAGACACTTTTCTAAGCCTTTTTACAAATATTAATTTGTTTAATATTTGCATTTGTGTACTATTTTGAGTTTCACAACATTAGACTTGATACTCTTTTTGTGGAAACTGGGTTCAAATGGTTCCACTTAAAAATATAAAGAATCCTGTTATTTTCTCCTACATCTTTTTCTTTTTTTAAGTGTGTTCTTCCAGGACCCATCAGCTCCAAGGCAAGTAGTTGTTTCAGTCTAGTGGAGGGTGTATGTCATAGTGGCTCATGTGGAGATTGAACCCGCAACCCTGTTAAGAGCTCTCTAACCTAGCTCTAACCAACTAGGCTAATCGGCTGCCCTTTCTCCTACATCTTATAGATGTTTAATGAAAGGAAATATGAAAAGACCATGTGTCTATTAGAAATTAGTGAGATGAAGCCTCTCCCTCTGTTAATGTTCATAGTTTTAAAAATCCTAGGATTTTGCTGGTTTTTAAAAAGTCAAATTGGGAAAAAGGAATAAAATAATACATTTTTCTCAAATGATTTATGTACCACTTATTTATTGCATTGTGTTGCTGTATTTTATGCATCTTATTTCTATCTAAAACTCATAGTGATAGATTCGTCAATATTTTTTGCATCCTTGGGATCCTCTAGGTTTTTACATGATGGATAAATGAAAGAATAAATGTGGAAACGATTCAGAGCTTGGAATGGTGATGTGAAGGTAGTGTGAGGTGAGATCCCTGCCCTAACTCCCACACACTCACATAAAGATTATGAATTTAAAAGTATTAATTAATACATGTATCATTTAATTAAAATTTTTTTGAGATCATTTTTCAATGGAGGGATGAAGGCAAGCTCGCAGTTCTGGCATTTACATCTGGAGTTAAAAGCTATAGTCTAACAGAAGTACATTAATTTCACGCTGGGAAAGACTGAGCTATGGCGAAGATGATTTACAAGGAGGGTACTTCTTGGCTGGAGATTAGGAAACTACAGATGACGCAGGTTTGGGTGGGGTTTTTGTTTTGTTTCGGTTTTGGTGAGCTGGGGGAAGGCGGCTCTGCAGCACCAAGGGATTTTGTTTTGTTTCGGTTTTGGTGAGTTGAGGGAAAGGGGCTCTGCAGCACCAAAAAGAAAGACTTCCTCCCAAGACTGCGTGTCAGCCAGGGGACACCAGAGGATGGGAGAAGCTTGACTGCAGTTCTCGCATTCTCATTCACGTGACTTGTCCCTCTCTCCGCCTCGCCAGCCCTACTTCCGGCCTGGCATCACCCGGAAGTGGGGGGAGTGAGGGAGGGAGGGGTAAAGGCAGCCTGCCCGGCGGCGGCGGGGGAGGGGGGTGGGGGGTGTGAAGGAAGAGAAGCAGCGGAGGGAGGAGTTGCCGCCGCCGCCTCCGCCACCGCCGCCGCCACCATCACCACCACCAGCGCAGCTACAGCCGCCGCCACTTCTATGACCTCTTTCGGTTTGTAAGATTGGAGTCCGCGCGTGTGGATTTGTCGCTGCCACGGGCTGCGTAGCTCCGAAGGTTTAACCGTAGGACAGAAAAACCAGGTAAGTCCTGTATAGGCTTCCCGTCGTCCCCTTCTACTGGAGGGGTGTTCTGTACTGTCAGTCTATACTACCGAGTGTGGCGAGAAGGTCATTCTAATCTGGGGCAGTCTCCAAACTCACTTCTTCACAACTCCAGTATTTACAACACTCCTGTTTTATCTCCCCTTACAGGGGTTAGAGATGGGGAGATTAGGTCCGGACCTGTGTCACTTTCTTGGACCCTCCTGGGGAAGTGTCTTGATCATCCGTGGCCTATGTTATTGCCTAATTAATTGAAGGTACAGGTCTGTGCCCGGTATTGGAAGTCACGTAGACTGATCACCATTATTAATGAAATAATACAACAAATTATTTTGCTGCTTCCCTCGGTCTGGAAGCATAAGCTAAACCGAGAGAATGCTCTTGTTTCTATTTCGTTTTGTTCATTCTGCCTCTTTCCTAGTAAAGTTACTCGCCATCCTTGTTGCACCCTGTGACATCTTTGTCACTTTTTGTTGTAGACGGTGAGGTTATATTAAGCACTGACAACTCTTACCGTTTCACGGGTCAATATTTTTCAGCATCTCATCTTTGTTTTAATTACAGCCTCTTCATCTACAGTACTATGGTTTTGTATTGAGACTTAATGTGTGCAGAACATTGAATTAGGGGATACTGAGGTGTGGGAAGTGGTAGAGGGCACCCACAAGGAATAGACTAGAGTATTTGGCATCAAAAGAGTGTGCATTCCAGTTAGTTGAATTCAGTTATGAATACAGTGGGTTCTAGCAGCCCCACTGATCAAATAACTAGGCTGCTTATCTCATCCTTTTTAAAGGATATTTTGAACTGAGATACTATTTTTTTTATCGTTCAAACTTTCTTGTGTCTACAGTCATGAGACGAGAGGGTTTTCTTGTACAGGAGGGTCTCAATGTATTAGGAAAGACTGATGCACCCTTTTAATCTCACTAATATTGTGTATTAGAAACAGAAAGTGTTATGACTTGCAGGGAAGGGAGCATATGAACTGGACCTTGAAAAATGGATAGGATTTAGTTTTGTAGAGTAGGGCAGTCCAGGTAGAAGAAATAATGTGAGCAAAGGCCTGGGGACTAGAAAGATGCAGGACATTGAACAACACATTGTGTGTCACATTCTAACACAGCCACATCTTCCAAGATTTTACTGGTTAAAAGAAAAAATATATATAGAATACAAAACTGATAAGCTTACAACAATATCCAACTACCCTCCAGCCAATAAAAAAACTTATATAGAGAAAAAGTCATGAAATGACAAAAACTTCTATTAATGTACGATATTGAATTCTAAATGTAAGCTCCTATCTAAAAGAGAAAAAATGTAAAGCTTGATGTATATACTTTAATTCTGATTGAGTGTTGTGTCAAAATATAATTTGGAATCATTTTTTAAATTGCTGGGAATGAAGAACAGCATTGTTTAAAGCCAGAAGTTTTTCCCCAAGGAATTTTTGCATTTCTTTTTCTCCTCCAAATTGATTTTTCTGTTGGTCTGCTTAACCTGGTTGAAACTATTCTGTTCCCATCATAGTCTTAGAAAGCTCGTGATTTGTGGCCTCTAGGTAGTGTTAAACACTAATCCCTCCAGAAGATAGGTTAACATCTCTGCTCTCTAATGCAGAAGGTTGTTTTTCTTTGAAAAATGCATACAGAAACAGTAAAATTTGTTTGAAAATGAGAGAAACAGAGAGACGCAAAAATAACCCTCAACTACCACACTACAGCCTTTATTTCTATGAGGGTTCTGAGGCAATACGTTCCTTTTTTATAAATCCTTGTTATAACTGATTTTATGTATATGTATTTAAAATTACTTGGCAAACTTTAATCAAGAGTTTTGACATCCCAATGGGTGAAAATAATCTTCATTTGATGGTTGGTAAAATAAATTGTGAGGAGGGAGTAGTCTGAGGTGATACAGGCAGTGGCATAGATGAGAATAATATCTGGGAGTTTTGTCTCAAAATTTCCTCTATTCGTCTTTGTTAAAGGGCAGTACAGCATTTAAATGTTTCACAGAGTTTTGTTTTTAAACAGTGATTTTCTTAGGACATAAATCGAGATGGGGACAGGGAGCGGGGAGGCAGACAGGAGAGACAGGCAACAGTCAGACCTATTCAGTTCAATTTACCATGCCAGCAATCATGTTTTTTCACTTACAAATCTGTCTTCAGGTTGATTTAATGTGATAATAACTTGCTTACTTGCTGAGCTAGTATGGCAGGAAAAGTTATCACAAAACTTTTAGAATGTGTTTCGTTAAAGTGAAAGGGTAGGATATTTCTGGTTTCATAAATATTTCTAGTTTCTCCAGCACTGTTAGAAAATTTAAGTGATTTACTCATCTTTGTGGGCTCAAATGTGTACTATATTGGCAGATTACATCAGTTTTCACAGATACTTCTTTTCTTGAAGGAAACGACTATAAAATATCCCCATATTGAACCAATTAGTTTCACTTTGTCCCATGTTTTCTGTCCATATTTATAATTATACAGCTCAAGTATTTAATTTTTTAAACCTGTTTTTACTTTATAATTCTCTAGTGTAGAAGTCCATCTTTCCAGACCTATAATCAGAAGTGCATGTTAACAATTTACTAATTGAAATACGTGGGTTATTTCACATCTTAGGGAAATTGTTTTAACCTGGCCATTTACCTTAGTTGATTTGTGAAAATTAAAGTTTTGTTTTATGCTGTTCTAACTGATGCTGATCCGGGTTGTGCATTTGATGTCCCAACCAAAATAGATAGGGAGGCAATAATACTGGGATAAGTTCCCTCCCCTACTCCCACCTGAGAGTTTGCAGAGCACTGTATATTTTTCGGAATTATGAAGAAAATGGTTTGTGCTTCGTGAATGTTCACCTGAAGCACACTACCTGCCACTCAGGATAGGGGAACATTAAGAGTGCTTCTGTTAAGATCTGAAAAACTGTCAACAGAGATATAAGAATAGAGCGAAAGAATTCCACAGTGGAGGGCCCTCTAAAAAAATTCTCAGGACTATTTAGGATAAATTTGTATCTGACCTCTACTGTCGTGAGGATACTAAAGAGCTGATCCTTGAGCTAACAGAAAAGCTTACAGAGACCTTAGTTGTTAAATAGTTCCAAGTATAATCTCCTTTGTTGACTTACGCTTATAATGGTAGGAAAAAAGTTTTCTAATTTTTTTGGTGATGATAAAATTATTTGCTCTAAGAATTTAATTATTAAATTAATTAGTATTAACTTAATAGTACTGCATTAATAATATAAAGTATCAAACATTGATTACTAATATATCAATTATATTATTAAAACACTAATATTAATATTAAATTATTTGTATACAACTAGTTTCATTTTGTCCAATAAATGCTTTCTCTTATTTTACTGTACCATTTTCACTGTTAATTTTAAGTTCAGATTTTTAGCCACAATATCTTGGTATTAATTTCTAATTATAACTGTAAGTGCATTTTTTTATTAGCAATCAGATTGGTGTTATATGTCTTCAGGTATTGTCCATCTAAAGCGGTGTTTTATGTTGCTCATCTTTTTGTAGCTAGGTGATACTAGGATTAATTTTAGTCATGTAAACATTTGTAGTCTTCAGATAGTTTTAAAGCCTTAAATTCATTGTATGATGTTGGATAAAGGAATAATTTATTTAGTACAGTATATTATTTGACCTTAAGTGTCAGGGTATGATTAGGATTGCCTAAGAGTTTGTCTACTGTATTCTTACAGAAATAACCCACAAATTCCTGTTTCTTAACTTTAGGGCAAGTGGTAAGTCATGGGATCCTGAATCTTTTACTATTTTTTTTGTTGTCGTTGTTGTATAGAAGTGAAAGAGATCAGAACTGTTCCTCTGTCTGGCATGAAAAAATAAATCTGGTACTTTGTCTATTATTTGCAGTTGGGTAAGAGTTGACATATTCTTTCATAGGACCAAATTTTATTCCTAGACCTGGCAAGTGGCTAAACTGAGATTTAAAGAGAGTCAGTCTGACTTCAGAACCTATGTTCTTACCTAACAAAAAGTAACTATATTTGAAGAATATAGACATTTGAGCAAAATTAGATCTATTGGAATTAAGTTCCTTGTTTGTCCTAAAGTGAGAAAGGCTCATTTCTCTGCTTTGAAAGTACGAATGAGCAAATTGATTTGATGATTAAAAATTAAAGTTTTGGTAGCTCAAAATTTCCGTGGTAGTTTCAAACTAAATTCAAAAGTAAGAACACATTGTTTTGCTTTTAGTTAATTACATTGTTTTAAATACATGCTAAAAGACCTAATGTTTAAAATGGTATTAGTCTTATTTGTATTCTCAGAGTCTCCTGGGAAGAGAAAGGAAATGATTCATGTGTGTTTTATCATCTTTACAGTAAGCACATCTTTGTACTTGCCAGACTTTGATATTTATAATATGTTTAGAATTTAAATTGTACAAAAAGAATATGCAGTAAAAGTTGATAAGCATAAATTGGAACATTGCTGGTTACATTTTCTGTACTAATGGATATTATTCTCTTGATAACTTTAAGGCATCTTAATTAACTTCACCATTGTATTGTGATGTGCTGTTTTGGGTAGGCAATACTATTAACATAGGATTAAGAGTGGGGTCTGTGGCACCAGACTGCCTGGGTTGTAATCCCACCCAGCTCCTTTGTTTACTACTTGCATGACTCTAGGCAGATTTCTTACCTTTTGTGCCTCAGTTCCTTCCTGTTTCTAAAATGGTAGCAATAACAGTACCTACCTCATAGGATTGTCAGTGAGTTAATACATGTGAAGCCCTAAGAGCAGTGCCTGGCAGGTAGTAAACACACAAAGTTTAGTTAGTTATGCTTTTAATCCTTATTGTAAATGTAGTTTTAACAACTTGTATAATAAAAATTTTAATTATAGTTTTGCTGTACTATAGATTTAGTAGACTACAGGAGCAATATACCAATCAATCAGTACCTGCAAGCAAAATTTAATTTTTACATTACACCACAGAAAATGGAAAACTAAGACTGGGAGGGTACATTAGCCTATAGTACACCTACAGTATGCAGACATGGCATCTCAAAACTCATTATGACAGCTAGCAACTCATATCACCCTGATGTACTCATTCTACATCTCTGCCAATCTGCTTGTATAATTAGTAAGCCACAGATTCTGGGCCATTGAGATTTTCTAGATTATTTCACTAATTGCCAAATGCTGAACCATACTTGTACTGAATGATTTCTGAAATATAAAATGTAGGCAATGGAAAAGGCTTTATTCATGTCTTACCTACTCTGTAAAATAGTTGCATTCTTACAAAGTTATGTAAATTGAATTTTTATAATAAATTACATCAGCACTCCAATTAATAAATGTTTATTGTGTGTTTATTGTATATCTAGTGTTTACGTAGGCCCTGTGTGATATGCAAAGAAGCATAAGACATATGCTCCAATGTCCAGCCAGAGAAAGATGTCTAATACCAGACAACTACAGAGAAATTAGGTACTAAACTACGATGTATATTCTAAGGGTATTCAAAATTAAAAGAGAAAGTGAGTACGAGTATTTGACATGTTTCATGGAGGAGTGGGACTTGGGTTTATTTACTCATGCAATAGTTATTTGAGAGTAGCTACCATATGCAAGGCTCTTTGGATATCATTGTGAACACAACAGATATGCTCCTGCTGTTTTGGAGTTTACAGATAAGAGTGATGTGATAGGATTTAAATATGTGGAAGAAAACATTCTAGGTGAGGGGACCAGTCTAAATAAAGTCATACAAAGAAATGGCAAGCAGTCCATCTGTGTGGCAGTGAGGGCACTTGCCTGATTGTAGTAGAGATTTTTTTGTTGGGGAGGAGTATTGAAAGTAATAGTTGTGGGCCATCTTTGGAGTGCTTTGAGCAGCTATTTAAGTCTATGAGAAGTGGGGTGGAACAGTCTTGTGGGACTGAGCCCTTAACCCATGAGATGTGACCTGGAGAGGTAGATAGTGCCAGAATTAAGTTGTAGGACACTCAGCTGGTGTCACAGAGAATTGCTTGGTGGGAGAAACCCCCATGCATCTGGTGTCAGAAGGGTTGTAAGTGTGGTAGTAGTATGAGAGTAAAGGGGAAGTACGGGAGGGACAATAGGGTTTTCCCAATACTGTCATCTTTTGAATGCTTCCAACAGCTATTAGGTTGATACAAAAGAAATTGTAGTTTAAAAGGTTAAAAATACTTGCAAAACTGCAATTACTTTTGTACCAACCTAATATTTAATCTGTGTGGAATTCCTTTGGGTACCCTTTTTTGGAGAGGGTTAGGAGCATGGACCTTCCTTGGAGTCATATTTTGGAGTCATACTTCCTCAATTTCATTCCATCTCCACTTTAATTTGTTTCCTGAGTTTAGAATTTTGTATTAAGTTTTCTTAGTGACACAACTCTGTAGGCAATAAAATGACATTTATACAGAGCAGCTGGGGTCAGTAACCCTAGTAGCACCAGGTAACATTGGAGAGCAATGTACACATGAAGTGCTAGTGGGAAGTCCAAGGAGAGAAGTCAGGCGAAGTAGGAGGTGTTAGGCAAGGAAAGAAATACATTCTGTAATGGTTGGTAGAATGCCATCAGAAATGTCTTCAAGCAAAACAATACATTTACCCTTATTTCCAGTTGTGTTTCTGTAAGAATAATGTTGTTCTTTTGTCCAAAGATGAGGAGGACAAACTTAACTGCAGTTATTTGACTTGGCCATTTGAGGACTACCAGTGGTCGTCAGTTTAGGTTCTGTTCTGTGTTTGAAGCATCTGGTCAGTTTTAGATTATCTTCTATATTTGAAGCATCTGGCTAGACCATTTGTGTCCTAGTTTTATGTAGTACCTAAACACAGCTTGGTCAGAGGCTTATGTAGTACTGTGTTTCCCCAAAAATAAGACCTAGCCAGACCATTAGCTCTAATGCATCTTTTGGAGCAAAAAAATTATAGTAAAATAAGACCGGGTCTTTTTTTTTTAATTTAATTTAATTTAATTTAATTTTTTTATTATTTTATTTTATTTTATTTTATTTATTTATTTTTTAATTTTTTTTAGACCGGGTCTTATATAAGACCGGGTCTTACGTAAAATAATATGACTGGGTATAATATAATTTAATATAAAATATAATACCAGGTATAATATATAACATAATGTAAGACCAGGTCTTATATTAATTTTTTGCTCCAAAAGACACAGAGCTGATGGTCTGGCTAGGTCTTATTTTTAGGGAAACATGGTAAGTTTTGTTTGTAATCTGTGTTAGTAGTCTCTCAATTTGGCTTAAGGCATGAGTGGATTGCCAAATGAATGCCTGTTATGACCTGCCTTATTCTCTCTTGTTACATTTGGATTTAATATAAGTACATGTTCTAAGAAGGTTTAACAGTATTATCCCGGCACTTTCTAGATTTTTTTCCCCACCAGACAAGTTAAAATGATCATACAAAACCATTTTTGTCTCCTCCCAATCCTTTATTGTGGTGATCTCCAATCTTATATGGAGGAGCTTCTTTTAATCTGAGTTTTGAGATTAGGGCAGATACAGACATTTTAGTTCCTGAGTAGTTGCTGGCAGTGCTGTTCTCTCCTTTGCCCTGGAATGTTAGTAGGGACTCTTGGCAGAAAGGGCTGTAGCAGAGAGGGGAAGACATCACTGGGAACTAGCTTCAAGCTCCATGAGGTGAGATTTCTAGATCTACCAGTACATCCTGATTTGCAGGTTGGAGACTCCCACTTTATTTCATCCAGGGCTGTTGTCTTACACAACTCCAGGGGGCAATAGTCACATTATTAGTCTGTAAAAATTATGACATGGAGTTATGCAGTATGGCAGCCTGAAATCTATCCAAATCACTTCTGTTTTTAGCTCCAATTTTCCCCTCAATACCTACATGTACCAGCATGGTAGTCCCAAATTCATCACTTGGATTTCACTTCCCACCTTAAGGCTCTCCTGTAATCTAACAGAAGAAATTTAGATCTTTGAGGATATTAAAGAGTTGCATCTGTTTTCTTTAAGTGTACTTGCCGGTAAAATGATGATAACTGCTCTAACTCATAGATTGTGGTGAGTATCGAGTGAAATAATCTATGTAAAAGCATTTTGTAAATTATAAAGTGCTATGTAAATATAAGGCAATATTCTTTCTTGATGTGTTGTAGTAGAAGGAGGACTGAATTTCAATCAGGAGTCTGGTGTTTAAGTTCCAATTCTGCTGTTAACAAACTGTGATTTTGGACAAATTACTTTGTGTTTTGAGCCTTTGTTTCTTTATCTATAAAAGGAAACTAATAATGCCACTTCTCTCTACCCAGAAACCTGAGTTATTTTTTTCACACCTCACATTCAATTAATCACCAAATTGTTTAGTTTTTGATAGTTCTCAGACGTCCCCCCTCCTTATATGCACACGTACATAAGATAACCTCCTAAACTCACACACACACACACACACACACACACACGTACACACACACAAACATATATACCCCTACCTCAAGATTTTAACTTTAGTTATCTCTCAGTGGTGGACTGATTTGTTGTTTATTTTTGTATTTGCTTATCAGTATATTTTTCTCCAGCTGCCATTTTTTTCTTACATTTTAAAGGGAAAAAAAAGACACAAAGCATCTCTTCTGTGACTTCTTTGCTGAATTTCCTTCATCCTTTAGGTCACTGTAGCATACCATTCAGCCCTGAGCTCCTTGAAGGCAGAGCCTTTGTCGTATTCATTCACCTTTGTATCCCCAGCAGGGCCTAGCACAGAACTTAAAAGATACTAGGCACTTAACAATATTAGTAAGGTGAAAAGGAGATGGAATTATGTGCCAAGTACTTTACGTATGTTATCTGATATATTCCTCTAGCAGTCCCATGAGTAAAAGTTACCTGTATTTTTCAGATGAGGAAACTGAGCATCGAAGAAATCAAACAATTTGCTGAAAGTCACACAGCAAATAAGTGGCAGAATTTAGATTCAAGTCTAAGTTTGCCTGATGCCAAAAATGTTCTCTTTAATGTTATCAAATTAATGAATTGCCTAATGAATATACTTGTTGTCTCCAATGAAATAATTTATGAAAGACTCCATTGTAAATAGAAATGTGCTCTATGAATGTAAGGATGTGTTATTGTCATTTCTTTCCTGCTATGTTCCCAACCACACCCTTGATTCTGACTAGGCAAACCTGCTTTCCTGCTCCCATGCACGATATTTCCACTTTCTATTCAACTGGCAATTTAGTTTTTCATATATCTTTTTATATTGCCCAGGTTCTAACCACTCTATAGAAACTTGGCTCTTGATTATGATAATGAAGCTTTTCAGACTAAGCTAGCCATTTCCAGCAAATTCACTATTGTGTGTGCATGTTGAGGAGACTGATTTGCAATTATGTGGCCAGATATAATTTGTTTCATGCAAAAGTATGGCATTATCATCTTTGAATATAGATACACTTTTCCTAATTTGATCTGGTTGTCTATCTCTGTGCTATGTCCTACTTTAATTTCCTACATTCACAGTCATATCTTTTTCAAAAAGAGGTGCTGTCAGAATTAATTTTTAGCTAGAAGATGTTAGTAAGTTCAGTCTTATTTGTGTGTGTGTGTGTGTGTGTGTGTTCATATGTTCGTGTGCATGAACCCTTCATCAAAAATAGAGGGGAAAAAGGCAGATAATGCAAGAGAAGAGGCACTTAATTTATTTCAGAGAATATACTACTATATTTAGTATATTCTCTGAAGTAAATTATTTAAAATAATTTATTTTAGAATATACTAAACCAAAATTAAGAATTTAGTTATAGCTTGACTCTCCACAGATTTTCAGAATTATTAATAGAAAGGCAAACCCCCTTTAAAACAGACTAACTGAAGGGAAGCATCCACTTTTTGAAAACTGCATGTCTAAAATGGGGGAAAAGTAGCTCCCTTGTAGGTAAAGCATATTATTTTACTCTACCAGAACCAACTTTCAAAGATTTCAGGCTATTTTAGAGTCTTAGTTTTGTGAGATGACAAAGTTCATCTTACTGCTTTCTAAGATGATTTTTAAGATTACATGGCCATAGAACTGAGGAATGAATTCTGGGGGAAAAAACAAAAAACAAAAAAACACACACCCTTCCTGCAAATTATAATGATTTTGCATTTTGAATTCCAAATATAGTAAATATTGATGGCTCTTTGTCTTGATTTTTGTTCAACAAATGTGCACTGATTTAAATTCATATTTTTTCCCAGCAATTCAGTGGATTTGATATAACCATTAGTATTCGGGCTTCTGCTTGTTTGTGATAACAAAGCACTTGAAACTTGCCAGTTTAAAAACCCTTATAGGAACGGAATGATGTAGGCCTTCTCTGAATTCATTCTCGTTTACGTGTGTAAAAATACCAGGCTAAACAGTTGTCCTTCACAATTTTGAATTGCTAGTTCCTTTTTTAAAAATTGAGCTCCCACACCTTTCCAGTATGCAATTATTCATCCTTATCTGTTCTGATAGTGATTCAACTTTGAACAGGACAGAATGTTAATCAGATTTTCACCTTTATTAACCAGTCTATAAAATAGGACATCAAAGGAACTGAGGGGTTGGGTGTAGGTGGGAGTATAGATCTGGACTATATTTATGGAATGTGCTTCATGCTGAAAATTGCTCTTTGGACCTTGGTTTAATAAAAAGAGAAAATTTATGAGCAATACTGGTGTTGGGAAAAGTCAAAATATTCTGAAAAAACAGATAGGTATATTAAGTTAACTTTTAGGTTTCAGTCATACCGCATGGATATTTCAACTTTAAAAAGTAAGACAAAATAGTTTTTTTTTAGCAATATGTTAACTGCTTTTTTAAAGTACTGGCAAGATTGGTTGTATTCTTACCTGATAGGGGAGAAACCTTTGCGTCATCAGCAAGATGGGTCACCAAAGCATACTATGTATGCTGAGTATTATCCAACACAAGTCAAATGCTAGTGTGTATCGGGTTGATGGTATAAATCTACCTGGTACCTTTTGGTTTGGCTGATTATAAATAGTGTCACTGAAGCCATAGTTACAGGCTTTATCTCTGTGGGAGGGACTTGTCCTTTGGAGTCATTAGCTACTATGCTTGTAACTCTGCTGCACGATTTTCAGAATTCAATTTGTTAATTAAGAAAGAGGCTAGTCCAGAAAAGAGCTCAGCGAACCTCCATCAATACCCATACCTTTGTCTTCATGATTGGGAGGGTGTGTGATATCCAGGCTTTCAAACACAGACATGTTTTCATTATGTCACTCATCAGTGGAGGCTACACTTAGAAACTTATTCCTTTGAACGTCTGGAATATTCTGCTCAGAAAGTGTCTCTGTGGTTTCAACTCTAGATTCCTTTTGCCTTTATCTCCAGACTCTAGTCCCAAAACTTTATGGTCTCAGAGAACCATGGAAAAGCCTTGGCTCACTCTAAACATTTGTGGAAAGGAATGGGGCTTTTTTTTCCATCTCTATAAATTGATCTCAACAAATGTCTCCAGAGTTACAGATCTATAGTTTTGCAGTTGAAACTAAACTACTTTTAGGTTCAATAGGCTCTTCTATATTGAGTAGAGAAGTTTTAGGTGAGCCCCTGGGAATCCCATGAAATTGAGCCTTCAATGTGGCCCATGGTCTTTTGTAGTCTACAGTAACTTTTTTGAGCATCTTTAAAGAATGAGATATTTTGCAGAAGTGAATTTTGCAGATGACTAAGTTTACCCTTTCAGTTTTAGTCTTTCAGAGATCTTAAAGGTAACCTGGACCAATCTCTTACCTGATGCATGCACCCTCCGAAATTATCTTTGAAATACCTTTACTTTTTCTAAAATAAAAATACTTTTTTTCTCTTATTAGAAAATTAGTAAATGGTCAATGTAAAAACAAAATCCAGGCAATATTTAGATATTTCTCTTCACTGAGCTTTGATTTATCTTTATAATATTTATTACTACTTGATTTTGTGTATTTCTTTGCTTGCTTATTCTCTGTCTCCCTCATGAGAATATAATCCCCACGAGGGTAGGGATTATGTCTGCATTCTTCATTGTTGTATCATCAGCACCTGGAATAGTACTGGAAACACAGCAGGACTTTAATAAATATTTGTAAAACTTATCCTTAATTTCACCATCTGTGGAATAGCCACTGTTAAGGTTATGGTACAAATTCTTCCAAAAGTATTTTTCTCTTGGGTGATGTCAGAAACATGGCAGCATTAGGGGAATTTCATTTCCCCATAAGGAACAGTGCTAAAGTACTATTAATATGTAGTCTAGCTGCATTATTGTCTAAATAAACTTCTGAAGGCCAAGTTGTGAACCTAGCCATCATGTATAATGTTTTTTCTATGAGAAAACATGTTTCATCTTCAAAATCGACTGAGAAAGAGCTGTTCAAGGAACCTATTTTTAAATTGAAGATACTCATTCAATAAATGTTAGTTGAGGGCCTATCATATGTGTGCAGAGAAATACGCTAGGCACTCAGTGGATATTTCTTTTCTTGATAATGCAGTGTTAATTAAGGCCACCCCAGTCACCACTTGTTTTGGTCAGGGCAGGACAACTAGTTGCAATTGTAACTCTGGAGAAAACATTACTGGAGTATGTCTGTTTATACTAGGCAGGAGACCAGGGGGAGGGGATTCTGTAGAACTTTGGGGGCTATGATAGAAGGAATAGCTGCCCAGAAGAGCTAAAAGAAAAAGGTATCTAGGAAATGGTAAGGAAGTGTGAGATTTGGAAAATTTAATGTGTTTGTTTCAGATTAAAGGGAGAAGAGGGTACTGTTTGCATATCTTCTCAGAATGAGTGAGAATGGACATTCAGGTTGAATTGTCTGTCACCAAAGAGCCATGTGTATGAATATTAATATTTGCATGTACCTGTACAAAGCTTATCACCAGTGTTCTGTTCTTGAGAACAGTGCCACACTGCTGTTACAGTATGTCTAAAGAATCTCTTGAACCCACCCACTATTCCAAATTTAATGACTGTTATCTTAGTTCATGCCCTCATCTTTTGCCTGAACTGTTCTTTCCAGGCAACACAAAATAGAGGAAAGATCATACTTTTTGGAGTCTACGAGGTGTCAGTTGGAGTCAGACTATACCGTTCATTAGCTTCTGGGCATTAGGCAAAGAAGCTCTGATTACGTCTCTGAACTTGAATTTCATCTTCTCTAAAGGAGGATAGTTTCACATGGTTGTTAGGATTAAAGTGTTTTAAAATGCTTGGCATATGATAGGAACTCAATAGCTCTTGATTACTTTTCCCTTTTATTTTCCTCCCCTACACTCCATATTTCCACCCACTACCAGCATCATCTGTTTTTCAAATCTTCATTTGAAAAAAAATGTAAAAGTAGTATATGGGGCTAAACATGGCCACCTGACCACACATGTGTCTCTCTTGTTCTTCTCAAACTCTATTGATACAACAGTAAATAAATTTTAAAAGGCTTAAGCCTGCAAGGACAAAAAGAACATGAGAAGGACATCAGCAGAGAAGCTGTCTGAACACATCATTGGAAGATAGGAAGCAGAGGAATAGCGGGAACCTTCCTGCAGAGGGGGATATCAATGAGAATGGGGTTCTTTTGTCTTACATTACCCATGAGAGACTCAGAACTTGAAGGTAAGTGGTTTTTCCTGAAAGGCGAGAAGTCTCGAGACCCAGAGCTGAAAGTAAGGAAAATGTTTTAAAAACTGTCAGAATGGGGTTGGTCCTCTCAGGTCTCTTTCCTTTCCTGCTGCAGTAAGGGCATCCTCCCACCTATCCTCCAACCCCCCACCACCCTGGGGGGCAGGAGACCAGGAGGAGAGTCTCTGGTCTAAGTGAACCTGAAAGGCTTAGAGCTCTCTGATGATGGGCATAGTGGAAGACACTGAAACACAGGGCTGAAAACAAAGATTCAGTGGGAGTCCACAGACTAAATGGTCAGCCCCTTCCCCTCACCTTGCTCCAAATATCATAGCCTGGTATATGCTCTCCAGGCATGAGATTGGAGAATTCTTCTCTTGAAAAAACAAATGACTGAGAGAAAAGAGTTCTGGATACTAAGATATCAGGATTCCACAGTGAAAAAAAACAGCTGCTATTTACCCTGTGTTGAAATGCATAGTGGTTAACAGCATGGACTCTAGAACCAGACTTTTTACGTTTGAGTTCAGACTTAGGTACTTACTGGCTGTGTGTCCTTGGGTAAGTTACTTAACCTGTTTATGCCTCAGCATTCCCATCTGTAAGATGGGGACTGTAGTATTTATCTCAAAGTTGTTGTAAGGGTTAACTGAGTTAATACATGTAAAGTACTGCTCACAGTAACTTCTCAATAAATGTTAGCTGAGGAAGGAGGGAGGTGGTGTCCTGGGACTTCTGCAGCTGACAAAGACAGCTCTAGGATTTAGATCATGCCCTACAGTGATCAGGAGCCTTTTTCACTTAGGGTGGAAGATGGGGTCTGAACAGAGGCTTTGACCTCAAAAATGGTTCCTTTCCCCAGTTCCTCTCCCTCTTTCCCAACTCTGTTTTTCTAGGAACATTCTTGAGCTGTAGGACAGAGCTAGAGCACTGAGCTCTTACTATTCCTTTATTCAATAAATGTTTATTGGGTGCCTGCTCTGTACTAAAAACTGTTCAAGCTGCTGGAATGACAGCAGTGAACTAGGTCAATAATAATATTGTGCTAGCATTTATTGAGTGCTTACTGTGTACTAGGTTTTGCTCAGTGCCATATGTATATACATGTATATACATATACATATAGTATATATAGTGCCAAAAAGTGTATACACATTTTAAGAAAGGAAAACTCTATTAAATTTGTAATAATATACACTGATAACAAAAGATGAATGCAAGTCACATTTGACTTCTGCAATTACAAGAGGAGCTCAAAGTGGTTACCATCAGTGTCCAGACACTTCTGATGACGGCGAACTACTGCTTGAGCAACGTTGACCAAAGTGTCCACTTGTATACGTATTTTTGGCACCTCTGGTATGTATATATGTATGTATGTATCTATATGTATACACACACGAGATCAGACATTTAAGTTCGCGAACTTGTTGCAATGATGTTGCTAACCTTTTTTGATATCAGAGGGATTATTCATTATGAATTTGTACCTATTAGACAAACCGTTCACCACGTTTACTATTTGGAAGTGCTGAAAAGGCTGCATGGAGAAATTAGACGACCTGAACTTTTTGCCAACAATTCATGGCTCTTGCATCATAACAATGCACCAGCTACATGGTACTGTCTGTGAGGGAGTTTTTAGCCAGTAAACAAATAACTGTATTGGAGCACCCTCCCTACTCACCTGATCTGGCCCCCAATGACTTCTTTCTTTACCCGAAGAGAAAGGAAATATTGAAAGGAAGACATTCTGATGACCTTGAGGACATCAAGGGTAATACGATGACAGCTCTGATGGCCATTCCAGAAAAAGAGTTCCAAAATTGCTTTGAAGGGTGGACTAGGTACTGGCATTGGTGCATAGCTTCCCAAGGAGAGTACTTCAAAGGTGACCGTAGTGATATTCAGTAATGAGGTATGTAGCACTTTTTGTAGGATGAGTTCTTCAACTTAATTGTCAGACGTCATACACACATACATATATGTGTGTATATGTGTGTGTGTATATATACACATGTGTGTGTATATGTATATATATATGTATATATATATATATATAGATATAGATATATAGTCATTGAACTCTCATAACAACCCTATGAAACAAGCTGTTATTACCCCTGTTTTACAGACAAGGAAATGGAGGAACAGAGCTTAAGTAACATGCCCAAGTTCCCACAGCTAGCAAGCAGCAGAGATGGAAATCAAACCCACTCAGTCTGGCTCTTGAGTCTGTGTTTTTAACCATAATGCCTCCTTATTCTCATGGAGCCTATGTTATGGAAGGGAAAGACAGACAGCAAATAAGTAAACAAAGAAAATAGATATCAAGTAGTGGTAAAGTGGTATGATAAAATATGAAACAAGAAGATTGTGATACAAAGGGACTGGCATAGGGTATCTTTTGATGGAGTGGTCAGTGTTTATAAGGACCAGAGGATGTAAGTTACAGTTCTTTAAGATTTGATTACTTAAAGTATTGCTGTCTCTACAGCTTTGCAAAATGCCCTATCTATGATTTGATTCCTAAAGCTACCCACACATTTTAATATTCCTAACAAAAAACAACAGCAATTTATGGGCATCGATGGCTTACTGAGTATGAAGGACTGTACTAAGCAATTTGTATAGATTCCCATTTTATTCTCACAACATTGCTGTAATTATTATTTTTTACCCATGGAAAACTGAAGCTTAAAGGGTTCAAGTGACAGTCCCAGCCAGGGCTTTAAATTCAGCCAGTGGCAGAGCCCCCAGGATTCAAACTAAGATAGCCTGATTCCAGAGACATTGTTCTTAAATACTTATCATTTTACAGATGAAGTGGTTTGTCCAAGGTAACTTTTTTTATAAACAATAATTGCTAACTTTTATATAGACTCGAAATATTCTAAGCATTACTGGATCTTCACAATGTCAAGGAAGCTTACCTATGTTTTGGAGCTTCAAGATAGGATAAGCAACACATTTTGAGTGAACAAATTTCTTGTGCTATAGGATTTTATCACCCAAATTGGAAATTGTATTCACATGAAATAAAATGTGTAAGTTATTTCAGCACAAAGCCAGAGCCAGGATGTGACACCACGCCATTTGACTTCAGGTATAGAGCTGTTACCATTCGACTGCAAAGTAAAAGATAACATATAGCTTATCTCTGTTCAGTACACTTTGGGAAACCAATCTAATGAAACTGCATATAACAATCTCCAAGGAATGTTTGTTAAATTATTGGTAGTTTCCTAAAACTTTTAAATTTCTCAAAATAAAAGCTGAATGAAGAGTTTTTTTTCACAGATTTGGAGACAGTGCAGGGGAATGGTCTAGAGTAAGAGCTCTGAGATCAGGTTGTCTGGTGCCTTCTTCTCATCTTCACTGCTTGATTTACTGACTGAAGCGTGACTTGAACAGGCAACATTTCCCACTGAGTCTCAGTTCCCTTAATTGTGAAAGAAGCGTAGTATAGGATCTTCCTCATAAGAAGGGTATGAGGACTAAATGAGACAACCTTTCTACAAAGTGCTAGGCATGGCCCCTTTGGGCTGGCTACCTGTCGTCTTGGAAATGGACCCTCATTCATCATCTATGAATCCAAAGTGAAGCTTTGGTTCCGTTGCCTTGCTTTCACCACTGCCTGAAGTGTTCTAACAAGTAGTGTGCATGAGTTTTATAAGAGAGATTTCCCTGACATATTGTTGCTTGGTGGAATTTTTTTCTTTTTATGGTAAAATTATATAACAAAATTATCATTTTAACCATTTTTGAGTGTACAGTTCAGTGGCATTAAATACATTGATATTGTTGTGCAATCATCACCATCCATCTCCAGAACTTTTTTCATCTTCCCAAACTGAAACTCTGTACCCATTAAACAGTATTGGTGGCAGTTTTTGTTTAGTTGTTCTCAGCTTTGTGACTGAGGCTGCCAGTGAGGAGAAATGTTACTCTCTATGAAGATAGACATGAACAAAAAAAAATGTGATTTGAGATATGTATTATCCCAGAAGCACAACCCGTAAATTAAAAATGCCTACAATGGACTTTATTAACATTAAAAACTGATTCTTTAAGAGAAAATGAAAAGACAAGTAACAGACTGGGAAAAAAGTTTTTCAAATCACATTCTGGCAAAAACTTGTATCCAGAATAAAATTTAAAAAACCTCAGTATTCCAACAACGAGAAAATAAACCAAATAACAAAATGGGCAAAAGCTCTGAACAGACACTTCACCTAGAAGATAAACAAATAGCAAATAAAGGAAACACAGATTAGGCAGATGCAAATTAAAAGCCATTAAAGAAATGCAAATTAAAATCAAAATGATACCTTTTTTTTAAAGATTATATTGGGGAAGGGGAACAGGACTTTATTGCGGAACAGTGTGTACTTCCAGGACTATTTTCCAAGTCATGTTGTTGTCCTTTCAGTCTTAGTTGTGGAGGGTGCCATTTTGCTTCCAGTTGTCCTTTCAGTCTTAGTTGTGGAGGGTGCAGCTCAGTTCCAGGTCCAGTTGCCGTTGCTACTTGCAGGGGCGCAGCTCACCATCCCTTGTGGGAGTCGAACCGGCAACCTTGTGGTTGAGAGGACGCACTCCAACCAACTGAGCTATCCGGGAGCTCAGTGGCACCTCAGCTCAAGGTGCTGTGTTCAATCTTAGTTGTAGGGGGCGCTGCCCACCATCCCTTGCGGGACTTGAGGAATCGAACTGGTAACCTTGTGGTTGACAGCCCAGTGGCCCATGTGGGAATCGATCCGGCAGCCTTCAGAGTTAGGAGCATGGAGCTCTAACTGCCTGAGCCACCGGGCCGGCCCCCAAAATGATGATCTTAAGGAATGTACCAATCTGATTGAGGATGTTGGTAGTGGGTAGGTTGTGTGTGTTGAGGGCAAGGGGTACATGGGAAATCTGTGTCCTTTTTGTTCAGATTTGCTGTGGTCCTAAAAATGACCTAAAAAACAAAAAAATCACAATGAGATTCCACTATACACATACTAGAATGTCAAAACTGAGACGTCATCAAAATGGCGGCATGAGGTGAGTCTCTGTAAAGCTCCCCTAGAATTTACAACTAATTGAACAACAGTAACTCCACAAAGGACTACCTGCACAGCAGACAAGCAAGACGAAGAGGCCCAATACTGAATAAACGTAAAGGTGGGAGAATCGCGAAAGCGGGACAAGAGGGAAGGGAGAAGTGGGGAGACAGAGCCGTGCGGGCGCAGGTCGCATACCTAGCTCAGTGCTCCGAGCTCGCTGCATCCCGGAACTACCGCAGCTGCGGGAGAGGGAAGAACTCGGACTGCTAGGGCTCCGCTTATGGCCCACAGAGCTGAGGGGGCAGCATATAACACGGCTGAACCCAACGCTCACGGCAGAGACCTCGGAGAAAAGACTGAAGGAAGAAGGCTGAAAACCGTGGTTTAAGCCCTCACTGCCGAGTAGAGAATGGAAGCCTTAGGCACTGAGACTAGCCGCCCCCTCCCTACCCTCCCAGAACTCGCACTGCCCCTACCTTCCCGGTGCTAGAAGCGGAACAATAGCAGTGTCAGAACAAAAGAACAGAATATTTGCTGTTCTGAGAACTGTGGACCGCAGACACAGATTTGCAGCCCAACTAGTTCCAGCAAAGGGGAGGGAGCTGTGGAAGCGGGATCGGCTGTGGTGGTGGTCGCCGCCATTGTTCTGGGCCCCCTCTCACAACTCACCCCACCCCTGGCCCCACCTATCTGGGCGGACCACTACAGGAGTAAACAGAACTGCTGAAACATACGGGCTCTGAATCTGGTGCAGAAAAAGCTTTGGAACTTCAAAAGCTCTCCGCATCCCCACAGGGACGTGGCGCCTTATGACCCAGGTGAACTGTTAACAGAGGAGAAGCCCGTTTCCCAGGGAATCCCCCCATTGTGTGAGAAGCTGGAATAGTGGAGAGAAAACATAGCACTACTGTGTGAGAGAGGAAAAAAAGGCTGCAGTCGGAGAGAAAATAAAACATTCTACCAACAAGTATTGGAAAACAAAAGAAAGACTTCTTTCTATCAACCTGTTGCAGAAGCCACTCCTGTAGATGTCTAGGAAGAGAAATAATAAATCAGTAATTGCCATGAATAACCAAGACAACAAGACAGCTCAGAAAGAAAGTGAAAAGTCTCCAGAAAAGGAACTTAAAGATATGGAAATATGTGACTTAAATGACAGAGAATTCAAGATTGCAGTACTGAAAAAACTCAACGAGATGCAAGAAAACACAGAAAAGCAATTTAATGTACTCAGAAACGCAATCAAAGAACAACATGAGCGTTTTATGAAAGAGATTGAAATTTTAAAAAAGAAGCGAATGGAATTTCTGGAGATTAATAACTCAATAGAAGAAATCAAGAATGAAATAACCAGCTTAGGTAGTAGAGTTGACCAGATGGAGGAAAGAATCAGTGACATCGAAGATAGAAACCTGGAAATTACGCAGATGGAAGAAGAAAGAGACTTGAGACTTAAAACAAATGAAAGAACTCTACAAGAACTTTCTGACTCCATCAGAAAGAATAATATAAGAATAATGGGCATACCAGAAGGAGAAGAAAGAGAAGGGAACAGAGAATATATTCAAACAAATATATTCAATTCAACCTAATTACTTCAATTCCAACAAGGTACATTGTATTGAAGCTGTCTAAAATCAATGACAAAGAAAGAATCCTCAAGGCAGCCAGGGAAAATAAGAGTAACCTACAAAGGAAACCCCATTAGATTGTCATCAGATTTCTCAGCAGAAACTCTACAAGCCAGGAGGGAGTGGAACCAAATATTCAAAGTATTGAAAGAGAGAAATTATGAGCCAAGAATAATATACCCAGCAAAGATATCCTTTAGATATGAAGGAGGAATAAAGACATTTCCAGACATACAGAAGCTGAGGGAATTTTCTAATACACGACCTGCACTACAAGAAATACCAAAGGAGGCTTTTCGACCACCATCAACAGGGACATTTTGTGGGAACATCAAAATGGGGAGAGTAAAGGCCTGAACCGGAATATGGGAATGGAGAAAATAAGTGTACTGAAGAAAATGGAATACTCTAAATATCAAACTTTCCTTTATATAAACTTAAGAGTAACCACTCAAAAAAAATCCAGAACTGAAATATGTACTGTAATAAAAGAAGAAACAGAGGGAAACGTAGAATACCACCACACGGAAATAATAGACAACAACAAAAAGGCAAAAAAACAATGGAGACACAGCCTTGCCAGAAAACTAAAGATATAATGACAGGAAATCCAACATATCAATCATCACGCTAAATGTAAATGGACTGAAAGCACCAATAAAAAGGCACAGAGTAGCAGATTGGATCAAAAAACTAAACCCAACCATATGCTGTCTCCAAAAGAAACATCTCAGCTACAAGGACAAGCATATTCTCAAGTGAAAGGGTGGAAATTGACATTCCAAGCAAATGGTACCCAGGGAAAATCTGCTGTAGCCATAATGATATCAGATGAAACAGACTTCAGGGTGAAAAAGATAACAAGAGACAACAAGGACATTTCATAATGGTAAAGCGGACTATACAACAAGAAGACATAACAGTCATCAATATTTATGCTCCCAATCAGGGAGCACCCAAATATACCAAGCAACTACTAACAGAAGTAAAGGGAGAAATTGACCAAAACACAGTTATACTAGGGGACTTAAATACATCATTGACAGCTATGGATAGATCATCCAAACAGAAAATGAATAACGAAATAGCAGCTCTAAATGATACATTAGATGAAATGGACATAATTGACATATATAGAGCACTGCATCCTAAAACATCAGATTATACATTCTTTTCAAGTGTGCATGGAACATTCTCAAGAATAGACCATATATAGGGACATAAAATCAGCCTCCGCAAATTTAAGAAGATTGTAATCATACCAAGCATATTCTCTGAACACAAGGCTTTGAAATTGGATATCAACTGCAAAAAGAAAGGATGAAAAAACACAAGTACATTGATATTAACAACATACTTTTAAAGAATGACTGGGTCAAAGAAGAAATTAGAAGAGAGATCAAAAGATACATAGAAACAAATGACAATGAAAATACATCCTACCAAAATTTTTGGGATGCAGTGAAAGCAGTTTTAAGAGGGAAATTTATATCATTAGAAGCCTATCTCTAGAAACAAGAAAAATCCCAAATAAATAACCTCATGTTACACCTTAAAGAACTAGAAAAAGAAGAACAAGTGAAACCCAAGGTCAGCAGAAGAAAGGAAATAACAAAAATCAGAGCAGAACTAAATGAAATAGAGAACAAAAAGACAATGGAAAAAACTAATGTGACAAAGAGCTGGTTCTTTGAAAAGGTTAACAAAATCGACAAACCCTTGGCTAGACTCACTAAGATAAAAAGAGAGGAGACACTAATTAACAAAATCAGAAATGAAAAAGGGGAAGTTATCACAACAGCACAGAAATACAAAGGATCATGCAAGAATACTATGAAGGACTATATGCCACCAAATTAAATAACCTAGAAGAAATGGAGAAGTTCTTAGAAAAATATAGCCTTCCAAGGCTGAACCATGAAGAACTGGAAAATCTAAACAGACCGATCACCAGTAACGAAATTGAATCAGTCATCTAAAACCTTCAAAGAGGCTCTAATACCAATTCTCCTCAATCTCTTCCAAAAAATAGAAGAAGAGACAGTACTCCCTAATTCATTTTATGAGGCCAACGTTAACCTGATACCAAAACCTGGTAAGGACAACAGAAAAAAAGAAAACCAGAGACACCAATATCTCTAATGAATACACATGCAAAATCCTAAACAAAATTCTAGCAAATCGAATACAACAATGCATTAAAAAGAGTATTCATCACGACCAAGTAGGGTTCATTTGCGTGCCTCAAGGATTGTTCAACATCCGCAATTCCACCAATGTGAGACATCACATAAACAAAACAAAGGAGAAAATTCGTATGATTATATCAGTTGATGCAGAAAATGCATTTGACAAGATGCAACATCCATTTATGATTAAAACACTTAATAAAATAGGTGTAGAAGGAAAATACCTTAACATAATAAAGGCCATATATGACAAGCTCTCAGCTAATCTCATAATTAATGGTGAAAAACTGAAGCCCTTTGCTGTACGTTCAGGAACACGACAAGGTTGTCCCCTATCACCTCTGCTCTTCAACATAGTGTTGGAAGTCCTTGCCAGAGCCATCAGGCAAGAGAAAGAAATAAAAGGCATCCAAATTGGGAATGAAGAAATTAAATTGTCACTCTTTGCGGATGACATGATGCTATATATAGAAAACCCTAAAGACTCCACCAAAAAGCTGTTAGAAACAATGAACGAATTCAGTAAATTTGCTGGCTACAAAATCAACGTACAAAAGTCCACTGCATTCCTATATACTAACAATGAAATCTCAGATAAAGACATACAAAAAAACAATTCCAATTGCAATTGCAGCGAAAAGAATAAAATACCTAGGAATAAACTTAACCAAGGATGTGAAGGATTTTTATGCTGAAAACTATAAGACATTTTTGAAAGAAATTGAAGAAGACACAAAGAAATGGAAAGACATTTCGTGCTCAGGGATTGCAAGAGTCAACATAGTTAAAATGGCCGTATTACCCAAAGCAATACACAGATTTAATGCAATCCCCTCAAAATCCCAATGGCATTTTTTACAGAAATAGAACAAAAAATCATCAGATTTGTTTGGAACCACAAAAGACCCCGAATAGCCAAAGCAATCTTAAGAAAAAAGAACAATACTGGAGATATCGCACTCCCTGCCTTTAGCTTTTACTACAGGGCTACCATAATCAAAACAGCATGGTATTGGCAGAAAAACAGACACACAGACCAATGGAATAGAATTGAGAACCCAGAAATAAAACCACATAAATATGGACAGATAATTTTTGACAAAGAAGCTAAAAACATATCATGGAGGAAAGACAGCCTCTTCAATAAATGGTGCTGGCAGAATTGGATAGCTATGTGCAAAAGAATGAAACTGGACTGCTATCTGTCACCACGTACCAAAATTAATTCAAAATGGATCAAGACTTAAGCATAAAACCTGACACAATAAACTGTATAGAAGAAAACATCGGTACTAAACTTACGGACCTTGGGTTCAAAGAGCATTTTATGAATTAGACCAAAGGCAATGGAAGTAAAAGCTAAAATAAACGAATGGGACTATATGAAACTTTAAAGCTTCTGCACAGCATAAGAAACCATCGACAAAATAAAAAGTCAGCCAACTGAATGGGAGAAGATTTTTGCAAACAGTTCCTCCGATAGGGGGCTAATATCCAAAATGTACAAGGAACTCATGAAGCTCAACAACAAAAAAATAAACAACCCAATTGAAAAATAGTCAGAGGAACTGAAGAGGCAGTTTTTGAAAGAGGACATAGAAATGGCAAATAAACATGTGAAAAAATGCCCAACATCACTAATCATCAGAGAAATGCAAATAAAAACCACAATGAGATATCACCTCACCCCAGTCACAATGGCTATCATCAACAAGACAAGTAGTAACAAGTGTTGGAGAGGCTGTGGAGAAAAAAGAATCCTCATACACTGTTCGTGGGAATGCAGACTGGTGTAGCCGCTTTGGAATACAGTATGGAGGTTCCTCAAAAAATTAGAAATAGAATTACCATATGACCCAGCAATCCCTCTCCTTGGTATCTACCCAAAAGATATGAAAAGATTTATCCATAAAGACACGTGTGCTCCAATGTTCATTGCAGCTTTGTTTATGGCGGCCAAGACATGGAAACAACCAAAATGTCCTTTGATAGATGAATGGATAAAGAAGTTGTGGTATATATACACAATGGAATACTATTTGGCGGTAAGAAAAGGTGAAATAGGACCATTTGTGACAACATGGATGTATGTTGAGATTATAATGGTAAGCGAAATAAGTCGGACAGAAAAAGCATAGCACCCTTTGATTTCAATGATATGTGGTATATAAATCAAAAACAACAAAAGGACGAGACAAACAAATGAGAAACAAAAAACTCATAGACAGAGACAATAGTTTAGTGGTTACCAGGGTGTAAGCGGGGTTGGGGGAAGGGAGATGAGGGTAAGGGGGATCAAATATATGGTGATGGAAGGAGAACTGACTCTGGGTGGTGAACACACAATGGGATTTATAGATGATGTAATACAGAATTGTACACCTGAAATCTATGTTATTTCACTAACAATTGTCACCCCAATAAATTAAAAAAGAAGTAATGTCAAAACAGAACAAAACTGGCAATAACAAGTGTTAGCAAGGCAAAGCAACTGGAAATTTCATACGTTGATGGTGGTAATGAAAAATGGTACAGCCACGTTGGGATATAATTTGTTAGTTTCTTATGAAATTAAATATGCATCTACCGTGTGACTCAGCAGTCCTTCTAGGTATCTATCCAAGACAAATAAAAACATTTTCACATAAAAACTTGTATGTGAATACTTATCACAGCATTATTCAGCATAAATTACCAAAACCCGAAAACAACTCAGTTATTTCAACTGATGAATAGATAAACAGATTATTGTATATTTATGCCATGGAATAGTTATTACTCTATGGTAGTAAAAAAGGAACTATCCGGTGATTCATGCAATAACATAGGTGAATCGAAAATTTATTTAGCTAAGTGGAAGAAGCCAGACTTAAAAGGCTACATTATTAATGTAGGATTTCATTTATATGACAATCTGGAAGAGTAAAACTATAGGGAGGAAAACAGTTCAGGGATGTCAGAGTTTGGGGGTATAAAGAAGTGTTGGTTATAAAAGGGGGATTTTGGAAGTGATAGGATGGTTCTCTGCCCCTCACCCTCTCTCTCCAACCTCTCTTGGCAATTCTTTCTAAATTAATAGGTATGTATTTAGGTCATTTAGCTCTCACAGGTAGAAGTAAAGACAATTATCCTCCCAAAATCTGTATTATTTCCTTGATAGCATATAAAGTGCAATTTAATTAATGAGTGTAAATGCAACTTGATTAACCCATATGTTATAATGGAAATTATAGAAATGCATTTTTCACTTAAAAAATGGGGATTCATATTAAAGAAAAAAAAAACTCTTCTCGTTCCGCTGGAATTTGCTGGTTATACCAGATAAACTTTTAGCACTGCTTGAGTGTTCAGTAGACCATTTGTGTAAGTTAATGATAAATTTTGTGAATGTAGTACCTACCTCAGCTCCTCGGACTCTGTTACAGAAAAGCATTTATCTTGCAGTCCTGGCAGCCCAGGATGGAAAGTGCTAACACAATTCAAATGCTTTCCTTTTACAAGTATCCTGAAATTTTAAATACAGAGAACAAGATTTTAACATAAATTTTCAAAAGGCTCATTCAGATTTAGTGCCTAATTTCTAGTAAATTTAAATCTCATAAACATCAGGTATCATTCGACTCTTGTCCATCATCCTGCTAGAACTAGACATATCCCAGGATTCTTACAAGATTGGGTTAACCAAAGTGGGATTTGAACTTGTTTGAGGAACATACATGGGCAGCAGGCTGAATTGTCTTAATTCCTTGGATTTATGGGTTTAACCCCACATGTGTTGTCAGTCACTGTATTTCACTAAACAATGTATATGTTCACTGTAGAAAACTTCATAAAGTACAGCAAAAAAATCATAACAGTATTACCAGAGTTTCTAAGATAACTGTTTCTTTAGTTTTCCAGACTTTTCCCTATGCAAACATACACATTTATGTCTGTCTGTGTCTCCTTTTAAAAGCAAAAGGACTTATTCAATATATTATTGACTGGCGTTAAATGTCTGATAACTTAAATTTAATAGCTATATAATTGAATATATGGGCTATCATTTATTTTGCCAGTCCCCCTTTTTTAGGTATTTAACTTGTATCTACTTTTCTTGTGATGAATATTTTTATATTTATATCTTTGAGTGTCTCTCCATTAATATCTTTAGAATATATTCTGAAAGCAATACTGCCAGGTCAGAGAGTTGTAGTTTTCTAAGCTTATTTTTTATATTTTTAACATCAGAAGTAATACGTATGTTCTTAGTAATATAATAGTATTAAAAGTCACTTAGTAATAAAAAGTCACAAGGTACAAAAATGCGTATAAGGTAAAAAGTAAAATGCTCTGACTTCCTAGCCTCCCTCTCATAGAAGCTGTTAGCAGTTTCTTATGTATTCTTCCAGAAAATTTCAGTGCCTTTTCAAGCCTGTGTAATACCTATCTCCCCTCTTTTTTTCTCTTTACACGCATGGGATCATAATACACACACACACACACACACACACACACACATATATGTACACATACATACATATATATAATTTTGTACGTTGCATTTTTTGGTACGTTGCATTTTTCATTTAACATATCTTGTACATCTTATATCAAGAAATATAGATCTACTTCGTTTTATAAAATGGCTGTGTGATATTTTCACTGTGTGGATATGCTGTATTTTATTAGTTCCTTTTTTATTAATATTTATGTTGTTTTCAGTTCTGTGCTGTAACAAACGTTTCCAGGAATATCATTTTTTATGTATATGAGAATGTCTTTTAGATAAAATTCCTAGAAGTGGAATTGCTAGGTCAAAGGGCATGTACATTCTAAATTTTGGTAAATAGTGCCAAACTGCCCTCCAGAAAAATTATACAAATTTATTTTCCCACTAACAGCATATAAAAATGGTTTCGTACTTTTTAAGATTTTTGAATGCATACTGCCAAATTGTCCTCCAGAGAGACATCATTTTATACTTCCATTGGCAGTGTAGGAGAGTATCTATCTAACCACATTTTCACCAGATGTTAATAAAATTCTTTTTAAACCCTGTCAGTCTGTTACGTGAAAAATAATTGTTTACTTTTATTTCCAATGACTAGTGAGACTTTTTTTGTTTAACTTTTTTATTGATTTGTGTTTTTTCAGGACCCATCAGCTCCAAGTCAAATAATTGTTTCAATCTAGTTGTGGAGGGCGCAGCTCACAGTGGCCCTTGTGGGGATCAAACGACACTCTAACCAACTGAGCTAACCAGTTGCCCCGAGGGTTTTTGACTGTTTGTATTTCTTCATTGTGAGTTGCCTGTTTATTTCCATTGTGCATTTTTTTGGGGTGTTCATCTTTTTGATATAGATATCTTTGTATATTAAAGATGTTCATTGTTTGCCTGTCATATATATTGCTAGTCCTTTTTTACAGTTTGTTGTTCATCATTTATCTGTTTGTATTATTTTCCTATGCAGAAGCTTTTAATTTTCATATACCGTGCCTTTGGTGTCATGCTTAGAAAGGCCTTACCTACCCCAACATTATACTAATTTTTGCTTGTACTTTCTTCTGGTACCTTATGTATTTTACATTTAAATCCTTAATTCATCTAGAATTTAGTTTAAGTATATAGCATACGGAACTAATTTTATTATTTTGTTCAAAATGATTAACCGGTTGTCCCAATGCCATTTGTTAAGGGAGCCACAGTTTCCTCAACTACTTGATTGTCACTATTTTTTATATGTACGTAGTTATATAGAGAGAGTCATACATAGAGAGATATCCTCCTTATCACTCTTTCAAAATTTGCCTGTGTTCTTCTCAAATGTTTATTGTTTCATGTGAACCTTAGAATCATTTGTCAGGTTCTCCCTACTTCTAAATCCCTCCGACTCTCTTAAATTTATATGCTGATTTGAATACCCTTTTATTTTACAATATCTTCCTACACATTTCTAATTAAGATTATTACTGAGTATTTAAAATAATTTTTTCAGGGAGATGTGGAGGAATCTTTTACCACTATATTTTAGATGATTATTGTTAGTGTATAAGCAATTGATTTTGATAAATTTAACTGCCAACCTTATTAAACTCTCTAATACCTTTATATTAATTCAACCTCAGTAAACTCTGTAATTAGAGTGGACATTTAAGGAAAGCAAGCATATCATTTAATACACATAAATTTTCTATAAAATGTATAAATTAGTAAAAATTTGTATCTGTTCATTTTACTTGCTTTTTTCATTAGATCCATATAACAACCCTATGATATAGGTAAAGTAGCTATTCATTCCCATGTTATTTAGGACTGTGTCAAATTATAGTTGCTGTCTTTCCTGAGTTAGAATCCTCAGAGGTGTTTGTTAAAAATGCAGATTCCTGGACATCACTTCTCTCCTAATGAATTAAGATCTTTGGGTGTAGGGCCGGGAAGTCTGGAATTATAAAATTCTTCCCTAGATAATTCTTAAGTACATTGACATTTGGGAATCATTGGAATGAAAACTGAGGCTCTGAAAACAATTACAGTGTTTCCCCAAAAATAAGACCTAGCTGGACCATCAGCTCTAATGCATCTTTTGGAGCAAAGATTAATATAAGACCCAGTATTATGTTATATTATATTATATTATGGATTAGAAAGCACAATCGGTAACCACAAGATTGCCACGGGGATACGAAAGTCAATTTGGGGAATGAAATCAATAATGTTGTAAAGATTGTGTAGGGTATCTGATGGACACTTGTCCCATTAGGGAGACCACCTCAGGGATGATGTAGATGCCTGATCACCACACTGTACACCTGAAGCTGAAGCTGAACAATAATGAATGTCAACTACAATTATATATATATATATATATATATATATATATATATATATATATATATATATATATACACACACATACACACGCATACACACACGTGTAGTTACAAGAAGTGGAGTACAGCATTAGGAATAGAGACAGTGGAAATGTAATGGCTGTATGCGATGTCAGAGGGGTAGTGGATGTGGGGAGGGGGGTTACCACTGGGTGAGGGATGTAAATGATAAATGTCTATTACATTGTTTTGTACACCTGAAACTAATTTTAAAAAGTATATTATATTATATTGTATTATATTACATTGTACCTGGTCATACATTATAAGACCCAGTATTATATTATATTATATTGTTACATTATTTTATATTATATTATTTTATTATATAAGACTTTTATTATAATTATAATTAATAAATTATAATATATATTATATATATTATATATATTATAATATAATAAATAAATTATAATACATATTTATTATATATATTATTATTTAATATATATATATTATATAATATTATATAATATTATTTTATTATATTATATATATAATTTATATATAAATTATTATATAATTTTTGCTACAAAAGACTCATTAGAGCTGATGATCTGGCTAGGTCTTATTTTCAGGGAAACATGGTAAGTGACTTCCCCAAATTTACATAGGTAATTTATTTTTAACCCTAGGTTTGCTGACCCCAGGTTAGTACTCACCACATATCTGTCTGTTTCTGTCTCTCTCCGTATGGTTCCTAAAATAACAAAATTTCCGTTTGTATCCTTAGAATATAATTCGGGAATAAATTCTTCACTTTTTCCTGTTGAGTGGGTATGAGAACTAATATCACATGCTATATAATCTAAATAGAAAATATATTCATATTAGATGCCTTAAAGGTTATGTGAATAAATTACTATATTCCTTTGCTTATTAATCAAGTATATTGCACTAAGGGATTTTGTTTCTCTGGGATGTCGACCTATAAGTATCCGGATGGAAATGATGTTAACAGGATAGAGATTCAGGTCTTTCAGTCTTTTGAGTAGAAAGAATGGTCAGGAAAGTAATTTATCAGTTTTATCATTTTTTAGGCAGTTGTAATGACTGTCACCCTTAACCTTTGCTTGTCTTTAAATATAGAAACTGTCTGTGACTGCTTCCCCTTGTGTTTGGTAAAAAGCAATCTGCAAATGTCTAAATGTCTTGAAAAAAATTAATGTATCTAGGGGCAGCCTTATCGCTCAGTTGGTTAGAGCACAAGCTCTGAACAACAGGGTTACTGGTTCCATTCCCACATGGGCCAGTGAGCTGCGCCCTCTACAACTAGTAGATTGAAGACAATGAGCTACTGAGCTTCTGGAGGGGCAGCCAGATGGCCCAGTTGGCTAGAGCGGAGCTCTCAACAACAAAGTTGCCGGCTCAATTCCCACATGGGATGGTGGGCTGTGCCCCCTGCAACTAAAGATTGAAAACGGCGACTGGGGTGAGGGCGAGAAAAAAAAAAACGGCGACTGGACTTAGAGCTGAGCTACACCCTCCACAACTAGATTGAAGGACAACTACTTGGAGCTGATGGGCCCTGGAGAAACACACTGTTCCCCAATACCCCCCCCAAAAAATTAATGTATCTAATTCAAGCAAAGAAAATATGTTTGGCCAATTTCAGCTTTTTCTTTATTATTTTTTTCCTAAATACTGAAGAAATACATGCTTATTTTAATGAAATTATAATGGTACAGAAGTATTTATAGTAAAAAGACAAAGTCACCCCCTCAACGGGTAATCACTTTTAATAGTTTGTATCTTTCTAGACCTTTTTCTATTCATGGATATGCTTCTATGTCAGTCTGTACAGATTTAGCTCATTCTCTTTAACTGCTGTGTAGTCTTCTATAGTATGAATGCATCAGAATTTATTTCCTTATTGATAGATGTTTAGAGAGTGTCCAAGTTTTAACTATTGTAAGTATGTTTAATCTATAGCCTTGTGCATCTTTGTAAATATTTTTGTAGGTTAGATTCTTTTAAGTAAAATTGCTTGGTCAAGGGTTATGTACATGTCATGTCTTGACAGGTATCACAAAATTGCCCTCCAAAAAAGGTCATAATGATTTATAGTCATTGACAGCATGGTGAAATATTTGTCTGCACCTTTGACGTATTGAATAGATACATTAGTCTTAAATTTTTACCAACATGATAAACAAAAAACAAGATTTCGTTGTTTTAGTTTACATCTAATTTGTATTTCCCAATTTGTGTCTCTAACTCACTTAAAGATTTAAGCATCTTAGCATTTAACAACTAATTTGTATGTTAAAAAGATTTGTAAGCATAGAGTATAAGCCTTCAGCAAGAAAAAAATGTGCACCTTAGAAGAAAGTGTGCAATCGTTTTTTCCCTTCTTTTCTTTCCTATACTTGGAATAAAGTACCATAATGTATGAGTTGCTCATCTTTTCAGGTGCATATAAAGAAGTCCCAGCTGGTAGACTTCAGCATGTATTGGGCTGATAAGCCAAGTGTTTCTTTCCTAGATTGCTCTCTCACCTGTTACCTGCCTAAACAGGCCACCGCTCCAGTGCTCCAGTGAGAGTAACTTAGCTTTGTGGACAATTATGTCATTCCTGTTACTGGGCTAATTATGTTTTAGTTTTTAAATCTTACTTAACCTGTATTTTAGAGAACTGATTTAACTCACTACTGTATAACATCAATTTGCCATGAGAACTCTTTATTTTGTGTTTATAGGCCAGAGTCCCCGTAGGCATATGCACTAAATTGACCAGAATTACAAAATAAAATCACAGAGCTAAATGGTAGCAGAAGTGTTATTTGCCAAATTATTTCAGTAGGTCAATACTGAAATGCTAAGTTATGAGTCACTAGGATTTGTTATCTTCAGTGAAACTTCAAAATCTGGGCAGATTCTTCTCTCTCCAGTGATTATGATACAACATTGCCTTCATGTGAGAGATTTTATTTCCTGACCTTTATTAAAACCTGTATTAAGATTCTATATTATTATATTTCTAAGGCTACCAATTATATTTTTTCAAAAGTACAGGTAAAGATTTCATTCTGACTTTAAATGAAAAAACAAGCATCAAAAGGTGTGATTTAAAATAAATTTACAGATATAGTAAAATTGACTGGAATTACAGGGATTTTTTCTTTCAGTTTTTTTTAACTTTTATTTATATTAAGTGTGTTTTTCCAGGACCCATTCGTTCCAAATCAAGTAGTTGTTTCAGTTTAGTTGTGGAGGGTGCAGCTCACACTGGCCCATGTGGTGATCAAACCGGCAACCTTGGTGTTATAAGCATCGCGCTCTAACCAACTGAGCTAACTGGCTGCCTTCCTTTCAGTTTTATGAGATATAATTGACACATAGCACTGTGTAAGTTTAAGGTATACAGTATAGTGACTTGACTTACATATATTGTGAAATGAAAACCACAGGTTTAGTTAACATACATCACCTCATATATAAACACCAAGTTTTTTTCCCCTGTGATAAGAACTTGAAGGATTTACTATCTTAGCAACTTCAAATATACTGTAGATCAGTGTTAATTATAGTCGTCATGTATTATACATCTCCAGTACTTATTTGTCTTATAACTGGAAGTTTGTACTTTTTGACCATCTTCATCCAATTCCTCCACCCCTCAACCTCCTACCTCTGGCAACCACAACCCTGATCTCTTTTTTTATGAGGTTTTTTTTAAGACTCCACATACAGTGTTTGTCTTTCTCTGTCTAACTTATTTCAGTTAGCATAGTATCCTCAGGGTTCATCCAGTGTTGTTGCAAATGGCAGGATTTCCTTCCTTTTCATGGCTGAATAGTATTTCATTGTGTGTGTATAATATATGTGTATTATTAATATATATGTTAGGTTGGCTATTTTATATATATATATATATATATATGTGTGTGTGTGTATGTGTGTATATATATATATATATATATATATGTGTGTGTGTGTATGAGAACTCATCCTAAAAAAAGTGCTACATAGCTCATTGCTGAATATCACTATGGGCACCTTCGAAGTACTCCTCTTGGGAAGTTATGCACTGATGCCAACACCTAGTTCACCCTTCAAAGCAATTTTTGAACTCTTTTATTGGAATGGCCATCAGAGCTGTCATCATATTACCCTTAATGTCCTGAATGTCATTAAAATGTCTTCTTTCAATATTTCCTTTATCTTCGGGTAAAGAATGTCTTGGGGGCCAAATCAGGTGAGTAGGGAGGGTACTCCAATACAGTTATTTGTTTACTGGCTAAAAACTCGCTCACAGACAGTGCTCTGTGAGCTGGTGCATTGTTGTGATGTAAGAGCCATGAATTGTTGGCGAAAAGTTCAGGCCATCTTTTTCACGGAGATTTTCAGTACTTCCAGATAGTAAACTTGGTTAACTGTTTGTCCAGTTGGTACAAATTCATAACGAATAATCCCTCTGGTATCAAAAAAGGTTAGCAACATCATTGTAACAAGTTCGCGAACTTAATTGTCAGACCTCGTGTGTGTGTGTGTGTGTGTGTGTGTGTGTGTGTGTGTGTGTGTGTGTGTGTTTGTGTTTGTGTGTTTGTGTGTGTATTATATTTTCTTCATCCATTTGTCTTGTCTTGGCTATTGTAACTAATGCTGCAGTGAACATGGTGGTGCAGATATCTCTTTGACATAGTTATTTCATTTCCTTTGTATATACGTATACCCAACAGTGGAATTGCTAGATCATATGGTAGTTTTATTTTTAACTTTTTGGGAACCCTCCAAACTGTCACATAGTGGCTGCACCAGTTTACATTCCCACCAGCAGTGCACAACGGTTCCTTTTCCTCCACATCCTTGCCAGCATTTATCATCTCTAATTTTTTTGGTGATGAGTTACAGTCTTTTAACCTCAATCTGATGACAGGTTTTAATGAAGGCTGAAAATGTAAATTACTTGGGCCCTTTTAAAACAAAATAGAATCAGATTTTTTTTCCCTCTTTCTTGTATGGTATATTCCAGAGTCTTCCCTCACAGAAGATGGAAACATGGTAGAAACCTTCCTAACCATCTAGTGGTTAACTAATTGAAGTAAGGAAGCATAAAAACTATGCATATATAGCTTATTCATTTTTTAAAAAACCTAGAACATATTTTCATTCATTTTATAATATTTATATGTAGGGCCAGGGCTCTTGCTTTGCATTTTGCTTTGCATTTGGGTACTCTGGACTTCTTTTCTTTCTTGAATAAATCACATTCATATTGCTTCATTCCACATTTCCAGTTTTTGTTTTGTTTCGTTTTTTATTGGGGAATATTGGGAAACAGTGTGTTTTTCCAGGACACATCAGCTCCCAGTCAAGTCATTGTCCTTCAGCCTAGTTGTGGAGGGCGCAGCTCAGCTCCAAGTCCAGTAGCTATTTTCAATCTTTAGTTGCAGGGGCCACAGCCCATCATCCCATTTGGGAATTGATCTGGTGACCTTGTTGTTGAGAGCTCATGCTCCAAACAACTGAGCCATCTGGCCGCCCCTCCGGAAGCTCAGCAGCAGCTCGTTGTCTTCAGTCTAGTTGTGGAGGGCGCAGCTCACTGGCCCATGTGGAAATGGAACCAGCAGCCCAGTTCAGAGCTCACGCTCTAACCAACTGAGCCATCCGGCCGTCCATCCACATTACCAGTTTTCAGTTTGGTTTCATGTATGTAGAGAACAGAATTCTTTTAGATTTTAATGCTTTCCCCCCAGTCTCTTAAAGTTGTTTTATATACAGCTATTTCAGCAGTTTACCATTCACCTTTACTGTTTGTAAAACATTCACCTTTGTTTTCATAGAAAGAATAACTGTCTTTTATACTCACATTCATCAGTTTACATAATATTTAACTAAATCACATGATTATAGGAAGTTTAGTGGGCATAAACAGGCTTGGGAGCAAACACAGCTGAACTAAGTATGCCAACATACTGTTGGTAGGACAAGGAGTACATATAAGCTTGCTGTGGGCATCTGAATATTGTAGTGATAGAATTGGAAAAACTATCAGTTAATCCATTGGAGTGAAAATTTGCTTTTTCTTAATGCGTGCCAAACATTTTTCCTGTCTGTAAATGAAGATCTACATCATTGTTTTCAATGGCCACATGGTATTTGTTATCCATGTATTAGGCCGAGTTCTTGCTTGCAAACAATTTTATAAAGCAGTTCTGACTCACTTAACCAGACAAGGATTTTATTGGTAGGCTAGTAAGATTGCTTGTAGAGTCAACAGGGAAGATGGTCAGCCAGGCTTGGAAAATAGGCAGGAACCCAGTGCAGCTAAAACAGGTCAAGGTCACACCATAGGAACAGTCTGGCGAGGACCTCTCCAATGGCACTGGCTTTCTCAGGCTTTCTTTTGCCACCACCACTTTTGGCATTTTAACTCTGCTGCTGCAACTGCTGTGAATTCTCTGTAACTATCCTTGTGTATTTGTGTCACTCGCTCAGGATTCAAAACCCTGGTCTGGGCAGAAGCATCAACCCAGTCAGGTCTAGAATGACATAGCATCTCAGCTTCAAGGATGAAGGGTAAGGGAATATTCCCCACTCCCACTTTGGTTTCAGTGAAACCACTTTGGTTTCACTCCCACTACTGCCGATTACCAACAAACTCACAGGAGGGGGTTTCCTTAACTTAGGATGTGTGTTTGGATGCTGGGTAGCCAAAAATACGACCACTATCTGTAATAGTGTGAACATACTAAAGTTTATTTAACTAATACCCTACTGTAGACATTAAGGTTATTTTTTATTTTGCTCTGTTTTAAGCTTCATGGTAATAGACACATTTTATTAATGTAGTAGGGGGAAAGTGTTTTATCTTAGTTGTTTTAATTTATAATTTTACATGTGAATTTTCATGTTTTTACTGGTATTTTGAATTTCTTATTTTGTCAACTGCCTGACATATACAGAGGATACCAAAAAATGTATACACATTTTAAGAAAGGAAAAAACCTGTATAAAAATTGTAATACTCAGGGCAGCTGGTTAGCTCAGTTGGTTAGAATGCGGTGCTCTTACTAACAACAAGGTTGTGGGTTTGATCCCTACATGGGCCACTATGAGCTGCGCCCTCCACAACTAGATTGAAACAACTAGTACTTGACTTGGAGCTGATGGGTCTTGGAAAAACACACTTAAAATAAATAAAAAATGGTTTAAAAAATTGTAATACTCAATATATACCAATAACAAAAGATGAATAGAAGTCGTGTGTATACATTTTTTGGTACCTCTGGTATATTGCTGTATGGGTTTTTGAGATATAATTTACATATCGTAAGATTTGCCCTATTGAAACATATAATCTAGTGGTTTTTAGTATATTCACAGATTTGTGCAACCATTGCAACTAATTCCAGAACATTTCATCATTCCCAAAAGAAACTCCATGAGTATATGTTTTTGTAGTTTGTTTATATATTGTATTTTGCCGCATGAAATTTTAAATTTTTATATAATTAAATTTTAAAATAGTTTCCTTTATGGTTTCTGCTTTTGGCCTATGCTTAGAAGGGCCTTCCCCACCCCAAGTATTGTTGTTGCTGTTGTTAATATTCACTTTTATGTCATTGTAGAATTTTCTATTTTCTTTTTACATTTCAGTCTTTAACTCAGTTGGAATTAATTTTGGTGAAGATGGGATCTAAAAGTGCTCACCTCGAGTAGTTAGCACATTATGTCAACACTACTTATTGATTTCCCCCTGGATTGGAAATGCTGCCCATATTACATACTAAATTCTTACATATACACATCCATGTCTGTTTCTGGCACTTTCTGTTCTGTTGTAAGTATCTGTCTATTCTAACATCAGTACAAGACTTTAATAATTAACACGTTTAAAGACATTTTAATGTGTGATAGAATAATTAGCATTAATATCCTTTTAAAAATTTTAAAAATGAAATTAATGACATACTTGAAAAGTTTAGTCAAACTGAGTTATTCTTGTTTTTTATTTTTTAAAGATTTTATTTGGCAAAGGGAACAAGACTTTATTGGGAACAGTGTGTACTTCTGGGACTTTTTTTTCCAAGTCAAGTTATTGTCCTTTCAATCTTAGTTTTGTGGAGGGTGCAGCTCAGCTCCAGGTCCAGTTGCCATTGTTAGTTGCAGTGGGCGCAGCCCACCAGCCCTTGTGGGAGTCCAACCGCCAACCTTGTGGTTGAGAGCCCGCGTTCCAACCAACTGAGCCATCTGGCCACCCGGGAGCTGAGCAGCAGCTCATTGACTTCATAATAGTTGCGGAGCGTACAGATCGCTGGCCCAGGTAGGAATCGAACCGGCAGCCCCATTGCCCAGAGCTCGCTCTCTAACCAACTGAGCCACCTGTCCGCCCCCTGAGTTGTCATTTTTATTTTTGTTTGTTTGTTTATTTATTTATTTATTTATTTTTAAAGATTTTATTGGGGAAGGGGAACAGGACTTTATTGGGGAATAGTGTGTACTTCCAGGACTTTTTCTTTTTCCCAAGTCAAGTTGTTGTTCTTTAATCTTAGTTTTTTAGTTTTGGAGGGTGCCATTCAGCTTCACGTTGTTGTCCTTTCAGTCTTAGTTGTGGAGGGCGCAGCTCAGCTCCAGGTCCAGTTGCCATTGCTAGTTGCAGGGGGCGCAGCCCACCATCCCTTGCAGGAATCAAACCAGCAACCTTGTGGTTGAGAAGACTCTCTCCAACCAACTGAGCCATCTGGGAGCTCAGGGCAGCTCAGCTCAAGGTGCTGTGTTCAATCTTAGTTGCAGGGGGCGCTGCCCACCATCCCTTGTGGGACTCGAGGAATTGAACTGGCAGCCTTGTGGTTGAGAGCCCACTGGCCCATGTAGGAATCGAACCGGCAGCCTTCGGAGTTAGGAGCATGGAGCTCTAACCGCCTGAGCCACCGGGCCGGCCCCCCTGAGTTGTCATTTTTAGCCTCACCAAACTTTTGTCATTTGTTTTATAGTTTACTTGTTCTTAATCAGTTATAGTAAATATAAAAGAAGTGCTTTTTGAGCTTACTCTATGTAATGGTTAAATACTGATAGTTGTTTTTAGTTTTCATAGGTATTTAATGTTTCTTTTCATCAGTGGTTTGGGGCATTATTTTGTCTTAAAACTAAAATTGTAAGACGGATTTTTCTTTATGAAGAAAGCTATAGCATTACAAGCAGTCCATGATTTACCTACGGATTGTACAAGTATCTGACAAGCTTGAATCAGGTGACTGTTTTGATGGGGGAAAAAACACGTTCCAACTACCAGATAGTCTTCTTAGAATCTAAGATAGACAATTGTACCAAAACCATATTTAACCCGTAATATGAAAAATAGCTGAAATGTTTTAATGACAAATAGTTGAATCCTACTTCCCTCTAATTTCGAGAGATAAGAACTGCCTTGTCTGAGGCAAAAAAAGTTTCATCCATACTAAAAATCATGTTTTTTTCTCTAGTCTATTATTGATGTGGCAGCAGGTGCTCAGCTTCTGGTGGAAAGGCACCTAGTAACTTGAGGACTATTTCTCAGTTTCTGGGGAACTTGACCCTTACCTATGTTTATTACAGGGTACCAATAGTTTTCAAGCATTTTCCCTATCCTACACCCACCTTTTGTTAGTTTTATTTTATGTCTTTTGCAAACATTGCCTTATTAAGTTAATCCCTTTGATGCTATTGTTAGCTCAGGACTCTAGCCTGAATTGGCTGTGTGAGCGTGGGTAAGTCTGAGTGTTAGCTTTCTTAATTTTAAGAGGAGGCTACTATCCTATTTACATTTCAGGATTGTCATGAAATTCATGTATGTGGAAATTTTGTCAACAATGCAATGCTATCAGAATCTAAAATACCTATATTGTTATCACAAGGACAACTCTTTTAGAAAGGTGATACTTAGCCCAAAAGTCACAAAAATGGCCAGCAAAACACATTATCTTTTCTTAATTTTAACGTTATGTTCTTTTTGACCTTACTAATATGTCTTAAGTATTGGCTCCTAATCTTTTAGGAATGATCAAATGAAAAGAACAATTATGTTTTAAAACATACACTGTCTACTCCAGCTATTTCATCTAGAATCTTAGTCTTCTGTTTATATAATGACAGTTGTCTGATGAAAGAGATTACATACTCAGTATTTTGAAAACAGGTACTGGAATAAGATCAATTTTCATTTTAAAATACAAATTAAACGAAAGAGATGCATAATATAGAATAATAGAGAAGCTAATGCTTTCCCCTTTTGTTTTCAATTTAGAGGTGGTAGTGGTTTTAAATAAAAGCAACAGTTAGGAAAAATTAAATTGATTTGAAAATACTATATAGATACTAGTTCAATGTTGTTTGCATAGCTTGAAATCATCAATTCGCTTAATAAACAGGGTTTGTTTGTTTTTTTAATAGCCCTGGTAAAATAGACTGGGTGGTTTTGAATGCTTATATGTTGGAATTTATCCTTGGTTTCACTTATTGAATTGTTTCAGTTTTGGTAACTTTTCTCTTAATTTCAGCACATTTTCTGTATTTTTTCATCATTTCCCCCTATAATGGGCTGGTTTCTAAAAATCTTTTTTCCCATCTTTACTGAGGTATAATTGACAAATTGTGTATAGTTAAGGCATACAACGTGACATTTTGATATATGTATACATTGTGAAATGATTACCACAGTTAAACTAATTAACATCAAGCACCTCATAGTTACCTTTTCTTTTTTTTTGTTTGAGAACTATTAAGATCTCTCTTAGCAAATTTCAAGTATGTAATACAGTATTATTGATTGTAGTCAAGCATGCTGTACATTAGATCTCCAAAGTTTGTTCATCCTGCATAACTGAAACTTGGTACCCTTTCACCAACATCTCCCCATTTCCCCACCGTCCAACCCCTGGTAACTACCATTCTAGCTTCTTTTTGTAAGAGTTCGACTTTTTTAGATTCTGCATATAAGTGAGATCATGCAGTTTCATCTTTTTGTGTCTGGACTATTTCATTTAGCATAATGTCCTTCAAGTTCATTCATTTATTTTCCTTTTAAAATTTTTACAATGAAATAGTTTAGGCCAATAAAGAGTATAGGGCACCCTATAACATACGTGTTTATCCACTACCCGGCTTAAGAAGGTAAACATTACATATATAGTTGAAGTTCCCTTTTATGCTCCAGTTGCATCCCACCCTCCCCAAACTCCTGAATTTGGGGTTTACCATTCCCATGCATGTTTTTATATTTTGACTAATACTACTATATATGTATGTATACAGAAAATTATGGTATTTTTTTAGATGTTTGTATCCTTCTGAAACTTTTTTATTTTCTCAACTGTGTTTATGAAATGTATCCACGTTGCTACTTGTAGCTCTAGTTCGGAGTTTCTAAACCTCTGTTCTATTGACCTTTAGGACCAATAATTATTTTTTGTGAGGAGCTTTCTTGTCCATTATAGGATGTTTAGTGGTAGGTATCCCTAACTTCTACCCACTAGAGGCCAGTAGCACTTCCGCCTCCTCCCCAGTTGTGATAAGCAGAAATGTCCTGAAGGATTGTCGTAAGTCCCTTTGGTGATGAAATCTCCCTTTCTCCCAGTGAGAACCACTATTTTAGTTCATTTTAACTACTGTATCGTGCTCCGCTATATATATATATATATATATATATATATATATATATATATATATATATATATATATATACACTACCACCTATATTCTTCTGTGTTCTGATTTCCAAAGTTTTAACTATTAGAAACACTGTTGTAATGAGCATTCTTGTTCATGTTTCCCTATACACATGTGTGAGACCTTTCCTAGAGTAATAAATATGCTTAGGAGTAAAAATGTTGAGTTCTAGTGTATGCATGTCTTCAACTCTATCAGATATTGTCAAGCAGGTTCCTTAATGATTGTACCAATTTATACTCTCACTAACTGAATAGGAGAAATCCTGTTGCTCCACATCCTTACCAACACGTGGTATTGTCAGATTTTGAAATTTTTGTCTACTTTATGATATTCATTGTGGTTTTCATTTGCATTTTCTTGATCATCATAGTGATAAAAATTATCCAGGTAGAATTGTAACAAAAATTAAATTTTACTGTATAATTTATTAAGAATCCAGAAACCTTTCCTAAATTATGAGAACTACTTATTTTGGGGAGATTTTAAAATAATGTTTGAACTTCTGTGATCAACTTTATGAAGTGGATTTGAGCAGTCAGCCTTCATACATGTCATGTTTGTACTCAACTTCTGCAGTTTTGTTTTCAAACCAGAGATGATGATCTAGTCATAATACTATTCTTCCTCTTAGGAAATACTACTACCGATGGTGATTACCGTCTGTGTTTAGGGAGTGACTCAAAATACTTTAATAACTAGAAATTGTTTCCCTCAGTGTTGTTGGATGCTCTTGTTCCCAGAGTCTCCTCATTAAAATAGCTGCACGCTAGATTTGTTCCTTTGACATTGTCATCTCCCAGAAGCCTATATTTTTTCCTATACTGAGTCAAATTGTTTATGCTGACTCTGTTTTCTGAGTCATTTTACTAAATGCAATGGGAGGTTAAAAAAATGTTCCTCACTGTACCTATCTTTGAGATATTTAAAATTCAAAAGATGGACATAACATATATTACAAAATCAATTCGAGATGTGTGTGTGTGTGTGTGTGTATATGTATATATACACATATATATAATAGAATAATATAAGGGAGATGGAATTTCTCTGAGGTTTTGCATGTAAAGCCCAATTTAAGTAGAGTTTGGAAGAAAAAAGCACAGATGAATTATGAAGGCAGAAGGAAATACATATTATTCATAGATGATTTGACATGCTTAATTAGGATGTAGTGGGAAATGTGGCTGTATTAATGTAATTTTCATATGTGCTCAGAAATTCTTTCCTTCCCAATACATATTTCCAGGTTGAATTATCCAGTTACTTTAAAAATGGCTTTCTGCTTTACTAGTCTCTCTCAGTTCCTCAGTAAGCCTGAGAAATTCTCCAGTACTTTGGTCTGGGGCATACCGTATAATAAAACTGTTTTACAATTTTACATTTTTAACCAGATAAACTAGCCTTCATCTGCTGAGTGTATTGTATTCCAAAAGTTTGTTACCAATTCTGCTGTTTGAACTTGATATTTTCCCATAAAACAATTGAGTCAGTTTTGGTAATGTACCTAGATCAGCCATCAAAAGCCCCATTTGACCCTAATGTATCTGAGCTATGTAGTACTAAGTCTGAGTGTTCTGTCCTGGAGGAAGAAAGAGGAAGAGTCTCCTTTCTTAGGCACAGGACTAACTGTAGGCAAATTTTTGATATGATTTGTTTGTTTAGACATCATTCTACTTCTTTTTTCATACCTATTACAGCTTCCTAGTGACCCTCCTCTAGCCCCTAATGCTTCATGCTTCCTGAAGTACCCCACCTTGGACTCTTCACCTGGGTCCCTGAGTTCCCTTCAGCCCAAGTATCTTTTGCTCACAATTACCTGCCTTTCCTGTCCCATCTGAATCTTGCATAGGTATTAGGAGGTATAATTCCAAATATCAGCCCCTTAAACTGTCAAAGAGGAATTTGCATTTTAAAAAGAGGGTGCAGTGTCTGTTAAGACAACTGACCTGGATTATTCAAAACGTCACTTCATTGGGGAAAAGGGATATGGGAAGGGGCTGTTCTAGATTAAATGAGACAAAAGAGACACAGCCAAATGGTATGTGTGAACCTTGTCTGGATCTTGATTTGGGAAAAATAAAAGCTGTAAAAGATGTTATTGAGGCATTTGGGATAATTTAAATAGAGAATGTGTATTAGATGATGTACAATCATTAATTTTCTTAGCTGTGATAGTAGTATTGTGGTTATGCAAGAGTCCTTATTGTTTGGAAATGCATGCTGAAGTATTAACATTTCTAAAACTTATTCAAATAGTTTAGAAAAAATAGAGCAAATATAGCAAAATGTTAATAATTGTTGAATTCAAGCTGAATATATACAGATAGATGTTCATTGTACTATTTTAGCTTTTATGTGGTTGAAATTTGTCATAATAAAAATTTGAAAAAAGGGAAGATATGCACTAATATGATAATCTCTAAATCATCAAATTTCATGCATTGGAAAATTCAGCCAGTATGGAGAATTTCTTTTGAGCTAGAGTAAGTAGTTCTAGCTCCTCTAAACGAATTCAGTTCTATGATTCTTACCTTATTTCACTTATTCATTCAAAGATTCAGATTTTGTCCTACTGGTAACTGATGCTCTTGGTTAGAGGAAGGAAGATGGAGTTTCTCAGGGCAGTGACAGCTTATTTTTACTTACAGATTTTAAGTCATATACTACTACAATGTGAAAATCTTTGGCAGTGTGGTTCATCAGAGATCATGATTTTTTAAAAACTTATTGAATAAAAAGGCTGCTCTGCTTGAAGTTATTAAAAACAAAATTTGACAAAATTTATTCTTATATATCGTGTTTCCGCGAAAATAAGACCTGGCCGGACAATCAGCTCTAATGCGTCTTTTGGAGCAAAAATTAATGTAAGACCTGGTCTTATTTTACTATAAGACTGGATCTTATATAATATAATATATAATATAATATAATATAATATAATATTATAATATAATATAATATACCAGGTCTTATATTAATTTTTGCTCCAAAAGATGCATTAGAGCTGATTGTCCGGCTGGGTCGTATCTTTAGGGTAACATGGTATTGAATAGATATTTTAAGTCTTTATATAAAAATAGTTAATAGTTTAACAGTAATTTCACAAGAAGAATCAGTGGACATAACTGAATTGTTAACTGTTGCATTTGGAAAAGCTTTAGCTATAACTTTAAAAGTAAATAACACAAATAGATTAATAATTATGAATCTATTTTAGATCATGTCACACTATAAATTACAATTATTCCATAATTATTGCCAGTTGAAATTAAGACTGAGAACGGTGGGCCTAGGGGTGATTTTTTCTTTCAGCTTTTCTAAGATTTTTACACTAACAATGAATAGATATGGAAAACAGTATGGAGGTTCCTCAAAAAAATTAAAACTGGAACTACCATGTGATTTAGCAATTCCACTTCTGGGTATTTATTCAAAGGAAATGAAATCAATATCTCTAAGACATCGGAGCCCCCATATTCTTTGCAGCATTATTTACAATAGTCGAGACATAGAAATAGCCTAAGAGTCCAAGGATGGATGAATGGCCATAAAAAAAAAAGGAAATTCTGCTGCTTGCAACAACATGAATGGACCTTGAAGGCATTAAGCTGAGTGAGATAAGTCAGAGAAAGACAAATACTATATGAGTTCACCTATGTGTGGAATCGAACAAAATTTAACTCATAGACACAGAGAACAGATTGGTGAGTTGCCAGAGGCAGCGGGGTTGGGGTGGGCAAAACGGATGAAGGTGATCAAAAGGTATAAAGTTCTAGTTATAAGATAAATAAGTCCTGGGGATGTAATGTACAGCATGGTGACTATAGGTAACAAGACTGTATTGTATATTTGAAAGTTGCTGTGATAGTAGATCTCAGTTTAATCACAAGGAAAAAAATTGTAACTGTGCACAGTTATGGATGTTAACTAAACTTATGCTGGTAACCATCTTGCAATATATACATATATCAAATCATTGTGTTGTACACCTAAAATTAATACAATGTTATATGTCAATTATATCTCAATTTAAAAAGTGAATAGAGGCATCAAAAGAAAAAAATAGATACAATGGACTTCATCAAAATTAAGAACTTGGGCATCAAAGGACTCTATCAAGAGAATAGAAAGATAATCCACAGATGGGAGAAAATATTTGGAAATCATATATCTGATAAGAGATTAATATTGCACAATATGTAAAGAAATCCTATAACTCAACAACAACAAAACCAAAAGCCCTGTTCAAAAATGAGTAAAGGACTTACATAGACATTTCTCCAAAAAATATCAACAAATAGCCAATAAGCACATGAAAAAAAATGTTCTGCAATTACAGTTGTTATGGTTGTACATCCTTGTGAATATTACGAAAAACCACTGACTTGTACACCTTAAAAGGGTGAATTTTGCAGTATGTGAATTATATCTAAAAAAAAGAATATATAATGAAGAAAATATGCTGGAAACCAAATGACCATTTGAAAATAAATTATCCCCAAGGGACTTCTATTTTTTTAGATATTTGGAAATTATATCGGTGGAAATTTGGAAATTAATTGTTCAGAGTTCCACAGAAACCAGTTGAAGAAGTGAAACGAGTCCACTAATTACCTTGCTTTTAGGAATAGAGGGTGTGATTCAGTAGCAGTTTCTGTTTGTTTCTCTGAGCTTAGCAGAGCTAAGATGATGCAGTAATTTTTATGTCATTTGGAATAAATTAATTGCAAAGAAATGTTTTAGTTTGCATAGTTTTTTATAAATTGTATTTATTTTGAATTAGTCTTATATTCACATAATTCAAAAGGCAAAAGCTCTCCCCAATACCCACTCACCCGCTCTCTGTCTCTCCTATGAGATAACTGATGTTACCAATTTTTTGAGAAATGACTTTTGGAGGAAAATAGAGTCAGTGTAGTTCCTGGTATTTGTAAAACCACTTTTGAGCTCTGTAGTTGACCATTGTTAATTTTGAAAAATGAGTCTTTAAAAAAGATTTCATTGTCCTTAATTTTTGATTATGGTCGCACAACAGGATCTTTATCCAAGGGCAGAGAAACCCCCTAATGAACACTGGATATGTATTACTGGACCTAAGACTTGTATTTTTATTTCTACTTCAATTCTAGGTAATAGTGTATTCATAATAATAGGTTGTCTTCTGTTTCTCTTTCTTCATCAGCCATCATCACTGCTTTGGGTGACAGTTTTATTTTTACCTCAGTATTCCTCTTCTTCTTACACAAAATTTGGTATTTTCTATATAATTTGCAATCTTTGCAAGATTAGTGCAAGTTCTTTGCATTGAGCTAATGTATTCTTCCAAATATAATTGTTGATTAGTGCAAGTTATTTGCATTGCTAATGTATTCTTCCAAATATAATTTTTTCTTACAGAATTAAAAAATTCTAATTAACTCCCTTTAATTTACCTACACATGAATAATCTATGGTGCTCTGAGAGAGGCACTCAGATATGCATTGGGAAGTCTCTATTTTTTCCTGAATAATCTCTTAAGCTGTATTTGGTACTGCTTTTATCATAATCATTTCACACTATCCTCTAAACCAAAGAGTTTATAGAAGTATATTCTTAGTTGTTCTTTTCTTGCGATTTTCATTGATCTTCCTTGCCATCTATTGGTTTAAATTTATTCCCTTTTTCTCTCTACTGTTTTGGAAACTATTCTATTTTCTAGTCTTCTACCAGTTGTGCTTAAGTTTTTAACATGTATTCTTAACAAATCTAGAGTTTCTCTCTTTCTCTCGATGCATTCCAAACAAGACAAAGGATCTTACAATTCCTTAATTACAAACACCCATATTATTATTTTCTAGTATTTCAGGTCCACGTTCTTTCATGTGTGCATATGTGTGTGTGTCTGCTTGAGGAGATAATACATTCTCATGTTACAAAATTCAAAAGGTACAAAAGAGACTAGATCTTAATTGTTCTCACCACAAAAAAGAAAGAATTAAATGATGTGATAGGGGTGTTAGCGATGATGGCAGTCATATTGTAATAAAAATGTATCAAACCAACACATTGTATACCTTTAATTATACAATGTTACATGTCAGTTATATCTCAGTTTTTTTTTTTTTAAAACGTTCATACTGTGAAAAATTTTTTTCCCCACTCTGGTCCCCTAACCACTCATTCAGTTCCCCTCACCAGAGGAAACTACTGTTTCCCTTTCATATATTAAGTTGATCTACATGAAATTGCCAATATTTGACTATTTTGATACACAGTAATGGCAATTTCATGTAGTTCAAACTAACATCAGTGAAAAAAGACACCTGCCTTTGTGGAATTTTCATTTTAGTGGGAAGTATATTGTTTAATTATTGCAGTATAACAAATTACTCCAAATTTAGTGGCTTAAAACAACAAACGTTTATTATCCCAGTTTCTGTGGATCATTAATTTGGGAGTGGTTTAGCTGGGTGATTCTGACTCAGGGTCTCTGATGAGGTTGTAGTCAACATGTTGGCTTGGGGCTGCAGGCGTCTAAAGGCTTAACTGAGTCTGAAGGATCAGCTAGCTTCCAAGACAGTTCACTCAACTGGCTGTTGGCAGGAGGCCTCAGGTCTTTGCTTGTTGTTGTCAGGAAGCCTCCGTTTCTCGGTAGATGCACTCTCCATAAGGTTACTTGAATGTCCTCATGACATGGCAGGTGACTTCCCCCAGATCTAGTGATTGAAGAGAGAGGGTTAGGAGGAAACCACAATGATGTGTTCCCCCTCCTGCAGTGCCTTTTATCACCTAGTCTTGGAAGTCACATCTCCTTGCTTCCACCATATTCAATTTGTTGGAAGCAAGTCACCGTGTCTAGGCCACACTCAAGGGGAAACGAGTTAAATTCCCATCTATTGAAGGAAACAATAACAAAGAATTTATGAACATAGTTTAAAACCACCACAGGAAGACAGATAATAAGCAGTAAACATAAGTAAATTATGGAGTACATTAGAAGGTGATAAGTTCTATGAAAAAAAGAAAAATAGAGCAGAGGTAAGGGGAATCAGAGTATGTGCATGTGGAAGGGATGTGGGTTGCAATTTTTTTTTTAAATTAGATTTATTGCAGTGACAATTGTTAGTAAATTTACATAGATTTCAGGTGTACAATTCTGTATTACATCATCTATAAATCCCATTGTGTGTTCACCACCCAGAGTCAGTTCTCCTTCCATCACCATATATTTGATCCCCCTTACCCTCATCACCCACCCCCTACCCCCTTACCCTCTGGTAACCACTAACTTACTGTCTGTGTCTATGAGTTTTTGTTTCTCATTTGTTTGTCTTGTTCTTTTGTTGTTTTTGGTTTATATACCACATATCAGTGAAATCATAGGGTTCTCTGCTTTTTCTGTCTGACTTATTTCACTTAGCGTTATTCTCTCAAGATCCATCCATGTTGTCACAAATGCTCCTATATCATCTTTCCTTAACGCCGAATAGTATTCCATTGTGTATATATACCACAACTTCTTTATCCATTCATCTATCGAAGGACATTTTGGTTGTTTCCATGTCTTGGGCACCGTAAACAAAGCAATGGGTTGCAATTTTAAACGGTGGTCAGTGTAAGACTCCTTAAGAAGGTGAGATTTGAAGGAAGACTTGAAAGAGACAACAAGGAAGTTAGTGAAGCAGATATCTGTAAGAAGAAAGTCCCAAACCAAGGGAATACCTAAAGCAGAGGCCCTGAAATGGGAGTAAAAAGAGGTGAGAGAAGAATGCTGACTATATTTTATTAGTAGTATATTTTCAATTGAAGAGGTGGGAGGAAAGTTGAGGAAGGATTATTTCCATGGCTGAAATTGAGTTCATTGTTTCTAATAGGAATGTAAAGAAGAAATCAAAATGGATCCAAGTATGGGTGTGAATTCTGTCACCATCTCTGTTGAGGGGATGACGTGTAGTTCCTGTGTTTGGACCATTGAGCAGCAGATTGGAAAACTGAATGGTGTACATCACATTAAAGTAAGTTACTCTTTGGAAATTAGTGAAGTCAAATACTGTTGACTGGAATTCTTCTAGGAAATTACTTCGAAAACTGAGATAGAGGAAGGCACACTGACACACTTGACTTCTATCATACTTCTAACCCTAAAGCTAAATTAGTTTTCTTTGGCCCATTAACTTCTCTTCTTATAAAAATAAGAAATTCTATTATTTTTCCAATTTCAACATCTGAAGATGGAATCTTGACATTATAACGGTTGTACATTTATAGATTTATATTTCATAAGTATATAAATGCTGATATACTTTTTATTACTCTTATACTGAACTAAAAAGTATGTTCTCAGAGAGATGGTTATGAGGTTTCATTCTCTTATAGCATAACAATTATTATGTTAAATAATAATGTAGTCTTAAGCATGTGCATACAAATTATAACTAATTTTCTAAACATTTTCCTTCAATTTTTAATTTCAAAAATATAATTGACTTCTGTTAGACCATCTTAACACCTTCCTGCTATAAACTGTCTGAGAATCTTAGTGAAAAACAAAGGTTTATCTGTGTAGTCTAATTTCTCTGTAATGAACATGAATTATTAATATAATTATTACAAATACATTTAAAAAGCTAAATAGTTTTCTTTAGCACCTTCTAAAGACAAGAACCCAAAATACTAAAGTCAACACAAGACTACCCCAAAGGAGATAAAATTATACCATTCCACCTCATGTCCTGTAAAAAAATTTTTTTGAATGTTTCCTGTGCTTAAAGATGAAAGGGGTCTTAGATATGACTTACGGTAGTTGGAAAACATTCAGTCATTCACTATTAAGTATTGTGTTAGTTGTAGGGTTTTTGTAGATGCCCTATCAGGTTAAGGACATTTCTTTTTATTCCTAGTTTTCTGAGGGTTTTTATTTTTAATCATGAATGGATGTTGAATTTTTCAAATCCCTTTTCTGTATCTAGATATGGTCATATATTTTTCTTTTCTTTAGGTTGTCAATATGTGTGAATTACATTGATTGATTTTCAAATGTTGTACTCCTCATTCATTCCCAGGATAAGCCCCACTTGATCAAAGAGTGCTTACTTTTAATGAAAAATTTCAAAGATACCCAAAGTGGAGAGCCTATTACAAGGAACCTCCCTGTACCTATCACTCAAGAGAATCCTTGCATCTCATCATTTGAATTTGATAATGTGTTTTGCTGATGTTTCTAAGAGTTGATCTTGGTCTTCCTGCCTGTTGTACTTAATGTTAAGGTCCCTGACTAGTAGATTCGAATTTCCTAGTGTATTTCCATGCCATTTCCAAGACTTTTTGCTGTCCCCCGACCCCCTTCCTTGTCACTCTGAAGGATTCTCAGCATTGCTTGAAGTGGAGCTGATTTCACCACTCTTTCCCATGCTCCATTCAGTTTGGTTCCCCACATGTTCTCCCCTATTTCTATTCAACTTGTATATAAGGGGTAAAGAAATTAACAATATTGCCTTTTGGCCAAAAGTTTGGGGGTTCCTACTGTAGTAATGGTAATATATGCATGCTTTTTCTTAAATACTATACTGTGAATTGCTGACTTTTGAGCATGTTTATTTTCAGTGTCAAAGCTTAATGGGTTAATCCCCAGATGTGTCGTTTTAATTGAGTTGTGTCCTCATTTTAATTGAGTTGTGTCCTTATTTGTGTAGTAATATAGTATTATTTAAATTTTCGGCATTATTAAAACAACTTTATATTGGTGGTGGTTCTATTTATTGGAAATGTTCTGTAATTTTCTTTTATACACTATTGTTACAGTGATGGTGGAAACACCTGAAACCTATCTAACTTTACTAACAATTGTCACCCCAATAAACTTTAATTTAAAAAATCATAATAATAAATAAAATAAAATAAAAACAAAATTAATATAACTTTGGAATTTGATCAGCTTATATCAATCCTAAAATGATTTTCCTGTGACAAGTTCAGATCCACATGCAAAAGATAAATTTTTAGACATACTGCCCACAGTAGATATTAATATTCTAAAGAGAGCTTTGGCCAACTAGGCATCTGATTTAGCACAAGATTTAAAGTTAGGGATCCAATGGATTCTTTCTTTTTAAAAAATATTTTACTTATTTATTTTTAATTTTTATTAAATATATTGGGGTGACATTGGTTAGTAAAATTATATACGTTTCAAGTGTACATTTCTGTAATACATCATCTATGTATTGCATTGTGTGTTCACCACCCAGAGTCAGTTCTCCTTCCATCACCATATATTTGGTCCCCTTTTCCCTCTTCTACCACCCCCACTTACCTCTTACCCTCTGATAACCACTAAACTGTTGTCTGTGTCTATGAGTTTTTTATTCTTTCTAGTATCAGAAGCTCATTTTATTTTTAAGTGCATGAATCACTAAATTGGAACTAGTATATTTCGTGTATCTTCACATCAGATATTTATGGGAGCTCTGCCTTTTAATTATTCTTGATCTAAGCATTAATTTTTACCCATTTGTTCTTCAGAGATTTCAAAATGGGTGTGCCTTTTCAATGAAGTATAGGATTCATACTTGTCTCTACAATATTCTTATCTGTGATTCAGACTTCTCATAAGGTCTTGAGCAAATTGGCTTCAGTTTACCTTGTTTTTATTATCAAAAGTTGGCTAATGGCACATATGGTTCTTTATGAAGTTTACAAAATATCCTTAATTTAAGAGTCATGTGAAGTGTGGTGCCAGTATGTGGATAATTCTTTTCCATGTGTGAAACTGTAGGTGATTATTTTCCATTTCTTGAATTTCATAATCACCTTGGTCAGAGATGGAAAAGTAAGCTTTGGATCCATTTTACTATTTGTATGGTGGGAAAACACTATTTCTCTGATTTGTTGTCTATGCTACACAGTCTGGTCAGCTAAGACTGCGTTAATGATTGTGGCTAGGAACGCTCATACCTGGTATAATACGCCTTCTGCTAAGTTTTCTGTCCTGTCGATACCATGTTTCCCTGAAAATAAAACCTAGCCAGACCATGAGCTCTAATGGGTCTTATGGAGCAAAAATTAATATAAGACCCAGTATTATATTATATTATATCATATTGTTATGTTATATTATATATTTATTACATTATTAGACCTGGTCTATATTATATTATACCCGGCTTATATTACATTACATTACATTACATTATATTATATTATATTTATTATATTATATTATATTATATTATATTATATTATATTATATTATATTATGTTATATAAGTAAGACCCGGTCTTACATAACATAATATAATATAAGACTGGGTCTTATATTAATTTTTGCTCCAAAAGTTGTATTAGAGCTGATGGTCCGGCTAGGTCTTATTTTCGGCGAAACACGGTATGAATTTTCTACTTTCACATGCTCCAAAAGTAGGATTTTCTTTTGTATTCACCATCTAACTTCACATAACTCTAGTCTTAGAGGCTCCCCATTTGCCTCTTCCCCACCCCAAGGATGCTGCTGTCTTTAATTTGTTTTGGGAAGAGAGCTAAGTTGGAAAAGCTTAGAAGTGACAGTATTTACTATACTGTAGGTTTTCTCAAATGTGTTAACCTCAAAATATTCAAATTTATAAACACATTTTGTAATTTTTTTCATTAATTTGTAACTATCTAAGAATTAGATGTATATTTTGCAGTTTGTTGGTTAGAAAAAAGGATGGCAAAAGTAACTCTACAGCCTTCAGTCTCAAAGCTTTAAAAATGAGTCATTTAATTTCAGTGAGTAATAAGTATGACACCTACATTTGATTTATCCTCAAATGAAACCAATTAAACCTCCTCCATTTGATCTAATGAGGCTGGTACTGGGGGCCAGAATATAAGGTGACTTAGGTACCGGCAAATTATTTTAGATTAATATTTGTTTTTGCCTACATATCCATGTGTAGGAGTAGATTCTGCTTTGGCATTTGCAAGTACATTCCTGTATAGATTTTCAAAAAAACGCCTATTGCACCCTACTCTTATGTAAGGCTGCTATTTCTACTGCATCTTCCCAGAATTCACTTCTATTTAATAAAGCTGGTTTAAGATCAGAAAAAATGCATTTGAATTCGATTAAGTTGTAAAAGAAAAGTAGCAGCGATATAATGTGAAAGCCCTTTGTGTTATCAACTGATTTATACGCATCCCAGTGACGGATATTTCAGGCTACACTTTGCAGGGCATATTCACAATTTGATTGCTAAAAGTAAAAGGGAACACACTTTTTTTCCCCCAGTGTCGCGTGGGGAGGCCTGTGAGGTCTCTGGTCCCACTCCCCACATAAGAACGAAGGACATGATGAGGCCAAAAAGGAACACCCATGGAGCCATAGATAGGGGAGTCATGCCACTATAGTCTTGCTGGTGGCTGGGTTGGAGACACAGGAAGGAGGAGCCACAGGATCTGCAACCTGCCTTCCGCTTCCCTGCCAACCAACTAACCCCTTGCTAAATGCAATCCACCGAACTAACTGCATTCGGTGCTTGCCAGCCACCATCCTCTTGCTAGCCCCCATTTTTCTGCTAGCGTAGCCACAGCCGTTATATTACTGGCCAATGGCTCAATGGTTACAGCTGACGGCCAACTAGCCACAGCTGACGGCCATCTACTATCCGAGCCAGCACCTTTCCATGCGAGGCCAAGAGCCTGGAAACTGTTTCTCTGGGGCTCTGTCCACACACGACCTCTGCCTCTCTTCCTTTGGTGGAAAGCCTATATGCTATAAAGTATATTATTGACCTTTCTTCTTTTAAAAAATATTTTACTGTGTGTGGGGTTGGGATGATGAAGAGGGTAAAGGGGTTCAAATATAAGGTGACAAAGGAGACTAGATAGACTTTGGGTAGTGAGCACAGAATAGAGTATACAGATGTCATTTTACAAAGTTGTATACCTGTAATTTATATAATAATGTTGTTAACCAATGTTACCCTAATACATTTAATTAAAAATATTTTACTAAGTGTTAAGTATTGTAGGCTCTGAGACAGATTTATTGTGAAATTAATGAAGCTTAAGTTTCAGAGCTCCTCATTTGCATTGACTTCTTTGAGACCCTGGAAGGAGTCTTAGCAATGTGTTCACCTGGTTATGTGTTTTTGCAAAAGTAAAATATTTTGAACGCAATCCTTTACGCTTATTGTCTATTTCCACTTTGACTCCCCCTCTGTTAGACTTCCCCTTTGTGTTGGGTGGTATTGGATGTGCCGTGGGCATTTTGAGGATCTGACCAAGGGGAGATTGAATTGGGGATATGTTTAGTTTGGGGTTGGTAGGATATTTGGCTATATGTGGTTCTTAGTCACTTCTGTGTACAGTGACGTTTTTGCTAAAAATTCTGGTGTAGGGACAGCAATACCCCTACCACCCACCGACTCACACAGTGTCATAACATAAAGGTATAGGGCCCAGTATAAAAATAGTAAATGAGTGTTACCGATTCAAAGAGTATTATTTAAGACCAGTCTCTGCATAAGTAAACTTTGCTGAAGTGCCCTGAAATTGTATAGCTCACGTATGAAAGAAACTCAATAGTTTCCCCAAATTTGACAGCAGCTCTGAAAATTTATCAGTGTCTAGTTGTGACGTTGAAAGGAACTTTTGTAAACTTTCATTAATATTTTGATCTACGGAAAAGACAATTACCTTTCTTTTCTCTGTTGAAAAATATTTTTACAAAATCATTGTCCAGTGAAGCAGCAGAGTGTATAACCAAAAATGTAGGAAAATAAAATATTATAGAGGTGTATCAGGTATTAGAAGTAAATATGTTATTTTATGGATTTTTATGGTATTTAGTAGCTTTTAAAAATTTGTAACTTATAATTTTGTTACTCATTCAGAATACTAACTTTTGTACAGAATTTTGTTGTTTATATAAAGTCTTGTATTATTTTTCTTAAAGAAGGCCCTCCATAATGATTCAGTGTTAGAGACCACAAAAGGTGGGATTCACCTCTTTCTACGCATCATATAGAAAATTGTCCATGTCCAAACAATTTATAATCTGAATTTAGCTCAATATATTAATACATAAATATTGGTCACTTTTAAAAGAATGTCAAGGTTTAAAATTTCTAGATCATAGTTTCTGAGATTGTACTTATTAAGGCTAAAGTGCAGTCCATTTAGAAATTTAGAGAGGGCATTGTTTTAACTAAGTCAAGGAGCTCTGGTAGTATTGGAATAAAACTCTGATATGAAGTATGTAATTGTGATGTTAAATTGAGTGAGCTTGCTTTATTGAAAAAATGCTACAGTAGAACAGATTAGAGCTTTAATTAACAAAATTCAAGGAGAATCAAAAAGTCTCTAATTTTAGAATAAGTAGAATGGATGATTATTTCTCTTTGCAGCTTCATCATTTAAATACATTTTGGGAATTTTGTCTTAAATTGTGAAGCTTATAAATGAGTGTAATGTGCTTTGTTTGTCCTGCCAATGTCAAGACTGCAGACTTTAAAGGGATTAACCTGAAGTTTAATTTAATTACTCCAGTGGTCTGTTCTTGGGGAAAATGAAATGGGCATACAATGTGAAGGTCTTTCTCTGGGATTGTTTGACCTTTTTGAAAGTGGAAATGTAAAAACAAATTTAATTAGATGTAAGTACTCAATGACTTCAAAGGTTAATGCCTTATTAGCAAGTTACTTACTTTGTCCTTGAAACTTAAACTGCTAACTTTTTGAGTGCTTTTTCCCTTTGTTCAGATAAAGACTGCAGTCCATTCTCCTTATATAGACTGTTCTTTTTAAAAAATGACCACCTATATGCTAGCAGTAACTAAATTCATCCTGTGGGCCAATACATTATTTGCTCCCCTTAAAATTGACTATTTTTTTAATTCTTGAAAAAGTAACACATGTGCAGAGTAAAATCCCTCTCCCAAAAGAAACCAGTTATCAGTTTGCTATGTATGTATATATTCTTCAAGTAGACTATGAATATAAAATGATTTATTTGTGTGTATATGTGTGTGTATAAAATCTCCTTTTTTATATAAATACATATTGTTGTGCACCTTGGTTTTTTCACTTAGCAAAGATATGTTAGGTGTTGTTCCATGTCAACATATAGAGATCAATCTTTTTATTCCTATTTGGAACTTTTTTAGTTTCCTGACTTTTGCTATGGCAAGTAATAGTGTACTGAACATTCCTTTTTTCAAACACTTTATTAGAGTAATATAGGCATTTTGCTTAATATAAATTTCTAGGTAATAGTCATCCATCCATGAAGATACAGAATCAGTTATTCAAAGAGGCTTAGGTTTCTGATTTAGTTGATCTTTATCCCAAGAATGAAAGAAAGGTCAAATCCAAGGTAAAAATCTACAGTGGAGGAATGGAGTGAAGAGAGACTTTCGCTATTTTTTATAACTTTGTATTTAAAATTTTTAATGAATAATCATACATTAGTTGTATAATTTTGAAGTAAAATGAAGACATATTAGCAATGAAAATTCTGACAAAGCACTAAGCTTACAGATAGTTTTAGTTAATGAAAACCAATGCTACAACTTAAAAAACTGACACAATCTCTACATCTTTTAAATTTTAAAATATTTGGGTTTTGAATTTTTAGATTGGTTTTGGGCTATTGTTGTAGTCTCTAAGAATTGTCTTTTGCTCGTTAATAAATTGATTTAATAGTTTTAAGTAGTAGCTTTTACTTAGGTTAGTCAAAAAGGGTGTGTTAATCTCAGAGCTTGATGTTCCTCTTTTTATATTTTAATTTTCAGTACCCTACCTTGAAGCACCAAAGTAGAGTGTTAATTGATTAATACACACATTATTTTTTCAACAAACAGTAGAATTTTGTGTTAAAATAGTTTTTCGTTGAGCCAAAAATATATTGTAGGTGGTGAATCAAACATATTAGAAATTCAAGATAATTGATGAATCATTTCACTTCTCTGACTTCAGTTTCTGTAAAATGACAGAATCTTTTCAAACTCTCAAAAACCTCTGATTACCTTTATGTTGAGTTGTTACGAAAATGTAAGAAAATGGGCTTTATATATATGTATATGAAGTGACCTCCCTGATAAGTCTAGTATCCGTCTGACACTATACATAATTTTTATAATATTATTCACTATATTCCTCATACTGTATTTCACATCCCCGTGACTATTTTGTAACCACCAATTTGTACTTCATAATCCCTACACTTTTCTCACCAAACCCTACAATGCTTCTTCCATCTAGTAACCATCTGTTCTCTGTATCTCTGAGTCTGTGTCTATTTAGTTTGCTCATTTATTCTGTTCTTTAGATTCCACATATAAGTGAGATCATATTTGCCTTTCTCAGTCTGACTTATTTCACTTAGCATAATATCCTCTAGGTCAATTTATGTAATACTCAGAAATGGAATTGCTGGGTCATAAGGTAGTTCTGTTTTTAATTTTTTGAGGAATCTCCACACTGTTTTCCATAGTGGCTGCACCAGTCTGCATTCCTAGCAACAGTGCAAGAGGGTCCCCTTTTCTCCACATCCTCACCAACACTTGTTTGTTGATTTATTGATGATGGCCATTTTGACAGGTGTGAAGTGGTATCTCATTGTGGTTTTAATTTGCATTACTCTGATGATTAGTGACCTAATGATCCAGCAGTTCTACTCCTGGGTGTTTATCCAAAGAAATGCAAAACACTAATTCCAAAAGATGCATGCACTCCTATGCTCATTACAGCATTATTTACAGTAGCCAGCACACGGAAGCAACCTAACTGCCCATAAATAGACAATTGAATAAAGAAGAGGTGGTACATATATACAATGGAATATTATTACTCAGCCAGCAAAAAGAATGAAATCTTAACCATTTGTGACAACCTGGATGGACCTAGAGGATATTATGCTAAGTGAAATGCCATGTTTACCCGAAAGTAAGATCTAGCCGGACCATCAGCTCTAATGCGTCTTTTGAAGCCAAAATTAACATAAGACCTGGTCTTATTTTAATGTAATATAAGCCCAGGTCTTATATAGTACGATACAATATAAGACCTGGTCTTATATTAATTTTGGCTCCGAAAGATGCATTAGTGCTGATGGTCTGGCTAGGCCTTATTTTTGGGGAAACATGGTAAATCAGATTGAGAAAGACAAATATCATATGATCTCACTTATATGTGGAATCTTAAAGAACAAAATAAATGAACAAACAAAAGAGAAAGGACTCACAGCTACAGAGAACAGACTGATGGTTACTAGATGGGTGGGGGGTTTGAGTGGCTGGGTGAGAAAGGTGTAGGGATTAAGACATACAAATTGGTAGTTGCAAAATAGTCACAGGGATGTAAAGTACAGTATGGGGACTATAGTCAATAATATTGTAAAAACTATGTATAGTGTCAGGTGGGTACTAGACTTATCAGGGAAATTACTTCATAAACTATCTGCATGTCTAACCACTATGCTGTATGCCTGAAACTAATATAAAATAATATTGAATGTCAACTATAATTAAAAAAATAGTCATGAGGATATAAAGTACAGCATAGGGAATATAGTCAATAATATTGTAATAACTATGAACTTATTGGGGTTATCACTTTGTGAGGTATATAAATGTCTAATCACTATGTTGTTTTATACACCTGAAACTATTTTTTTTTTAAAAAAAACAGGAAACAAGTGGGCTTTAAGCCATCTGAAGACTCACACACTGACTTAGTAGCATACTAAACTGAATTTATTTCGATAACTTATAGAAATTAATTCCTGGAGGGATAAGATAAAAAGGAATTTCAATGTGCTAAAACTTTAGCCAGGAACTTTGTCCAAAGTGACTTTTTAAAATGGGGATAAGTTAAAATGTACTGATTGTCAATCCTGCTAAAAGCCCAATGAAATAATTCTCTAAATCATTTTTAATTTAAACCAGTAGGGAAGAAGATAGGAAATATAAGGGAGGTGGGGGGAGACAAACAGAACTAAAATTTGGTTCAAACACTTTTCAGGCGTTTTTCTTTTTTTTTCTTTTATAAGCCACACATTGCTCAAATCCCACACATAGAATTTTAGTTATTCAAGGAAATTGAAGATCACTTTGCCTCATAATTTATGGATGGAAAGAACATGGACTTTGGAGTTTTCATTTTCTTGCTGGGTTTCTTTGGCAATATATTCAATCTCCTAGGCTTCATGAAGGAAACTGGATCACCTTTTATTCAAATGAGAAGGAATACAAATGACAAAAATCTACTAATGACTACCCCAAAAGTGGTAACAAGTTTTTAGCTTTTATAGAAAGTTAAGAGTTAAAAAGAATTATCTAGTCCAGTCTCTCAAGAAACTGAAGCCCTTCAAGTTAGGGTGATTTCTCCAAGGTTCTAGCTTTTATCTTGCTTTAGAATAGCTGATGCAGCTTTGTATATTTATGCAAATTATACAGAAATCACATACAGATAAAGTATCCTATGCCTGAATTTCACATTTTAGACATTTAGGTAGATAACACCCTACACATTAAAATAATGGATCTTTACAATCCTTGTGGACAGTTAGCACCCTCTGCACCACTATTAGTGCTGTTGGGGCCGCAGAGTATGTTTGATTTCTTCTCTCCCACTCCTGCCTTCATCTAAATATAGTGAGTAGTCCTCCACCTTGAGTCCTTCCTATGAACCACATTCACAATTTGTAGATTGTTGGTTTATTTTCAGAAGAACTAATGATATAATGGAAAAATAGTTCCTCTGAAAATAAAAATATCAGCTTCGGTTTGTAATGAAAGGCTCTGAGAAAAAGGCAAGCCGTTGAGACTTTGGAACAGTTGTAGGGAATAGGCAAAGGTGGTTTTCCTTGGTGGGGTTCTTGTGAAACGGTAGCTGCACAGGCCCAGACTCAGACAGCTGCAAGCAGTTTCCGGCTCTGGGGCGTCTGTGCCTGTTTTTGCTCACCGTGGCATCCCTAGCAGCTAGCACAGTGCCAGGCACGTAATAGGTGCTTAGTAAATATTTGTTGAATAAATAAATGCTATTTTAGCTTCCTGCCCAAGGATTTGGCATCCAGAACAGTATTGTGATAATCACTATGTGAATTTCCTCTTGAAATAAACAAAGGAGCTGCTTGTTTTTGTTTCTTTTGAGACCTTAGGCTTGAAAAGTCTCTTTGATACCTAACATTAAGCGGAAAGTCTGAGTGCTGTTACCTTAAAAGGAAACAAGGGGAACATTTTTGTGTGTGCTCTGTGTTTGCCCAATTTTAAAACACACAAATAGAAGTTACTAAATAAGGAAATGTTTTCCAGTCTGCAGCATGAAAACAACATGGGGGTAATACAACATTTTTGTATAGTATTTTATGTACATAGTTTCCTTATTTCCTTATGTCTTTTATAAATAGAAGATAGGCTAAAGTAGTACAAAGTATAGCTAACCATGTACTGACAAAGTGGTTTTTGCTTTTAAAATCAGTTTTAAGAATAATTTCTCATTGGGTATGTTGGTAAATTTTTTTGGGGGAAAATTAGCTCAAGGGGTGGAGAGATGATGAAGAGGGTAAAAGAGGTCACGTATATAGTGAGAGAGAGACTAGACTTTGGGTAGTGAGCACACAGTGGAACATACAGATGATGTATTATAAAGTTGTATACCTGAAACGTGTATAATGTTATTAACCAACGTTACCCTAATAAATTTAGTTTAAAACTAAATAAAAAATTTAAAAAATTAGCCTAAAAATAGGTCTTATTTAAGAGATACCAGATACAATGTATTTAAACCGAAAGGGAAAAGAATCGCCCTTCCTTTTTTTAAAAGTTTGGTACTTTATCAGGAAAAGTATAATAATACTGGAGCAGTACTGTCCAGTGGGACTTTCTGCAACGATGACATTATTTTATGTGTACCCTGTCCTGTATGGCAGCCACTAGCCATGTTGGCCATTTAACACTTGAAATGTGGCTGGCTAATGCAACTGAGGAACTGAATTTTTAATATTATTTGATTTTTTGTTTTAAAAATTATTCAGTAAAATGGACTATATTTTGGTGTTCAGTTCTGTTTTTTGTTTATTGTTTTTTGTTTTCTTTTTCACTTTGGTGAATTTTAACGCAAGTATAGATTCATTTAACTACCACCACAACCAAGACGGCACAGTCCCATCACCCTTGTTCTGCCACTTTATAGTCACTTCTTCCCTACTCCTCATCTGTTCTGCATCTCCTCCTTTAGTTTGAACGTTTAAGTTTTTTAAAGTAATTTTCTTTATTTTTTTTTAAATTAAATTTATTGGGGTGACAATTGTTAGTAAATTTACATAGATTTCAGGTGTACAATTCTGTATTACATCGTCTATAAATCCCATTGTGTGTTCACCACCCAGAGTCAGTTCTCCTTCCATCACTATATATTTGATTAAAGTAATTTTCTTAATCACAAAATCATTTGACCTCATCCCTGAGATTAGCACAATTAAAACTTAAAAAAAGAATCTCTCTTTTTAAAGATACAGAGACAAAAAAGTTTTCATTTTATAGTGGCTATGTTTATATTGCATCTCTTTCAAAAGTATATGTCCGAACTTTATGTGGTTTGGCTATTCAGTGGCTTTTTCATGGAAAATGTTGTACAGTGTATTCTAAAACAAAACATGAATTATTTTCCTACTTCTGGTTTAGATCATTTATGCTAGTGATCTCTTCCATAACTAGGAACAACCTGACCAACTAGAATTATCAGTCTTACAAACTTTCCATGCCATGGGCACATGTCATGATTTCGTCAAATATATAGCTGTTGTTTACCAAGCTAAAAGAAGAAATAAAAATATGATATATATTAAAATAAGTGAAAGATTTAACTAACTGTTGTAGATGATTTAAAGTGTGATTTTCTACTATGAATTACTTTTAATTATTTTGAAGTTGTTTTTATTTTAAGGAACAAAGCTTTTCACCAGGAATCAGTAATAATCAATAGTAATAATAACAACGACAACACCCCTACTTTAACTGCTTTTAGAACGTTAATACCCTACTGCTTCTCAAAATCAACCAGTCTAAAACTAATTCCTCATCTTTTTTTTTCTCTCCACTACAATCTCTTAACTTCCTCTTTGTGATATCAGTTAATGGCACCACCATCTATCCATTAGCCGAAGCCAGAAACCTGTAAGTCATCCTAGTCATCTCCTTTACCCTCCTTACTAGGTCTTGCCCTCCTAAATGTATCTTGGAATTGCCCCTTTTCTCTACCCCCAGTGTCCATGCCTAATTCAGACCTTCTATTGTACCACTGCTGCAATCACAGTAGCTGATCTCCCTTTCTCCCATGTCACTTCACTCCACCCCAGCATCATCTTCCACAGTGCCTCCAAAATGATTCTTCTCTAAAATGCAAATATAATCATGAAGGATTAATCACCCTTCTTAACTTTCCATGGCTCACTGTCACCTATAGGATAAATTATAAACCCTTATTGGCATACGAAAGGTCTCATCATAAAGCAGTTGCCCTCATTCTTCAGCCTGTCATCTTTCTCTACTCTTGTGCTTCTGTTTGTCTGGAATTCCATCTTATATATCCTTGCTGGTTTCTGTTTGTCCTTTAACATTCAGGTGTATTTCCACTAAGAAGCCTTTTCTGACCCATGTTCTCAGGAACAAATTGGTGTCCATTTTCTCTGTTCTCTCTTCTAGTGTTGCTTCCTGTGACTGTGTCATGCTTAGCTTGGTATGTTGAGAATCCCAGTTCCTGGCACATATAATAAGTGCTTAATAAATATTAGTTGTTCAGTGTTTACTTTTATATAACTTGCTACTGCAAAGAAGTGCTTTCCTATCTGTTTACTCATCTGATCCTTATCACAACCCTGGAAGATAATAGGGCATATTTCCTCATTTTTCATATGGCAGAACTAATGAGTGTAGTTGGCCAATAATTGGAGAATTGACACTGTAACTCAAATCTTCTGACTCCCCAGTGTGTGTGTGTGTGTGTGTGTGTGTGTGTGTGTGTGTGTGTGTGACTACGTCATAAATTCTTGTAAGATGTCAGCCGAAGAGAGATGCACGCAGTCATGGTAATACTTCTAGGGTGTGTTTGTCTATGAGCATGTTTCAAATGTCTGAACAGTACCTGAGTCACGTATACCTACATATAGCTTTACCATTCCTGTAGGTATACAAGACATTTTGTGTTCTTTCCAAGGAGAATAGTAGGGATGAGAACTAATAGAGAAACTTCATTAGACTGAAGTATTTGTTTCATTTTTTTTTTTACCCACCTCCTTCCTCGCACCTTCACCTGGGCCACCTCCTCACTTGCAAACGTTGCCTAGCCTGCTTGACCTGCCTCATCCTTCTTGAATGTGGTATGATGATTGCTGTCTTCAGGTTCTATGTCATGTAATTTAATTAAACTGACTTCTGAAATTTCCTTCCAAAAGGTTTCACTGGAAGAAAAAAATGCAACTATTATTTATGATCCTAAGCTACAGACTCCAAAGACCCTACAGGAAGCTATTGATGACATGGGCTTTGATGCTATTCTCCACAATCCTAACCCTCTCCTTGTTTTAACCGACACCGTGTTTCTGACTGTTATTGCTTCACTGGCTCCGCCATGGGACCATATCCAAAGCACATTGCTCAAGACCAAGGGTGTGACAGACATTAAAATTTCCCCTCAGCAAAGAACTGTGGTGGTGACAATAATCCCTTCTTTAGTGAATGCCAATCAGATAATAGAACTGGTTCCGGATCTCAGTTTAGATACTAGAGCTCTGGAGAAAAAGTCAGGAACTTGCGAAGATTACAGTATGGCTCAAGCAGGTGAAGTCATGCTGAAGATGAAAGTGGAAGGGATGAGCTGCCATTCATGCACTAGCACCATTGAAGGAAAAATTGGGAAACTGCAAGGTGTTCAGCGAATTAAAGGTAGTATATCTGCTGTTATTTGTTTGATTGTTTGGTAAGGCTTAGTTTTCTGTTTGGGTCTTTTAACTTTTTGCTTTCTTCTTAAGCATAGGTTTTGAACGTGTGGTAGTAGAATGCTTATTGCTTAATGAAGTCTGAGGTACAGTGTATTCCCAGGATTAATGTCAATACAATTAATGATTATAATTAAAAGTCACATGAGTCTTGAACTAGCAGAGACGGCAGCTGGGGTGACAATTCATGGAGTTCAGGATCTTTAATGCAACATGCCTGGTGTCTTCTTTACCTCTACTATCTTTCTGTTGAGGCATGCAGAAGCCTGGAGACCGTAGATATAGTGGACACACCTTTTTCTTTTTTCTAGTCTATGTCACTAAGATGTTCTGAAAAGAACAGAAATATTTTCAGAAATGATAATGACGATGATGAGAGAGAAACAGTTGTGTGTAGTATTGATTTACTGTACAGGATGTTTTCTAAAGTGGCCCAGGAATAACTGAATTAAATAATTATTTTTCTTTTTATTAATTAGTCTCTCTGGACAACCAAGAAGCTACTATTGTTTATCAGCCTCATCTTATCACAGTAGAGGAAATAAAAAAGCAGATTGAAGCTGTGGGCTTCCCAGCATTCATCAAAAAACAGCCTAAGTATCTCAAATTGGGAGTGATTGATATAGAACGTCTAAAGAACACACCAGTCACATCCTCAGAAGGGTCACAGCAAAGGAGTCCATCATATACCAATGATTCCACAGTCACTTTTATCATAGATGGCATGCATTGTAAATCATGTGTGTCAAATATTGAAAGTGCTTTATCTACACTCCAATATGTAAGCAGCACGGTAGTTTCTTTAGAGAATAAATCTGCTATAGTAAAGTACAATTCAAGCTCAGTCTCTCCAGAAACCCTGAGAAAAGCAATAGAAGCCATATCACTAGGGCAATATAGAGTTAGTATTACAAATGAAGTTGAGAGTACCTCAAACTCTCCTTCTAGCCCATCTCTTCAAAAGATTCCTTTGAACATAGTTAGCCAGCCTTTGACTCAAGAAGCCGTAATAAACATCGATGGCATGACTTGTAATTCTTGTGTGCAGTCTATTGAGGGTGTCATATCAAAAAAGGCAGGTGTAAAATCCATACGAGTATCCCTTGCAAATAGTAATGGAACTGTTGAGTATGATCCTCTACTAACTTCTCCAGAAACTTTGAGAGAAGCAATAGAAGACATGGGATTTGATGCTACCTTGTCAGGTAATCACCACTTTTTTCTTTGATTCCCGTAATGTTCTTTTATCTCCATTTTGCTGATTCTTTTGGCTTTTATCCATGGGAAATGAGAATAGGCACTGTAATTCTTTCTGGAAATATGTCCTAAGGAGGTAGTGATATATACAAAGATGTATAGGGATGTTTGCATAATAATTTGGAAACATTAAATCACGATACATCATGTGATGAAATTGTTATAAAGCCATAAAAATTAAGGTATTAAAGATACTTAATGCCACAGGAGAGTGTCTGAAATATTTTATTAAATTAAAAAAATAAGATAAAAAGCTGTAAATTCATTATCATCAAAATTTTATTAACACATGTATAAAGATTTCTATCATGTGTATGTTACTTACATATATATATATATATATATATATATATATATATATATATATATATGAATGGATAACATTTTTGGTAGCACATGAACTAAAATTTAAAAGTGGTTACATGCAAGTGGTAGGATAATGGTGATATTTGTTTCCATTGTGCTTTCCTATGTATTTTAAGTTATTTTGTGACAAGGATGTATGTATGTATATAGTTATGTATATATAAGGGGAGAAGCAAATGTTATTTTAAAAAGAAATAAGCCATAGAATTTTAACTGCAATTTTAAATTTAGGCATTCAAAGTTAAACTGACTCTAGAACTGGCCCAAAGTCTTCCTATTTCCTGAAAGCTCTTAACTTGAACTGAAACCAATAGAATTTGCCTATGTAAACTTGCTGTTTTGAACTGGAATTGAACAAAGTCTTGAATTAAACTGGGAATGCCTTAATGAAATTTCTTGCTGTAAATAACTAATTTCCAGACAATGTCATCATTAACCTTTGTTCTTCTGATTATAATGAAGGATATCAAATAACAATATACTCTTATCAAACTCACTAAAACTGAAAAGCATAAAAACTTATATAAACACATGCTGAAATGATTATGGTAGACATTCAGTATTATTTTACATTAATTTTAGGTGCACAGCATAGTGGTGAGACATTTATATAATTTAAGAAGTGATTCCCCTGACTAGTCTATAGTTATTGCCATAACTTTGACTATGTTTTCTATGCTTTACATCCCCATGAATGTTCTGAAACGACGAATTTGTATTTCGTAATCCCTTTCCCCTTTTCACCCTGCTCACCAACCCCTCCCATTTATTACCCGAACAAGTCTAGTATGCATCTGACACCATACATAGTTATTACAGTATTATTGACTGTAATTCTTATGCTATACCTTATATCCCCTTGACTCCTTTATAACAACCAATTTGTACTTTTTAATCCCTTTACCCTTTTCACCCATCCCCTCAACCCTCTCCCATCTGGCAACCATCAAAATGTTCTCTGTATCTATGAATTTGTTTCTCTTTTGTTTGGTTGTTTATTTTGTGCTTTAGATCCCACATTTAAGCAAAATCACATTCATCTGTCTCTCTCTGTCTGACATACTCCACTCAGCACAATACCCTCCAGGTTCATCCATGCTGCTGCAGGTGGCAAGAATCTATTCATGTCCACGGCCAAGCAATATTCCATTGTATATATGTATCACCTCCTCTTTATCTATTCACCCATTGACGGTCACCCAGGCTGCCTCCACTTCTTGGCTATTGTAAATAATGGCACAGTGACCATATGGATGCATATGTCCCCTTGAAGTAGCGTTTTGGGTTTTTTCAGATAAATACCCAGAAGTGGTATTATTGTTTCCTTGTTTGTCTCTTGTTATAGCCTTTGTTGTAAAGTCTATTTGTTAAGTATTGCTACCCCTCTGCCTTGCTTCAGCTGGTGGGCACCATCTTTGCACTCTCCCTCTCACATTCTCCCTCTGCTACACTCCAGAGTGCCTGTATGTCTAGAAAGGAGCTTTTACAGGCATCTGGTTCCCGAATTTTTCAGGTTGCTGCCCAGGGGATGCCCCTTGATGGCCTGGCCCTGGTGGTCTGGCGGGCTTACATTCCTGGGTTTGACAGGATCAAGAGGTAGTTCTTGGTAGGCTGCCACCCCCAGGACACTGCTCAAACAGTGGACTGACACCCCCCCAGTCCTTCTAGGAAAAAGGCCTGTTTGCTTGACCTTGAGCTTCAGCCTGAAGAGTGGGCTTTAAGTTTGACACAGACCTAGAGGCCTAGGACATGCCCTCAGGGAGCATAGGCCAGTGCTTTGTATCTTTGCCCTCTCCCTCATCTTTCTCTAGCTCATTGTATCTCTTTAAGCCATTTTCTAATTATGTATTTTTCACATTACTTCAGACACTGAATCTATCAGTTTAGAGGATCAGATTGGAACTCTTTTCTTGAAATTTTTGAAATCTTTTCTGATTGGTGCCTCAAGTCCAGGAAAGTTTACCTTCTTTTTGAATTCATTTAGATATAAGTAGTGTTGCTACAGCCTATAGAAACACTCATTTAAAGAAACTATATCTGTTTAATTTATTGTGGCATTTTAACACCTGCACTGCCTCTGTGGAAGATGGCAACTTTTGCTCTTTTGCTTGCCATACTCACTGGGGTAAAGGTCACATTTTTATGGATGTTTGTTGAGACATCATGTCGAGGTAACCAAAAGGGACTACTTCTGTGGCTTCATTTAATACTGTACTTCTAGAATGTGAAAATTACAGATGGTATCCTGGGTTACCTCTGAAATAGCTTATTCTGGAAGAAGACCTAAAGTAATTTGCAGTGTAAACATTTTTCTTCATTGTCCAAGTTCAAAATTAAGTCTTGATAGTAATTATGAAAGAATGTAGTATGATCTTGGCTAGATTAAAATAGTGGTTTTGTTTTTCAAAGCCAGAGCTATTTCCTTTGGGCAAATGAGCCTGCTTTTTGAGTTCTTTAACATAATGGTACTCTTTGGTAAATTTTGACCTTTATGTTTTAAATAATGCTCTCATAATCTGGGTGAATAAGTATAGGTTTCTAAAGTGATTCACTCAAGAGCAGAGACTAATTTCAGAATTGGGCGAATCTAGTTCTTTGCTATTCAGTGCCCTTTGCTATACTCAGACAGGCAGTACTACCATTACCTGGGAGCTCAGTGGAAAAGTAGAATCTCAGGCCTTACCCTACATGTACTGAATCAGTATCTGCATTTTAATAAGATCCCCCAGATGACTGCATGTGTATTAAAATTTTAGAGCTGTTATTATAATGATTAGAGAAGTGTATATCATTATTAATTAGTGAAATGCCAGGCTGTTGTTAAAGTTTATTAAAAAATGCCTTTCTTCAACATCCTGAAAACCAACCTGGCTGTGTAGGGCTTCTTCTGTGGGCTGTCCAAATAGACCTGAATCTTCTTCCTTTTTTTTTTTTTTTTTCTGAAGGGGAAGAAAGAACAAGTTAGATAGGTTAGTGGAAATTCCCGCATCACTTCTTTTCCTCCTTGTCTCTACAGAAGAGTAGAAAATCTTTAGCTTTTTTTGCAGGTGTATGGATATGCTAGAGAGAATAATTTGTTCCTTCCTGGGAGGTGACTAATACTGCAGTAAAATAAATACTGGATAAACTAAAACAGAATGGCAGATTTTCTGAGACTGCAAGGGAGCTATTGGGACGATAGGTCTTTCCCACTGTTCCACAGTCCCTAAACATTCTATGGATAGATTCTCCGAATACGCCTTTGTGCAAAATGATTACTGCTGACTTACTCCTCCTTGCCTCTTCTTCCACTGTCCACAAAAAATTTCAATTTTAAAAGTACTATATATTAGTGTTAAAAATTCAAATATAATATACAGAAGTGTCTTTAGAGGAAATTTGTTCATTTGTCATTCTGTTCCTGCTCTAACTGCATTCCCTGGAAGTAGCCACCATTCACACTTTGGCTTGTAGCCTCTCAGGCTTTCTTATGCATGTTTTCATATAGACATACACTCAAATTAAAAAAAAAATACCATCATACGGCAATGCTGTTTTGTAAATTGCTTTTTGTTTCACTTACTGTATCATGAATTGTTTTAATGCCAGTATGTAAATTGTTAACATGATGATAAAAATTTGTTATAAAAATAAGAGCTATCCATTAAGAAACTACTCTCTGCCTAGGTTTTGAGGTGGAAATAATGGTTGGAAGAGCTTTTGTTTATTCAGTTAGTTCAGATTTTCCTCAGAACTGGGATAGGCAGCATTGAGATTGGAAGTCACTTCCTAGAAAGTGTAAAGATAATATTGCTGAGGGCTCTAGGTCCATGCTGGGTTTAAAGGAATGGATTGTCAGTGCCTGAAGGAGTGGATTGTGATAAATGACAAGGATACAGCTGGAGAATACCTCAAATGATAAAAATCTTTTCCTTTCCACCAGATACAAATGAACCAATGGTAGTAATAGCTCAGCCCTCATCGGAAATGCCACTTTTGACCTCAACTAATGAATTTCATACTAAAATTATGACACCAATTGACGAGAAGGAGGAGGCAAGGGCTTCATCTAAGTGTTACATACAGGTCACTGGTATGACTTGTGCTTCCTGCGTAGCAAACATTGAACGGAATTTAAGACGAGAAGAAGGTGAGACGATCTTAAAGCCTGTTGTTTTAGGTTCTAGTTTAACGACCCTATCCTTTTTTTGTTCTCCTATGTGCTTTGTTACCACATTTATGATCCTTACCAAGGCCTCATAAAGACTATCAGTGATGTGCAGGACAACCTTGATTTTCTGACAGCCAGGTTTTGGTAGTGTTTTGTTCCCTTAGATATAGTTCCTATCATGTTTGCTTTATGATCACATTTTAATATCAATGAAATTTGTAGGAAAATAGCAGAAGGAAATGCATAAGATTACCATTCTTTATTGACTGTGGCTGCATTGGATTTTAAGAAACATACATTTCCTGATAAAATTATATGAAAAACTATTAGAATCCGTAAGTTTCGGAATTACTATACCCAGGCAAAGCATGAGACCAAAAAGTTTGTTTAGAATTACATTGTTTGCTTCAAACAGTTTGATCACTGATCTTTGCTTGTAGTAAAAATGTTCGAAAGTTACTTAATTTTGTGTGTAAGTTTTAATTTCAGGTTATAAAATCTTAGATATTCTACAGCATATTTTTTTATTCAGTCACACTCTGATGTTTTAGCTTATAAATTTCCAGTCATGTTACTAGACTTCACAGTATGGCATAGCAGATTTATTAACCATAGAGATATGTAATTATGTTTAATGAGACTGAAGTCATAGGTTTGGTACTTAGGTAGCCCAAGTCCCAGATGTTTTCTTTGTCTGTTTTTGTTTTGTTTTTTAAGTTTGTTTGTCCAGGACCCATCAGCTCTAATTCAAGTAGTTGTTTCATTCTAGTTGTGGAGGGCACAGTTCATAGTGGCCCATGTGGGGATCGAACCCGCAACATTGGTGTTATGAACATTGCACTCTAACCAACTGAGCTAACCGGCTGCCCCTTGTTTTTGTGTTTGTTTGGCTTTCATCACATTGATATTTTTAAATTAGATTTATTGGAGTGACATTGGTTACTAAAATTATATAGGTTTCCAGTGTACAGTTCTATAATACATCATCTATATATTGCATTGTGTGTTCACATGCTCTTAGTCACAAGGGCCAAATGTGTAAGATTCGTATAAGCTTATTCCCACTATTAGGGAAACAACTCAAATAATATGTAGTAATAATGCAGACCTGTGACCAGTAGAATTGCCTTATATATAAAGGCCAGAACATTATTATAACAAAATGTGTGTTGTGAAGAGCCATCTCCAGTTCAATATTATCTTGTCTATATTCTGTCCCAGCTAGGCTACTGCATTCACTTTTTTTTTAACTAAATAACACTTGTCCCCTCACAGTTAAGACTGCAATATATTTCTTAAAATGAATAGAAAGAGTTCTAATTATAGTTTGAAGTAAGAATTTTAAAAATTATCCATAATTTATAAAAGTATGAGTTGTGATCAAAAGATACGGAGATGTATAAATAAATAAAAATATTACAGTAAAAGGCACATTGCCATTAATCCCCCTAAAACCCTTCAAACACATTTATCCCATCATTCTTGCCACTTTCTGAAGCAGTTCTGGAAGTCCTCTTTTGTGAGTGTCTTTAGTTGCACTAAAGACACTTGGGGCTGCCTCGATGTCCTGAATCATTTTTACTTTGGAGAATAGCCAGAAGTTGCATGGTGCCAGATCCCGTGAATAAAGTGGATGAGGACACACCATAATGTTTTTATTTGACAGAAATTACCCTACCAGAAGCGATGTGTGACACAGAGTGTTGTGACGATGGAGGATGATTTACGGCACACTTTAAAACACACCTTCTCTCAACTGTAGCTCACACCCGAATGACTGGACCAAAGAAGTTGAAACTTGTCACACACTGTTACTAAGGTTTGATACACCACGACCTTTATTGGAGATCCGTGACTTTCTGTTGGATAGCACTTGGTAGCAGCATTCACCATGTTTGTTTGTTTTTTATCACAATGGAAAGGCTCCATGTCACACATCACTTCTGGTACGGCAATTTCTGTCAAACAGAAACATTACGGTATTTCCTCATCCACCTTATGCACTGGAACTGATACTGTGTGACTTCTGGTTATTCCCCAAAGTCAAAATGACCATGAAAGGTAAACGTTTTGAATCGATTCAGGACATTGAGGCAGCCACAAGAGCGCAACTAAAGACACTCACAAAAGAGGACTTCCAGAACTGCTTCAGAAAGTGGCAGGAACGATGGGATAAGTATATTCGAAGCAAGGGGCGGTATTTTGAGAGGAATTCATGGCAATGTGTCCTTTACTGTAATAATTTTTAATTTGAACATTCACCGTGTTTGTTGATCACAGCTCGTGTGAAACCTGTTTTTGAAACTTAAAAAAATCAGTGTTTTCCTTCTATTTTTGTTTGATTGTAGACTATGTTCAACTGAAGCAAAATGACTTTTTTTCCTTCTTTATAAAGTTTCTCTTATTACTGATACTTTTCTCTGAACCAATCCTCTGAATTATTTGGTACCCACAAAGCCCCGAGAAGCATTTTATGTAGAAAACTTAGATTACATCAGATTCTTTGATTTCTTATTAAAAACTATTAGTAAATTAATATTTGATTTTTTTTCTTTTTATCAAATCCCAGAGCTGACCTATGGATTATTGACCCCTGTTCCCTATCAGGTAGCTACCAAATGCCACAGTTTCCTAGAACGAGATGCTACTTCTGCTATGTGGAATTCATTTTCTTCCTGGCGATAACAGCAATAGCTAGCTAGAGAAGTGGGATGATTATTAACAAAAAGCTTGCACCAGAGAACAGTGTGACTGCCATAAAATGAACTCCTTTGTTCTGTTAACAAGTTGTTTGGCAGTTTTTTATTCTAGGAATAAGAGCATTTTAGATTAGTGTGTACCTGACAGTAAAACTTGAGTTTTAAGAAATTACTATTATTTGATAATATTATAATGTGTATGTTGGTTACATTCTTGGATTCTTTGCTACAACTGCAGTGATTTCCTAAGTGCATGAGTACCTTTCTCTAGGACTCACATCTTATTAGTTTTTTAAACTGCTTTATATTTACATGATACGGCCTCAACTGATTGCAATTCATGGGCCTTATTTGGATTCCAATTCAAACAAACTGTTAAAGTAATAAACAGTTATAAGACAATTGCGGAATGTGAATATTGCCTGGATAGTTGATGATATTGAAGAATTATTTTAGGTACCGTGTTTCCCCAAAAATAAGACCTAGCCGGACCATCAGCTCTAATGCGTCTTTTGGAGCAAAAATTAATATAAGACCCAGACTGGGTCTTCTATCATATAATATAAGACTGGGTCTTTTATTAATTTTTGCTCCAAAAGACTCATTAGAGCTGATGGTCCGGCTAGGTCTTATTTTCGGGGAAACACGATATTATGTTTTTTTTAAAAGACAAGAGTCATTATCTTTTAGACATACATATTTTAATATTTGCGTAATGAAATGATGTGTCTGGGATTTGCTTCACAAGAATCAGGGTAGGGCGGTCAGATGGCTCAGTTGGTTAGAGCGCGAACAACAGGGTTGTCGGTTCAATTCCCACATGGCCAGTGAGCTGCTCCCTCCACAACTAGATTGAAGACAATGAGCTGCTGCTGAGTTTCCGGAGGGGCAGCCAGATGACTCAGTTGGTTAGAGTGTGAGCTCTCAACAATAAGGTTGCCGGTTCAATTCCCGCATGGGATGGTGGGCTGCGCTCCCTGCAACTAAAGATTGAAAACGGTGACTGAACTTGGAGCTGAGCTGTGCGCTCCACAACTAGATTGAAGGACAATGACTTGGAGCTAGTGGGCCCTGGAGAAACACAGTGTTCCCCAATAAAAATGTTTTTTTAATAGTAATAATCACGGTAGAGGGCCGGGAGTAAGTGGGTAGGAATATCAATGAAACAAGATTAGCCCGGTATTATTGATAATTGTTTAAACTGGGTGATCAGTACATCAAGTTTATTATGTTCTTCTCTCTTTTGTATATATATAATTGAAAATTTCCATAATAAAAAGTTTAAGAACATAATGGCCCGTTTTCAAATAGTTTTGTTTGGTTTGTGTTCAGACTATAGAAAAATTAAGTAATAAATTTCTCTAGATTCACTGTAATCCTTTCCCAGTTAAATGAAAAAATAGCAAAACTATTATAACATCACTCTTTTTATAATGAGTATTATCTCAATTGTTTTTCTCATTAATTATCCTAGGAATATATTCTGTACTTGTGGCTCTGATGGCTGGCAAGGCAGAAGTAAGATATAATCCTGCTGTTATACAACCCCCGATGATAGCTGAATTCATCCGAGAGCTTGGATTTGGAACCACTATGATAGAAAATGCTGATGAAGGGGATGGTGTTTTGGAACTTGTTGTAAGTAAGAATTTTTGTGTAATTAATAAAATTTTCAGGGAAAACTTAATGAGGATTCAGAAAAGAATTCCAAATATAATTAAAGGTTGAGAAAATAAGGCATAAAGGGAAAATTAAGGAAAATGGAAAATGGAAGGATAAGATATGACTTAATGGTGGCCTTCAAGCATGGAATGTAAAAGATAATCATCATATCTCTATTAAGAATCAAAAAAGAAGAATTAGGTTTGAATGAATAAATGAAAAATCAACTTTTAAAAATTTAATACGATTCCTACCTAGTAGCATGTAAAAGAATAAATTCCAGATGCATTAAAGATTTAAGTTTTATAAATGAAGTCATGAAAACAGATGTAAAGCATATTGGTTTATACTTGATCTTAGCCAAAAGGCCAAGAAATGATGCAGCATATTGGTTTAAAATGATCATTTTCTCCAACCCAGCAAATCAAATTTTATTTGTATAACTTAAACAATTAAAATGAAAAATTTAACCCTGCAACAAAGTAAATTCCAGCTGAAAAATTTTAATGTGAAAAATGAAACCGTGAATTTACTAGAAGAAATATTTATAATTAAAAAAAAATATTTTATTATAAAAATTTCAGACATCAGAAAAGTCAAAAGAATTATACAGTGGACACCCTTGTAGACACCACCTAGATTCTACAATTAACATTTTACTGTATTTGTTTTATTGTACATGAGTCTTATCAGTCCATTGTGTAAATAATTTTAGACTCACAAATAAGTTGCAAAAACAGTACAGAGAATTTCCATGTAGCCTCTACCCAGCTTTCCCCAATGATAGCATCTAATCCATTATTTAAAAAATAATATTAGAGTAGGAATGGTTTTTCTAAATATCATATAAAACCCAGAAAAGGAAAAGATTGATAAATTCATGTACATAAAATTTCTTCTTGGGAGAAAAGCACCATAAAGTCAAAAGGCTAGTAAAATAATTGTAATTTATATCATAGATGAAAGTTAATTTTCTTAATATATGAAGAACTGTTATAAATCAATAAGAAAAGAGCCAGCTACCCAAAGGAAAGATGGTAAAGTATATGAACCCACAGTTTTCAGAAAAGCCAAAACAGTACCACTTTAAACATATGAGAAGATGTTCAACCTCATTTTGTAATAAGAGTAAAGCAAATTTAAACTCCACTAAAATGCCATTTTTCACCTACCAGATTGGTAAAGATAAAAAAAGAATTTTGTTAACACTGTGTTTGTGATCGCTTAAATATTGCTCTTGCAGTGTCAATTGATACAAGATCTCAGCAGGGGAATTTGGGAATATCTATCAAAAGTAAAATTGTGCATAGCCTTTGCCTCAGAAGTAGGAGCTTATCCAACAGACATATTTGCATATGTATGAAATTGCACGTTCAAAGATGTTCATTATATTATTGCTTATAATAGCAAAAGATAGGGAAAAAAACTAAATGTCAGTCATTAAGGACTTGGTGAATTATGATGCATCCATACTGTGGCAGCTATTACAAAGAATGGATAGATTTTTATTTTTTAAAGACTTTTAAAAATTAATAGCTTTATTGAAATATAATTCACACATCATAAAACTACCTCTTTTAAAGTGTACAATTCAGTGGTTTTTACTATAGAGTTTTGCAACTATCACCACTATTTAATTTCAAAACATTTTCATCACCCCCAAAATAAACCCCATACCTATTAGCTAGCAGTCACGCCTCATTCTTGATGTTAATCATTTGAGTCTTCCTACTTTTTTCCTTGGTTAGTCTAGACAAAAGTTTGTTGATTTTTTTTTTCTCTATTTGTAAATTATTTTTATTATTTATTGTTTTTATTAGTTTCAGGTGTACAAAACAATGTAATAGTTAAACATTACACCCCTCACAAAAAACCCCCTCCTCCAATCTACTACCCCTCTAATATCGTATATAGCTATTACAATTCCATTTACAATTCCCTATGCTGTACTCCACATCCTGTGACTACACACACACACACACACAGACATTTAATTATAGTTGACATTCAGTATTATTTAGCTTTAGGTGAACAGCGCAGTGGTCAGACATCTACAAAAAGTTTGTCAATTTTGTTGATCATTTCAAAGAACCAACTTTTGGTTTTGTTGATTTTCTCTGTTCTCCCTTTTGTTGCTTTTTACACTAATCTTTATTATTTCCTTCATTCTACTTGTTGGACCATACTTGTTTCATACTTGCTTTAGGTTTAGTTTGTTCTTTTTCTAGTGTCTTAATGTGGAAGGTTAGATTACTTATTTGAGATCTTTATTATTTTTTAATATTGGCATTTATAACTATGAATTTCCCTCTAAGGTACTGCTTTCATTTCACTTTTTCTACTTTTCAACTCCAGACTTTCCACTGGGCCTTTTTAATGATATCTATCTCTTTATTGATATCTTTTATTTGGTGAGACATTGTTCTTATGCTTTCTTTTAATTTTTTAGACATGGTTTCTTTTAGTTCATTGAATATATTTAAAATAGTTGACATAATATCTTTGTCTAGTAAGTTCAGTGTCTGGGCTTCCTCAGGGACAGTTTCTGTTGATTGCTTTTTTCCTGTGTATGGACCATACTTGTTTCATTGCATGGTCTCACAAGTTTTTGAAACTATTATGTGGGAACTCTGGAAATAAGATGTGTCCCCTCTCCTCAGGGTTTGCTGTTGTTGCCGTTTGTCATTGTTATTGTTTGTTTAGTGATTTTTCTGAATTAATACCATAAAGTCTGTATTCTTTGTTGTGTTTGGTCACTGAAGTCTCTGCTTCATTAGCTCAGTGGTCAGCTAATGGTTGGACATATTTTCTCACATACCTGAAACCAATAAGTCTCCCAGTCTTTGCTGAGGAACTTTGTGTGTATATTGGAGTATGCCTTCAATACTCAGCAGTTGACAATTTTGCCTTAGCCTTCACTTCCTGCATCTACAGAGCCTGAAAGTCAGCCTGAGGTGAGAGGTTAGGGCCTTTTCTGGTATCTTCTGAGCATGCACACAGCCCTGAACATGGGCACAACGCTATAAATATGCATGGCCTTCTAGATTCCTAGGTATATGTTGGAGCTTTTATGGACAGCTTGCTTACTAGCTTTTTCTTTTAGGCTTTTTGATTAGCTTATTGTTTACCCCAACTGTTATCTATTGGCTCAGAGAGCCATAGGTTAAATAATTGCCTCTAATTGACAAATTCTCCCAGGAAGAAAAAGCTTTTTGCACTCACTGAGCTCTAGTCAGGGCAAGACATCTTTGCAAGTGGAATATTTCAGATAACCCTCAGACAGGTCAAATAATAACAGTTCTCTGAGAATGAGGCTTTGAAGGAGCTGCAACCTTTTTCTGCTCCTTCTGGTGGCTTCTCTGAAGCTGTTTCCATGATTGTGGGCTGTTGATCTTCATGGCTACCACAGAGCTGGAGGGGAGCGGATGGAAATAGGCAAATTATAATGTCACATAGCTTACTGCTTTTATTGGGATTCATCTGATTTTCTTGAATAAATACTTCCTGGATTGCTGCAAGCTTTTAAGTTCCAAATTTCTGAAAAAGTTGGTTCTGAAAATTTTTTGCCTGTTTTTCTCATTGCTTTTATGGAGGAGAGAATTTTCAGAGGTCCTTACTCTACCATAACTGACATTTCTATAGTAGATACTCTTGAATAAATGTTTCATCATTTGTATACTCTTTGGTCACTTCCCAGAGTCTTTCAGTGGTTGATAATTGACATTTTTGCCCAGTTTTATCATTGTTTTTTTGGGAAAGGATTTGATGAACTTCTCATACAGTCATTCCAGAAGTCCTGCCTCTCCACTTTGGAATTGAATACCAACCAAACTATAACCTCACTCAACACATAGGGCAAAATACATTTCTAAACAAAGATAGAACACGTTTATCACCCACTAACTTTCACTAAATGTAATACTAAAGGCTGTATGTACTTTAGCAGGATGAAAAAACGTCTAGAGGGAAGTAAGGCATTGAATACAAGAAATAATGATTTGTCAAGTCCTCTCTCAATGAGTAGTGACAGGAAGAGGGATACTTTTAATGAGATCCTCTTTTGTTTAACCTGTTGCAGCTGACCCATCTTTGTTCAATGTGATATAAAAAAGGCATTCTAGTGGTCATATCCAAAGCATATTAATAGTGCAAATAAGATCTTGTGTGTTAATCCCATGTTACAAGAGTTTTTTTTTTTTATTAGTTTCAGGTGCACAAGACAAAGTAATACTTAGACGTTTATCATTTATATCCCTCACTCTGTGTGAACTCCTCTCCCCCCATCCACTATCCCTCTGACATCGCACAGAGAAGTGTAGTTTTAATTTAATGACCCATGTTTAATGGAGGAAAAGGTATATTTCTGAATAACAAAGCCTTTGTCTTTAACAGGTGAGAGGAATGACGTGTGCTTCCTGTGTACATAAAATAGAATCTACCCTCACAAAACACAGAGGGATCTTCTACTGCTCTGTGGCCCTGGCAACCAACAAAGCACATATTAAATATGAACCAGAAATTATTGGCCCCAGAGATATTATCCATATAATTGAAGTAAGTGCCAACACTTTGCATTTCTGTGTTCTTGCCTATTCAATCAGCACTCCTTTGAATTGCTTCTGGTTTATATCAGACAGACAGAGACAATGAAAAAAATCAGACCCCTTTGTTTACTCTAGACAATGTCTGTCTCAAAATTTAATGTAATGTGTCTGCCCTTTTAGGGAGTATTTGTCAGGAAGAGTTAGGCAAAGACATACAAGTATTACATTATTAATCAGGATCAGACTTAAAGTAGAACCACAGTATTTAGAAAATGGGTGTAAAATACAATTTGTTATGCGTAAGATTCATGTCAATCCCTAAGAAAGTGAAGCATCCGGTGAGATGCTTTATTGTTTGTTTGGTCAAAGCAAATGATGAATTTTTACGATAAAGTAAGAAATTTAAAGACTAAACTCCTTTCTTTGTGATAAATTCATCCTGTATTCTTTAGTAAATCTGAAGTGGTAGTACATGCGGAAGTGCATTAAAAGTTTCAATGTGCTATAGCATTTGTGTTTTAATGATATAAAGCGTATTAATAGTTCAGATAACATCCTATTAATATGGATAATAATACCATTAACATTTTTGTGAAGCCAGCATTATGGAGTACCTTCCATGTATCAGTTATCAAGATTACAAAGCTGTAACTATTTTTTTTTAATTTATTGGAGTGACATTTGTTAGTAAAATTACTTAGATTTCAGGTGTACAATTCTGTGTTACATCATCTATAAATCCCATTGTGTGTTCACCACCGAGAGTCAGTTCTCCTTCCATCACCATATATTTGATCCGCCTTACCCTCATCTTCCACTCCCACTACCCCCTTACACTCTGGTAACCACTAAACTATTGTCTGTGTCTATGAGTTTTTGTTTCACATTTGTTTGTCTTGTTCTTTTGTTGTTCTTGGTTTATATACCGCATATCAGTGAAATCATAGGGTGCTCTGCTTTTTCTGTCTGACTTATTTCACTTAGCATTATACTCTCAAGATCCATCCACGCTGTCACAAATGTTCCTATATCATCTTTTCTTACTGCAGAATAGTATTCCATCGTGTATATATACCACAACTTCTTTATCCATTCATCTATCGAAGGACATTTTGGTTGTTTCCATGTCTTGGCCACCGTAAACAAAGCTGCAATGAACATTGGAGCACATGTGTTTTTATGGATAAATGTTTTCAGATTTTTTGGGTAGATACCCAGGAGAGGGATTGCTGGGTCATATGGTAATTCTATTCTTAATTTTTTGAGGAACCTCCAGACTGCCTTCCATAGCGGCTACACCAGTCTGCATTCCCACCAACAGTGTATGAGGGGTTCTTTTTCTCCACTGCCTCTCCAACACTTGTTACTCTTTGTCTTGTTGATGATAGCCATTCTGACTGGGGTGAGGTGATACCTCATTGTGGTTTTTATTTGCATTTCTCTGATAATTAGTGATGTTGAGCATTTTTTCATATGTCTATTTGCCATTTGTCTGTCCTCTTTGGAGAAATGTCTCTTCAGGTCCTCTGCTCATTTTTCAATTGGGTTGTGTGTTTTTTCGTTGTTGAGTTTCATGAGTTCCTTGTATATTTTGGATATTAGCCCCCTATCGGAGGCACTGTTTGCAAAAATCTTCTCCCATTCACTTGGTTGCCTCTTTATTTTGCCAATGGTTTCTTTTGCTGCGCAGAAGCTTTAAAGTTTCATATAGTCCCATTTGTTTACTTTATCTTTTACTTCCATTGCCTTTGGAGTCAAATTTATAAAATGCTCTTTGAACCCAAGGTCCATAAGTTTAGTACCTATGTTTTCATCTATGCAGTTTATTGTGTCAGGTCTTATGCTTAAATCTTTGATCCATTTTGAATTAATTTTGGTACATGGTGACAGGTAGCAGTCCAGTTTCATTGTTTTGCACGTGGCTGTCCAATTCTCCCAGCAGCATTTATTGAAGAGGCTGTCTTTCCTCCATTGTATGTTTTTGGCCTCTTTGTCAAAAATTATCTGTCCATATTTATCGGGTTTTATTTCTGGGTTCTCAATTCTATTCCATTGTTCTGTGTGTCTGTTTTTCTGCGAATACCATGCTGTTTTGATTATTGGAGCCCTGTAGTACAAGCTAAAGTCAGGGAGTGTGGTACTTCCAGTATTGTTCTTTTTTCTTAACATTGCTATGGCTATTCGGGGTCTTTAGTTGTTCCAAACAAATCTGATGACTTTTTGTTCTATTTCTTTACAAAATGTCATTGGGATTTTGATGGGGATTGCATTAAATCTGTGTATTGCTTTGGGTAATATGCCCATTGTAACTATGTTGATTCTTCCTGTCCATGAGCACGGAATGTCTTTCCATTTCTTTGTGTCTTCTTCAATTTCCTTCAAAAATGTCTTATAGTTTTCAGCATATAGGTCCTTCACATCCTTGGTTAAGTTTATTCCTAGGTATTTTATTCTTTTTGCTCCAATTGCAAAAGGAATTGTTTTTGTATTTCTTTTTCTGAGATTTCATTGTTAGTATATAGGAATGCAGTGGACTTTTGTACGTTGATTTTGTAGCCAGCAACTTTACTGTATTCGTTGATTGTTTCTAATAGCTTTTTGGTGGAGTCTTTAGGGTTTTCTATATATAGCATCATGTCATCTGCAAAGAGTGATAATTTAACTTCTTCATTCCCAGTTTGGGTGCCTTTTATTTCTTTCTCTTGCGTTATTGCTCTGGCAAGGACTTCCAACACTGTGTTGAAAAGCAGAGGTGATAGGGTACAGCACTGTCAATGTTCCTGAATGTAGAACAAAGGGCTTCAACTTTTTCACCATTAATTGTGAGATTAGCTGAGGGTTTTGTCATATATGGCCTTTATTATGTTAAGGCATTTGCCTTGTATACCTATTTCATTAAGTGTTTTAATCATAAATGGATGTTGTATCTTGTAAATGCTTTTTCTGCATCAGTTGATACAATCACATGACTTTTGTCCTTTATTTTATTATTTATGTGATGAATCACATTGATGGCTTTGCGGATGTTGAACCATCCTTGTGCCCTGGGATGGTTTGAGGATGATGCCCCGGGGATGAACCCCACTTGGTCGTGGTGAATAATCTTTTTAATGCATTGTGTATTCGATTTTCTAGAATTTTGTTTAGGATTTTTGCATGTGTATTCATCAGAGATACTGGTGTGTAGTTTTCTTTTTTTGTGTTGTCCTTACCAGGTTTTGGTATGAGGGTAATTTTGGCCTCATAAAATGAGTCAGGGAGTACTGTCTCTTCTTCAGTTTTTTGGAAGAGTTTGAGCAGGATTGGTATTAGATCCTGTTTGAAGGTTTGGTAGAATTCACTTGTGAAGCCATCTGGTCCAGGACTTTTGCTTTTGGGAAGGTTTTGGATGACTGATTCAATTTCGTTACTGGTGATCGGTCTGTTTAGATTTTCCAGTTCTTCATGGTTCAGCCTTGGAAGGCTGTATGTTTCTAAGAACTTGTCCATATCTTCTAGGTTATTGAATTTGGTGACTTATAGTCCTTCATAGTATTTTTGGATGATCCTTTGTATTTCTGTGATGTCCGTGATAACTTCCCTGTTTTCATTTCTGATTTTGTTAATTAGTGTCTTTTCTTTTCTTAGTGAGTCTAGCTAGGGGTTTGTGAATTTTGTTAATCTTTTCAAAGAACCAGCTCTTTGTCACATTAGTTTTTTTATTGTCTTTGTTCATATTTCATTTAGTTCTGCTCTGATTTTGGTTATTTCCTTTCTTCTGCTGACCTTCGGTTTCATTTGTTCTTCTTTTGTAGTTCTTTAACGTGTAACATGAGGTTGCTTATTTGGGATTTTTGTTGTTTCCAGAGCTAGGCCTGTAATGACATAAATTTCCCTCTTAAAACAGCTTTTGCTGCATCCCAAAAATTTTGGTAGGATGTATTTTCATTGTCATTTGTTTCTATGTATCTTTTCATCTCTCCTCTAATTTCTTCTTTGACCCGGTACTTCTTTAAAAGTATGTTGTTCAATCTCCATGTATTTGTGTTTTTTCCTGCTTTCTTTTGCAGTTAATATCCAATATCAAAGCGTTGTGATCAGAGAATATGCTTGGTATGATTTCAATCTTCTTAAATTTGCTGTGGCTGGTTTTATGTCCCTATATATGGTCTATCCTTGAGAATGTTCCATGTACGCTCGAAAAGAATGTGTAGTCTAATGTTTTAGGATGAAGTGCTCTATATATGTCAATTATGTCCATTTCATCTAATGTATCATTTAGGGCTGCTATTTCCTTATTTTTTTCTATTTGGGTGATCTACCCATTGCTGTCAATGATGTATTAAGTCCCCTAGTATAATTGTGTTTTGGTCAATTTCTCCCTTTACTTCTGTAAGTATTTGCTTGGTATATTTTGGTGCTCCCTGATTGGGGGCATAAATATTGATGACTGTTATATCTTCTTCTTCTGTATTCCACTTTACCATTGTGAAATGTCGATCTTTGTCTCTTGTTATCTTTTCCACCCTGAAGTCTGTTTCATCTCATACCATTATGGCTACACCTGCTTTTCTCTGGATACCATTTGCTTGGAGCGTCAATTTCCACCCTTTCACTTTGAGTCTATGCTTGTCCTTGTAGCTGTGATATGTCTCTTGGAGACAGCATATGGTTAGGTTTAGTTTTTTGATCCAGTCTGCTGCTCTCTGCCTTTTTATTGGTGAGTTCAGTCCATTTACATTTAGGGTGATCATTGATATGTGAGGATTTCCTGTCATTCTATCTTTAGTTTTCTGGTAAGGTTGTGTGTACATTGTTTCTTTGCCTTTTTGATGTTGTCTCTTATTTCTGTGTGGTGGTATTCTATGATTTTTCCCTCTGTTTCCTCTTTTATTACAGTATATATTTCAGTTCTGGATTTTTTTTGAATGCTTACCCTTAAGTTTATGTAAAAGGAAGTTTGATGTTTACAGCATTCCATTTTCTTTAGTACACTTGCTCTCTCCATTCCCAAATTCCGGTTCAGGCCTTTACTCTCCCCCTTTTTATGTTGCCACAAATTGTCCTTGTTGATGGTGTACGAATAGCCTCCTTTAGTATTTCTTGTAGTGCAGGTCGTGTATTAGAAAATTCCCTCATCTTCTGTATGTCTGGAAAGGTCTTTATTCCTCATTCATATCTAAAGGATATCTTTGCTGTATATATTATTCTTGGCTCATAATTTCTCTTTTTCAATAGTTTGAATGTCTGGTTCCACTGTCTCCTGGCTTGTAGAGTTTCTGCTGAAAAAGCTGGTGATAATCTAATGGGCTTTCCTTTGTAGATTACCGTCTTCTTTTCCCTGGTTGCCTTGAGGATTCTTTCTTTGTCATTGATTTTAGACAGCCTCAATACAATGTGCCTTGGAGAAAGCCTGTTTGGATTGAGGTAATTAGGTGATCTATTTGCTTCTTGGATTCAAAGATCCAGTTCTGTCCACAAGTTTGGGAAGTTCTCATCAACAATTTGTTTGAATATATTCTCTGTTCCCTTCTCTCTTTCTTCTCCTTCTGGTATGCCTGTCATTCTTATGTTGCTCTTTCTGATAGAGTCAGAAAGTTCTTGTAGAGGTCTTTCATTTCTTTTAAGTCTCAAGTCTCTGTCTTCTTCCATCGGTGTCATTTCCAGTATTCTATCTTTGATGTCACTGATTCTTTCCCCCATTTGGTCAACTCTACTACCTAAGCTAGTTATTTCATTCTTAATTTATTCTATTGAGTTCTTAATCTCCAGAAATTCCATTTGGTTCTTTTTTAAAATTTCAATCTCTTTTGCAAAATGCTCATGGTGTTCTTTGATTGTGTTTCTGAGTTCATTAAACTGCCTTTCTGTGTTTTCTTGCATCTCGTTCAGTTTTTTCAGAACTGCAATCTTGAATTCTCTGTCGTTTAAGTCACATATTTCCATATCTTTCAGTTTATTTTCTGGAGTCTTTTCACTTTTTTTCTGAGCTGTCTTTTTGCCTTGGTTATTCATGGGCATTACTGATTTATTGTTTCTCTTCCTAGACATCTTCAGGAGTGGCTTCTGCAACAGGTTGATACGAAGAGGTCTTTCTTTTGTTTTCCAATACTTGTTGGTAGGATGTTTTATTTTCTTTCCTATGGCAGCTTTTTTTTCCTCTCTCACACAGTAGTGCTATGTTTGCTCGCCACTATTCCAGCTACTCACACAATGGGGGTATTCCCTGGGAAATAGGCTTCTCCTCTGTTAACAGTTCGCCTGGGTCATAGGGCGCCACATCCCTGTGGAGATGCGGAAATTTTTTAATTTCCAAAGCTTTTTCTGCACCAGATTCAGAGCCCGTATGTTTCAGCAGTTCAGTTTATTCCTGCAGGGATCCGCCCAGATAGGTGGGGCCAGGTGTGGGGTGAGTAGTGAGAGGTGGCCCAGAGCAATGGCGGCAACCACCACCACAGCCGGTCCTGCTTTCACAGCTTTCTCCACTTTGCTGGAACTAGTTGGGCTGTGAATCTGTGTCTGCGGTCCACAGTTCTCAGAACATCAAATATTCTGTTCTTTTGTTCTGACACTGCTACTGTTCCGCTTCTAGCACTGGGCAGGTGCGGGTGCGGGGAGCTTTTAGAGGGTAGGGAAGGGGCTGCTAGTCTGAGTTCCTAAGGCTTCCGTTCTCTGCTCGGCAGTGAGGGCTTAAATCACCATTTTCAGCCTTCTTCTCTCAGTCTTTTCTCCGAGGTCTCTGCCATGAGTGTTGGGTTAAGACGTGTTATATGCTGCCCCCTCAGCCCTGTGGGCCCTAAGTGGAGCCCTAGCAGTCCGTGTTCTTCCCTTTACCGCAGTTGCGGTAGTTCCGGGATGCAGCGAGCTCGGAGCACTGAGCTAGGTCTGCGTCCTGTGCCGGCGCTGCTCCGTCTCCCCACTTCTCCCTTCCCCCCTCCCCTGCTCTCGCGATTCTTCCACCTTTAGGTGAATTCAGTAGTGCGCCTCTTCGTCTTGTCTGCTGTGCAGGGAGTCCTTTGTGGATTTATTGTTGTTCGATTAGTTGTAAATTCCATGGGAGCTTTACAGAGGCTCACCTCACGCCGCCATTTTGATGACCCTCAAAAACCACAAAGCTTCAATTCTTAATTCTTACAACATTGGTATTGTATTCAGTTTGGAGGTGAGAAAACTCATGTTAAGAGAAGTTAAGTTAATTGCCCAAAGTCAAATACCGTGTTTCCTCGAAAATAAGACCTAACCGGAAAATAATCCCTAGCATGATTTTTCAGGGTGGTCATAATATTAAAATAACCCCTACCGTATTTCTCCAAAAATAAGAACAGGTCTTATATTAATTTTTGCTCTAAAAGATGCATTAGGGCTTATTTTATATTACAAGCATCCTGAAAAATCATGCTTCGGCTTTTTTCCGGTTAGGTTTTATTTTCGGGGAAACACGGTAGGTAGTACATATAGCTGGAATTTGAGCCTAATCTTTGAGTCTCCAAAGCTCAGGCCTACTTTTTCACTGTAGTACACTTCCAAGAGATGTTAGATGACAGCATTTTCTTTAGATTTCAAAATATAGTGTGTTACTTTCTTTGATTCTATGAGTCTTACTTAGGGTATGGGTTTAATAGTTTGTTTCATTGAGGAAAATTTTTGTTTGTGTTATTTTTTCTTAATTTTTCCTTCTGAGGGTTCATTAGTGTGTAGAAACACAAAAGATTTCTGTATTCTAATTTTGTATCCTGCAACTTTACTGAATTCCTTTATTAGTTCTAATAGCTCTTGGTGGAGTCTTTAGGGATTTCTACATATGAGGTTGGACAGTTAAGTTCACAAACTCATCCTAGAAAAAGTGCTACATACCTTATTGCTGAGTATCACTATGGTCACCTTCAAAGTACTCCCCTTCGGAAGCTATACACCGATACCAGCTGCTCATCCATCCTTCAAAGCAGTTTTGGAACTGTTTTTCAGGAATGACCATCAGAGCTGTCATCGTATTACCCTTCATGTTCTGAATGTCATCAAAATGTCCTCCTTTCAATATTTCCTTTGTCTTTGGGTAAACAAAGAAGTCATTGCAGGCCAGATGAGATGAGTAGGGAGGGTGCTCCACTACAGTTGTTTGTGTACTAGCTAAAATCTCCCTTACAGACAGTGCCGTGTGAGCTGATGCATTTTCATGATGCAAGAGCCATGAATTGTTGGCAAAAAGTTCAGGTAGTCTAATTTTTTTCAAGCAGCGTTTTCAGCACTTCCACATAGTAAACTTAGTGGACTGTTTGTCCAGCTGGTACAAATTCATAATGAATAATCCCTCTGATATCAAAAAAGGTTAGCAACATCGTTGCAACAAGTTCGTGAACTTAATTTTCATACGTTGTATAGTATCATGTCATCTGCAAATAGTGACAGTTTTACTTCTTCCTTTCCAATTTGGGTGCCTTTTATTTCTTTTTCTTGTCTGAGTGCTGTGGCTAGGTGTTCCAGTATTGTGTTGAATAAAAGTGGTGAGAGTGGGAGTCCTTGTCTTTTTCCTGATCTTAGAAGACAAGCTTTCAGCTTTTCACTATTGAGTATTGTAGCTGTGGGTTTGTCATATATGTATATAGCCTTTATTATATTGAAGTATGTTTCCTCTATACCCATTTTGCTGAGGGTTTTTATCATAAATGGATGTTGAATTTTCTCAAATGCTTTTTTTTTGCATTTATTGATATGATCATATGATTTTTATGCTTGGTATTGTTGATGTGTTGAATCATGTTGATTGATTTGTGGGTATAGAACCATCCTTGCTTTCCATGAATAAATCCCACTCGATCACAGTGTATAATCCTTCTACTGTATTGTTGAGTATGGTTCGCTAATAATTGGTTAAGGATTTTTGCATCTAGGAAGCACATCTTCATCTTTATATTCCCAAGAGTTACTTGCACTCAGTAATTGAATTGTTCTTAATGACAGTACCATGGCTTAGATTGTCTCTACATAGTATTTATACATTCAGTGAAATAATTGTTCTCTTGTGAATTTCCTTTAGAGCTTGGGTTTTGAAGCTTCTTTGGTCAAGAAGGATCGATCAGCAAGCCACCTAGACCATAAACGAGAAATAAGACAGTAAGTACTTTTGGAGTGTCAGTGAAAAACAGATTTTGACTCTTGATTACAAATTTAACATCCTCTTAGCTTGTCAGGTTTTACAATATCATCGTTCCACACGGTGGCGTGGTCACAACTTGTATTTTGCTGTAGTACATAGACTCTTTAACCATTAGTTTCTTACTAAAATAATTTTTCTTTTCTACATAAGATGGAAACGGTCCTTCCTTGTGAGCTTGCTTTTCTGTGTTCCTGTAATGGGGCTGATGATATATATGATGGTCATGGACCACCATCTTGCAACTCTTCACCATAATCAGAACATGAGTCAAGAAGAAATGATCAACGTTCATTCTTCTATGTTCCTGGAGCGCCAGATCCTGCCAGGATTGTCCATCATGAATTTGCTATCCTTTTTATTATGTTTACCTGTACAGGCAAGTGAAATGTTAACAAGTCTATTTTTTAATAATTAAAAATAGCCAAAATGTGGCAGGCAAAGTATTTTCAGTGCAAAGTAGCTGTTAGCCAGAAGTCCAATCATTTTATGCTGTATGTTTTATAAAAATAATCTTAAACTGAGTGGTTAGTTATAGTAGATAATAAATTCTGCTTAACCCCTATGGATGTTGTCTAATGACAAAGCAGAGAATAAGAGTTCAGTTTGTATTTAGATATGAATTTGGTATTGTTATCTGCTTTGTATGTAATGTTATTTTTTAAATTATTATAACAATAAAATTAAATACATATATAACGTTTAGTATTTTAAATTAATTATATTATATTAAATATATTATAAATATATTTTTGTTTATTATATAAAGTAAAATAATTATAATTATTGCATTATATATTTTTTTTACTATTTCTCCCTGGCACCTAAATTCATTACTTTCTGTATATTGTCAACCCTTCTTTTGAGATAAACTTCTACTGTGGATCACTTCCATCTAATAAACCTGTTCCTTTTTCTGATCCTTGTAAAAAGCAATAATATTTTTTAATCCTAGTATGTTTCTCTATACTAATGAAAAATAATCTTTCCAGTTATGTTTACCAACTAAAACGGGCAACAGATCCAATAGCTTGTGATATACCACTTAGGTTGAATTTTAGAAATGGGGGATGAGGGTTTTTAAAATTTTTATTTTTTTAAATTACATTTGACATTCAGTATCATATTAGTTTCAGGTCAGGTGTACAGCATAGCAGTTGGACATTTTTATAACTTATGAAGTGTTACCCCCATCTGGTAAATTTAGAACTCACCTGGCACCATACATAGTTATTACATTATTGACTATATTCCCTATGCAGCACTTTACATCCCATGACTATTTTGTAACTGCCATTTTGTACTTCTTAATCCCTTTACTTTTTTCACCCAGCCCCTCAACCCTCCTCCCAGCTAGCAACCATCAGTTTGTACCTATGTGTTTTTCTGTTTTGTTTGCTTGTTTATTTTGGTTTTTAGATTCCATAAATAATTGAAATTATGTGGTATTTGTTTTAGTCTGACTTATTTCACTTAGCAAGATGAGTTTTATATAAAAACTCCTTGTCAAAATAACATAGTTTTTTTCCGTTTCTTGTTTTTGCTAGCATGAAAGAGAAAACTCTAAGAACCACTTGATTTTATATTATGGACTGTTTATTTAATCATAGAGGACAGCTGCCATGGGCTTATATAGCAATTTGAATCCTTGCACACACATATATGCTAAAATACTAACTATTGGTTAAACTTAAAATCTCTCCTTAGTGTTTATGGATTAGATAAAAGCCAAAGTAAGTTTCAGCATTTTTAATAAAGCAATGATTATTATTTCTATATTACAGTTCTTCGGAGGCTGGTACTTCTACATTCAGGCCTACAAAGCACTGATGCATAAAACTGCGAATATGGATGTACTGATTGTGCTGGCCACCACCATTGCATTTGCCTACTCTTTGGTTATTCTTCTAGTTGCAATGTATGAGAGAGCCAAAGTGAACCCTGTTACTTTCTTTGACACGCCTCCCATGCTGTTTGTATTTATTGCTCTAGGCCGCTGGCTGGAACATATAGCAAAGGTAAAGTAAGAAAAGGTGACATTTGTGAAAATCTTGGGTGGATAAATGACCGTAATATTTTCTAGACCAATTATTGTAAAAATATATTGATTTATGTAGTTAATCATTTACTGAAAGAAGTATTTATTTTTTTGGCAATATTTTAAATATTACTTTAGAAGATTTACCAAGTTTATGGAATTAATACTGTAGATAGTACAATATATCCATATTTCAGAGTGAGTCATTTGAGAAGTTACTTATTTATGTCACATTAATGGAAAAATTGATGTGACCACAAGATTTAAAATGATGAAAAAATATTCACCCATAATCTCATGCTATAATGGAAATCACTTTCTGATCCTGTTCTACATACCTTTATATTTTACACAGCATACATACCACTTACAGAGTACAAGTGATATGCATACTCTAAAGTTTTTTACTCCATTTTTTCAGTCTAGATATACATAATCATCTGGTATTTCTGAATACTATTCTCTCAAATCAATGTGCTGTAATTTACTAAACGATTCTGGTTTTCTCAATTAAATAGTTTCCAATTTTTAATTTTGGATAACCCAGCATTAAATATATTCATGGCTAATAGTCATTTCTATTGAATTAATATCTTAGGATAAAACATATCCTTAAAAGTCATAAATATTTCTGTGGCTCATGCTACAACTTGTAACAATTTTTGCCAGCTAGTATATGTTAGTGAAGTAGTTTTATTACAACTTCATTAGCATTGTCCTACTGAAATTCTTGCTCAGTCAGTAGCATGAAATGGTGTCATAGAATTGCATTAGTTTGCATTTCTTCCATTAATAGCTAGGGTAAACATTTCTCTATATATGGGGTAGTACCATATTTTGCAGTATATAATGTGCACTTTTTTGCCCAAATTTGTGAGGGAAAAATAACGATGTGCGATATACATGGGTAGTGCTAATTCCATATCTATATAAATGTTATTCTTTCATTTATGCTTATGAGTTAAAAGTGTAACTCTAGAAGTCAATAATACCCATATGCAAAAATAATACCCTGGAATATGATAATTGGTTTTCTTGAACTTAACAATGAGCTTGCAGTTACAAAGAGTTCTTGGTCTTCTATGATGCATACATATCATAAATTTGTTACTGGTACATAAAATTTCTTCTACCATAATATGTTAAAAAATAAATGATGATCAAAATAGCTTCGTGAGGTGAGCCTCTGTAAATCTCGCCTGGAATTTACAAGAAATGAAACAACTATAACTCCACAAAGGACTGCCTGCACAGCAGACAGGCAAGACGAAGAGGCGCACTACTGAGTTTACCTAAAGGTGGGCCAATCGCACGAGTGGGGGAGGAGGGAAGGGAGAAGTGTGGAGACAGAGACGCAGGGGCGCAAGACGCAGACCTAGCTCAGTACTCTGAGCTTGCTGCATCCCAGAACTACCGCAGGTGTGGGAGAGGGAAGAACTCGGACTTTTAGGGCTCCGTTTATGGCCCACAGGGCTGAAGGTACAACATATAACACGGCTGAACCCATTGCTCATGGCAGAGACCTTGGAGAAAAGACTGATGGAAGAAGGCTGAAAACGGTGGTTTAAGCCCTCAGTGCCGTGCAGAGAAAGGAAACCTTAGGCACTGCAACTAACCGCCTCCTCCCTACCCTCCTAGAGCTCGCCCCACCACCACCTGCCCGGTGTTCGAAGCAGAACAGTAGCAGTGTCAGATCAAAAGAACAGAATATTTGCTGTTCTGAGAACTGTGGACTGCAGACACAGATTCACAGCCCAACTAGTTCCGGCAAAGGGGAGGGAGCTGTGGAAGCAGGACCGGTTGTGGTGGTGGTTGCTGCCATTGCAATGGGCCACCTCTCACAATTCACCCTGCCCCTGGCACCACCTATCTGGCCGGATCCCTGCGGAAATAAACAGAAATGCTGAAGCATATGGGCTCAGAATCTGGTGAAGGAAGAGCTGTGGAACTTAAAAGGTCTCTGCATACCCACACGGACACTGCGCCCTGTGACCTAGGCGAACTATTAACAGAGGAGAAGCCCATCCCCCAGGGAATTCCCCCATTGGGTGAGAAGCTGGAATAGTGCAGAGAAAATATAGGACTACTGTGTGAGAAAGAAAAAAAAGGCTACAGTCGGAGAGAAAATAAAACATTCGACCAACAAGTATCGGAAAACAAAAGAAAGACCTCTTCCTATCACAACCTGTTGCAGAAGCCACTCCTGTAGATGTCTACGAAGAGAAATAATAAATCAGTAATGGCCATGAATAACCAAGGCAAACAGACAGCTCAGAAAGAAAGTGAAAAGTCTCCAGAAAAGGAACTTAAAGATATGGAAATATGACTTCAATGACAGAGAATTCAAGACTGGAGTTCTGAAAAAACTCAATGAGATGCAAGAAAACACACAAAGGCAGTTTAACGAACTCAGAAACACAATCGCAGAATATCACGAGCATTTTACAAAAGAGGTTGAAATTTTAAGAAAGAACTAAATATCATTTCTGGAGATTAAGAACTCAATAGAAGAAATTAAGAATGAAATATCCAGCTTAGGTAGTAGAGTTGACCATGTGGAGCAAAAATCAATGACATTGAAGATAGAAACCTGGAAATGACATGGATGGAAGAAGAAAGAGACTTGAGACTTAAAAGAAATTAAAGAACTCTACAACAACTTTCTGACTCCATCAGAAAGAGCAATATAAGAACGACGGGCATACTAGAAGGAGAAGAAATAGAGAAACTGTCACTGAGAACGTCCCAAACTTGTGGACAGAACTGGATCCTCGAATCCAAGAAGCAAACAGAACACCTAATTGCCTCAATCCCAAAAGGCCTTTTCCAAGGCTCCTTGTATTGAAGCTGTCTAAAATCAACGACAAAGGAAGAATCCTCAAGGCAGTCAGGGAAAAAAAAGACGGTAACCTACAAAGGAAAGCCTATTAGATTATCATAATATTTTTCAGCACAGACTCTACAAGCCAGGAGGGAGTGGAACCGAATATTCAAACTGTTGAAAGAGAGAAATTATGAGCCAAGAATAATATATCCAGCAAAGATCTCCTTTAGATATGAAGGAGGAATAAACAGACATACAGAAGCTGAGGGAATTTTCTAATACATGACCTGCACTGCAAGAAATACTGAAGGAGGCTATTTGACCATCATCAACAGGGACAATTTGTGGCAACAAAAACATAAAAAGGGGAAGCGGTATATGGGAATGGAGAAAGCAAGTGTACTAAAGAAAATGGAATACTCTAAATATCAAACTTTCTTTTACATAAATTGAAGAGTAACCGCTCAAAGAAATCCAGACTGAAACGTATACTGTAATAAAAGAAGCAACGGAGGGAAACATCATAGAATACCATCACACAGAAATAATAGACAACAACAAAAAGGCAAAGAAACAGTGGAGACACAGCCTTACAGGAAAACTAAAGATTGAATGACAGGAAATTCTCACGTATCAATAATCACCTAAATGTCAATGAACTGCAGTCACCAATAATAAGGCACAGAGTAGCAGATTGGATCAAGAAACTAAACCAATCCATATGCTGTCTCCAAGAGACACCTCTCAGCTACAACGACAAGCATAGACTCAAAGTGAAAGGGTGGAAATTGACACTCCATGCAAATGGTATCCGGAGAAAATCAGGTGTAGCCATATTGATAGCACATGAAACAGATTTCAGGGTGAAAAAGGTAACAAGAGACAAAGATGGACATTTCATAATGGTAAGGTGGACTACAGAACAAGAAGACATGACAGTCATCAATATTTATGCCCCCAATCAGAGCACCGAAATATACCAAGTAACTGCTAACAGAACTAAAGGAAGAAATTGACCAAAACACAGTTATACTAGGGGACTTAAATACATCATTGACAACTATGGATAGATCATCCAAACAGAAAATAAATAACGAAATAGCAGCCCTAAATGACACATTAGATGAAATGGACATAATTGACATAAATAGAGCACTTCATCCTAAAACGTCAGATTATACATTCTTTTGTAGTGCACATAGAATATTCTCAAGGATAGACCATATATTGGGACATAAAATCAGCCTAAGCATATTTAAGATGATTGACATTATACCAAGCATATTCTCTGATCACAAGGCTTTGAAATTGGATGTCATCTACAAAAAGAAAGCAGTAAAGAACACAAATACATGCAGATTAAACAACATACTTTTAAAGAGTGACCGGGTCAAGGAAGAAATTAGAGGAGAGATCAAAAGATACACTAAAACAAATGACAATCAAAATACATCCTACCACAATTTTTGGGATGCAGCGAAAGCAGTTTTAAGAGGAAAATTTATATCATTACAGGCCTATCTTAAAAAAACAAGAGAAATCTCAAGTCAATAACCTCACGTTATACCTTAAATAACTAAAAAGAACAAATGAAACCCAAGGTCTGCAGAAGAAAGGAAATAACAAAAATCAGAGCAGAACTAAATGAAATAGAGAACAAAATACAATAGAAAAAAATTAATGTGACAAAGACCCGGTTCTTTGAAAATATTACAAAATTGACAATCCCTTGGCTAGACTCACTAAGATAAAAAGAGAGAAGACACTAATTAACAAAATCAGAAATGAAAAAGGGGAAGTTATCCCGGACACCACAGAAATACAAAGGATCATCCAGGAATACTATGAAGGACTATATGCCACCAAATTCAATAACCTAGAAGAAATGGACATGTTCTTAGAAATATGTAGCCTTCCTAGGATGAACCATGAAGAACTGGAAAATCTAAACAGACCGATCACCAGTAACAAAATTGAATCAGTCATCCAGAACCTTCCCAAAAGCAAAAGTCTGGCACCAGATGGATTCACTAGTGAATTGTAGCAAACCTTCAAAGAGGATCTAATACCAGTCCTGCTCAAACTCTTCCAAAAAATGGAAGAGACAGTAGTCTCTAACTCGTTTTATGAGGCCAACATTACCCTGATACCAAAACCTGGTAAGGACAACACACAAAAGAAACAAAACTAAGGACAAGATCTCTGTTGAATACAGATGTAAAAATCCTAAACAAAATTCTTGTAAAGAGAATACAACAATGCATTAAAAAGATTATTCATCTCGACCAAGTGGGGTTCATCCCTGGAGCACAAGGATGGTTCAACATCCACAAATTTATCAATATGATATATCACATAAACAAAATAAAGGACAAAAACCATATGATTATATCAATTGATGCAGATAAAGCATTTGATAAGATACAACATCCATTTATGATTAAAGCACTTAATAAAATAGGTATAGAAGGAAAATACCTGTTAAAGACCATATATGACAAACCCTCTGCTAATCTCACAATTAATGGTGAAAACCTGAAGTCCTTTGCTCTATATTCAGGAACACGACAGGGCTGTCCACTATCACCTCTGCTTTTCAGGATAGTGTTGGAAGTCCTTGCCAGAGCCATCAGGCAAGGGAAAGAAATAAAAGGAATCCAAATTGGGAATGAAGAAGATAAATTGTCACTCTTTGCAGATGACATGATGCTATATATAGAAAACCCTTAAAGACTCCACCAAAAAGTTATTAGAAATAATCAACAAATACAGTAAAGTTGCCGGCTACGAAAGCAACGTACAAAAGTCCATTAGATTCCTATGTACTAACAATGAAATCTCAGAAAAGGAAATGCAAAAAGAAATTCCTTTTTCAATTGCAGCAAAAAGAATAAAATACCTAGGAATAAACATAACCAAGGATGTGAAAGCCTATATGCTGAAAACTACAAGACATTTTAAAAAGAAAGTTGAAGAAGACACAAATGGAAAGATATTCCGTGCTCATGAATTGGAAGAATCAACATAGTTAAAATGGCCATATTACCCAAAGCAATATACAGATTTAATGCAATCCTCATCAAAATCCCAATGGCATTTTTTAAAGTAGAACAAAAAAATCATCAGATTTGTTTGGAACCGCAGCAGACCCCAAATAGCCAAAGCAATCTTAAGGAAAAACACCAATTCTGGAGGTATCACACTCCCTAAGTTTAATGTGTACTGCAGGGCTACAGTAATCAAAACAGCATGGTATTGGCAGAAAAACAGACACATAGACCAATGGAATAGAATTGAGAACCCAGAAATAAAACCATATAAATATGGACAGACAATTTTTGACAAAGTAGCAATAAAACATACAATGGAGAAAACACAGCCTCTTCAATAAATGCTGCTGGGAGAATTGGATAGCTACGTGCAAAAGAATGAAACTGCACTGCTACCTGTCACCATGTACCAAAAGTAATTCAAAATGGATCAAAGACTTAAGCATAATACCTGACACAATAAACTGCATAGAAGAAAACATAGATATTAAACTTATGGATCTTGGGTTCAAAGAGCATTTTATGCATTTGACTCCAGAGGCAAGGGAAGCAAAAGCTGAAATAAACGGATGGGACTATATGAAATTTAAAAGCTTCTGCACAGCAAAAGAAACCATCAACAAAATAAAGAGGCAACCAACTGAATGGGAGAAGATTTTTGCAATCAGTGCCTCCGATAAAGGTCTAATATCCAAAATATACAAGAAACTCATAAAACTGAACAACAAAAAAACAAACAACCCAATTTCAAAATGGGCAGAGGACCTGAAGAGACATTTCTCCAAAGAGGATATACAAATGGCAAATAGACATATGAAAAAATGCTCAACATCACTAATCATCAGAGAAATGCAAATTAAAACCACAATGTGATATCACCTCACCCCAGTCAGAATGGCTACCATGAAGAAGACAAATAGTAACCGGTGTTGGAGAGGTTGTGGAGAAAAGGAACCCTCATACACTGTTGGTGGGAATGCAGATTGGTGCAGCCGTTATGGAAGGCAGTGTGGAGGTTCCTCAAAAAATAACGAATAGAATTACCATATGACCCAGCAATGCCTCTCCTGGGTATCTACCCAAAAAATCTGAAGACATTTATACATAAAGACACATGTTCTCCAATGTTCATTGCAGCTTTATTTACGGTGGCCAAGACATGGAAACAACCAAAATGTCCTTCAATAGATGAATGGATAATGAAGTTGTGGTATATATACATAATGTAATACTATTCGGCGGTAAGAAAAGATGAAATAGGAACATTGTGAAAACATGGATGGATCTTGAGAGTATAATGCTAAGCGAAATAAGTCAGACAGAAAAAGCAGAGAACCCTATGATTTCACTGATATGTGGTATATAAACCAAAAACAAGAAAAGAACCAGACAAACAAATGAGAAAGAAAAACTCATAGACACAGACAATAGGTTCGTGGTTACCGGAGGGTAAGGGGGTGGGGGGTGGGTGATGAGGGTAAGGGGGATCAAATATATGGTGATGGAAGGAGAACTGACTCTGGGTGGTGAACACACAATGGGATTTATAGATGATGTAATACAGAATTGTAGACCTGAAATTTATATAATTTTACTAACAATTGTCACCTTAATAAACTTACAAAAAAAGAAAAATAAATTCCAAAATTCACTTGTAATACAAAAAATAAGTATCTAACTGTAAACAAATCACAATTTGAATTAAAAAATTAAAACAAGTATTTTTTTCCCTTAAGTTTTGGCCAAAAACTTGGGTGTGCATTATACACGGGATCATATTTCACACAGCAAAAGACGGTGCATTTCTTTGTAAATGAATTGCCTATTCCTGTCATTTGCCTTTGTACCTGTTCTGTTCCTAATGTTTTTCTTGTTAATTTTCATTATTTATTTACAAATTATATTTAATAATGCATTTCATATTTTATGTACTTCATATTTTCAAAGTGAAACATGTTCTTATTTGAAGTAGTTAATATTCCTAAAGCTGTCTTTTGGTTGTATGTTAAAGATTGTATCTTTATCTTAGGTAAATCCCTGAGATTTTTTTTCCCTTAAAATTGTTAAAAATTTTTTTCTTTAATTTGTAGGGCAAAACATCAGAGGCTCTAGCCAAGCTAATTTCACTACAAGCTACAGAAGCAACTATTGTGACTCTTGACTCTGATAATATCCTCTTGAGGTATTTATATCTTCCTTCTTTCCCCTTTTCTTTTTTAACTCCTTATGAAAATATCAAATATATGGAGAAGTAGAGAGACGAGTATAATGAACCCACATAATCCATTTCCCAGATTTAACATTGATTCACATTTTGCTGGACTTCATCTGTACCTTCTGTTTTTCTGTTGTTGCAGTAGTATTTTAAAGTCAATTCCAGTTATATCATTTTATTGTTGAATATTTCTGTAACATCTCCAAAAAAAAGACATATTCTTATATAAATGTAACACTATATTTCATCTAACAGAGTGAACAATAACTCCTTAATATCATCTCATACACAGTCCATATTCACATTTCTCCTATTGTCTCCAAAATGTTTAAGTTTCATTGTTTGAAATGGAATTTAAGCAAGGTCCATGTGTCATGACATTTGACTGTATGTTTCTTTTTTTTTACTCTTTTTTAAATGTATTTTTCAATTACAGTTGACATACAGTATTATATTAGTTTCAGGTGTACAATTTAGTGATTATACATTTATGTATTTTATGAAGTTAACACCCCAATGAGTCTAGTACCCATCTGGTACTGTGCATTGTTATTACAATATTACTGACTATTCTCTATGCTGTACTTTACATACCTATGACTATTTTTTTATTATTTTTATGTGCACAAAGCAATGTAATAGTTGGACATTTATCATTTATATCCCTCACACAGTGACAACCCCCCTCCCCTCATCCACTATCCCTCTGACATCGCACACAGCCATTACGTTTCATGTTTCTTTTTTTTTCATGTTTCTTTTACTCTAGAGCAGCTACTCCCTCTCCTTCTTCCTCTACTTCTACCCGCTCCTCCCTCTTCATACAACTGACTTGTTAAAGAAACACCCATCAGTTGTCCTATAGAATATCCCACAGTCTGAATTTCTGTCTTTGCTTCCTTGTGGTATCATTTAATTTGTTCTATAACTCCTATATTACCTGTAAACTGGAAGTTAAAGTTAAAACTTGATTAGATTTCATTCTTTTGTATTTCTCATTTGTATACTCATAAAATTATTTAGGCAAATTTACACAATAAATAAATTGTTTAGTTAAGTAAAACCCATTACATTATTTTCTAAAGCTTTCATTTATTCATTCAGTGACTGTTCCATAAATATTTAGAGTGCCTACTTTGTGCCCGGCACTGAGCTGTTCCCCAACAGTGAACAGGACTGACATTGTACAGTAGTTCCTAGTTTAAATGTTAGTTCTAGCTTCCATTGGTAGCAACTATGGAACCATAAGCTTGATATGAACTAAAAATAAAAGCTTGCATGGAAAAAATCAGGGTGAGAAGCATATTGTCATAATGATTTTTATTTTAATTCATGTCCAGTGAAGAACAAGTGGACGTGGAACTTGTACAACGTGGAGACATCATTAAAGTGGTTCCAGGAGGCAAATTGCCAGTGGATGGTCGTGTTATTGAAGGACATTCTATGGTAGATGAGTCCCTCATCACAGGTTTGTTCTTTCAGAGGATCATGACATAAAAGTGAAGTGAATTCAGTGTTTATGAAAAATAGACATGAAAGGTGAAGGGCTTTATGTAGAAACTATGGAATGAGTAAATAATGAAGAAAGAGAATATGAGTTCTTTTTTTTTTTTACATTTTTTTTGCCTTTGTGTGTGTGTGTGTGTGTGTATGTATGTGTGTGTGTGTGTATGTGTGTGTTGAGAGCCCACTGGCCCATGTGGGAATCGAACCGGCAGCCTTCGGAGCTAGGAGCATGGAGCTCTAACCGCCTGAGCCACTGGGCCGGCCCAAAATATGAGTTCTTTTTAACACTATTAAATAAATTTCTGCAGATATGCTTTATCGTTTTAGTTATGCTAGAGAAGGCTGTTTTCACTGAGGATTGTTAATTACTAGAATGTAGAACCATAGGAAATTATCTCATTGTACTGTAGAGCCCAATAAACTTTGGCAAATTTACTTGCCAAATTACCTATTTTGTATTCCTGCCCTAAGGACTGTTCTCATCAGAGATGGGGGTAAGACTCCAGGTTTTCCACATCAGCGTCTGCTCTAAGAGAGTAGGTGGAGTAGTTTTAGAGATCTTACATAACTAAGGCCAATCTAGAGCAGAACCAAAATAACACCTCTCCTACCTCAGCCGTCAGAATAGTGCCAGGAGAGGCTCAGCTTATGGACCATGGGGAAATGATTTAAGACTGTTTTTCAGTAGGGGTGCTATTGCCAGTTTGGATGGGACAATTCTTAGTTCTGGGGGACTTATACATTGTAGTATATTTAGTAGCATCATTGACCCTGGCCCACTAAATTGGAGTAGAAGCACCCTGTGCCCCACCGGTAGTTATTATAAACAATAACTCCCTCCCACATTTCTAAGTGCTCCTTGGGAATAGGCTGGGAATCCATAAATTAAGACTAGGGTGGAGCTCCAAAAATAGCTGCCAACAAGAGCTAGCATATTAGGCTTTTCCAGTTTAAGATATGTGTGCCTGTATTTGGCCCATAGCTGACATAAGGTAAGAGGGAAGAGAATTTTCACCTGCCATTTGTCCAGATTCTATTTCATGAAGAATCTCCTTTCTAGATATTTTTTGACAATTAGTAAATAATGGTATGTTTCAAGGTAGTACTTACTTATGCTCCTAAATCTATCTTCATTCCTTACACAGGGGAGGCAATGCCTGTGGCTAAGAAATTGGGCAGCCCAGTGATTGCTGGTTCTATTAACCAGAATGGGTCACTACTTATCCGTGCTACCCACGTAGGAGCTGACACAACCCTTTCTCAAATTGTCAAACTTGTGGAGGAGGCACAAACATCAAAGGTAACTTAACTCCCTAGGAGAAACAAAGTATTTTCTTTAAATCCTACTCAGTATTAATCTTGATCTAGTTTTTATATTTTCCTTTGATTAATTCTATTTGCTTTAATATGGAGTTTATTAAAATAGTTCTGTTTGTGCTCAGTACCAAAATACTCTCTTCATCATCAAAAAAGGAGACTTTGATGTACATATTATTATTTTTTTAATTCTAGGCTCCTATCCAGCAGTTTGCAGACAAAATCAGTGGCTACTTTGTTCCTTTTATTGTTATTATTTCCATTGTTACCCTCTTGGTTTGGATTATAATTGGATTTCTGAATTTTCAAGTTGTGGAAACCTACTTTCCTGTAAGTGACTTGCAACAATTCTTTACCCTGTGTAAAATAGTTTGTGAATTTTTTGCATAGGTAATTAATTGGAAAATAACCTTAATAATTACTAGAATCTTTAAGGAACTGGAGTAGGAGGATGATAAGAATAGCATTTGCATTTCTATAAATATAAAATATTTCCTTTTAGAAAGACTTTTTTCATTATGACTTGTGATTTTCCCAAAGCAAGTACTGAACTTTTACATTTTAAACCTAGTCTCATTCCCAGCATGATTTTGCTTTCACAAAGGACTGTAGATATATTGAGGAAAACCTCATGATCTCAGCCCTGCTGTATACCATCTGTGTGATCTTAGGTCAACTTAAATTCTCTCTCAGCTTCAGTTTCCTCATCTATAAAGTGAAATTTTAACCCCATCCTGCATAACTTGTGAAAGTTAAATAAGATGATGTGATAGAAATGCTTTGTAATTTATTAAATGCTTTATAATTATAATATTAATGCCTACGTTTTTCTAGTTCTATGATAGTTTTTAAAGTATGGTGTCATAAGGTGGTAAAGTAGACCTGGACTCTACCTTGTTTTAGAGATACAATCTTTAAGTCACTTAACATCTTTTAGCTTCAGTTTTGTCATCTGTAATATAGTGATAATATTTAAATTGCAGGATTGGTACTAGTGTAGGTAAAAACATACACATATGACAGCATAAACTTAGATGTCTGTTAAAGTCCCTTCCAACTCTGTTTCTATATAGATACACAACTCCTAAATGAACACTTAAAGTATTTGAGAACTTAGTAAGAACCTAGCACTGTAAAGCCATTACTAATAAGAAAGTCTTACTTTGTTGGTTCCTTTATTTTTAAAAAATGCTGTTCTGTACACTGTTTCATGCTGTTTGTCCCTTCAATTAAATAACAAGTGGACTCATAACAACTATGTATCTATTCCATGATGTGGTCATTAATATAATATAAAAAAGTTTTTTTAAATGATTCATGTTGGTTAAGTGCACATTGAACAAGAGGATTACTGGAAGGTATTTTGGAATGTGTATCATGAGTTCAGGGGGTCTTAGGAGATCTCTCCTAATAAAATAGTCATATTTACCCACACAAGCAAATATTAAATGTCATGAAGAGCTATAGTACTGCCAGATATACTCAGTTCACATTGTTACATCCAAAAGAATTTTATTGAAAAGTGATTAAGATCCCTTTGTATGTTGGGTGATTTTTTTTTCCATGGTCTTGATAGAATAGTGTGAAAATCAGATTTATGGTTTCAGTAAACAGAGTTCAGTTTTCAGATTCTTTTTGTTTAGGATCAGTTTTGTTGAGAATTAGGCCACATGTTTGCAGCTATTCTTAAAAATTTCTAAAACACTTATAGTCTCAATATGGGGCAAAAAATGCTGGTTCCTTACATTCACTCCATAGTTTGTAACTCTGAATCAGTAAAATTGAAATCTTGATTTTAGGACTGTGACTTGTGTACCAGTTATGTCACAATTTCTTATATTCATTAAAAAGTTTTCTTACTAGTAACTAAAACATATATGTTGGGAGCTAAGTAGGATTATGTGTGACTTCAAAATTGAGGTTTTATTTAAACAGGGTTAAGCTTTGTTCCTTTTGTTTTATACAGCTCTAAATCAATAACCGAAATTCATACCTTTCTTCTAAAGGGCTACAACAGAAGTATCTCCCGAACAGAAACAATAATACGCTTTGCTTTCCAAGCCTCTATCACAGTTCTGTGCATTGCATGTCCCTGTTCCCTGGGGCTGGCCACTCCAACTGCTGTAATGGTGGGTACAGGAGTAGGCGCTCAAAATGGCATACTAATCAAAGGCGGTGAGCCATTGGAGATGGCTCATAAGGTAAGACAGTCCCCCAGAACTAAGAATTGTTCCATCCAAACTGGCAGTAGCACCCCTACTGAGAAACAGTCTTAAATTATTTCCCCATGGTCCGTAAGCTGAGCCTCTGCTGGCACTATCGTGAGGGCAGAGGTAGGAAAGGTGTTATTTTGGTTCTGCTCCAGATTGGCCTTAGTTATCTAAGATCTCTAAAGCTACTCCACCTACTCTCTTAGAGCAGACGCTGATGTGGAAAACCTGGAGTCCTACACCAGCAGGACTAGAGAAGTCTTTAGGCCAGGCAGACAGAAGAGGTATTTGCCCAAGTCTTCCAGGCTTCTAACCTATTTGTGTGTGATTCCATGTTTGTGCAATTCACCAAGAGGTACCACTGTGGTTACAGTGCAGGTTCTTTGCCTTTCTGCCACTAGCTGACAGTTTGCAACTATGACTTCCAGAATATAATCACATCCCTGATGTCTTTCGTATTAGGATTTTCACAACAATCTCAATCAAGTCTACTTGACTTTTACTGAAATCGTATTTCTTCTAGTATGTTCTTATGAGGATATAAACTATATACAGATGCATGTAGTAAATACAGAGTGCAGTTTAGGATAGATTTGGAACCTCATCTAGCCAATGAATACAGGCTATTAGTTTTTATAGTATTTTTAAAAATTTTTGATGTAATTTCATTTCAAACTTGAAGTTGCAAGAATGATATAAAGAACTCCTTTATATCCTTTACTGCAGATATCAGATTGTTTTCCCAAGAAGGACATTCTCTTACATAACCACAGTACAAAGACCAAAATCAAGAAATTGATATAGTACTATTATCTATAGTCCATTATCCGTTTTCCTTAGTTGTCTCCATAACATCTTTAATAAGCTATTTTTTCCTCTTGTCCAGAGCCTTTTTTTGTATTTAGCTGTCATGTCTCTTTTCGTCTTGTTTCCTCAAGCTATGTATTCATTTTTCAAGATTCGTATTCTGAGTTTACTGTGAGGTGGTGGTGTTCTCTAATTCCAAACCCTTCCTTTTTCCTTTCTGGGCTGCATTTCCCTTATTGATTCCCCGAGCTGTCTCTTCTCAAGCCAGGTTTCTCATCTTGACCCAATAAAGTCAAAGCAACCCAGAAGGTCTTACCTGGTGTTCAGCTTAATTACGTACTTACCTTTCTCTTATAATCATCTGCCTAATCCCCGATTTCCCCTGTGGATCTATAATTTGTCAGTATTGAAAGCCTTTATCTTTCCCTGAAGGCACTAGAGGCATCTCTTAATTACCTATTAACAGTCAACCCTTAACAGTTAGTTCTAGTTGTTATATCCACAGTAAGTTGAACATTTACAAGGGGGAACTATTAGGTATAATTAAGAGTATCTCTTCCTTTATTCTCCCCTTTTGTTCTCCCAAAGACAGTTTATTAAGTCAAATTAAGTCAAAGATCAGATTATTAAGAAACAAAATAGTAATGTTTATCAAAATAAACCTTTCTCTCATTTCTGGAAATGTGATAGTAAGGATTACCAAATCATATAGGTGCACTTTATTTTAATTTTCTTACAGGTAAAGGTAGTGGTGTTTGATAAGACTGGAACCATTACCCATGGAACCCCGGTAGTGAATCAAGTAAAGGTTCTAGTGGAAAGTAACAGAATATCACGCAATAAGATCCTGGCCGTTGTAGGAACTGCTGAAAGTAACAGTGAACACCCTCTAGGAGCAGCCATAACCAAATACTGCAAGCAGGTACAATTTTTCCCTTGTTTATTAATGTAGTCATCTCCTATAGGAATTAATCAGACCAAATCCAAACTGTTGTTTGACTATGGTTTACGTCTATAGTTGGTATGAGGCTAGAGAGACTTCTATTTTCTCATTTTGTTTTATATGTCTTAGATTCTTCATACAGAAAAGTATAAGGATGAAAACAGAAATTGATTATAATCTTACACAGATAACCCCTGTTGACTGAAAAAGGCTAAGATAGAAGTAATGCATATTTGTAGTAGGAAAATTTCAGATAGTTCAGAGTTACATAAGGAAAAAGGAAAGCCTCATTCCCTGCCCTAATCCATAATTCCTCTCTCCAAAGTTTAACAAATGTTAGCCTGTCTTTTTAAATAATAGCTTAATTGAGATAAAATTCACATGTTATAGTTTATCCTTGTAAAGTATATAATGCAGTAATTTTTAGTATATTCACAAGTGTGCATCCTTAACCATTTTTAAGGCATATACCAAAATATATGCATTTATTGTCTTTTAAACTTTACATAGAAAAGTCACAGAGTGACCAGTCTTTGGTATCTTGTTTTTTTGGTTTGTTTGTTTGTTTTATTAATTTTTTCCCCATATCAGGACATATAGATCTGCCTCATTGTTTTTAATAGCTATACCATATTGTACAATGGTTTTTTAGCTCTTACAATGTACAGTTAACATCCTTGTCAGCTTTTGCAAGTTTATCTCTATGTTAAAAGCCTACCAATGCAAAGGCTAGATCAAAGGATGCATGCAGTTAAATTTTGATGACTATTACCAATGCCCACATGTCGTGTGTTGACCCACACGAAAGGTTGTACCAGTGTATAGTTTCACCAGAACTTATGACTGCCCATTTCCCCACATTCTTCCCACTTTATTTTTTCCAATTTAATAAGTGAAAAATGTTTACTGATTGATGATTTGCTTTTCATTTACTTAATTATGAATAAGGTTAAGCAAATTGTCATATGTGTATTGGCCATTTGAGTTTGTTTTTTTTTCCTGTAACCTGTCTGCTTGTATCCTTTGCCTATATTCCATAGAATTGTTTTATCTTTTTTTCATTGATTTGTATAAGTCCTTTGTAAATTATCTCACATAATTTTATAGTTAAAATGTTGTAATTTCTACCATTGATGTTACCATTTCTTTATTTGTTCTTTCCTTTTTACCTATTAACTATTACTGACCTGGCTTCTTTAAACCCACATGGAACATCAGAGAGTATAAATACATAAAGGACCAGAATTAATTTGCTTACAAAGGACACAGAATTATACTATAGAGACACGCTGGTAACTGAAGGCCCTGTTCTTTGTTACTCTTTGTCCTCTACTGAATAGAAAATATGACTTGGCAATAGAATTAAATATTTAACTTATAATTCTTTATTGGAACGGGCAGAGAATATTGATAAACTTTCCAAGTTTTTGTTCCCTATGCTTGGTATACATTTTAGAGAGTAGGACTAAAAGGTTTCTGAGGTTCTCCTGTAACTTTGAACACTATACTCAATGCTCCGTTCCTTTATCCTTATTAAAATCCACTGTCAAATGGGCAATGATAAGTGACAGTTTTATTCTAAACATTTATAATTAACTATCAGTAACCTTGATTTTGCTAATGATGACCTTGGATTATTAGAACAGCAGAAGAAATCCTTCTGTTTCTATTTGTTAGGAGCTGGACACTGAAACCTTGGGAACCTGCACAGATTTCCAGGTTGTGCCTGGCTGTGGTATTAGCTGTAAAGTCACCAATATTGAAGGCTTGCTACATAAGAATAACTGGAAGATAGAGGAAAATAATATTAAAAATGCATCTCTGGTTCAAATTGATGCAAGTAATGAACAGTCATCAACTTCGTCTTCCATGATTATTGATGCTCAGCTCTCAAGTAAGCTAATTTTCTTTGTAGTACCAATTATGGGACAGTAATTAACAGATGTCTAACTTTATAACCCTGAACTGTTATATAAGAAACAAAAATCAGCATCATGGTTTCATTCTCTCAAATCAATTTTACCATAGGCCTCTCAAGAACATTTTCCAACTGTGCTCCTTGATTCCTCTATAGGGTGATAAGTCTAGCCTTAGCTGACCTTCCACCTTTTTTCTGCTATCTTTTTATTTCTCATCACAGCTTCTCCAAATCTTTTATGTCCTTCACAGGATCTTGTGGCCTTCCCCCTAGTTCCCTAAGCAATCTCATTATGTAACTTTCTTACTAATACTAACTTTCTTTCTTATTATGGTGGCTTATAACCTAATTTGGAATCATGAACCTTTGGAGGAATGTGATGAAAGCTATGCTCATCCCTCAGAAAATTTCTTTTTCGAAGGTTTGCATATATCCTAAAACCCATCCATGGAATTCTGTTAAGGATCCCGACTTAACTGGCTCTCTCTCCCCTGCAGAACAAAGTCCAATCTCTCTGGACTTAGTTCAAGATCTGTTCCCCATGATATTCTCCTGACTGTCTGTTACCACCCGTCCTGTCTTTTTCCATGGCCCACTGCTCCCTATGCCATGTATTCTATATCCCATCCATATGGAACTACCTAGAGTTCCTCCTTACATCATGTCATTTCATGCTTATTAGATTATTTTGTTTACTGTTTTCTCTGGATAATGTCCTTGCCCACAATGGCATCTACCTCATGAACTTATTTTCATCTTCTAAGACTCACCACACATCTCTCTTCAGTGAAGCCTTCACTGACTAGCATACATAGGCAGATATATTTGCTCTTCTTTTTTAATCATAATGGTACTCAGTTATTGTACTAGGTACACTGCATGAAAACATTAACCTGCCTGATTCTACTAAACTGCGATTTCTTTATTATTTTTCTATGAACTTCTAGTATCAAGCACACTGACACATAGCAATTTTGTTCATTTGACATCTTTTATTAAGCACTGTTCAAGACACTAAAAAAGTCAGCAATGAGCAGAATAGACAAAGTCACTACTCATTGAACTTAAATTCCTAGTGGGAGAACATAAGACAGTGAGCAAATAAATTTTAAAAATATAGTATGTCTTATGGAGTTAGTGCTATGGAGAAAAATAAAGAAGGGTAAGGGGTATAAGGAATGCTGGGAGTAGCCGGTCTTATTTTATGTAGGATGATAAGGGTTGGCCTCATTGGGAAGGTGCTGTTTGAGCAAACACCAGAGGAGAGGGAGGGAGAAAGTTAGGTGAGTATCTGTGATAAGAGCATTCCAGGCAGGGGAAATGTCAAGTACAAGAGATTTGAGCCAGGAGCATGCTTGACTAGTTTGAAGAGCACCAAGGAGAGCAGAGAAAATGAGTGGGAAGAGAATATGAGGTGAGATCAGAGAAGGTATTACAAGACTAGATCAGGTAAGGACGTTGGAAGGACTTTGGTTTTTACCCTGAGATGGGAAGCCTCTGGAGAGTTTTGAATAGAGGAGTGACAGAATCTGACTTAATGTTTTAAATGTATTACTCTGGCTGCTCTGGTAAAAACATACTGTTGCGGGGAGGGCAAGGGCAGAAGCAGGGAGATGAGATAGTAAACTATTGCCATAATCCAGGTGGAAGACAATGGTTGTTTGGACTAGCATGGTAACAGTAGAGGTCACAGGAAGTGGTCAAATTCTGGGTGTGTCTTGAAGCTGGCTGACAGATTTTCTCACTGATTGGCTATGGAGTATGGGAGAAACAAGAGTTAAGAATTATGCCAAGGTTTGTGATCTAAGCAATTTAGTAGGGTGGGGTTACTATTTAAATAAGATGGGGAAGACCACAGGTGGGACAATATTGAAGAAAACTGATCAGGAGTTCGGTTTTTGATATGTAAAGTTTGAGTGCCTTTTAGATATTCAAGTGGAGATGTCACTTAAATGGAAATATCAAGTAGACAATTGGCTACACAAGTCTGGAGTTCAAGAAAACAGGTTGGGTTGGAGATACAGAGTTGGGAGCTCCACTTACAGATCTGTGCTATTCAATATGGTAGCCACTAGTTGCATGTGACTTTTTAAATTTAAATTCAGTAAAATTTAATTTAAAATTCAGCCCTTCAGCCATACTAGCCACATTTCAGTGCTCAATAGCTACATGTTGTTAGTGGCTACTTTATTAAACAGCAGATATAGAATATTTCCATCATCACAGAAAGTTTTGTTGGATGGTGCTGGTATGGATGGTATTTAAAACCACGAGACTGGATAAGATTGTCAATGAGTGAGAGTAGATAGGAAAAAGGAGATTTAAGGATCGAGCCATACATTACTACAAATTAAGAGGTTAAGGAGATGAGGAAGGATGAGAGAAGAAGACTGAGAAGAAAGGGTAAGCAAGGAAGTAACTCATAAGAATGGTGTCCTAGAAGCCAAGCAAAGAAAGTATTTCAAGGAGTGAGTGATTAATTGTGTATAATGTTGCTAATAGGGCAAGTAAAATGTAAACTGAGAATTTGCCATTAGGTTTTAAAGTAAACTGGTGTACAGTATGAACAATTCTTTCAAGTAGTAGAGACAAAAGTTTTTTGGGAGTGGAATTACAAGAGAACAAGAAGATAAAAATTTGAGCCAATAGGAAAAGGAACTCACACAGGAAAAATGCCGACTGTATTCCAGTCCCTCCCTTTAAGCCACACACCTCAGTCTGCCCCTCGTATGTCTCTGACTCTTCCTGAGTCACCATCCCTTCGCTGGAGCCCAAGGTAATAGTTCCAGAGCATGTGGATATAATTCCATTATCCCTAGGAAGTGAGTAAGTGGAAATTGGAGGAGCTCTAGTTTGCAAGGCCCAGCTTAAAAGGCACAAGATTCAACATATGCAGAGGCCAACTCCAGACCAAACCAGAGTACTACCGGGTTTGACCTACAAGTTACACACCCAGAGGGGAATTCTCTACAGGCACAAGATCCCATAGAGGCCAAACCACATTTAAGTGGTCAACCCTCATGCAACAGAACACCCTGCAGTGGGCAGAGCCAAGTCTCACAACTAGTCAGCCTAGGAGTTAACCCCACCTACTCTCAGCCTAGGAGTTAACCCCACCTACTCACAAGCAAAAAGCAGTTAAAGATCAACTTTAACAGGACAATATACACAACACAAGAGTCACCTTTGGAGCACAGGCAGAGGAGAAGAACGAAGTAGTGCAAGTCAAATATAAAGGATACATATTACATAAGATAACCCAGCAAGAACTAAAAACTCTAGGGGATCTACCTAACATATCAAAGCAAACACAGCATAGAGAGTCAGCCAGAATGGGGAAACAAAGAAACATGTCCCAAATAAAAGAACAGAAGAAACCTCCAGAAGTGGAACCAAATGAAACAGAGGTAACCAACCTATCAGAGACAGAGTTCAGAACACTGGTGATAAGAATGTTTAACGAGTTTAGAGACGACATAAAGAAGGATGTAGAAATCATAACGAACAACCAGTTAGAACTAAAAAACACAATTGCGAAATTAAGAACTCACTTGAAGGAATTACCAGCAGGTTAGATGAAGCAGAAGATCGAATCAGCCACTTAGAAGACAAGTTAGCAGAGATCACCCAAATAGAATAAAGAAAGAAAAAAGAATAAAAAACATTGAAGATGGTTTTAGAGACCTCTGGGATAACATCAAGCGGAACAACATGCACATCATAAGAATACCAGAAGGTGAAGAGAGGAAGCAAGGGATTGAAAACATATTTGAAGTAATAATGTCCGAAAACTTCCCTAACCTGATGAAGGAAACCAACCTACAAGCCCAGGAAGTGCAAAGAGTTCCAACCAGAATAAACCCAAACAGGTCCCCACCAAGACACATTATAGTTAAAATGGCAAAGCTTAAAGACAAAGAGAGAATCCTAAAAGCAGCAAGAGAAAGACAGAGGGTTACATACAAGGGAACTCCCATAAGACTATCAAATGACTTTTCTACAGAAACATTGAAGGCCAGGAGGGAGTGGCAGGAGATACTCTAAGTAATGGAAAACAAAGGCCTACAACCCAGATTGCTTTATCCAGCAAGACTATCATTTAAAGTTGGTGGAGAGATAAAGAGCTTCCCAGAAAAGAATAAGCTAAAGGAATTTATTACCACCAAGCCAGCATTGCAAGAAATACTAAAAGGACTTTTGTAAATAAAAAATGAAAACAATCTAACTACAAATTTAAAGATGGCCATGACTATATATATATCAGTAATCACTTTAAATGTAAACGGATTAAGTGCTCCAATCAAGAGACATAGGGTGGCTGAGTGGATAAGAAAGCAAGACCCTTCTATATGCTGTATACAAGAGACTACCTCAGACCAAAAGACACACACAGGCTTAAAGTGAAGGGTTGAAGTAAGATATTTCATGCAAATGGAAATGAGAAAAAAGCTGAAGTTGCAATACTTACATCTGACAAAATACACTTTAAAATGAAGAACATATTAAAAGAGAAAGATGTACACTATATAATAATAAAGGGATCGATCTGACAAGAGGACATAACCCTAGTAAACATCTATGCACCCAACATAAGAGCACCTAAATATATAAAACAGATACTGACTGACATAAAGACAGATATCAACAGTAACACTATCATAGTAGGGAACTTCAACACACCTCTTACAACAAGGGACAGGTCTTCCAGACAGAAAATCAATATGGAAGCCTTAAATGATATTTTGGACCACTTGGATTTGATCGATATTTTCAGAGCATTTCACCCCAATGCAGCAAAATACATGTTTTTCTCAAGCGCACATGGAACATTTTTCAAGATAGACCATATGCTAGGCCACAAAACAAGCCTTGATAAATTTTAAAAAAATGAAATCCCACCAGTTGTCTTCTCTGATGACAGTGCTATCAAATTAGAAATGAACTACAGGAAAAAATCTGGAAGACACACCAATTCATGGAGGCTGAATAACTTATTACTAAATAATAAAAGGGTCAAGCTGGGATCAAGGAAGAAATCAAAAGATATCTCGAGACAAACAAAAATGAAAACACAATGACCCAAAATCTATGGGATGCAGCGAAAGCAGTTCTAACAGGGAAATTCATAGCATTGCAGGCCTACCGAAAGAAACAAGAAACATCACTAATCAACAGTTTATCTTCATACTTAAGGGATCTGGAAAAAGAACAGCAAAATAAGCCCAAAGGGAGCACAACTAAGGAGATAATAAAGATCAGAGCAGAAATAAATGAAATAGAAACCAGAAAAAACAATACAAAAGATCAAGGAATCCAAGAGTTCTTTCTTAGAGAAGATAAACAAAATTGACAAACCTTTAGCCAGACGCAACTAAAATGAGAGAGAGAAAGGACCCAAATTAATAAAATCAGAAATGAAAGAGGAGAAGTGACAACAGACACCACAGAAATACAAAACATTTTAAGAAATTACTATGAGCAACTAAATGCATACAAATTTGACAATCTGGAAGAAATGGACAGTTTTCTAGAGGCATACAACCTTCCAAGGTTAACTCAAGAAGAAACAGAAAACCTGAATAGACTGATTACCACCAGGGAAATTGAATCAGTAATCAACAATCTCCCAACAAACAAAAGCCCAGAACCAGATGGCTTTAGAGGTGAATTTTACAAAACGTACAAAAAAGAATTATCACCTATTCTCCTCAAGCTCTTCCAAAAAATCCACAAGAAGGGAAGACTCGCAAACACTTTTTATGAAGCCACTATGAGCCTGATCCCAAAATCAGACAAAGACACCACAAATAAAAGAAAACTACAGGCCAATATCTCCAATGAACATAGTTGCAAAAATCCTCAACAAAATATTAGCAAACAGAATTCAGCAATATATTAAAAAGATCATACACCATGATCAAGTGGGATTTATCCCTGGTATGCAGGGGTGGTTCAACATCCGCAAATCAATTAATGTGATACACTACATTAACAAAATGAAAAATAAAAATCACATGATCATATCAATAGGTGCAGAAAAAGCATTTGATAAAATCCAGCAGCCATTTATGATAAAAACCCTTAGGAAAGTAGGAATAGAGGGATCATATCTCAACATAAGAAAGACTATATATGATAAGCCTACAGCTAACATCATACTCAATGGGGAAAAGCTAAAACCATTCCCCCTAAGATCAGGAACAAGGCAAGGTGGCCCACTATCTCCACTTCCATTCAACATAGTGCTGGAAGTTCTAGCCACAGCAATCAGACAAGAAAAAGAATTGAAAGGCGTCCAAATTGGTAAGGAGGAAGGAAAATTATCATTATATACAGATGACATGATACTATATATACAGAACCCTAAAGACTCCACTGAGAAACTATTAGAGCTGATAGATGAATTTAGTAAAGTACGAGGATACAAAATTAATATTCAGAAATCAGTTGCATTTGTATATACCAATAATAAAACATCAGAAGGAGAAATTTAAAAAGCAATCCCATTTACAATTGCTCCAAAATACCTGGGACTAAATTTAACCAAAGAAGTAAAAGATTTGTACTCAGAAAATTATCAGACACTAAAGAAAGAAATGAAAGAAGATACAAATAGATGGAAACTCATACCATGTTCATGGATAGGAAGAATTAGTATAGTTAAAATGTCCATACTGCCTAAGGCAATATACATGTCCAACGTAATGCCTATCAAACTACCAATGACGTTTTTCACAGAAATAGAACATATAATCCTAAAATTATATAGGATCCTAAAATCCTAAAAGACCCCGGATAGCCTCAGCAATCTTGAGGAATAAGAACAAAGTGGTAGGTATAACGATACCTGACATGAAATTCTACTACAAGGCTACAGTAATCAAAACAGCATGGTACTGGCATGAAAAGAGACACATAGATCAATGGAACAGAATAGAGAATCCAGAAATAAATCCATGCCTATATGGCCATTTAATCTATGACAATGGAAGCAACAATGTACAGTGGGGTAAAGACAGTCTATTCAATAAATGGTGCTGGGAAACTTGGATAGACATATGCAAAATAATGAAGCTGGACCACCTTCTTACACCATATACAAAAATAAATTCAAAATGGGTTAAAGACTTAAATGTAAGATCTGAAACCATAAAATACCTAGAAGAAAATATAGGAAGAAACTTCACAGATATTACCCGGAGTAAGATTTTTACTGATATATCCCCTCATGCGAGGGAAGTAAGAGAAAAAATAAACATGTGGGATTACATGAAACTAAAAATATTTTTCACAGCAAAGGAAACCATCAATAAAACAAAGAGGGATCCTACTGAATGGGAAAAGATATTTGCCAATGATATATCTGATAAGGGGTTCATATCACAAATCTATAAAAAACTCACTCAACTCAACTCCAAAAAACAAACAACCCAATTAAAAAATGGGCAGAGTACATGAAGACACATTTTTCTAAAAAGGACATACAGATGACAAACAGACATCTGAAGAAATGCTTAACCTCACTAACCATCAGAGAAATGCAAATAAAAACCACAATTAGATAGCACCTCACCCCATCAAAATGGCTATCATCAATAAATCAACAAACAACAAGTGCTGGTGCGGATGTGGAGAAAACGGAACACTTGTGCACTGTTGGTGGGATTGCAGATTGGTGCAACCACTATGGAAAACTTTATGAAGGTATCTCAAAAATCTGAAAATGGAACTACGTTATATGATCCAGTAATTCCAGTCCTAGTTATCTATCCGGAGAAATCCAAAACTCCAATTCAAAAATCTTTATGCACTCCTATGTTTATTGCAGCACTATACACAATAGCCAAGACATGGAAACAACCGAAATGCCCATCGGTAGATGACTGGATTAAGAAAGTGTGGTACATTTATACAATAGAGTATTACGCAGCCATAAAGAAGAAAGAAATCTTATCATTTGCAACAACATGGATGGATCTAGAGAACATTATTTTAAGTGAAATAAGTCAGAAAGAGAAAAACAAGTACCATATGATCTCACTTATATGCAGAATCTAAAGAAAAGAATAAGTGAATGAACTAATCAGAAACAGTTTTGGGGACAAAAAGGAAAAAACCGAGAGTTATTAGATGGGCGGGGGTGGAGGTGGGGATAAGGGGAAAGGTGAAGGGATTAGGAAGCAGCTGGTAACCACAAGATGGCCTCAGGGTTTTTGAAAATTAATTTGGGGACCGTATTCAATAATGTAAAGATTTTGTTGGGTATCCGATGGACATTTGTCCTATTTGGGAGACCAACTCAGGGATACTGTGGATGCCTGATCATGGCTCTGTACACCAGAAGCTAAACAATAGTGAATGCCAACTATAATTTTATATATATAATGTGATGGCTCGGTACGAGGTCGGAGGGATAGTGGATGGGGGGAGGGAGGTTCACAGTGTGAGGGATATAAATGATGAACGTCTAAGTATTACCTTGTCTTGTACACCTGAAACTAATAAATTAAAAAAAAAAGAAAAAAAGAAAAGAATAAGTGAATGAACTAATCAGAAACAGTTTTGGAGACAAAGAGGAAAAACTGAGGGTTGCTAGATGGGGGGGGGGTGGGGATAAGGGGGAAGGTGAGGGGATTAGAAAACAGGTAGTAACCACAAGATGGCCGTGGGGTTTTGAAAATTAATTTGGGGAACGTAATCAATAATGTTGTAAAGATTTTGTAGAGTATCTGATGGACACGTGTCCCATTTGGGAGACCACCTCAGGGATGATTTAGATGCCTGATCACTGCACTGTACACCTGAAGCTGAACAATGAGTGCCAACTGCAATTTTATATATATATATATATATATATATATATATATATATATATATATATATATATACATATATGCATGTATATACTTACAAGAAGTGGAGTACAGCATTAGGAATAGAAACAGTGGAAATGTAATGGCTCGGTGCAATGTCGTAGGGTTAGTGGATGGGCAGAGGGGTGTCCACACAGTGTGAGGAATATAAATGATAAAACGTCTAAGTATTAGTTTGTCTTGTGCACCTGAAACTAATTAAAAAATTGATTAATTAATTAATTTTAAAAATATTTGAGCCAATAGATAGAAATCTTGCAAGAAGTTTTGCTATTTATAGAAGCAGAAAAATGGGATAGTAGGTAGAGAGGTAAGTGAGATCAAGAGCTTTTTTTAATTTTAAGATAGGACTATCTCCAGTAGAGACAGAAAATTTGATTATACAGGAATGGGAGGAGAATTGTTTGAGAGATGTTCTAGAATCAGCGAAGGAAGGGGAGCTGGCATACAAGTGGAGAGGTTCCCCTTAAATAGGAGCAGGGCAGTTTTTAATAACAGAAGGGAAGCTAGATTAATGTGTACACAGGCACAGATAGTTGACTAGATCTGATTAGAGCTTGTAGAAGTTCTCTTCTGGTTGCTTTTATTTTCTTTCTGAGGTAGGAAGCAGAGTCATCCTCTGGCATGATACTGGGAGAAGAGATCTAGAAGGAATGGGGAATGAATGGACCAAGGAAATGTGGTAGACTTGCCAGACAGCAGTAGGGGCCTACTTAAAGTTAGTGGTCACACATTTAAAATGAGACATCAGGATGGTTATATGTTTTTAATCAATCACATTCAGCTACTGATATACAATAACAATTTTTAATTTAATTTAATTGCTATGGAACGTCAAAGGGAAAAGTCAAAAGGAAAGCTTCACCAAGAAAGTAACATTTTGGGGTAGCCGGGTGACTCAGTTGGTTAGAGCACAAGCTCTGAACAACAGAGTTGCGGGTTTGATTACCACATCAACCAGTGAGCTTCGCCCTCCACAACTAGATTTAAGACAACAATCTGCCGCTGAGCTGCCAGAGGCTCAATTGGTTAGAGCTCAAGCTCTCAACAACAAGGTTGCCGGTTCAATTCCTGCATGGGATGGTGGGCTGCGCCTAGTGGAACTAAAGAATGCAAACGGCGACTGTACATGGAGCTGAGCTGAGCCCTCCACAACTAGATTGAAGGGCAATGACTTGGAGCCGATGGGCCCTGGAGAAACACGCTGTTACCCAATATTCCCCAATAAAATTTATGTTAAAAAAAGAAAGTAACATTTAAACTGGCTTCTGAAGAATATGATGGAGTTTGGTGTCTTGAGAGGAGAGCTAAAGACATTCCAGTTAGAGGCAGCAACATATTCAAAGGCCCAGAGGCATGGAAGAACATAGTATGGTTTTTGAAAACATGGAAATCACTGTTGTAGGTTGTGTTCTACTAAAAATACAGTGTAGTGACTGTGCAAAGTTAGACAGGAAGAATGTGTCTTATGGGGTTGTAATAAATGTTAAATGAGTTCACTAAATGTTATTTCTGTACTTTCTTTCAGATGTTCTGAATGCTCAGCAATACAAAGTCCTCATTGGTAACCGGGAGTGGATGATTCGAAATGGTCTTATCATTAATAATGATGTAGATGATTCCATGACTGAACACGAGAATAAAGGTCGAACTGCTGTATTGGTGGCAATTGATGGTAAGGTTTTTCATAAGTACACTATGATTCAATGTCATGATCTCAGTTATTGTTTTATGTGTATTTTTGAAAGTCTTCTAAGCTATGAGTGTTATTTAAACACAGCCTGAATGCAAAGTTAATTACAGTGTATAAGCTTGGTAAATTACGTAGCATTACTAATTTTAAGTGGGCCCTTAGTGCCGTCTGGTAATTCTACCACATTTACCTAGTTCATTCATTCCCCATTCCTTCTAGATCTCTTCTCCCATTCTCATGCCAGAGGATGACTAGGTTTCTGACTTCAGAAAGAAAATAAAAGCAATCAGAAGAGAATGTCTACAAGCTCTACATAATTAGCAATGCATAATTGTTACCAGTTAATTTAGAATTCTCTTGCATTTGCCTGGCTTTATTTTCCTTCCTAGCCTATGTTTTTAAAAAGCTAATCAAGGATTTTTATAAACCTAATAATAACGTAATGTTAAATAATAACAAAGTATAATAATATCCATAATCTTATCCTAACACAATGTCAATTTTAATTGCATATATTCCATTTACTTTTTTTTAAATTAAAGTTTATTGGGGTGACAATTGTTAGTAAAGTTACATAGATTTCAGGTGAACAATTCTGTATTACATCATCTATAAATCCCATGGTGTGTTCACCACCCAGAGTCAGTTCTCCTTCCATCACCATATATTTGATCCTCCTTACCCTCATCTACCACCCCCCTCCCTCCTTACCCTCCGGTAACCACTAAACTATTGTCTATGTCTATGAGTTTTTGTTTCTCATTTGTTTGTCTTGTTCTTTCGTTGTTTTTGGTTTACATACCACATATCAGTGAAATCATACGGTTCTCTGCTTTTTCTACCAATACCATGATGTTTAGATTATTGTAGCCCTGTACTACAAACTAAAGTCAGGGCGTGTGATACCTCCAGTATTGTTCTTTTTTTCTTAAGATTGCTTTGGCTATGCAGGGTCTTTTGTGGTTCCAAACAGATATGATTTTTTGTTTTACTTCTTTAAAAAAAATGCCATTGGGATTTTGATGGGGATTGCATTAAATCTGTATATGGCTTTGGGTAATATGGCCATTTTAACTATGTTGATTCTTCCAATCCATGAGCACGTGGAAAATGTCTTTCCATTTGTGTCTTCTTCAACTTCTTTTTAAAATGTCTTGTAGTTTTCAGCATATAGGCCTTTTACATCCTTGGTTAAGTTTATTCCTAGGTATTTTATTCTTTTTGCTGCAATTGAAAAAGGAATTTCTTTTTGCATTTCCTTTTCTGAGTTTTTATTGTTAGTATATAGGAATCTAATGGACTTTTGTACGTTGCTTTCGTAGCCGGCAACTTTACTGTATTTGTTGATTGTTTCTGATAGCTTTTTGGTGGAGTCTTTAGGGTTTTCTATATATAGCATCATGTCATCTGCAAAGAGTGACAACTTCTTCATTCCCAATTTGCATGCGTTTTATTTCCTTCTCTTGTCTGATTGCTCTGGCCAGGACTTCCAACACTGTTGAAAAGCAGAGGTCATAGGGGGACAGCCCTGTCGTGTTCCTGAACGCAGATCAAAGGGCTTCAGTTTTTCACCATTAATTATATGATTAGCTTAGGGCTTGTCATATATGGCCTTTATTATGTTAAGGTATTTTCCTTCTATACCTATTTTCTTAAGTGTTTTAATCATAAATGGATGTTGCATCGTGTCAGATGTTTTTTCTGCATCAATTGATATAATCATGTGGCTTTTGTCCTTTATTTTGTTTATTTGATGTATCACATTGATGGATTTGCGGATGTTGAACCATCCTTGTGCCCCTGGGGTGAACCCCACTTGGTTGTGATTAATAATCTTTTTAATGCATTGTTGTATTCGATTTACAAGAATTTTGTTTAGGATTTCTGCATCTGTATTCATCAGAAATATTGGTCTGTAGTTCTCTTTTTTTGTGTTGTCCTTACCAGGTTTTGTTAACCGGGCAATGTTGGCCTCATAAAATGAGTTAGGGGGTACTGTCTCGTCTTCAGTTTTTTGGAAGAGTTTGAGGAGGATTAGTATTAGATCCTCTTTGAATGTTTGGTAGAATTCACTGGTGAAGCCATCGGGTCCTGGACTTTTGCTTTTGGTTTTGTTTTCGATGACTGATTAAATTTTGTTACTTGTGATCGGTCTGTTTACATTTTCCAGTTCTTTATGGTTCAGCCTAGGAAGGCTGTATGTTTCTAACAACTTGTACATTTCTTCTAGGTTACTGAATTTGGTGGCATATAGTCCTTCATAGTTTTCTTTGATGATCCTTTGTATTTCTGTGGCATCCGTGATAACTTCCCTGTTTTCATTTCTGATTTTGTTTATTAGTGTCTTCTCTCTTTTTATCTTAGTGATCCTAGCCAAGGGTTTGTTAATTCTGTTAATGTTTTCAAACAACCAGCTCTTTTTCCAATTAATTTATTCTATTGTCTTTTTGTTCTCTGTTTTATTTAGTTCTACTCTGACTTTTATTATTTCCTTTCTTCTTCTGACCTTGGGTTTCATTTGTTCTTCTTTTTCTAGTTCTTTAAGGTGTAACGTGAGTTTATTTATTTGGGATTTTTCTTGTTTCTTGAGATAGGCCTGTAATGATATAAATTTCCCTCTTAAAACTGCTTTCGCTGCATCCCAAAAATTTTGCTGGGTGTATTTTAATTCTCATTTGTTTCTATGTATCTTTTGATCTCTCCTCTAATTTCTTCTTTGACCCAGTCGTTCTTTAAAATATGTTGCTTAATGTCCATGTATTTGTGTTTTTTCTTGCTTTCTTTTTGCAGTTGATATTCAATTTCAAAGCCTTGTGATCAGAGAATGTGCTTGGTATGATTTCAATCTTCCTAAATTTGCTGAGGTTAGTTTTATGTCCCAGTATATGGTGTATCCTTGAGAATGTTCCATGTACACCAGAAAAAAATGTATAGTCCAATGTTTTAGGATGAAATGCTCTATAAATGTCAATTATGTCCATTTCATCTAATGTGTCGTTTAGGGCTTTTATTTCCTTGTTTATTTTCTGTTTGGATGATCTATCCATAGCTGTCAATCATGTATTTAGGTCCCCTAGTATAATTGTGTTTTGGTCAATTTCTCCCTTTAGTTCTGTTAGTAGTTGCTTGTTATATTTCGGTGCTCCCTGATTGGGGGCTTAAATATTGATGACTGTTACGTCTTCTTGTTGTATAGTCTCCTTTACCACTATGAAATGTCCATCTTTGTCTCTTGTTTTCTTTTTCACTCCGAAGTCTGTTTCATGTGATATCAGTATAGCTACACCTGATTTTCTCTGGATACCATTTGCTTGGAATGTCAATTTCCACCCTTTCACTTTGAGTCTTTGTTTGTCCTTGTAGCTGAGATGTGTCTCTTGGAGACAGCATATGGTTGGGTTTAGGTTTTCTTGTTTGTTTGTTTTTTTGTTTAGTGAGTGTGCAATTCAATAAGGAAACATCATTATTTATTTATTTAATTTTTTAAGGGTATAGGACTTTATTGGTGAATAGTGTGTACTTCCAGGACTGTTTTCCAAGTCAAGTTGTTGTCCTTTCAGTCTTAGTTGTGGAGGGTGCTGTTCAGCTTCAAGTTGTTGTCCTTTTGGTCTTAGTTGTGGAGGGCGCAACTCAGCTCCAGGTCCAGTTTGCCATTGCTTGTTGCGGGGAACGCAGCCCACCATCCCTTGTGGGAGTCGAACCGGCAACCTTGTGGTTGAGAGGATGTGCTCCGACCAACTGAGCCATCCAGGAGCTCAGAGGCAGCACAGCTCAAGGTGCTGTTTTCAATCTTAGTTGTAGGGGGCGCTGCCCACCATCTCTTGAGGGATTCGAGGAATTGAACTAGCAACCTTGTGGTTGAGAGCCCACTGGCCTGTGTTGGAATCGAACTAGCAGCCTTCGGAGTTAGGAGCATGGAGCTCTAACCATCTGAGCCATCGGGCCGGCCCTCGATTTAGTTTTTTATCTAGTCTTCTACTCTGTGCCATTTTATTGGTGAGTTCAGTCCATTTACATTTAAGGTGATTATTGATATGTGAGGGTTTCCTATCATTCTATCTTTAGTTTTCTGGTAAGACTGTGTCTCCATTGTTTCTGTGACTTTTTGTTGTTGTGTATTATTTCTGTGTTGTGGTATTCTATGATATTTCCCTTTGTTTCTTCTTTTGTTATAGTATGTATTTCAGTTCTGGATTTTTGTTGAGTTGTTACCCTTCTGTTTGCATATATTCCATTTCTGGTAGATATGTGTATTCAAATCACAGAATTACAATATTAGTACATGTCCTGTTCTTTTTTTTAAACTAAATTTATTGGGGTGACAATGGTTAGTAAAATTACATGAGTTTCTATTGTACATTATTATAATTCCTCATATATATATATATATATATATATATATATATATATATATATATATATATATCTCACATTGTGTGCTCACCACCCAGAAGTCAGTTCTCCTTCCGTCACCATATATTTGACCGCCTTACCCTCTTCTACCACCCTCTCCTCGCTTACCCTCTGGTAACCACTAAACTGTTGTCTGTCTCTTACATAATATACTATCCTTTTTTTTTCTCTCCCGTCTTCCGCCCCCCTCCCCCCAAACTCTGGTTCAAGCCATCTCAGTCTAGTTGTGTAGGACACAGCTCCCTGGCCCATGCTGGTTTTATGAGCCTTGCACTCCGCTCCCCCTGCCTGAGACAGTCAGTCGCCAGTCGTCAGTAAGCCGCTCTCACTGGCTGCTTGATGCTGACGGCGGCACATGGTAGCCCACAGCAGTTCTCAGCAGCCCATGGCAGCTTATACCAACCTCCGCCAACCTCCAGCTGCTCACAGCAGACCAGCTCCAGGGAGAGCTATTGTCACAACCTTATCTGTATAGGGTATAGCTCACTGGCCCATGTGGGAATTGAACCAGCAACCTTAGTGTTAGGAGCTCGGAGCTCCAACCCCCTGAGCCACCGGGCTGGCCCCACATGTACTGTTCTTAAATGGGAGCATTTTATTGTGTGTAAATTTTACCTCATTAAAATTGAATAAAAATTGTACACATACTGTTTTATTTTGCTTTTTGAAAATATAATTTTCCGGGCGTCCTCTTCCTGACTGGTTTTGGTGCCTTAGAGCTGCTGATAGCAAGATGTCTTCAGGAAATGCTAAAATTGGGCACCCTGCCCCCCTCTTCAAAGCTACAGCTGTTATGCCAGATGGTCAGTTCAAAGATATCAGTCTATCTGAGTACAAAGGAAAATATGTTGTGTTCTTCTTTTACCCTCTTGACTTTACCTTTGTGTGCCCCACGGAGCTCATTGCTTTCAGTGATAGGGCAGAAGAATTTAAGAAAGTCAACTGCCAAGTGATTGGTGCCTCTGTGGATTCTCACTTCTGTCACCTGGCATGGATCAATACACCCAAGAAACAAGGAGGACTGGGACCCATGAACATTCCCTTGGTGTTGGACCCCAAGCGCACCATTGCTCAAGACTATGGGGTCTTAAAGGCTGATAAAGGCATCTCGTTCAGAGGCCTCTTTATCATTGATGATAAAGGTATTCTTTGGCAGATCACTGTAAATGACCTTCCTGTCGGCCGCTCTGTGGATGAGACTCTGAGATTAGTTCAGGCCTTCCAGTTCACTGACAAACATGGAGAAGTGTGCCCAGCTGGTTGGAAGCCTGGCAGTGATACCATCAAGCCTGATGTCCAGAAGAGCAAAGAATATTTCTCTAAGCAGAAATGAGTGCTGGGCTAGTGGATAGCCATGGGACAAAACCTCTTGTACTACTGTCATGCTTAAAACACAGTCCTTAGATTTAGCCCAGATGTGGTATGGGATAGACAGGCCTTTATTCCTGTGGAGGAAATGGCCTGAACTTTGCTATGAGACAGACCAATTGATGTGTACAGTAGTGAGGCATCACTTTTGATCTTTTGTAGTTTCTATTAAACTGGAACTGAGAAAAAAATATATGTAATTTTCCAATTTTATTTTATTGCTGCCTAATGTATCAAATTTATACACTGTAATTAACTTAATCATTCCCCTGTTGCAAATTTAAGCTATTCCTAATATTTCATTATTGTAAATAGCACTACAATAAACATCTTTTATGTGTTGTGTTTTGTTAAATCATTTCTTAGAGTAAATGTCTAGCTGTGATATTAATTAGTCAACATTTATAATCCTTGCTAAGTATTGAAGTGGTATCTTACTATGGCCTTTTTAGGTCCAGTAGGAAGCAGAAAATATCATTTGTTTTAAAAATGAAATAACGACTTGCAGTGACTTTTACCCCCAGTATAAAATGCCAGTTTTATCTCCATCCACCCCTTTCATCTTAAAAAAAAGAAAAAAAAAAGTATTAGTTTTTCAGTTAATTTACGTTTAAATTAGCTAAAGTGTTGGCCAATACTTCTCTAAGTAAAGAAAGAGTCTTTTAGTATCCAATAAGGTCTCTTCGTTTTCCTATTCCTACCTTCATTAGTAAACCCTACCTCAGTCTGTAAAATTTTCATAACTAAATATGGATGTTTGTTGCGGGGTTTGTGGCATAAAGTGTTTGTTGGCTTGGAGATGTTTTGGTTTAAGCCAAGCCCTGAACAATTTTACTTCACAAAATTCATTTCTTTTTGAATTTCTTTTTAAATTTTAAGTCAGTATGTTATTCTACTTCTACCACATTCCAAACTCTCTTTTTTTCTGGTGCTCCTATATTAGATGAACTGTGCAGCTTGATAGCTATTGCTGATACAGTGAAGCCTGAAGCAGACCTGGCTGTCCATATTCTGAAATCTATGGGCTTAGAAGTAGTTCTGATGACTGGAGACAACAGCAAAACAGCTAGATCTATTGCTTCTCAGGTAATTGGTTTACTTAGGTGTTGGAGTGGAATATGTGGTGATTTCTAATTCTTCATATACATTTTCTTTCTTGCCTTCAGATGCTAAAAACTTTGTATTATCTATTATTTTCATTATCACTGAGTAGCTATATCTGGTTCCTTAAAGAATTAGCATCCTTTGCAGGAAGGACTTTGGGCTTTGTTTGCTACTGTAATAGGTAAAAAGCTATTTGCTTAGTTTATGAAATGGTTAAGTGATAGCATGCAACAGTTTCTGTCGCTGCTTCCTTTGAAATGTTGCTTGTATTTTTCACCAGTGCTGCCGGGTAAGCCAGATTCATCCTCTCAGGCCTAAAATACAGCAGTAGCTCCATGCACCAACCTGTCTAGTCCATCCTGAACACCACTATGGAACCTTCTTCCAATGCACCACTTGACATATCATTTTTCTGCCCTGACCCCTGCATTTGCCTTATCCTCAAAACTTTATCTTCAAAACTTAGTCTTTTCTACTTTGGAATGCCTTCTCCCCTCTTCAATTAAGTAACACAAGTAAAATACAGAAGGTTATAAATTTAAAAGTTTGTTACCTTCAATTTTCCCAAGTTCCCTGTCCAGTCCTACCCCCTCCCACACACTTTTTCATATGCATGTATGTTCATATACAAATGTATAGTTTGATATTTTCAACATAAATTGGATCATTTTTGTACACATTGTTTAGCAGTTTGCTTTTTTTAATATAACAATATATATGCCTTGGATCTTTGTTCATGTCTGAACATAAAAAATTATTTCATCCTTTCTACACAGCTGCATGAAATTCCATGGTATGGATGTATCATAATTTATTTAACCATTCCTCTAATGATGGGCATTTAGGTTGTTTTGAAAACTTTGTTGTTACAAACAGGGCAGTAATGTGCATCCTTGGACATACTTCTTCTTACATATGTACAAGTTTGTCCAAATATAGTTAGATATGGAGTTGCGGAACCAAATTATGTGTGCACTTTGATAGATGCCACCAAATATCCTCGAAAAAGACAGTACCAATTTACACATTCACCAACAGTGTAGAAAGGAACTTGTTTCTCTCCAGATCCTTACTATCATTGGATAGTATCAGTATTTTAAAATTTGGACATCTGGTGGGTGGACAGTGATGGCTTATTATTGCTGCATTATATTTCAGGTATTCAGTAATATTTCTTGAATTGAGTTTATTTTTCCTCACATAGGTTGGCATCACTAAAGTGTTTGCTGAAGTTCTACCTTCCCACAAGGTTGCTAAGGTGAAGCAACTTCAAGAGGAGGGGAAACAGGTAGCAATGGTTGGAGATGGAATCAATGACTCCCCAGCTCTGGCGATGGCTAATGTTGGAATTGCCATTGGCACAGGCACAGATGTAGCTATTGAAGCGGCCGATGTGGTTTTGATAAAGGTAAGTCCTGTAGCCTGAACTCTGAGGACTCTGAAACTACTCTACATGGTCAGGGGTAGTGTCTTAAAATATACTGAGCTTGACGATTCTGTCTGAATTCCCATGCTACCAGCCATTGAGACTGGGAGAATTTGAGGTGGGAGAATGAGAAGTCTTACTAATTAAATTACTTCCGGACTTTCTCAATCCAGTGAAGCAAGCTTCCAGTGACAAGCTTCTAAAGTGAATAATAAGATTTGGAAACATACTTATAATAAAATTATCTTCAACAAATATTTACTGAGGTTGTTTTAATAGGATTTAATCCCCATACCAGAATAAAACTCTAAAAATATTTTCAGAACCCTGAGAAAAATTCCTGAGAAACATCTTCCAAGGCTGACTCAAATATCTGAGATTTGTAGTTAATTCACATATTACCCTAAGGTACACACATTGCTTCAATGTACACAGTATCAATGTAAAAATTACTAGGTAAGTTAGAGTCTCATTAATATCACAAATATTTCTGTTCTCAGAATGATCTTCTGGATGTAGTGGCAAGTATTGACTTATCAAGGAAGACAGTCAAGAGGATTCGGATAAATTTTGTCTTCGCTCTGATTTATAATCTGGTTGGAATTCCCATAGCTGCTGGTATGTGATTGTTGTTTTTTTTATGTGATTGTTAACTAGTATTGCTTTTTCCTCTGAAGTCATTAGGGATCTATTATGTTGGAAGTTTTAGTCTTCTATGTATTAGTTTTGAGCTCAATTTTTGTATGTAGTCTGCTGGTGTGCTGCAAGGTAATATTAAATCAACAATTTTAATTTTCAGCAATGTTCATTATAGTCTAGAATGGATAAGCATTGTGATAGGTTTATTTTATTTTATATTTTCCTCCAACTTTACGTTTTAAAAAATCTCAAACCTGCATGGACGAGGAAAAAAAGGATGCAATGAAAATCTGTGTACCTTTCAACTAAATCGATTATTATTTTTTAAACTTTATTAAAGTTATTGGGGTGATATTGGTTAATAAAATTATATAGGTTTCAAGTGTACAATTCTGTAATACATCATCTGTATATTGCATTGTGTGTTCATCAATTAATATTTTGCTACATTGCTTTATCTCTTTATATACTCTTACTCACATATATATTTATTTGCTTATTCATTTATTTTTTGCTGAAGAGGGCAAATTTACCTTTAATCTCACTACCCAAACACAGCTGCTGTTAGCGTTTTAGTATATTTCCTTTTGGTATTTTTTACCCTGCATCAGTTTTTGTCTTGTTACATAGTTGTAATTATAGCATATGGAGAATTTTCTGCTCTTCGCTTAACGTTATAGTAGCTCACAGACTCTTTGTTTTAAAGTTTGGGGACAAGATGTGAGAAAGATATTGAATGAAGGAGTATAACCAAAAAAAAAGCAACTTGGAGTTGTTTAATAAGTATCTGATAATCCCCTGTGCCTAGGGGCTTGGTAGGAGTTACCGTTATTTCCCCGAAAATAAGACGTAATGGAAAAATACGCCCTAGCATGATATTTTAGGATGACATCCCCTAAACATAAGCCCTAATTAGTCTTTTGGAGCAAATCTTAATATAAGACCCAGTCTTATTTTCGGGGAAAGACGATAGTAATAACTTAAGAGAAGTGGTTGTCACTTTCTTCTTGTTCTCTCTGGTTTGAGAACCAAAGAAACACATAAAAAAGATATGAGAGCATTTACAAAGTTGTTGATAAATGCACAAATGCTGAGAGGACAAAGAGTAAAAGACTAATCAAAGACTAGAGAGATTAATTCACGGAGCAAGTGATTAAAAAATATATGTGTGTGTGTGTGTGTGTGTGTGTGTATATGATCACTGTAGAAAAAGTAGAAAATAAAGATAAATACATAAAAATTAAAAATATAAGTCTGTCTCATCCCTATCATAGGAGCAAATATGAAAATGTCTGTCAAAACCAAGTGCGCATGAGTTTGTAAAACATGAACTCTCATGCCCTCTTGATGGGATTGTGATCTGGTATAGCCACTTTGAAGAGCAACTGAGGAATCTTCACCTAAAGTTGAAGATGTGCCCATGATGTAACACAGCAGCTTCACCTCTAGCTATGTACCCAAGAGTAATTCTCTGACATGTGCCCAGGGAGATAGGCATGGGAATGGTCACAGCAGCACTCGGTGAAAATAGACAGCCACATAAATCTCCACCAACAGGAGGATAAATTGCTGAATAAATACCCAACAAAGAAATTATTTGTATAAGCATATTAGGAACATATTGGTGGCCTGTTTCATCCTATATGCTGTAACTAATCCAAACTTGTTTCCTAGGAGTGTTTATGCCCATTGGTTTGGTTTTGCAGCCCTGGATGGGATCTGCTGCAATGGCCGCTTCATCTGTTTCAGTAGTACTTTCTTCTCTCTTACTTAAACTGTAAGTATGATGGCTTGCTCACGTTTGTATTTTATATTCCTTTTATCATCCACAGTCAGTCTTTGTAGGATTTATTCTTGTACCAATCAATGATAAGCCCAACTGTCTTAATAATAAGTGTTAGCTATGTAATTATCACATTATGCAGTCTATACATAGCAAGCACAAGCACTGAGGGGTAAAATTGAGTTCAGTGGCTTAGAGAGGTAGGATTTCGGATCATGTGACTCCACAACAGTTCCTTTTGAGCTGCTTTCCTAGCAGGGGGCCACCTTTGTACATTTCATACCAGGCAAATCTCTTTTCATTTTTGAATGTGACAAGCACCTAGTTCATGTTTGGTTATTTCACATTAGTGTACTTTTGCCTGTGCCCAGTTATAGGAAACCAACTTATGAGAATTACGAACTACTTGCTCGAAGCCAGATGGGACAGAAAAGTCCTTCAGAAATCAGCATTCATGTTGGAATAGATGACACCTCAAGAAATTCTCCTAAACTAGGTTTGCTGGACCGGATTGTCAATTACAGCAGAGCCTCCATAAACTCACTACTGTCTGATAAACGATCCTTAAACAGCGTTGGTACCAGTGAACCTGACAAGCACTCACTCCTGGTGGGAGACTGCAGGGAAGATGACGACACTGCATTGTAACAAGCCACGGAGAGTGCTGCTAGCTCATGTTGTTATGCATTGACACAGCATTCATGATGTCACCTTAGCTTTTCAAAATAGTGCAGAAGGATTTTGCGTTGGTCTCACTCTCTTATGTTCGGGATTCTATTTGAATTACATTTGCCTAATGGCAAAAATACCTTTTTCAGGGCATCAACTCTGAACCTAGCTTTATTTAAAATGAATTTCCAGTATTTTTGTTTTCACTAGCAATAGATTAAGTAGGCCAATGAGGTTTCCAACAAGCCCTACAATTGAAGATTGCTTAACAGCTGGTAAAGTGATAGATGATTTTTTTATTTGACAAAAAAAGAAAGAACTCAAGAGAAGGATAATTTAAAAATTTGAAGATTTGAGAGCATGATCTTGAGATTCTTGAGGCCTTATCCCTGCAAGATTGGGGAACAGTGGCTTTCAAACCACTGTATAAAGCATCTAGTTTTCGAAGGAAAACTGTAGAAACGAATGGTTAAAAAAAAAGTGCCTTATTTATAAGGGGCTTTCTTCCCCCCTTATTCTCCCTGCATCTTTGTCTTTGCAGTTTTGTTTTCTTTTGTATCTTCTTTTGAGTGACATACGTGGTTTTTCATTGATAAAAATAACTGACAGTTTTTCCAATATCTTGTTCCTTTCTTTATCTTGTAGTTCAAAAGACCTTAAAAGTCCATAGGGTTACCTGCCTCCAATGTTTCCATTGTTATAAAAAGTATATCAGATTCTTCCTTCAGGGACTCCGTAGCTTGGTATGAGCTTTCTATTCACTCCTGCCGAGTCCAGCTCTAAGTTGTTCTTAGTGTTGTCTATCAGCCTCAGTCCAGAAACTGAAGATTTTGAGCCTCTTCCACAATTGATTTTTTCAAAGATCAAAGATTTTTTGGAAACCATCTTAAACATATACCAATTATATAAAATTACTTGGATTCACTACATTTGTCCTTTTTTGGAGCAAATATAAGATATTATCTGGTATATATAATTTAATAGATTTTAATTGTCTTTTAGTGTTTTAGGTAATCTCTCAAAATGACTTTAAAATAATGCTGTTACACAAAGCTGCTTTTACCAAAAATAAAATGAATTGTAATACAGAAATGAGAATTTCCCTAGGTTGTGATACGTTTCAGCCAAATCAATACTTTTGTCTAGTTTAAAACATTTGTATTTGCTAGTTAGTGTGGTTGGCAAATTCAGGGGCTTGTTCTCATTGTCATATAAATTTAGACATTTCCCTCTGTGTGCCTGGGAGGTACACTGGCCAGATATCTGGTACTTGTGTCACTATTTAAGTTTCCTTGTTAATTGTAAGATGGATTTCACATGTAGAACATGTAAGTGAAGAGAACTCATAAATGAAATTTCTAATAGTTTGTTCCCATTGCCATACGTAAAGCTGCTAGCATAATGCCTAGCACATAGGGTTTGTATTCAGTAAGTGTTAGTTCTTTTCTCTTCTTGAGTAATACTAAAAATCATTTTTATAGGGCAGAGTCTACAATCAGGTGGGAGTAGAGGATTGGTTTCTTCCCGTCCTACTTCCTCTGTTATCCTTTCATACACACTCACACAAAAAGTTTACAACGTTATTCTATGCTGTCTTTTCAGATTTGGAAAAGATCTCATTTTTAAGTTCAGCTATTTTAAAGAGAGAATGGAAACTTTTGATGAAGGTGCTATTAATCCAGAAAGGCAAACCCATTTTAATGAAATGTGAATGATTTGTATGTCTAAGCTCTTTTTTAGACCAATACCTATACCATGCTTCCAGTTTGAATGTTAATATTTGTTTCTTATTTTAATTCCAGTGGCCCATCATACTATAACTTGTTTCTTCTAGAAGAAACTGCTAATATGACAGGTGTATAATAGACTTTTGAAAAAAGAATCCTCTCTCTCTCTCTCTCTCTCTCTTACTTTTTCTGTCTTTCTCTCTTTGAATCACTTGAACGTAGCCAGTTACTACTTTTATTATCATGTGTGTGTTTGAGTTGTCCTTTTGGCCCCCACATGCCAAGGGACCCATATGTCATAGGATAGTGAGAAGAACAGCCTATAGTCTGGGAAAAGTCATGGATATAACTTCAGCCCTTACTACCATAACAGAAAACATGTTGTTTAGAAAGAATCCGGCTTTAAATATCTGTAGCCATCTTTGAATTCTCTACCACAAGTCTTTTGCAATTCTGAACTCCCATTAGCTTCATAAAGCACCTGTATTCACAGGAGACATATGGAGGAGATCAAAAACATTGCTTTCAGTTAGACACTAGCTTTAAGTAACTAGTTACTAGTGAGAACAAATTTTATAAATGTGTGTGTATGTGTGTATGTCTATTCATATACATACATAAATACACACACAATTATGAACACACATATTACCATATTGAAGGAGCGTAGATTTGCAGTAATCCTCCCTTATCCACAGGGGATACATTTCAAGTTCCCCAGTGGATGTCTGAAACCACGTATAGTACCAAACCCAAAAAATACCATGTTTTTTCCCTATACATACATACCTTTTCACTTAACAGAAGCACTTAATGGTTTCTCTTTGGGATAACCAAATTGTCAGCATCATTACTCTTGTGCTTTGGGGCCATTATTAAGTAAAATAAGGGTTACTTGAAAACAAGCACTTTGATACCTCAATAGTCAATCTGATAACCAAGATGGCTACTAAGTGACTAATAAGCATATATAGCATGGATACACTGGCCAAAGGGATGATTCATGTCCTGAGTGGGTCAGAGCAGGACAGCAGGAGATTACATCATGATACCCAGAATGGCACACAATTTAAAACTTAAGAATTGTCTGTTTCTGGAATTTTCCATGTGATATTTTCGGACCACGGTTGACCATGGATGACTGAAAGGGCAAAGCAAAACCATAGATAAGTAGGGGACTACTGTATATTTGAATTTGATATTTGAGTATTTGAAGTTCTTTATTTGTTGTTTCTTTATCACTATTCTGTATTCACTCAGAACCCATGCCCTCAGTCTGAAGATAACAAAGACGTTTTGATATCCAGTGCAGGTTCAGACTCAACTATGGGGCACCTTTTATCTTAAATATCCAAAGATGCCTTCTGAATTTCAAAGGTTGAAACACAACTAGAGTATTTAGTGTTGTAGTCTAATGAAGTATGGATGTCATTTGTGAAAATAGAAATGTTATTTTTCCTAGTTTAGTATCAACATTTTAGAGTGTTATATTTAATGCCTTGTGAACAAATAATTTTATATTGTGCTTTAACTTTTTAAAAGTTATTTTTTCAGATGTATTCTTTGTTCAGAATGCTAAAATAGCACTGTAGACGAGACATTTCCAAAAATTTAACCGTGCATATCTTTTATGTACACAGCTTAAAATTAAGAATGTATGTTCTTAGAGATTTTTTTCCCCATTACGTGTGGATCTTGCTTTAAAATTATTTTTCTTAATATTTATTTTACTCTATTTTATTTTCTTTGGGTGAGGCATCTGGTTACTGGTTATTTTAATAAAAATAAAAACATTCCCAGAATCACTCCCTTTGGATTTTTGTTTGTTTAGTTCTTACTTTTCTATATTTAAAAATACTATTTTACCAATATAAAATATAGATTCATGCCGAATTATCAGCTATTTTTACACTAATGTTCTGTACTCCCTCTGAAAGTTTATCTGGTATGAGTAACCAGATAAAGCATACAAGCAACAACTCTTATTCTTCAATTAAAAGAGCTTCTGTAATGGCATCAATAATGAATGCCTTTTGTAGCCAAAACCAGGTGTCTCAACCATGTGTTTTCAGTTAAAGAAATGTTTAAACGTTGGTAAGCATTGATTGTTTGCTACCCAAAACAGCAGTGGGTGATTTTGTGCCATAATCATATACTATAGTCAGTATATTCAGTAGTTTGTTTTTCCATAAGCATGTAATTGATCATATTTTGATCTGCCAAGGATGTGCCTTCAACTTTATAATTACAGTGTCATAAAAAAAAATGTTTGTCAGTATCTTATTGTTAAATCATCCAGCTCCTCTATCAGCAGTTACAAACTACCCTGTGTTTTCAGTTTTGGTGTTGTGTGTGTGTGTGTGTGTGTTTTGTTTTCTTTTGTTTCTGATTGTTAATGATGGGGGAGGATTAGAGGCAGCCCCATGCATTCACTAAGAATGGGAGGAAAGATTTCTGTTTTCCTTCTTACTCCACTTGCTGTATCATTTAGTGAGGATGAGAAACAACAAAAGGAATATAATTGTCCTCTTTTCCTTTGTAGTCTCATACATTATTTTTTAAAGATTTTTATTAAAAATATGACTAACATATAATGTTATGTTAGTTTCAGGTGTACACCATAGTTGTTCAACATTTATATATCTAAAGAAGTGATCACCATGATAAGTCCAGCAACCATCTAACACCATACTAAGCTATCACAATATTATTTACTATATTCCCTATGCTGTATATTACATCCCCATGACTTATTTGTTTTACACCTGGAAACTTGAACCACTTATTCCCCTGCACCTTTCCCCCACCTTTTTAATTTTTCAATTACAGTAGATATTCAATATTATATTAATTTCAGGTGTACAGCATAGTGGTTAGACATTTGTATAATTTAACAAGTGATCACCCTGACTAGTACGCACCTGGCACTATACATAGTTATTACCATATCACTGACTATATTCCCTGTGCTTTATTTTACATCCCCATGATTATTGTGTAACTACCAATATGTACTTCTTAATCTCTTCACCTTTTTCATCCTGTCCCCAAATCCCCTCCCATCTATCACGCCAAGAAATCTAGTACCCATCTGACACCATACATAGTTATTACAATATGTTGACTATATTCCCTATGTTATACCCTACGTCCCCTTGAGTACTTTGTAACAACCAATTTGAACTTTTTAATCCTTTCCCCTTTTTAACTCACCCTCGCTCTCCTCCCATCTGGCAACCATTAAATTGTTCTCTGTATCTGTGACTTTGTTTCTGTTTTGTTTATTTTGTTCTTCAGATTGCACATATAAGCAAAATCACATCACATCTGTCTATTTCTGTCTTACACTCTACTCAGCACAATACCCTCCAGGTCCATCCATGACGCTGCAGATGGCAAGAACCCCTTCCCTTCCCTGGCCGAACAATATTCTATTGTATATATGTACCACCTCCTCTTTATCCATTCCTCCATCAATGGACACCCAAATTGCCTCCACATCTTGGCTAATGCTGTAATGAACATATGGATGCACACATCCCCTTGAAGTAGCATTTTGGGGTTTCTTTGGATAAATACCCAAAAGCAGGATTACTGGGTCGTTTTTTGTCTCTTGTTTTAAAGTTATTTTGCCTGGTATAAGTTTTGCTACCCCAGCTTTTTTTGTTCTCATTTCCATTTTCATGATACATCTTTTTCCGGCCCTTCACTTTCCGTCTGTGTGTGTCTTTCAACCTGAAGTGAGTCACTTCTAGGCAGCATATGTAAGGCAGCACATTCTTATCAATTCAGCCCTCCTATGTCTTTTGAATGGAGCATTTAATTCACTTACATTGAAAGTAATTGTTGATAGATATGTAGCTATTGCCATTTTATTCATAATTTTGATACATTTTTTTTCTGTTTCCCATTTTATTTATTTATTTTTTTGGCTTCAACAGGGATTTTTTATTTATTTATTAGTTTCAGGTGTACAAGACAAGGTAATACTTAGACGTTCATCATTTATATCCCTCACACTGTGAACCCCCCTCCCCCCATCCACTATCCCTCCGACCTCGTACCGAGCCATCACATTATATATATAAAATTATAGTTGGCATTCATTATTGTTTAGCTTCTGGTGTACAGAGCCATGATCAGGCATCCACAGTATCCCTGAGTTGGTCTCCCAAATAGGACACATGTCCATCGAATACCCAACAAAATCTTTACAACATTATTGAATACGGTCCCCAAATTAATTTTCAAAAACCCTGAGGCCATCTTGTGGTTACCAGCTGCTTCCTAATCCCTTCACCTTTCCCCTTATCCCCACCTCCACCCCCGCCCATCTAATAACTCTCGTTTTTTTCCTTTTTGTCCCCAAAACTGTTTCTGATTAGTTCATTCACTTATTCTTTTCTTTAGATTCTGCATATAAGTGAGATCATATGGTACTTGTTTTTCTCTTTCTGACTTATTTCACTTAACATAATGTTCTCTAGATCCATCCATGTTGCTGCAAATGATAAGATTTCTTTCTTCTTTATGGCTGCGTAATACTCCATTGTATAAATGTACCACAGCTTCTTAATCCAGTCATCTACCGATGGGCATTTCGGTTGTTTCCATATCTTGGCTATTGTGTAAAGTGCTGCAATAAACATAGGAGTGCATACAGATTTTTGAATTGGAGTTTTGGATTTCTCCGGGTAGATGCCTAGGAGTGGAATTACTGGATCATAGGGTAGTTGCATTTTCAGATTCCTGAGATACCTCCATACTGTTTTCCATAGTGGCTGCACTAATCTGCAATCCCACCAACAGTGCACTAGCGTTCCCTTTTCTCCACATCCGCGCCAGCATTTGTTGTTTGTTGATTTATTGATGATAGCCATTTTGACTGGAGTGAGGTAGTATCTCATTGTGGTTTTTATTTGCATTTCTCTGATGGTTAGTGAGGTTGAGCATTTCTTCATATGTCTTCTTGCCTTCTGTATGTCCTTTTTAGAAAAATGTCTCCTCAAGTCCTCTGCCCATTTTTTAATTGGGTTGTTTGTTTTTTTGGAGTTGAGTTGATTAAGTTTTTTATAGATTTGTGATATTAATCCCTTATCAGATATATAATTGGCAAATATCTTTTCCCATTCAGTAGGATCCCTCTTTGTTTTATTGATGGTTTCCTTTGCTGTCAAAAAAACTTTTTAGTTTGATGTAATCCCACATGTTTATTTTTTCTCTTACTTCCCTCGCGCGAGGGGATATGTCAGTGAAAATCTTATTCCGGGTAATGTCCATGAAGTTTCTTCCTATATTTTCTTCTAGATATTTTATGGTTTCAGATCTTACATTTAAGTCTTTAAGCCATTTTGAATTTGTTTTTGTATATGGTGTAAGGAGGTGGTCCAGCTTCATTTTCTTGCATGTGTCTGTCCAGGTATCCCAACACCACTTATTGAACAGACTGTCTTTACCCCGTCGTACATTCTTGCTTCCATTGTCGTAGATTAGATGGGCATATAGGCATGGATTTACGACTGGACTCTCTATTCTGTTCCATTGATCTATGTGTCTATTTTTATGCCAGTACCATGCTGTTTTGATTACTGTAGCCTTGTAGTATAGTTTGAAATCAGGTATCGTTATACCTCCCACTTTGTTCTTATTTTTCAAGATTGCTGAGGCTATCCGGGGTCTTTTATGGTCCCATATAAATTTTAGGATTATATGTTCTATTTCTGTGAAAAACGTCGTTGGTAGTTTGATAGGAATTGCGTTGAATATGTATATTGCCTTAGGCAGTATGGACATTTTAACTATATTAATTCTTCCTATCCATGAACATGGAATGTGTTTCCATCTATTTATGTCTTCTTTCATTTCTTTCTTCAGTGTTGTATAATTTTCTGAGTACAGATCTTTTACATCTTTGGTTAGATTTATTCCCAGATATTTTATAGTCTTTGGAGCAATTGTAAATGGAATTGTTTTTTTTAATTTCTCCTTCTGCTATTTTATCATTGGTATATACAAATGTAACTGATTTCCGAATATTAATTTTATATCCTGCTACTTTACTAAATTCATCTATCAGTTCTAATAGTTTCTTGGTGGAGTCTTTAGGGTTCTCTATATATAGTATCATATCATCTGCATATAATGATAATTTTACTTCCTCCTTACCAATTTGGATGCCTTTTATTTCTTTCTCTTGTCTGATTGCTGTGGCTAGAACTTCCAGCACTATGTTGAATAGAAGTGGAGAAAGTGGGCAACCTTGTCTTGGTTCCTGATCTTAGGGGGAATCGTTTTAGCTTTTCCCCATTGAGTATGATGTTAGCTGTGGGTTTGTCATATATGGCCTTTATTATGTTAAGATATGATCCCTCTATTCCCACTTTCTTGAGGGTTTTTATCATAAAAGGTTGCTGTATTTTATCAAATGCTTTTTCTGCATCTATTGATATGATCATGTGATTTTTATTTTTCATTTTGTTAATGTGGTGTATCACATTAATTGATTTGCGGATGTTGAACCACCCCTGCATACCAGGGATGAATCCCACTTGATCATGGTGTATGATCTTTTTAATGTATTGCTGAATTCTGTTTGCTAATATTTTGTTGAGAATTTTTGCATCTATGTTCATTAGAGATATCGGCCTGTAGTTTTCTTTTTTTGTGGTGTCTTTGTCTGCTTTTGGGATCAGGGTGATAGTGGCTTCGTAAAAAGTGTTTGGGAGTCTTCCTTCCTTCTGGATTTTTTGGAAGAGCTTGAGGAGAATAGGCGATAATTCTTTTTTGAATGTTTTGAAAAATTCACCTGTAAAGCCATCTGGTCCAGGGCTTTTGTTTGTTGGGATCTTTTTCCCATTTTAAAGAACTCTGTCTAACATTCCTTGTAATACTGGTTTGGTGATGATGAACTTTTTTAGATTTGTCTTGTCTGGGAAGCTCTTTGTCTGTCCTTCAATTATAAATGATCGCCTTGCTGGGTAGAGTAATCTTGGTTATAGGTCCTTGCTTTTCATCATGTTGGATATTTTATGCCAATCCCTTCTGGCCTGCAAAGTTTCTGTTGACAAATCAGCTGATAATCTTATGGGGCTCCTTTGTAAGTTACTAGCTGTCTTTCTCTTGCTGCCTTTAGGATTCTCTCTTTGTTTTTAACCTTTGCCATTTTAATTATTATTTTTCTTGGTATTGGTCTGTTTGGGTTCATCTTGTTTGGGACTCTCTGTGCTTCCTGGCCTTATATATCTATTTCCTTCACCAGGTTAGGAAAGTTTTCAGTTATTATTTCTTCAAATAGGTTCTCAATCCCTTACTTTCTCTCTTCTCCTTCTGGTACCCCTAAGATGTGAATATTGTTATGCTTGATTTTGTCCAGGAGGTCTCTTAAACTATTCTCATTTTGGGGGATTCTTTTTTCCTTTTTTGCTGTTCCAGTTGGGTGATTTCTGCTACCTTGTCTTCCAAATCTCTCATTAGATCCTCTGCTTCATCTAGTCTGCTGGTGATTCCTTCTAGTGAATTCTTCAGTTATTCTTCACTTCAGACTGGTTTTTTTGTGTGGTTTCTATGTCCTTTTTAATGCTTGCTATCTCTTTGTTGAAGTACTCACTAAGTTCCTTAAGCATCCTTATAACCATTGTTTTGAACTCTGTCTCTGGTAGGTTGCTTGCCTCCATTTTGTTTAGTTCTTTTTCTGAAGTTTTCTCCTGTTCTTTCATTTGGGACACATTTCTCTGTTTCCTCATTTTGGCTGCCTCTCTGTTTCTTTCTGTGTATGAGGTAGATCTGCTATGTGTCTCAGTTTTGGCCGCATGGCCTTATGTAGTAGGAGTCCAATGGGACCCAGTGGCAGAGTCTCCCAGTTCACCTGCAATGTGTGCTCCAGGAGAGCCCCTTGTATGGATTGTGTGTGCTCCTGTTATCGTTGAGCCTTGGTTGCTCTTGGCACATTCGTGGGAATGATTTTCAGGCTGATTGGCTGTGGGGTTTGGCCACATCCACAGCTTATAGACTGCTGTATGAGCAGCTTACGCCACTGCATGGGATTTGCCCCAGCGGGCTCTGGTGCCTGTTGAGACCGCCCTTTGTGTGTGCCACTTGTGGGGCTAATTTGGTGGTGCTCTGCTGTGGTCTGAAGCCAACCTCCAAGTATGTTGGTTGTGGGACTTCTTGGGAGGGGCTCTGATGCAGGCCCAGGTCACCCACTGCCTGTGACCAGCCAGAGAGTACCTGGTAGGAGCTACAAAGCGGTTCATGGCTGTTTGCATGTTTGTTTGCTGCCTGTGCTAACCCTGGAGGAACATGGGAGAGGCCATGCTGTGAACCAAGGACATCTGCCACCAATAACAGGCCTGGGGTAGCTCCACAAAAAGCGAGGACACTCTGAGGCCTGCTGCCACCTGCCAGCTCCCTTAAGGTTCAGCCACTGATAAAGCCTCATGTGGTATGTGAGTAGGGTGAGGCAGGGTCTCAGGGAGTCACTACAGTGGGAATAGTTGTCACCAGGTTAATGTAGGCTCAGGTTTGGTGCCAGTGCTGAGCCTCGAGCTATTCAGCAAAAGTCTCAGAGCATACTGAGGCCAGTCACTGCCTGCCTGTGGTCTGTTGGACTCTGATAGTTTTCAAAGAAAGTGCAATGTGGGCAGGGCTGGCTGCTGGCAGAGGAAGTCTCTCCCACACTGTGGGAGTTGGGTGTTGTGGGGTTTCAGTGAGCCATCAGGGTGGAGCTGTGGAGCTCACCAGACCAATCAGATTCAGATTTGGCCATAATTATAGGGGGCGGGCTCAACACAGGAAAGATGGCAACCGCCAGCTGGCTGTATAGGAAAAAGACCCCTCAAAGGGAAAATGCTGACTGTCCTCTAGCCCTCGTCATGAAGCCACACACTTCAGTCTGCCTCCCATATGTCTCCGACACACCCCGACTTACTGTCCTGTCCCTCTGCTGGAGCCCAAAGTGAGTGCCTGAAAGTGAGAGTCTGTGTGGGAACCCTTTAAGAGGATGCCTGGGTTTCCCACTGCCTTTCTTCCCACCCAGTTGGTCAGAATCCCTACTGTTTTTTCATAGCCATAAATTGTGGGGGCTCCTCTTCCCAGTGCCAGTACTCCGGGATGGGGACACTGTTGTGGGTGAACCAAGGTGGCTGGGATATCCCTCCTGATTCTGAACCACCCATGCAGGTATAGGACCCTTTCTGTGTCTTTGCCCTTTTTACCATTTCGACGTGGCTTCTTTATATCCTTAATTGTAAAACTTCTGTTCAGCTAGACTTCAGATAGTTCTCCAGGTTGATTGTTCTATAATTTAGTTGTAATTTTAATGTGTTCATGGAAGGAAGCAGCACAGCATATATCTACTGTACCATCTTTGATCTCTCATACATTCTTGATAGGTTGTCTACCCCAAATGAGCTAAATGGAGCTTTTTGGCATTTTGGGAGCCCTATACAGTGTATTTGAAGAACTCACCCAAAATACATTCCATAGCAAACACTTCTTTGAGTGAAGGAAGGGGTTTTAAACTTATTTGTTAGGAAAAACTGATTTTCATTTCCCCACAAATCCTTGGGATTATTCAGGGTGACGATATAGGATTGGAAATGGAAACATAGCATAAAATCCCCAAGGTGTTCACTGAGCTAGGCAGTATCCCTTTCCTATTGGTGTTTTGACTAACCGCCAAGGCTGTGTAGTGATAGCAACATCCCAGGTGAGGGTTCAAAACCTTTTAAACAAAAACAAAATAAAAAAACAGAAAACCTTTCTGTTGGGGAATACTTGCTAGGTTAAGGTATTGAAGGTCCAGCTGAAATTCAGAGTCGAGAGAGGCAAGCTGTCCCTTTCACAGATTTGGCTAGAGCCAGTCAGCCCTACTTGCTTAACAGCTGTGGTACTTGTTCATAGATGTGACCACTAGTGGAAATAAATTACAAGTGAGGGATGAAAGGCAAGGCTCTTGAGAACAAAGTTTAAGGGAAGTTGCTAGTATAAATAGGATCTCATGCAGTTTAAGAAATATGGGGCTGGCCCAGTGGCTCAGGTGGTTGGAGCGCCATGCTCCTAATGTCGAGGTTAGGCTCATGTCCCATTCCTCATATCACTTTAATCTCTTGTTTCCATCATCACATTTTCTATTACCTCTGACCCTTCTGACTCCTATGATTATACTGGGTCCACTCAGATAACGCAGAATAAATGTTGCTATCTTGAGATCCTTAATCACATCTGCAAAGTCCCTTTTGCCATGCAAAGTAGCATATTCACAGGTTCTGGATATTAGGACTTGGGGATCTTTGTGGGGCCATTATTCTGTTTGCCACAGTGACCATGGGTAAATTACTTAATGTAACTGAACCTCAGTTTCTTCAAGTGCAAAATGAGGGTAATAATACCTACCTTGCAGAATTGTGAGACTTAGTAATAATGGAAAAAAGTGTTTCCAAAGCACACACCACACACACACACACACACACACACACAAAACAGTGCTAAATGATTGCTGTTATTTCCTTGGTCTGAGCACATAGGGATAGAAAGACAAACTAGCCACAGCCACTTGGACTGTTAAGGTCTAGAATCGACCATCCCTCAGTTGGACAGAGGACACACGCGATAATCCAAGTCATGGGCTAAATTGGGTGTCATGGACCTGTATTCAGGGTTGATATTTCTGAAGCAGAAGTATAGGTCTGGTCACCACGTGGACAGTGGGGCCAGGCGTGGGTTTCGCTGAGAGTTGCACCAGTCCCTCCATCAGTCAGGATCCATGTCTGTTTATAAGGCCGATGGGCATTGGTCTCCGAGCCCCCAAATGTTATGGTCCCCGTGCGGCTCCTTATCCAGATGTTGAGCAGAGTCAGGGCTAGCAGCCACTTCATCATTGAGTGAGGCAGGGGGTGAGGCGCTTCCCCGAGGTCGGGAGAGCTGCAGCTTCAGAGGGTTATCAGGGTGTCGCTGCGCGGTCCACTCCCCAGCTTGTGTCTGCTCCAGTGGATTGGCTCGGTGCACGTGACAGTGATGGACCCAAGGCCTGATGCCGTCAACCTTTAAGGCAGTGGGAGTAACCAAAAGAACCATATAAGGACCTTTCCACCTTTCTTCCAGGGTCCTGGACCTGTGTCTCCTCACCCATACCCAATCCCCTGGAACGATGCCATGTTCCGGGTCTGGTGTGTCCTTGGTCTCATACAGGGAATGCACTAGGGGCCATATCTCATGCTGGACCTCCTGCAGGGCCCTCAAACTGGCCAGATAATTAGGGGCCACATTGGGGTCATGATCTGGTAGAGTACAAACAATAATGGGGGGTGGTGCCCCATACAGAATTTCAAAGGGTGTCAATCCATGTACATATGGTGAGTTCCGAACCTGGAAGATGGCATAGGGTAAGAGTGTCACCCAGTCCCCGCCAGTCTCGATGGCCAATTTAGACAGTCTCCTTTAGGGTCTGATTCATTCTCTCTACCTGCCCTGAGCTCTGGGTATTATATTCACAATGTAACTTCCAATTGGTCCCCGTCGCTAGGGCCAGTCCCTGTAGGACTTTACTGATGAAAGCTGGGCCATTATCAGAACCTAAAACCTTGGGGACCCCATATCTGGGAATAATTTCCTCTAACAATGCCTTAGCAACAACCTGGGCCATCTCCTGTTTCGTGGGGAAGGCTTCCACCCATCCTGAAAATGTGTCAACCATTACTAGCAAGTACTTATACCCATACTTCCCAGGCTTTACCTCAGTAAAATCCACCTCCAAACTTCGTCCCGGCGCTCTCCCCCGTACCCTTTTACCTGTAGGTAGGGGTCCCTTCCTACTGGGTTTCATAGCCTGGCACCCAACGCACTGATCCACAATCTCCTGGATCTGAGCTGTTTGTCAGGGGAACCGGAGGCGGGCAGACTCGAGAATCATCAGCAACTTCCTTTTTCCTAAGTGGGTGGCTTGGTGCAGGTTGGAAAGGAGAAACAATCCTAGTTTAGCTAGGCAGTATCAATCTTCCCTCTGCATCCCGACACCACCCATGCTGATCAGGCTCTGGGCAGTGGTGGTTCTGAATCCACTGCAGGTCTTCCAGAGTATAGTCAGGTCGCGGGGGCAGGCGCAGGAGCTTGGGTGCGGGCAGGGTGAGTGCCAAAGCTCATGAAGCTACTGCTGCTGTCTTGGCAGCTTTATCCACCCACCGGTTTCCTTTAGCCTCCGGGGTCCGGGCAGACTGGTGCCCAGGGACGTGGACAATTGCAACTGCCCGATGTTTTTGCACGGCCGCCAGCAGTCTCTGTACCTCTGGGAGATTGCGATTTTTTTCCTTCTGCTGTAAAAAAACCTCTCTCCTGGTAGATAGCGCTGTGCACATGGACAGTGCCGAAAGTGTAGCGGCTATCGATATAGACAGTCACTCGTCTCCCCTCGGCCTGTTCTAGTGCCTCCGCCAGCGCAATCAGTTTGGCCTTCTGGGAGGAGGTCCCCGGGGGAAGCGGGGCACTCCAAATGATGCTCCCGCTCTGGTCTACCACCGCCGCGCCCGCCCTCCGCACCCCATCCATAATGAAGCTGCTTCCATCAGTGTACCATACCAACTCATTGTTAGGAAGGGTGGCGTCCTGGAGATCGGGGCGCACCTGGGTGACTTCTGCCATGATCTCCTGGCAGTCATGCAGGGGGGCTTCCAGATCCGGGGTCAGCAGCAGGGTGGCTGGATTCAGAGCAGTAGGTTTGGCGAAGATGATCCGGGGTGCATCTGAGCAGTAGGTTCGGCAAAGATGATCCGGGGTGCATCTAGCAGGAGTCCTTGGTAATGGGTTAGGCGGGCATTGGTCATCCACCTACCAGGGGGATACTTCAGGACCCCCTCGATCGCATGGGGGGGTCACCACCTTCAGATGTTGCCCGAAGGTGAGTTTAACTGCATCCTTCACCATTAGGGCTACTGCCGCGATGATCCTTAGGCACGGGGGCCATCCTGCTGCAACTGGATCTAGCCTCTTGGATAAATAGCCAACCAGACGTTTCCATGGCCCCAGGCGCTGCATCAGCACTCCTTGTGCTGTCCCCCTCCTCTCATCAACAAAGAGAGTGAAGGGCTTCAGGGGGTCTGGCAATGCCAGGGCTGGGGCTCTCAAGAGAGCGGCCTTGAGTTCGTCAAAGGCCTTCTGTTGGTCTGGCCCCGAGGCCCAGGGGGCCTTATCCTTGGTTGCTTCGTACAGAGGCTTTGCTATTTCAGCATACCCCAGAATCCACAGCCGGCAGTAGCCTGCTGTCCCTAAAAACTTGCGGACCTCTCGGGCTGAGGTCGGGACCGGAAGTCTAAGAATAGTCTCTTTCATGGCCTCTGTCAGCCATCTGGTTCCTCCTTTCAGTTTCTATCCCCGGTAGGTGACTGTTTGCCTGCATATTTGAGCCTTCTTTGCACTGGCCCGATAGCCCAACCGCCCCAGCTCCTGGAGGAGGTCTCCAGTGGCCCGTCGGCACTCGGCTTCGGAGGGGCCGCCAGAAGCGAGTCGTCTACATACTGCAGGAGCGGAACGGAATCATGGCTCCGGCGGAACGAGTCCAAGTCCTGATTCAGGGCTTCATTAAACAGAGTAGGAGAGTTTTTGAAGCCTTGCGGTAGTCTAGTCCAGGTCAACTGCCCGGGGGTTCCCGTATTGCCATCATGCCATTCGAAGGCAAAAATGTGTTGGCTGCTGGGTGCCAGGGCTATGCTAAAAAATGCATCCTTCAGGTCTAAGGTGGTATACCAAACGTGTGAAGGGGGTAAGTGACTTAGCAAGGTATAAGGGTTGGGGGCCGTGGGGTGGATGTCTTCTACCCTCTTATTCACTTCCCTCTAGTCCTGGACTGGCCTATAATCTTTCCCCCCTGGTTTCTTAACGGGGAGAAGTGGGGTGTTCCAGGCAGAGTGGCAGGGTTTCAGTATCCCAGCTTCTAGTAGGCGGTTAATGTGTGGGGCAATCCCTTTCCGCGCCTCGGTGGACATGGGGTACTGGTGGACCTGGATAGGCTGAGCCGAGGCTTTGAGTTCGACCACCACTGGTGCTTGGCGGACCGCCCGACCCACACCCGCTATCTCTGCCCACACCTGAGGGTACGTTCTAAGCCAACAAACCATGTCACGAGGCCACTCTATAGAGGGAGGGTTGTAGGAGTTGTCCTGCAGGGTGAACAGTTGATGTTCATCCGCAAGAGACAGGGTTAAAACATGGAGGGGCTGTCCCTGGCCATCCATTACCTTGATGCCATCCGGCTCAAAGTGGATCTGGGCCCTGATCTTAGTCAGGAGATCGCGCCCCAGCAAGGCGGCAGGGCACTCAGGGATAACCAGGAAGGAGTGGGTTACTTGGTGGCGGCCTAAGTCCACCTGGCGCCTACTGGTCCACCGATAAGCCTTGGACCCAGTCGCTCCCTGCACCAGAGTGGTTTTCTGAGATAAGGGCTCCATAGACTTGTTCAAAACTGAGTACTGGGCTCCTGTGTCTACCATGAATCCTACTGGCTTCCCCTCCACATACACAGTTACCCAAGACTCGGGGAGGGGATCCGAGTCCCGTCCCCCCTAGTCACTGTCCATTCCTGCCAGCAGAACCCAAGCGTCCTGCCCGGTCTGGCCCTGGCGCTTGGGGCAATCCCTCTTCCAACGTCCATATTCTTTGCAGTTTGCACACTGTCCCCTATCCAGTCTGGGCCACGGTCTCTGAGGTCAGGCTGGTTCGGCTGGACTCGGTCCCACCCTGGCTGTGCCCTGCACGCCTGCCAGCAAGATCTTGGCCATCTCCTTCTGCTGCCTCCTGTTTTCCCTACTCTGATGCTCTCTGTCTTTCCTCTCTTTTTTTGGGAGTCTCTCGAGTGTTAAAGACTCTCTTCACTACTTTCATTAAATCCCGAATGGTCATCTCTCCCAGTCCCTCCTGCTTATACAAATTCGTCCTAATATCTAGGGCAGCCTGGTTTATAAAGGACATAATTACGGCTGACTGATTCTCCTCTGCTAGGGGGTCCAACGGGGTGTACTGTCTATAAGCATCATAGAGGCGTTCTAAAAACACGGCCGGGCTTTCATTTTCCCCTTGCATCACAGCTTTTACCTTAGCCAAATTGGTGGGGCGGCGTGCCGCCACTCGGAGACCTGCCATAAGACTCTGGCGGTAGACTCGGAGACCCTCCCTACCTTCTGCGTTCCCAAAGTCCCAATCCGGTCTATTCAAGGGAAAGTGCTCGTCGATCAGGTTCAGCAAGGTTGTTGGCCGCCCGTTGTCACCGGGGACATTCTTTCTGGCCTCAGTGAGGATCCGCTCGCGCTCCTTTCTTCACTTCCACGGCATAATTACGAGCCTTCGAGCGGATTTCAGGAAAGTGCTTCAGGAGCAGGGTCTTAGGTGTTACCTGAGCCTGTCCCATAATTATCACAAAGAGAAACCAAGAAAAGACGAAAGACACAATGCCAGCAAATACACAACTTCGCACAGGACTTTTCAACACCCACTCGCCGGTCAACCACACCACATTCACAGGCGCCATTTCAATCACACCAGTCACACCACACTCAGGATCCTTACACAGGGTCCATCCAAATGGCGTCCACTGCGGACATCGCTGGGCCACCTTCTCGTCGGGGACGTCTCCCACAACTTCCAGTAATGGAGCCTCCAGGGTCGTAACCACTCCTTCCTTCCCGTGAGAATTCTCAATTGGGACTGGGCAGAGACCTGTTTCAGTCTCTCCGGTCGAGGACCTGTTTCAGTCCTCTCCTCTTGGAGGTGGCCAAACCTCCTACCGCAGTTCCTATGTAAACCTCGGTATCGGGAGTCATCTGTTCCCTTGAGAGTGGGGGGATCCCGGACGAGCACCCAAATGTTAAGGTCTAGAATCGACCACCCCTCAATTGGACAGAGGACACACGCGATAATGCAAGTCACACAGCGAGGTTTATTTCCAGCTAGCTGGGGTCCGAGTATCTGCCCGACGCAGCGGGTTTCAACAAGGACCCCGAGCACTCAAAGCCAAGGGTTTATATAGCATTTTTAAAGCATCCAGTAATTTTCCATAGCTTCAAAGAGTATACATATCATGGGCTTGTACCACATTCTGGGGATTTGACAAGATAAGCTAGCTTGTACCGCACCCAGTCGGCAGTTAACAAGATAAGCTCTTTTCAAACAGGACATCTGGTCCACACCCTGTTAAGGTCATCCAGAAACTGGCTTCCTTTCTTATGCTAACCTACTCTTACACTTACTCTATTGTTCAGAGATCAAACTCTATTTAACAAAGTTACAGGTACACAAAAGATAAAAGCAGTTTTAATCTTGTTTTTGTTAGCTGTGGCAATCATTGGAATAACAATAGAAACCTCCTGGTATTTTCCATGATATCAACCAAATCATCTAAGCATTTGGCAATAAATCTTATGTTAAGAGCCTAGATTTCAGGATTCTGCCATTAATTAACACATAATTCATCATTCTGCCATATTTAGGGATAAGATTAATTGATAAGAGATGGAGATTGTAATGGTGCCCTAAATCTTCTATTTTGAGATTTGGATCTCTGGTATAATTCAAATTAACAAGTGTAATTTAGCTTGAGACTTTTAAAAAAAAGTTTTATTGGGAAATATTGGAGAACAGTGTGTTTCTCCAGGGCCCATCAGCTCCAAGTCATTGTCCTTCAATCCAGTTGTGGAGGGCGCAGCTCAGCTCCATGTCCAGTCGTCACCGCTTTTCAATCTTTACTTGCAGGGGACACAACCCACCATCCCATGCGGGAATTGAACCAGCAACCTTGTTGTTGAGAGCTCACGCTCTAACCCACTGAGCTGGCCGATCTGCTGGTGGCTTGGCAGCAGCTCGTTGTCTTGAATCTAGTTGTAGGTGGTGCAGCTTACTGACCTATGTGGGAATCGAACCAGCAACCCTGTTGACAGCTCGTGCTCTAACCAACTGAGCTATCCGGCTGCCCCTAGCTTGGGACTTTTTGAAACCTTTCTTTTCTTTCTTTGCCTCCTTTCCACCAAACGATAAAGACTCTTCTTCCTATACATTTACTATGCATACCAGTTTCTAGAGAGGGTGCCAAAAATAGTATACACATTTTAAGAAAGGAAACCTGTATTAAATTTGTAATACTCAATATATACCGATAACAAAAGATGAATACGAGTCACGTTTTGACTTCTGCAACTACAAGAGGTGCTCAAAGTGGTTACCATCAGCCCCCAGACACTGCTGATTACAGCAAACTACTGCTTGAGCAATGTTGACCAAAGTGTCCACTTGAATACAGTTTTTGGTACCCCCGGAATTTACTTCGGCCCAGTGCTGGCCCTGTGACTTGGGAAAGGTTTTGCATCTGTATGGGATCCACTCCTGGCTCCAACTTAAATCTCCATAACATATATAAATATTTCACTAAGCAGTTTAACCGCACCTTCCCCCACTCTGATGGACAAAGCCAAAATCAATGGAAAATTCCACTACAGGCCAAAGCAATATATATGATCTTGGTTAGAAAATATAAAACTTCAGATGAAACAAAGACTCAACACATTAGTTTGCAGTAGTTTCCAACAGACTCTGCCCAGCCAACCCTTCTCTTATTTTAATAAGTCTTCTGTATTTCTAGGTGCATCATGAATTCTTTCACAACTCGCGAGTGTGCAGCCGCAACATTAATATGGGTTCCTCTCTTTTAAAAATGCAGTTGCTCAGTTCAGTTACTAATTCCTGGGCTATTTTCTAGAGTTAGCAAAGTAAAGAGTAGATGTGTAATGTTGGGGAGCAGTCCCTGGTTGACAGACATATGGGTCTTACACTGGCCAGAGTAACGTAGTTTCTTCAGGTCATTCTCAGGCAGCTCCTGCAGTGTTCAGCGGATGGTGACATGGGAGCACCAAGCAGGAAGCCTGAGCAATATATGCAGAAGAGCCTATTAGAAAGTCATCCTCTTGGATACATTTACTACCAAATAGTGTGGAGTTGAAAGGTATAAGAACATGGTTTGAGCAAAAATCCCTTTCTTCCCAAGAAGAGGTTAACAGACGCTTCTGTGATTTATGTTCATTTCAACCACTCACTCCTGCATGTTCCCGAGGCCACAGAAGAGAGCTACTGAATTTTAATCTGTACCTACCTATCTTGGATACTAACCAGTTTTTCTTAGGGAAATTCTCCAGTGTCAATGTAAGAACGTCCAAACCTGTAGAGTTTTTATACAAATGCTCTTGAGTCAAACGGAAGATATGCCTGGAAGCAAGATCTCAAAAGACTGAGAAAAATTATTCAGAGAATAACAGTGTGTAGTTTCCTTTATGCATTTAAGGAGAGAACATAAGGAAGATTACATGAAGGTGAGAGTGTTAAGACAGGGGATTGTAATGGTGGCACTAAATCTTCTATTTTTGAGGTTTGGCTATCTGGTATAATTCAAATTAGTAAGTGTAATTTAGCTTGGGACTTTCATTGGGGAAGGGGAACAGGACTTTATTGGGGAACAGTGTGTACTTGGACTTTTTTTCCAAGTCAAGCTGTTGTCCTTTCAATCTTAGTTGTGGAGGGCACAGCTCAGCTCCAGGTCCAGTTGCCATTGCTAGTTGCAGGGGGTACAGCCCACCATCCCTTGTGGAAGTCGAGGAATCTAACTGGCAACCTTGTGGTTGAGAGCCCGTGCTCCAGCCAACTGAGCCATCCGGGAGCTCAGCGGCAGCTCAGATCAAGGTGTCGTGTTCAATCTTAGTTGCAGGGGGCGCAGCCCACCATCCCTTGCTGGAGTCAAGGAATTGAACTGGCAACCTTGTGGTTCAGAGTCCACTGGCCCATGTGGGAATCAAACCGGCAGCCTTCACAGTTAGGAGCATGGTGCTCTCTAACCGCATGAGCCACTGGGCCGGCCCTAGCTTGGGATTTTTTTGAAAGCTTTCCTTTGCCTCTTACAGATTCTGCTTCCTATACATTTACTATGCAGTTTCAATGTTTCTATTTGCTTAGGCCCAGTGCTGGCCTAGTGACTTGGGAGAGGTTTTGCATCTGTATGGGATCCACTCTCCTGGCTCCAACTTAAATCTACATAACATATGCAAAGGTTGCAATAATCAGCTTTACTGTACCTTCCTCCACCCCCCTCACTACAAGAAAACATAAAACTTGAGACCAAACAAAGACCAGACACCATAGTTTGCATTAGTTTCTAGCAGACTCTGCCAAGTTGACCCTCCTCTTACTTTAATAAATCTTCTATATTTCTATCTGACTGCTGAATTCTTTCATGGCCAGCAAGCAAGCAGACACAACAGAGAGAAAGCAAGGTGAGGATCTGATTACAGTTTAATTAACAAAGTTATGTGCTATCTTGAGTGCAATTGTCTTTAGAGGGAGGGGTCTGAAAGGGGGCATTTCAAAGGTTGTCACAGAAACAATGGAAAGAATTTACTTAAGGCAAAGACAAACCTTTTATTAAAGAATTTATGGGGCGGCCAGATGGTTCAGTTGGTTAGAGCATGAGCTCTCAACAAAATTGCTGGTTCAATTCCCACATGGGATGGTGGGCTGTGCCCCCTGCAACTAAAGATTGAAAACAGCGACTGGATTTGGAGCTGAGCTGCGCCCTCCACAACTAGACTGAAGGACAACAACTTGGGGCTGATGGGCCCTGGAGAAACACACTGTTCCCCAATATCTCTCCCCCCACACACACACACACACAAACAACACCAAATAACTGAGTCACAGAGCTGGGGTAAATGTTTAAAAAAAAAAAAGAATTTATATGCCTGAGGTGTGACTACTCACCATGACCTGCCTAGTTAGTCTAAATTTATGATCAGATCACTCCTTGAGGTTTACTTTCTGTAGAACCTCAAATTTGTCCACACTGTATTTAATATTCTATTGAATACTGGAAATTTGCTCAGAGGGATTTCAGGTGCTCTCAGTACATACAAAAATGGTAACTGTGAACGTAGCAGAATCCAAGACCAGAAAGAACCCAAGCGGCACTCAGAGAGTTAGGAGAGTCAGCTTTATTATGCTGGCAGGCTCAGCGGGACACTTCCCAAAAGACTGAGCCCCTAGCAAGGTTTTGAGCAAGTTTTTATGGGTTGGGGACTTCCTTGAGTTGGGGAAGAGGTGGGTGTCGTCTGATTATTGGCTCGGGGTGTGGCTTGGAGGGGGTTATGGGGAAGTGGGCTGGGGCTTAGGCTGGGGACCTCTCTCCCCGCTCAGGCCCCCATTTTAGCTCAGTTCCACGTGGCAGGGAACCATTTTAAGGTCAGTTTCCCCACTATGAGGAAAGGAGAGGATATATTAATTAGCTGGACTGTAATAATTATCTCACTATGTATATGTGTATTAAATCATGTCGTATACCTTAACTGTATACAATTCTCATTTTTAAAAAAAATTAAAGGAAGCATGCACAACAGCCAAGACATGGAAACAACCGAAATGCCCTTTGGTAGACAACTGGATTAAGGAACTCTGGTACATTTATACAATGGAGTACTATGGAGCCATAAGGAAGAATGAAATCTTACCATTTGCAGCAATATGGATGGACCTAGAGAATATTGTGCTAAGTGAAATAAGTCAGAGAAACATAAATACCATATGATCCTACTTATATGTGGAATCTAAAGAAAAGAATAAATGAATTAACTAATCAGAAACAGTCTCAGAGACATAGAGAAAAACTGAGGGTTGCTAGATGGGAGGGTGGGTGGGGATAAGGGGGAAGGTGAGGAGATTACAAAGTAAAATTGGTAACCACAAGATTGCCATGGAGATATGAAAGTCAATTTGGGGAATGTAATCAATAATGCTGTAAAGATTTTGTAGGGTATCCAATGGACACTTGTCCCATTAGAGAGACCACATCAGGGATGATGTAAATGCCTGATCACTGCATTGTACACCTGAAGCTGAACAATAATGAATGTCAACTACAATTTTAACTATATGTATATACATATGTGTGTGTGTATATATATATATATATATATATATATATATATTTAAAAGAAGTGGAGTACAGCATTAGGTAGAGACAGTGGAAATGTAATGGCTGTATGTGATGTCAGAGGGGTAATAGATGGGGAAAGGGGGGTTATCATTGGGTGAGGGATATAAGTGATAAATGTCTATTACATTGTTTTGTACACCTGAAACTAATTTGAAAAATAATAACAAAAAAATAATAAATTTTTTTTTTAAATTTAAAGGAAGCAAAATTGGGTACTTCTCATTTTCTTCTCCCCCATCACTCAGCCATAGGTTAAAAACCATCTCTGTTTAGCTTTACATATAAATATATATAATAGAAAAAACTGAAAGAGCATGCACCGTTGAAATTGGAGTCCAAACGAACCCTGGGTTCATGCTGCCTGGTACGCTCAGCCAATAGATCGACACAGGAGTTGGATCATAGAATAAACATTTATTATCAGATTGTATGATTATGGTCTGAGAAGGTAGCAGGTTAGCACCTCCAAAAACTGCCTTAACATTCTCAGTCTGGTTTGGTATATTTAAGGGGAAATCTGGGCATTCCTCTAAAGGCTATGTGATGGTTCCAGGGGTGGAGCCTGGAGCCTTCCCTCTGGCCTGGTGATATTCTGGTGGAGTCAGCAACCCAGGAACAATGGTGAGATTAGCCTGGAAAGAATGCTAGACCATAGAGATTGTGATCAATAAGCCTAAGGGTATTAATCACAAGTTTCAGGTTCTAAAACAGGGAACTGGGTGGAACAAGGGACGTTCCAAGCTCAAGCCACAGGAGTTGATCTATTGTTAAGCTATAGGTAGGTCAAGTAAAGGAGAGGCCGTGGACTCGGAGAGGCCTCTACTGTGGGGGTGCCAATCAGGCCCTGCTTCACCATGTTACTGTGGTTATCTCTAAGTGGTGAATTACAGGTGGCTTCATTTGACAAAAGAAAAACAACAAAAAGTCATCTATGTTCTTGTGTAAATGTTATATACTAATACTGAAATTTTCCAATGGCCTCTTTAACAGAATGAGCCCTGGATTCTGTCTTCTTTTGGAGATTAAGAGATAGCTTCTTCCTTAACTCCAGCTTTTACAAACTAGATCTACAGCTGAAAAGCTACAGCCCCCAATTTGCTATGGAGCTCAGGGTGCTTAACAGATATATGAGTACACGCACGCTCTAGAGCTGCGTGTGGGTGGCAATGGGCCTCAGGCCTTGTGGAATAAGGGCAATCAGCAGCCTCAGATGAACACATCCTTTAGCATTGTGGACGAAAAGGGGTCACATGCTAAACCTGACAAGCTCAGGGAGGCCTGAATGGCAGGCTCTACAAACTCAGACCAAAATTAACTACATAGGATGGTCTGAACATAAAAATTCCTAACTAAAAGCAGGTCATGGCCAGTAGTCACATCCTTGGCCTGTAGCTTCCTTGACAAAGGTCAATTTTTACTTTAAGTGAGCTTATCTGTTGTCTTTTTGCATCTAAAATAGCATACCCTTGGAATGTCAGAGTAATCCCTTTTTCCCATCCTCTCAGCGCACAACCCACTAGAGCAGGAAACTACAGAATCCCTCATTGTTATGCTTGTCCCCTGATTACCATCTCTATGTGCTGTAAAATGCTACTTTTTTAAAAAAAATTTATTGGGGAATACTGGGGAACAGTGTTTTTTTTCCAGGACCCATCAGCTCCATATCAAGTCGTTTTCAGTCTATTTGTGGGGGGCGCAGCTCAGCTCCAGGTCAAGTCGTCATTGTTTTTTTTTTTCTTCAATCTAGTTGTGGAAGGCACAGCTCACTGGCCCATGTGGGAATCAAACAGGCGACTTTGGTGTTATGAGCACTGCGCTCTAACCACTGAGCCAACAGGCAGCCCCTAAAATGCTATTAACTATCTTGTACCCACCAATGAAAAAGAAGTGTGTGTCTCTCCATTTTACTTTTTACCCAATTCCAGAGATTTCCTCGCTTTGCTTTCTCCCACCCCCTTAACCTACCAATAGATTTCATATAACCCTCCTCCTTTGATTCTAATATATAAAATAAATTGCAAAACTGCCATTTTCCAGAGCATTTTCTCAATCTGTTGAGATTTTGCTTCCCAGCAATTGTCAATTTGGCTCAAATAAACTCATAAGCTTTCTCTTAGGCTGGCTGTTTTTGTTTGTTTGTTTGTTTGTTTGTTTTTTGTCGACAGCCTTATTGCTATATTTCCTACCACCAGATCCTGAGTTTTTTCTTAGACCCATAGAAACTCTGAGCAGGGCCACATCTGTTTTGGGCTTTACTCATTGAGTCACCGTACATCATTTAACTTTTCATGTGTTTTCTCCATCTGTATCAATTAGAGTTCATCCAGAGAAGTAGAACTGCTGAGTGATACAGAATAAGGATTTTACTATAGGGTCAGACCTTACACGATTGTGGAAACTGATGGAGCAGTTTATGCAGGTTGTTGCCACTACACCTAGTGTTCAGTTTGCAGTGGCTATAAGTCAGCTGGAATGGCAGTCAGGGAGGGAAGGTGGTTGTTTGTGAGAATGATGGGGAAACTGACCTTAAAATGGTTCCCTGCCACATGGAACTGAGCTAAAATGGTGGCCTGAGTTGAGAGAGAAGTCCCCAGCCTAAGCCCCAGCCCACTTCCGCATAACCCCCTCCAAGCCACACCTTGAGCCAATCACCACCTACTGTAAGAGTAGGTTAGCATAAGAAAGGAAGCCAGTTTCTGGATGACCTTAACAGGGTGTGGACCAGATGTCCTGTTTGAAAAGAGCTTATCTTGTTAACTGCCGACTGGGTGGGGTACAAGCTAGCTTATCTTGTCAAATCCCCAGAATGTGGTACAAGCCCATGATATGTATACTCTTTGAAGCTATGGAAAATTACTGGATGCTTTAAAAATGTTATATAAACCCTTGGCTTTGAGTGCTCGGGGTCCTTGTTGAAACCCGCTGTGTCGGGCAGATACTCGGACCCCAGTTAGCTGGAAATGAACCTCGCTGTGTGACTTGAATTATCGCGTGTGTCCTCTGTCCAATTGAGGGGTGGTTGATTCTAGACCTTAACATAAGTTCTTCCACTTGTCAGCTCATTTGAAAACTGCTTTTTGTGTCCTCCCTGCCCCCCCCCAGGTCTCCTGTACAGACCAGCATCTCTGGCTCTCCCAAGTGTGCACCTCACGATGTTACTGGTGTAATCTCTAACATCCTGCCTAGCTTCCTGTGAAGCCCATTTAGTTGAAGTGCATTATATAATGTGGCGCCCAAAACTATTATGGGCTTACCAACATCAAACAGGTTGGAAGTATTTGCAGTAGCTTTTGAGAACAATTATGTAACTGTCTGGCTCCTGTTGAGTTTCCAATTAACTAAAGCCTCTAAGTATTCTTCATGTTGGTTGTTGTTAAGCCAGTTTTCTACAATACAGGACTTTTGAAATTGATACCTTTAAACTAAACACACTATTTATACTTACATTAAAACACTTATCATAATTTTATTATCTGCTACCTATGGGAGGGCAGAGACTAATGTTAAAGAACAAAATTCAACTGAGAAAATTTCAAGATCAAATTGGCTTTATTAAGGGATTCACGAATCAGGCAGCATCTCATCTAGCAACTAGAAGGGCACACTGAAGGCTTGCCCTAAATGGGAGGCTCATATAGGAAGAAGGGTGGGGCAAGGGAGCTACTAGCAAAAGAAAAAAAAACTGAATTAGGACAAGGGATTATCTTTAGGCCAGGAATTCTTTTTTCCAGGGAAGGGTAAGGAAAGGGTTTTATCATGTGGATTGTCTCTCCTTCCTTTGGGGATGGAGGGAGATGGAAAATGCTCACATGAAAGATTACCTCATTGATGTTGACCAGAAAATTCCAGACTGGTTGATTAAGATTTTACAATCCTGGTGAAGTTTGAAAGTGCAACTGGGTCATGGGCTTTAGCACAAGTGATGTCTTTTTTGTTTTAAGTGTTTTTTTTTTGTTGTTGTTGTTTTGTTTTAATTTTGATGAAATTCAATTGATCTGTTATTTTCTTTTTTTCTCCCCCTTCTTCCGCCTCCCCCACCCCGCCCCGCACACTCCGGTTCAAGCGGTTGTTTCTCAGTCTATTTGTGTAGGAAACAGCTGCCTGAGCCATGCTGGTATTATGAGCCTTGCGCTCCCCACCCCACCCCCTCCGGCTGAGGCAGTCAGTTGCCAGTCGTTGGTGGGCTGCTCACAGCAGATCACGGCAGCTCTTGCCGGACACCGGACACTCACACTGGCCACCGGCTGCTCCTGACAGCACATGGTAGCCCATGGCAGCGCACAGCAGCCCATGGCAGCTCACACCAACCTCCAGCTGCTCACAGCAGCCCAGCTCCAGGGAGAGCCATTGTTCACAACCTTAACTGTAGAGGGCACAGCTCACTGGCCCATGTGGGAATTGAACTGGCGACCTTGGCATTAGGAGCACGGTGCTCCAACCACCTGAGCCACTGGGCCTGCCTGGGCCTGTGGTTTTCTAACACTGAGTTCTATCTTTCTCTACTATGACTAGCACATTAAGTTTGTGGGATGAAAAATTTCAAACTCTTGAATTTATCTCAATTAAATTGCATACTTTGAGCATATCTATGTTTGAATCTTGACTTTGTCATTCAATGTATTTATCATTGCAGTCTTGTGTCATCAGCAAATTGATGAGCAAGCTTTTAGCATCTTACAACTCACTGAAAAAAATGTCCATTTAAGGAAGACCTTGAGGTTGATGATTTGTAGCAAGTCACTAAAGACCTTTTTCCAGACTGAGACTGCTACATTAACAGATACCTTAACAAGATGTTAGTGCACCTTACTCCACTATCCTGTACCCCATTATATCTCTCTCTGTCTTTGGTGCAAGACTTTATCAGATGCCTTGATGAGGTCAGTATTCATGCCAAGTTTATAAGCTTTCTATAGCTACTATAACACATCACCATAATTTCATTGTCTAAACAACACAGTTTATTATCTCACAGTTCTGTAGGTCAGAAGTCCAACACAGATCTCCCTGAGCTAAATTGAAGGTGTCAGCAGGGCTGCACTTCATTCTAGAGGCTATAGGGGAGAATCCATTTCCTTGCTCATTTGGATTATTGGCCAAATTCAATTCCTTGTGGTTGTAGGAGTGAGGTTACGAGTTCCTTGCTGCCTATTAGCTGACAGCCATTCTAGTTTCTACAGGCCTGCCACATTAATTGGCTCATGTGCCAATTATGCTCTTTCACCGTATTCCCCTTTCTCCATGTTCAGAGCCAGAAATGGTTGGTCCAGTCCCACTTCAGATCTCTCCTGCCTCTTAATGTCACATCTCTATGATTGCAGCCTGGAAAGTTTTACACTTCTAAGAGCTCATGTGATTATATTGGACCCACACACACATGGATAATGCAGGATAATCTCTCTATTTTAAATTCAGCTGATTAGAAATCCTAATTTTATCTGCAAAGTCCCCTTTGCCATGTAAGGTAAAATATTCACAGACTTAATACCAAGAAATAAGGGTCCCAGAGGCCAATATCCTGCCTACCAGGCAAGATTTTTTTCAAACTTTAGTCACTCGAAGACAACCTGTGTTTACATGTATTAAAACTTATAAAAATGTACACCAAAAGAGTCAATTTTATTGTATGTTCATTTTAAATGTAAAATTTTTAAAAATAAGAGGGCTTAAAAAATGACACAAGATTTTTGGATGTTATTAAATGAGGATGTGATTCCAAGAGCCACTATAGCTATCCTGTCCTTGATGATATTAGTGATAATGAACTTTGGAACTGCCCCTCTCAGGATTTCTTGTCATGTGAGATAATACACTTTGCCTACCCTTAAAACCACTTCTGGATGGTTTTCTATTACTCGTAGCTAAAAAGTGTCCCCTCACAAATAGATGTTAAATGTTATTATTTATTATAATGATATCATTTTATTTGGTTTTTAAAAAGTAAACATTGAAGCCCTAATAAACTATATTAAAATAATTAAATGCAATATTAATGGAAAACAATCTAGAAGGTTTTCTTTTAATAAAAAAGATCATGAGAGGACGTCATCAAAATGGCGGTGTGAGGTGAGCCTCTGTAAAGCTCCCCTGGAATTTACAACTAATCAAACAACAATAACTCCACAAAGGATTCCCTGCACAGCAGACAGGCAAGACGAAGAGGCCCACTACTGAGTTCACCTAAAGGTGGACGAATCTTGCGAGCAAGGGAGGAGGGAAGGGAGAAGTGCGGAGAAGGAGCCACGAGAACGCAGGACACAGACCTAGCTCAGTGCTCCAAGCTAGCTGGATCCCGGAACTACCGCAGCTGCGGGAGAGGGAAGGACTCGGACTGCTAGGGCTCCGCTTGTGGCCCTGTAAGGACAAAGCCCCAAAAAGCAATTTCCAGGCTCTTGGCCTCACATAGAAAGGTGCTGGCTTGGGTAGTAAATGGCCATCAACTGTAATCAGATGGCCATCAGCTGTGGCTAGTTGGCGGTCAGCTGTAACCCGTAAGCCATTGGCCACTAATATAACCGCTGTGGCTATGCTAGCAAAAAAAAGATGGGGGCTAGCAAGAGTGGATTGCAAAGAGGCGGATCCCGCCTGTGAGAATACAGTGCTATCGGTCCCCTGCTTATGGCTCTGTGGGTGTTCCTTTTTGGCCTCACCATGTCCTGCGTTCTTATGTGGGGAGCGGGAACAGAGACCCCGCAGGCCGCCCCGCCGGATACCCCGCACGACACATGGTGTAGTCGGCAGGATATGGTGTCGGCTGAAACTCTAAGGAATGTACTGGAGCAGTTTACACCTATAAAAGCTCAGTTTCATAAGCAGCGCACGGTGCTGGCCAAAACCTACCAAAGCATGGTGGAGCGGTTTGTGCGTGTGAGAGCCCAACTTCGGGAGGCCCATGAGAAGCGACACTAGGAATGGGAGACGCGGTCTGCCTGTTAGAAGAGGGGACCCACAGTGGAGACAATGTAGCTCCAACCCCCAAGCCTGGCCAATCTTGAAGCAAAGGATAAAATGTGAGCAACCTTTGGGCCCTGGGGGCGTTGCTGCCGGCAACCCAGCTGTGATTGAGTTCACAACCTAAACCCCTTACACTCCCACTGAGTTGCAGGAGCTGGGGTGGGGGGCGGTGCCGACAGTGCCCTGGAGAGCCAGTCTCTGCTTGGCTACTACGTTTATGGAATGATGGAGCAGACAACATTCTCTGCTCCCTAGGTGAGATGGAAAAGCTAGCCTTTGTGACAGTGCATCCATCCCTGCAACAAACTGCCATAGGTTGACCCAGGACCAGGGCAACCACTCTCTAATGGAGTGACTCACTGCTGCGGTACGCACAGTATGGGGACAGGCTAGCGAACTGCCAGACACTGTGAGTCAATGGCATTCATATACAGAACTCATGCAAATTATTCATGAAATGGGTATGAGAAATGCTATTTTTAACCTTAACATGCAGGAGCCGGTTGATGAGCTTTTTACAGCCAGCATGAGAGATCTGGTTTTGGATACTGCACCTGAGAGTGCTTTTCGATCCTTGGTTGCTATTCTTACACCTTATGTAGGGCGACGGATCCATGGCCACCCTAGGGGATGTGGAAAGCCAGAGGAGAAGAAAGTTAAGACAGGAGGTCCGCACAGTTGAGACCTGGAAGCCCAAACCAAAGGTAAAGGGGCAAGGTCGCGGGCCTCAGAGAGTAACATGCGCACAGATGTGGCATGATCTCATAGCAGCAGGGGTTGATCAGGAGAAAATAGACCAACAACCCAATGCACTCCTGCTGGAATTTTGGAAACAGTTGCGTCCGGAACAGCAATTCCGAAGCCTAAAGGAGAAGTCTGGGAAAGCACGACCCATGTCCCTCCAGGACTTTATGCTGCCGCTTGAGGACGACTCCATTCAGCTTGATTAGGGGCGGGGCCGAGGTACCCGGTTAGAGGGGACGAGCAGGGACCAGAGGCCCCATGTGGAACTGTCCATACATTGGTCCCCTTCTAATGTGCAGAGGGTTTTTGCCCTAGTTGACACTGGCGCAGACTGCAGTCTCGTTTATGGGAACCCAGAACTATTCCCTGGACCAGCAATCTGCATTGATGGCTATGGGGGAAAGACTGTGACTGTGAAAGCCGTTTCCTTGCCACTGGGTATAGAAAGGCTTCCCCCTTGTACCCACAAGGTTTATGTCTCCTCCGTTCCGGAGTATATTCTAGGGGTGGACGTGCTTCATGGCCTCAGCTTACAGATGTCGGTAGGAGAGTTCCGTCTCCGGATTCGAGTGGTGAAAGCGGTGACACACGGGCATGCTCACCACCCTCCTCAAGTGTTGCCACAGACCTGGCGCGTGGTTACAGTGCGACAGTGCCACCTGCCAGGAGGGCAGGAGGAGATTGGCCGTACAATATTGGAGTTGGAGAACGCACATATCGTGAGGCCAACGCACAGTCCTTTTAACTCCCCAGTATGGCCTGTCAAGAAGCCAGATGGGACCTGGCGAATGACTGTGGACTATAGGGAGTCAAATAAAGTGACACCACCCTTGCACGCTGCAGTGCCTTCAGTACATGATTTAATGGATCGTCTGACTGTCAGCCTGGGGACATATCACTATGTAGTGGACTTGGCCAATGCTTTTTTCTCCATTGACATTGCACCCGAGTGTCAAGAACAGTTTGCTTTTACTTGGGACGGGCGGCAGTGGACTTTTCAAGTCCTTCTGCAAGGATACTTGCACAGCCCCACTATCTGCCACGGGCTCGTGGCCCAGGATTTGGCACAGTGGGATCACCCGTCCTCTGTGGCCTTGTTTCATTATGTCGATGATATTCTATTAACATCAGATTCTCTGTCTGATTTAGAGCAAGCAGTTCCCTCTCTTCTCCGTCACCTGAAGTCACGCGGCTAGGCCGTGAATTAGGAAAAGGTCCAAGGCCCTGGCTTATCCGTCAAGTTTTTGGGTGTTGTGTGGTCGGGTAAGACAAAGGTTATACCCAAAGCAATTATTGATAAGATACAAGCCTTTCCCCGGCCGACCAAGGTCTCCCAACTGCAGACATATTTGGGTCTGCTAGGATATTGGCGGGCGTTTATACCCCACATGGCACAAATGGCAAGGCCCTTGTACAACATGATTAAAAAGGGGGCCTTATGGGATTGGACAGAGGCTATAGAGCAAGCCTTTGTTGCCACGAAACAGGCAGTGCAGAAGGCACAGGCTCTAAAAGTAGTGGACCCTGGCCGCCCATTTGAACCTGATGTTCACGTAACCCAAGAAGGGTACAGATGGGGCCTCTGGCAATGGCAGGAGCATCTCTGGTTGCCAGTGGGATTTTGGTCCCAATAATGGAAAGGAGCAGAGGTCCGCTACTCTCTGATAGAGAAACAGCTGGCCGCTGTGTACGCAGCCCTAGTGGCCACAGAAGCCATTACAGGGATGGCACGGGTGTTGGTTCGAACAACCTATCCTGTCCAGGGGTGGGTGCGTACGTGGATCCAGGGACCCAAAACGGGGGTGGCACAGACCGCCACCCTCGCCAAGTGGGGTGCCTACTTGAAGCAACGTAGCACCCTTAGCTCAAGCCCTTTGAGCACAGAGCTACAACAGGTCCTGGGGCCTGTGGAGCTTGTAGCCCAGGCTGAGCCAAGCGCTCTGCCTAGAGGGAAGGACTTGGAGCCCTTGCCCTACAAAGAAGGACAGTCCCCAGTACCTGAGGATGCCTGGTTTACTGATGGTTCTAGCCGAGGGGCTGCAGCTGTTTGGACGGCTATTGGTGTGCAACCCAAAACAGACACCATTTGGTTTGATACTGGGATGGGCCAGAGTAGCCAATGGGCTGAATTACGGGCTGTGTGGATGGTAATCAGCCATGAGCCTGGGCCCTTAGTTATTTGTACTGACAGCTGGGCGGTATTCTGGGGCCTAACATTGTGGCTCCCTACATGGAAACACCAAAACTGTTTGGTAAGACACTGTCCACTGTGGGGTCAAGCCATGTGGCAGGACCTCTGGGACCTAGGGCAGAGAAAGGCGGTAACCCTAATGCATGTCACAGGTCACTCCCCTTTAGTGTCCCCAGGTAATGATGAAGCAGATGCCCTAGCACGGGTCCGATGGTTAGAACAGGCTCCTGCCACTGATGTGGCCCATTGGCTGCACAGGAAATTGCAGCACGCTGGAAGCCAAACCACGTGGCAGGTGAGCAGACGCTGGGGTCTGCCTTTGAAATGGCAGGAGATAGCAGATGCCTGCTATGACTGTGCCGTCTGTGCCCAGGACAGTCCCCAAAGGCGGAGGCTCCCCTGGGAGACACAGCAGATAACGCGAGGGAGGGTGCACCTCACTCGCTGGCAAGTGGATTACATTGGATCCCTGCCTAAGGCCCGCAATGCGATATACGCATTTATAGCAGTGGACACTGCTACGGGGTTGATGTTTGCTTGGCCGTGTCCGGCTGCGGATCAGCAGCATACAGTCATCACTCTTACACGGCTGTGCGCCCTCTATGGACACCCCCAAGTCATTGAAAGTGACAGGGGTACCCATTTTACGGGGCAAGAGGTGCAGCGCTGGGCTGCCAGGATGGACGTGCAATGGTTGTTTCATGCTCCGTATAACCCACAAGCAACTGGTATGATTGAATGCTATAATGGCCTTTTAAAGCAATATCTCCGGGTGTCAAAAACCCTCCCACGATGCGTGACTGGGCCTCGCGTCTATGGGATGTCCTGAGAGTCCTGAATGAGAGACCACGGAAGGGAGGACCGGCACCAGTAGAAGCTCTGCTACATCAAACGGCCACTCCCATTCAATTACAAGTTACCCCCAGTGAGACTCTGTTAAAGCCAGGCTACGGCAGAAATGGAAACATTTTGCTGCCAGCACCCACATGCTTGAAAGCAGGGGAACGGCAGCAATGGACTTGGCCCTGGCGGGTCAAAAGCCCCCACTGTTGATGGTTGGGCCTAATAGCCCCATGGGGGGCCCGTTTGACTCATGATTTGCAAGTGACGCCAGGGATGGTGGCTGAGTGGCCGCCGCAAGTGACTGTAGTATACGGAGGTCGCGATACCGGGATCATTTTGCAGGGAACCTATGTGCTCTCACTATGGCCTATTATGGGGTCCCCTGTACTGTTGAAACTATTCAAGGGATCCCAAGCACTGCCATAGAAGTCTGGTACCACAAACCGGGAAAGGTGCCAGTGGCAGAGACCCTCCTTTCCCAGGACAAAAAGCTAGCGTGTATCCTCCCAGATGGAAGGGATTTGCCATTATTGGTTCCTAAGACTACCATTTCTTTTCGTCCATAAGTGTCAATAGTCTAATATGGCACAGGGACCCTCACGGAAGATGCTTGTTGTGTAGATTATGAGGTGAGAACCTGTAGGGGTGGAGTGTGGGGACAGAGCCCCAGAAAGCAGTTTCCAGGCTCTTGGCCTCATGTGGAGAGGTGCTGGCTCAGATAGTGGATGGCCGTCAGCTGTGGCTGGTTGGCCATCAGCTGTAGCCATTAAGCCATTGGTCACTGATATAACTGCCGCGGCTACAGAGGGGAACCGAGGAGAGTGAAGGAGGAGACTGAAGGAGAATGAGGAGAGTAAAGGAGAGTTGGTCGGTTGGCAGTAAAGCGGACATCAGGTCGCACGTCGTGTAAACCCAGCCTCCAGTGAGACCATAGTGGTATGACTTCCCTACCTATGGCTCCTTGGGTGTTCCTTTTTGGCCTCACCATGTCCTGCGTTCTTATGTGGGGAGCGGGAGCAGAGACCCCACAGGCCGCCCCGCTGGACACCCCGCACGACACTGAGTCCTCCGTGGGAGATGAGGGTGAGGTCAAGGTCATCCCTCACCCCCAGGACAGCCCTGGCGAATGACTATGGACTATGGGGAATTGCCTTCCATCCCTAATTTAATGGGCTACTTGACTGTTTGGGAACATACCATGTAGTGGAACTGGCAGATGTTTGCTTTTGTGTCTTGACTGGCCGCCATTGAGAATATGTAAGCACCTTGACTGTGAGCAGCTGTTGTTCCAGCACAGTACCCCGAGAGGCCCAGAACGAGAGTGGCAGTGCCCTGGCTGAGTCCAGGAAGTCTGGCTGTGTCCAGAGAGAGTGGCAGTGCCCTGAGAGGCCCTGGCTGTGCCCGGGGAGACAGGTGGTACCCTAACAAGTCCAGGAAGTCGGGCTGTGCCCAGAAGTACTGGTGGTGCCCTGAGAAACCCTGTCTGTGACCGGAGAGATTGGTGGTACTCTAAGAAGCCCAGGAAGTCTGGCTGTGCCCAGAAGTACTGGGGTGGTGCCCTGAGAAACCCTGGCTGTGCCTAGAGAGCCTGGCTGTGTCCAGGATATTGCATTCACCTCCAGGCTCGTCGCACAGGGCCCCTCGCGGAAGACACTTGTTGAGTAGATTGTGAGGCTAAAACCTGTAGGGGTGGAGTGTGGGGACAAAGCCCCAAAAAGCAGTTTCCAGGCTCTCGGCCTCACATAGAAAGGTGCTGGCTTGGATAGTAAATGGCCATCAACTGTAATCAGATGGCCATCGGCTGTGGCTAGTTGGCCGTCAGCTGTAACCCGTAAGCCATTGGCCACTAATATAACTGCCGTGGCTACGAAGCAAAAAAAAAAGATGGGGGCTAGCAAGAGCGGATTGCAGAGAGGCGGATGCCGCCGGTGACAATATAGTGGTATGACTCCCCTACTAATGGCTCCGTGGGTGTTCCTTTATGGCCTTACCATGTTCTGCATTCTTATGTGGGGAGCAGGAGCTGAGACCCCGCAGGCTGCACTGCACTACAGGCCCACAGGGCTAAGTGGGCAGCATGTAACACTGCTGAACCCAACACTCACATCAGAGACCTTGGAGAAAAGACAGAGGGAAGAAGGCTGAAAACGGTGGTTTAAGTCCTCACTGCCGAGCAGGGAACAGAAGCCTTAGGCACTGAGTCTGGCCGCCCCCTCCCTACCCTACCAGACCTTGCCTCACCCCCACCTGCCTGATTCTAGAAGCGGAGCAGTGGCAGTGTCAGATCAAAAGAACAGAATATTTGCTCTTCTGGGAACTGTGGAACAAAGACACGGATTCCCAGCCCAGCTGGTTCCAGGCAGGGGTGAGGGAGCTGTGGAGGCAGGACCGGCTATGGTGGTGATCACTGTCATTGCTCTGGGCGACCTCTAACAATTCACCCTGCCCTGGCCCCACCTATCTGGACGGATCCCCGCAGGAGTAATCAGAACTGGTGAAACACATGGGCTCTGAATCTGGTGCAGGAAGAGCTTTGGAACTCCAAAAGCTTTCTGCATACCCACACGGACACTGCACCCTGTGACACAGGTGATCTATTAACAGAGGAGAAGCCTGTATCCCTGGGAATCCCCCCATTGTGTGAGAAGCTGGAATAGTGCAGAGAAAACATAGCACTACCGTGTGAGAGAGAGAGAGAGAAAAAAAAAGGCTACAGTTGGAGAGAAAATAAAACTTTCTACCAACAAGTACTGGCAAACTAAGGAAAGACCTCTTCCTATCAACCTGTTGCAGAAGCCACTCCTGTAGATGTCTAGGAAGACAAATAATAAATCAGTAATGGCCATGAATGACCAAAGCAATAAGACAGCTCAGAAAGAAAGTGAAAAGTCTCCAGAAAAAGAACTTAAAGATATGGAAATATGTGACTTAAATGACAGAGAATTCAAGATTGCAGTTCTGAAAAAACTCAACGAGATGCAAGAAAACACAAAACGGCAGTTTAATGAACTCAGTAGCACAATCAAAGAACAACATGAGCATTTTAAGAAAGACATTGAAATTTATAAAAAGAACCAAATAGAATTTCTGGAGATTAAGAACTCAATAGAAGAAATTAAGAATGAAATAACCAGCTTAAGTAGTAGAGTTGACCAGATGGAGGAAAGAATCAGTAACATTGAAGATAGAAACCTGGAAATGACACGGATGGAAGAAGAAAAAGACTTGAGACATAAAAGAAATGAAACAATTCTACAAGAACTTTCTGACTCCATCAGAAAGAGCAATATAAGAATAATGGGTATACCAGAAGGAACAGAGAATATATTCAAACAAATTGTCGATGAGAAATTCCCAAACTTGTGGAAAGAACTGGATCCTCGAATCCAAGAAGCAAATAGAACACCTAATTACCTCAATCCCAACAGGCCTTCTCCAAGGCACATTTTATTGAAGCTGTCTAAAATCAATGACAAAGAAAGAATCCTCCAGGTAGCCAGGGAAAAGAAGATGGTAACCTACAAAGTAGAGCCCATTAGATTATCATCAGACTTTTCAGCAGAAACTCTACAAGCCAGGAGGTAGTGGAACGAAATATTCAAACTATTGAAAGAGAAATTATGAGCCAAGAATAATGTATCCAACAAAGATATCCTTTAGATATGAAGGAGGAATAAAGACTTTTCCAGACATACAGAAGCTGAGGGAATTTTCTAATTCACAACCTGCACTACAAGAAATACTAAAGGAGGCTATTAGACCACCATCAACATGGACAATTTGTGGCAAGCAAAACATAAAAAGGAGGAGATTAAAGGCCTGAACCGGAATATGGGAATGGAGAAAGTAAGCATGCTGAAGAAAATGGAATACTCTAAACATCAAACTTTCTTCTACATGAACTTAAGGGTAACCACTCAAAAAAAATTCTGAACTGAAATATATACTGTAATAAAGAAGAAACAGAGGGAAACATCATAGAATACCACCACACAGAAATAATAGACAACAACAAAAAAGGCAAAGAAACAACGTACACACAGCCTTACCAGAAAACTAAAGATAGAATGACAGGAAATCCTCACATATCAGTAATCACCCTAAATGTAAATGGACTGAACTCACCAATAAAAAGGCACAGAGTAGCAGATTGGATCAAAAAACTAAACCCAACCATATGCTGTCTCCAAGCGACACATCTTAGCTACAAGGACAAGCATAGACTCAAAGAGAAAGGGTGGAAATTGACACTCCAAGCAAATGGTACCCAGAGAAAATCAGGTGTAGCCAAAATTATATCAGATGAAATAGACTTCATGGTGAAAAAGATAACAAGAGACAAAGATGGACATTTCATAATGGTAAAAAGGACTATACAACAAAAAGACATAGCAATCATCGATATTTATGCCCCCAATCAGGGAGCACCGAAATATACCAAGCAACTACTAACAGAACTAAAAGGAGAGATTGACCAAAACACAATTATACTGGGGGAGTTAAATACATCATTGACAGCTATGGATGGATCATCCAAACAGAAAATAAATAAGGAAATAGCAGCCCTAAATGACACATTAGATGAAATGGACATAATTGACATATATAGAGCACTTCATCCTAAAACATCAGATTATACATTCTTTTCGAGTATACATGGAACATTCTCAAGAATAGACCATATATTGGGACATAAAATCAGCCTAGGCTATTTAAGAATATTGAAATCATACCAAGAATGTTCTCTGATCACAAGGCTTTGAAATTGGATATCAACTGCAAAAAGAAAGCAGGAAAAAAAGACAAATACTTGGAGATTATACAACATACTTTTAAAGAAGACTGGTTCAAAGAAGAAATTAGTGGAGAGGTCAAAAGATACAAAGAAACAAATGACAATGAAAATACATCCTACCAAAATTTTTGGGATGCCGTGAAAGTAGTTTTAAGAGGGAAATTTATGTCATTATAGGCCTATCTCAAGAAACAAGAAAAATCCCAAATAAATAACCTCATGCTATACTTTAAAGGACTAGAAAACGAAGAACAAGTGAAACCCAAGGTCAGCAGAAAAAAGGAAAGAAGAAATATCAGAGCAGAGCTGAATGAAATAGAGAACAAAAAGATAATGGAAAAAATTAATGTGACAAAGAGCTGGTTCTTTGAAAAGATTAACAGAATTGACAAACCCTTGGCTAGACTCACTAAGATAAAAAGAGAGAAGACACTAATTAACAAAATCAGAAATGAAACAGGGGAAGTTATCACGGACACCACAGAAATACAAAGGATCATCCAGGAATACTATGAAGGACTATATGCCACCAAATTCAATAACCTAGAAGAAATGGACAAGTTCTTAGAAACATATAGCCTTCCAAGGCTGAACCATGAAGAACTAGAAAATCTAAACAGACCGATCACCAGTAACGAAATTGAATCAGTTATCCAAAACCTTCCCAAAAGTGAAAGTCTGGGACCAGAGGGCTTCACTAGTGAATTCTACCCAACCTTCAAACAGGATCTAATACCAATTATTCTCAAACTCTTCCAGAAAATTGAAGAAGAGTCAGTACTCCCTAACTCATTTTATGAGGCCAACATTACCCTGACACCAAAACCTGGTAAGGACAACACAAAAAGAGAAAACTACATACCAATATCTCTGATGATTACAGATGTAAAAATCCTAAACAAAATTCTTGTAAATCGAAGACAACAATGCATTAAAAAGATTATTAATCAGGACCAAGTGGGGTTCATCCGCGGGACACAAGGATAGTTCAACATCCTCAAATCCATCAATGTGATACATCACATAAACAAAATAAAGGACAAAAATCATATGATTATATCAATTGATGCAGAAAAAGCATTTGACAAGATACAAAATCCATTTATGATTAAAACACTTAATAAAATAGGTATAGAAGGAAAATACCTGAACATAATTAAGGCTATATATGACAAGCCCTCAACTAATCTCATAATCAATTGTGAAAAGCTGAAGCCCTTTGCTCTACGTTCAAGAACACGACAGGGCTGTCCCCTATCACCTCTGCTTTTCAACATAGTGTTGGAAGTCCTTGCCAGGGCAATCAGGCAAGAGAAAGAAATAACAGGCATCCAAACTGTTAATGAAGAATGTAAATTATCACTGTAAATGACGTGATGCTATATATAGAAAACCCTAAAGACTCCATGAAAAACCTGTTAGAAACAATGAACGAATACAATAAAGTTGCTGGCTACAAAATCAATGTACAAAAGTCCATTGCATTCCTATATGCTAGCAATGAAATCTCAGAAAAAGAAATACAAAATCAATTCCTTTTGCAATTGCAGCAAAAGAGTAAAATACCTGGGAATAAACTTAATCAAGGATGTGAAGGACCTATATGCTGAAAACTGTAAGACATTTTGAAAGAAATTGAAGAAGACACAAAGAAGTGGAAAGACATTCCGTGCTCATGGATTGGAAGAATCAACATAGTTAAAATGGCCATATTGCCCAAAGCAATATACAGATTTAATGCAATCCCCTTCAAAATCCCAATGGCATTTTTTAAAGAAATAGAACAAAAATCATCAGATTTGTTTGGAACCACAAAAGACCCTGAATAGCCAAAGCAATCTTAAGAAAAAGAACAATACTGGAGGTATCACACTCCCTGACTTTAGCTTGTACTACAGGGCTACAATAATCAAAATAGCATGATATTGGCAAAAAAACAGACACATATACCAATGGAATAGAATTGAGAACGCAGAAATAAAACCATATAAATATGGACAGATAATTTTTGACAAAGAAGCTAATAACATAGAATGGAGGAAAGACAGCCTGTTCAATAATGGTGCTGGGAGAATTGGATAGCCACATGAAAAGAATGAAACTGGACTGCTATCTGTCACCATGTACCAAAATTGATTCAAATTGGATCAATGAGTTAACCATAAGACCTGACACAATAAACTGCATAGCAGAAAACTTAGGTACTAAACTTATGGACCTTGGGTTCAAAGAGAATTTTACTAATTTGACTCCAAATGCAATGGAAGTAAAAGCTAAAATAAACGAATGGGACTATATAAAACTTAAAATTTCTGCACAGCAAAAGAAACCATCGACAAAATAAAGAGGCAACCAACTGAATGGGAGAAGATTTTTCTAAACAGTGCCTCCGACAAGGGGCTAATATCTAAAATATACAAGGAACTCATGAAACTCAACAACAAAAATATACCACCCAGTTTAAAAATGGGCAGACGACCTGAAGAGATATTTCTCCAAAGAGGACATACAAATGGCAAATAGACATATGAAAAAATGCTCAACATCAGTAATCATCAGAGAAATGCAAAGCAAAACCACAATGAGATATCACGTCACCCCAGTCAGAATGGCTGTCATCAACAAGACAAATAGTAACAAGTGTTGGAGAGGCGGTGGAGAAAAAGGAACCCTCATATACTGTTGGTGGGATTTCAGGGTGGAACAACCATTATGGAAGGCAGTGTGGAGGTTCCTCAAAAAATTACGAATAGAATTACCATATGACCCAGCAATCCCTCTCCTGGGTATCTACCAAAAAAATCTGAAAACATTTATACATAAAGACACGTGTGCTCCAATGTTCATCTCAGCTTTGTTTACGGTGGCCAAGACATGGAAAGAACCAAAACGTCCTTCGATAGATGAATGGATAAAGAAGTTGTGGTATATATACACAATGGAATACTATTCGGCGGTAAGAAAAGATGATATAGGAACATTTGTGACAACATGGATGGGTCTTGAGAGTATGATGCTAAACGAAATAAGTCAGACAGAAAAAGCAGAGAACCATATGATTTCACTGATATGTGGTATATAAACCAAAACAACAAGAGAACAAGACAAACAAATGAGAAACAAAACTCATAGACACAGAGAATAGTTTAGTGGTTGCCAGAGGGTAAGGGGAGTGAGTGGTGGGAGATGAAGGTAAAGGGGATCAAATATATGGTGATGGAAGGAGAACTGACTCTGGGTGGTGAACACACAGTGGGATTTATAGATGATGTAATACCGAATTGTACACCTGAAATCTATGTAGTTTTACTAACAATTGTCACCCCAATAAATTTAGAAAAAAAAGATCATGAATGATAGTCCCTTAACCATCCTCTTACCAGTACAGCTTTTTACAGTCTCAAAAGCTTTCTTCCTTTCACCATTACACTTGCTCCTACAGACACCCTATGAATAAGGCAGGGATCATTTATCCCACTTTAGAAATGAGCACATAATGTGTAATGAGTGATAGGTAACGTATTTATGGTCAATACACAAAACAGCACTTAATAGTGCAGAGACAAGTGGACAGCAGGTTGCGGATCGTGTCTCCAACCCAGCCGCCAGTGAGACTATCGTCATATGACTCCCCTACCTATTGCTTCGTGGGTGTTTTTTTTTGGCTTTGCCATATCCTGTGTTCTTATGCTGGGAGCAGGACTAGAGACCTCAGAAGAGACCCTGCTTGTCACTCTGCATGACAAGAAGGCTTTTGGTACCCTCAAACTTAAGCTACAATATATAAAGAGAGGAATAAAAATGTTATTGAAGAGTGTGGTAAAGACGAGAAAAATCAATTCTTCACTTCTAGACCTACCAAACAGGTAAGAGATGACTTTCTTTTTTTTTTCTTCTAAAGATTCTTTTTTTATTGGGGAAGGGGAACAGGACTTTATTGGGGAACAGTGTGTACTTCCTGGACTTTTTTCCAAGTCAAGTTGTTGTCCTTTCAATCTTAGTTGTGGAGGGTGCCGTTCAGCTTCAAGTTGTTTTCCTTTCTGTCTTAGTTGTGGAGGGCGCAGCTCAGCTCCAGGTCCAGTTGCCGTTGCTAGTTGCAGGGGGCACAACCCCCCATCCCTTGTGGAACTCGAGGAATCGAACCGGCAACCTTGTGGTTGAGAGCCCACTGGCCCATGTGAGAATCGAACTGGCAGCCTTTGCAGTTAGGAGCACGGAGCTCCTACCACCTGAGCCATCTGGCCGGACCAAGAGGTGACTTTCTAAAGAGGCTGTCAGTTTCCTTGATCCACAAAAGGAACATAGAGGGCAATTCAAAGATATCAGCAGGTACTACGACATTCGTTACTGACAACAAGAGATATGACCTTTTGAAAGATACCGAGGCAGATATGTACAGATCTGATTTAGTGACTAAAAAGTTTTACTCCAAGAAAAGTTGTACAGTCTTCCTGATACACATTATATCCCACACCAATCCATAGCAAGTCCTGTCAGCTCTGCCTTTGAAATATATTGAGAAGCTTACAGCTTACCACCACCACTGTTCCCACTCAGGTCCAATCAATCCAACGTCATTTTCACCTGTCCTACATCAATAATCCCTAACAGGTATCCCTGCTTGCATGCTTGTCCTCTCTAATCTATTCTTAATCCAACAGCCAGAGTGATCCTTGCAGTAAGGTCATGCATTCCCCTGCTCAAAAGCCTCTAATGGATTCTTGTCTCACTTAGAAAGAAGTACTAGTACTTACAGTGGCCTACAGGGCCCTTTAAAATATAACCTGTTTCCCTACTTTTCCATCTCATTTCCTACACTTCCCCTCTCATTTCTTTCATTCCAGCCACACTGGCTTCCTTGAGTTTTCTGAAAACACCAAGCACACTGCTGCCTCAGGGCCTTTTCACTCTCAGCACTGTCTGCCTAGAATTCTCAAGAACCCTTTTTTCTGGGACAGAGCCCCAGAAAGCAGTTTCCAGGCTCTCGGCCTCACATAGAAAGGTACTGGCTCAGGTAGTAGATGGTCATCAGCTGTGACTAGTTGACCATTGGCTGTTACAGGTTAGCCATTAGCCACTGATATAACTGCCGTGGCTAAGCTAGCAAAGTGTGTGGCATGATGGTGTGGCGTCCTGGTGTGGCATGGCGGAGTGTGGATTACAGATTGCAGAGAGGCAGATTGCAGCTAGCCAGTGAGATTTGTTGGCAGAGACAAGTGGACGGCGAGTTGCGGATCGTGTGGCTCCTGCCTCCTGTGTCTCCAACCCATCCGGGAGACTATAGTGGTATGACTCCCCTACCTATGGCTCCGTGGGTGTTCCTGTTTGGCCTCACCATGTCCTGCATTCTTATGTGGGGAGCGGAAGCTGAGACCCCACCTGACACCCTGCATGACACCCTCTCCTATGCTCAGACTCTTTCACCGTATGCTCTAAGAAGAGGATACCTCCTTCAGGTCTGTACTCAAATGTTACCTTATCAGGATGCCTTTCTTGACCACCTTATATAAAATAACCCCTTGCAAGGAGACAAACTTGCATTCATTGAGGCAGAAACAAAGTAATGCCTACATAACATATTGGATTCACTTATACATGTAGCCTTAATGTTATAAAAGCAGATTTTTAAAAATTTAGGCTAGAGCTATGCATAGATATATTCTCCTAACCAGGGACTCTAAAAAGCAATATGACTGAAAAAGAGTGTGAGGTTGAAAAGAAACACACATCTGAAACACAGAGTAAAATATTATCCTGATGAAGAGAAACAATGGTAGATAGTATCTTAAGAAACTAAAATGACCGCATAGGTAATTCTCTGAACTCAATAAAAAAATAAATGAGAAAAGAAAGTCAAGAGAGACATGTAACCTGTGGTGACTATAAAAGAATGGCATAGAGGCATATAAAATGTGCCAGAAAAACGAAAGTTCAGAATTACAGTCATGTGTCGCTTAATGACAGAAATATGTTCTGAGAAATGCATTGTTAGGTGATTCTGTCATTGTACGAACATCACAGAGCGCACTTACCCAAACCTAGATGGTAGAGACTACTACACACAACAGCTATATGGTATAGCCTAACACTTCTAGGCTACAAACCTAAACCTATACAGCATGTTTTTGTACTGAATACTATAGGCAATGGTAACACAATTGTAAGTATTTATGTATCTAAACATGGAAAAGGTACACTAAAGTATGGTATGAAAGATTTAAAAAATAGTACAACTGTATAGGGCACTTAACCAAGAATGGAGCTTGCAGGACTGGAAGTTGTTCTGGGTGAGTCAGTGAGTGAGTGGTTAGTGAATGATGAGTGGTGAGTGAAGGCGCAGGTGATCACAGTACACCACTGTAGACTTTATAAACACTGTATACTTAGGCTACACTAAATTTATTAAAAAAATATTTCTTCAATAATAAATTAACCATAGCTTACTGTATCTTTTTATAAACTTTAAAAAAATCTTTAAACTTTTCAACTCCTTTGTAGTGACACTTAGCTTAAAACACAAACACATTGTACAGCTGTACAAAAATATTTTCTTTATATCCTTATTCTATAACATTTTTTTCTAGTTTAAAATTTTTTATTATTTTTAAAAATTTTTTGTTAAAAACTAAGACACACACACACACACAAACACACACACTAGCCTAGGCCTACACAGGGTCAAGACCATCACTATCACTGGTTTCCACTGCCACATCTTGTCCCACTGGAAGGTCTTCAGGAGGAATAACACACATGGAGCTGTCATCTCCTGTGATAACAATGTCTTCTTCTGGAAGACCTCCTGAAGGACCAGCCAGAGGCACTTCTTGAGAAGGTGTCATTCTTTTAAAAAAATATGTCCATGGTGGTTTGCTTGGTTTGTTTGTTTATTTCATAATAGATTTGTTTGTAAGCACATAATGCACCATGAACATTTCTCTCTATTAATGAAAACCTTTCAATGTTGTGGTCCAACTTTTCAAGCATTTTAAGGAGCTTATTGAGGGTGCAAAAGCTTTTACTAAACCCTTTACTGTGAATTTTCTTTTGGGGTTCTTCTTTTATTTCTCCTGCAATTTCCTTTTATGTTGTCTCTTCTTCAGCTATGTATTCCTATCCCAGTTCTGACAATTCCTCATCAGTCAATTCCTCAGGAACCACCCTAGAAGCCCCTCAATGTCATCCTCACTCACATCCAGGTTCAAGTTGTTTGTCATCTCAATCACAGCCTTGTTGATTTTTGCAACCTCCTCATCCTTGACAAATCATTTGGAGTCATAGACAAATCTCTTCAGTGTCTTCTTTCAGATGCCATTCGTACACATCTTGGTGACATCATCCCAAGTTCAAACAAAGTTCGTGATGAAGTCATGGATGTTATAATCCTTCTAGAATTGCATCAGTATATTCTCGGTGTCTTCCTCAATTGTAGCAATAACCTGGGCAAAAGTCCTCCTCAGGTAACAGGCCTTAAAAGCTGGTATAATTCCTTGATCTATTGGTTGGATGAAAGAGGTGGTGTTTTCAGGGAGAAACACCACTTTTACACTGGGATGAAGATTACCAATAAAAGGAAGATGTCTGGAAGCATTATCAGCAATAAGAAAAATTTTGAAAGGTATATTATTCTCCAAACAGTATTTCTCCATTTCACTGCACAGCAGTTTGGAAGAGCATCTTGGAAGAGGAGCGGGGCCATCCATGACTTCTTCTTTTTATTTTTTTAATTATTTTTATTGGGGGAATATTGGGGAACAGTGTGTTTCTCCAGGGTCCATCAGCTCCAAGACATTGTCCTTCAATCTAGTTGTGGAGGGTGCAGCCCAGCTCCAAGTCCAGTTGCCATTTTCAATCTTAGTTGCATTGTAGGGGGCACAGCTTGCCATCCCATGCAGGACTTGAACTGGCAACCTTGTTGCCAAGAACCCACGCTCTAACCAACTGAACCATCTGGCTGCCCCTCCAGAAGCTCAGTGGCATCTCGTTGCCTTCAATCTAGTTGTGGAGGGTGCAGCTCATTGGCCCATGTAGGAATCGAACTCTGATGCTCAGATCTCGCGCTCTAAACAACTGAACCATCTGGCTGCCCCATGCATGACTTCTTGTTTCTGTAGTACACTGGCAGTGTGTGCTTATCAATATGCTTGAAGGCCCTGGGGTTCTCATTGTGCCAGATCACAAAGAGTTTCAATTTGTAGCCTGCAACATGGCCCCCAAGGAAGACTCTTATTCTGTCCTTCAAAGCCTTGAATCCTGGTATTGACTTGGCCTCCTTGCGGATGAAAGTCCTTTCAGGCACCCATTTCCAGAATAGGGAAGTTTCATCCATATTGAATATTTGCTCTGGCAAGTAATTTTCCTCCACAACCAGCTTATCTAGTGTTTCTAAAAATTCTTTAGCTGCCTTCAATTCAGCACTTACAGATTCACCACTCACTTTCACATTAAATAATGAATAATAATTTTTGAATCATTTAAACCACCCAGCAGTAGCAGTAAATTCAACATCCTAATTGGGTCCAGCCTCTTTCAACATCACAAACTTTTTGCTTTGGCTGTGATCATCATGGTGCTTAGAAGAATACACTTCTGCATCTGGTCTTCAATCCAGGTCATTAGAAGTTTCTCAATGTTAGGAATTGGCCACCTCCAATTCTCCTCCTGTTCCTAGGAAAAGTTATCACAGTACCATGAACAAGTCAGTCCTAAACGTGCCTTTTTCCCTTCTCCTTCCTTCTTCCAGGTATTTCTCCAGTAGTGCAGACTTGGAAATTGGATAGCCTCGTGTAAGACTCAGGAGAGGTGGGAGGGAGTTGTGCACTGATTTAAGAAAAGTATCTGACAAAAATAAATTCCCTTTATTAATCTAAGTACATAATAAAGTATATTATCATAAATGTTCTTTCGTTGTAGCATCACACTTCATTGGCTTATAGACTCAAGTTTGATTGGAAGAGTTTGTGTAATTTAAAGAGTGTACAGATCAGCATTCTGGAATATTTGCCCACAAAAATGCACTTTCTAGCACCATTTATTTCTCCCAGAAATTATTCACATGATGAGCCAGAGTGCAGCTTTAACCTTGCCTTCCTTGCAGCTCAGTTGGGGAAACTGATCATAAATGGATACTGGAAAGAAATGTGTAAAGAAGCCATCTCTGAGTGGCAAAGAAGGGGAGGATGTCTTGATGGTAGGCTTAGAAAAGCCTTTTTATTAAGAAAGATCTCATTTCAGATCTCAAACCAGAAAGGTGAGTGAAAGGACTGCTTTAAGAGTGGTGTCACTTAGTGTGATTTTCTATTTTTTTAAAAAAATCGTGATTTTCTAAATTGTTTCAGTTAAAATAATTGTTTTTTTCTTTTTTTAAAAAAATATTTTATTGGGGAAGAGGAACAGGACTTTATTGGGGAACAGTGTGTACTTCCAGGACTTTTTCCAAGTCAAGTTGTTGTCCTTTCAATCTTAGTTGTGGAGGGCGCCATTTAGGCAACCTTGTGGTTGAGAGGACGCACTTGTGGTGGAGAGCACGCTCTCCAACCAACTGAGCCGTCTGGGAGCTCAGCAGCAGCTCAGCTCAAGGGACCATGTTCAATCTTAGTTGCAGGGGGCGCTGCCCACCATCCCGTGCAGGAGTCGAGGAGTCAAACCGGCAGCCTTGTGGTTGAGAGCCCACTGGCCCATGTGGGAATCGAACGGGCAGCCTTCGGCGTTAGGAGCATGGAGTTCCAACTGCCTGAGCCACTGGGCCGGCCCCTAAAATAAAATTTCAAAAAAGGTGTAGGCCTCAGAGCACATTCAGAATGCTCAAAAGTGCTGCCCCATGCATGACTTCACCAGAAGTGCTTGTGGTGCTTTGGGCAAGAGAGCCCCAGGATCCTGAGGAGGAGGAGGCAATAGCTCAGCCTATCAACAGAAAGTGCATAGGATCCAGAGAAGCCACGTGGGTGCCCGGGTAAACAGAGATACCATCACAGCTCTGTTCCTTACTGACTGGGTGAATCTGGCTTATTTATTTAATTATTCTGTGTCTTAATTTCATCATTTAAAAACTGGGAAAGTAATAATACTTACTTCATAGAGTTTTTCCGTGACCAGCATAAATACACGTAAAACACTTATTACAATGCCTGGCACATGATACATACTCCCTAATTTTGCAATTTATTATTATTATTATTGTTGGTTTACTAGAAAACAAGAGATGGTACATAGCATGAGTGAGAATATTGAAAGAGCCCCCCCCCCCGCCCCAAAAGAGGGCATTTCCACAAACCTCAAGGATTCTGCTATGGGGACGTCCCCTCATCCACAACAAAAAAATACTTTGTCCAGGTATATCCCACCCCCTACCCATTATGATGTTCTTGCAAAATATGTTATTCTGCTTTTATCTCTCTTTTTTTAGCTATACCTCTACTGAAACCTTGTGGTTTCAATACTTAAAAGTAAGGATCACTGAACTATCAAAGAAGGGTGTATCCCAAGTTTCTGGAGTGTGACACACATAGTAGAAAGCAATCTTGGCCCCAATACTCTAGAGATATGTGAAGGAAATAGTATTAAGGCTAAACTACCAAGATCTGGCTAGAAATCCCTCAGTTCTGCCAAGGACTGGCCCTATAAGTGGGCTTTTGTGGTGTTTCTTCTTCCCACCCTCTCATAAATATTTTGAATCAGTTCTTGATAGAGTGTGGATTTTATCTTCTCAGGATCCAATCTCTTCACAAGCTTCTCTTGCCTGTAATTAGAGATAAGAAACAAATTCTGCACCCCAAACCAAAGAAAATGTAGAACAACATGGGTAATCTCTTTAATAGGCAGACAAGTTTGTGGTAGAAAGAAGGAGTCAGAGGGGAAGGAAGCAGGATCAGACAGACTGAACACAAAGCTCAAACACAGCTGAGACCTAGATGAAGAAGAAGCACGCTAGTTCCAGGAAGAAAACAAGGGAAGAGAGGCCTCTCCTTACCGGTTCCCATGTGCAATTCCAGGCATGTTAGCTGGAATTGCTCCCAACACAGGGCTTGAACCAGCCGCGCAACCTCAGGATCTCCCAGGGAGCAAGAAATCTGGAGGAACTTGTGATGGGCAAAAGATGAAATCTCATTAAAAACCTGTTTTGCAACACATGCCAAGCAGGATTTTGGTAAGCTTGGCGATTTGGGTAAGCTTGTGAAATAAGGAAACCACCTTATTTCCCTGAAAATGAGCAAATCAGCAAAAAAAAAAAAAAAAAAAAGAAGAAGAAGAAGAAGAAAGAGTATGTGGTCAGAGGAGGAAAAACATGCTTCTTACTTTTGGTCACATGTTATAAGAGCTCAGAGCAATCATCTTGAAGTTTTGAAGCTTCCCAAGAGAGAAGTTTCTTATTTTAGAGAAAATCTGACTACAGAAAGATGAGCAACAGGAACGTGTACCAAGAACTTTTCACAGGTATGCTGGGTTGTTTTACCTTTACTTTTGATTAGCATGCCAGCAATATACACAGAATTATGGGAAAAAATCCTTTCCCAGCATGTTACTTAGGTATAGATATCATTACTAGGGTCTGAGGGATCGAGAAACTAATTTTTTTCTTGAAAGTAACTCATTCAGAAATTTCACCATAGGCAGTGGTATTACATGGAGGTGGCATAACCTTTATTATCATATCAGCCAATAAGCCTTGTTCTCTACTGCTCACACCTTTCCACCTACACCCAGTGACTTAAGCAGCTCTTAAGAATCTGGGATCTAAAGATATATCTGTGCCCCCATGTTTGTTGCACCATTATTCACAACAGCCAAGATGTAGAAACAATCTAAGTGTCTAACAATGGATGAGTGGATAAAGAAAATGTGATATATATGTACAATAGAATATTATTCAGCCATAAAATATAAGGAAATCCTGACATTTGCAATAGCATGGATGGACCTTGAGGACATTATGCTAAGTGAAATAAGTCACACAGAGACAGACAAATACTGTATGATCTTGGTTATATGTGGAATCTTTTTTTTTTTTTTTTTTTTTTTTTATTAATTAATTTATTTATTAGTTTCAGGTGTACAAAACAAGGTAATACTTAGATGTTCATCATTTATATCCCTCATACTGTGAACCCCCCTCCCCCCATCCACTATCCCTCCGACCTCACACTGAACCATCACATTATATATATAAAATTATAGTTGGCATTCTCATATCTTTCTCTTGGAGTGAAGGAGACATTCCAGAACCTGGAGTTTCAGGATATGGCTGCCTTTTGTTTATTCCACCATGGACCTCCCTGTTTACCCAACAACTTGCTAGCTAACCTGTCTCAATGAAACCCTGTTTTCTAAAAACCCTCACAAGAAGGCCCCTTTCTACAAGTTCAGAAATGCCTTTGAAGGACTGGGGGTGGGGTTGGGGGTGCTGGGGCCGGGGCGGTGAGTGGAGCAATCGGGTCATCAGCCTTGATAAAGAAGCTCAATAGTTCTTCTGAGGCATGATAACACTTGTAATGTGACAAGATTATACGTCTGTTCTCAGAGTTAAGTTTATCTACTGCTGGAAAATTGTTTGATTTGGGTGCTGACCTATGTGCATGGAGACATAGTTCCCTCAGTTACGCTTCTGCAGTAGGTAGGCCCCAGGGAAACGGTGAAGTCAAAGACTGCTGTTCAAGACTACTGTTCGCTGCTGGGCCAGCCCTGACCTTCAAGGGCCAGGAGTTGTTGAGAAATTTTACATTATGAAGCAAGTAGCTTGAGGTGTATATGTGTGTTTCACTTTCTGCTTAGAGTCGGTGACCTTGGGAGGGTTGTGAGCTGATTGTTTTTTGTAGTGATACACAGAGTAGAGATAGACTTGATAACTGAGGGTTAGGGCTAGTTCTAATTACCTCAGCAGTTATTTGGTTCAGAGGCAAACTGAGGAAGAGGCCATGGGAATTGTTTGACATCAAGGCCAAACTCAGATAGGCTACGCCAGTTGTTCACAGAGTGTGGTCCCTAATATCAACATCACCTGGAAAGTTGGGGAAAATTCAAATTCTTAGGCCCTTCTTCAGACCAAATGAATCTAAAACTCTGGGGTTGGGACCCAGCAATCAGTGTTTTAAAAAGTCTTCCAGGTGATTCTGATTCACGCTCAAACTTGAGAATTGTTGGATTAAGTACTTCTCACATCTGGCTGCACACTTGAGGCATTTGTTTAAAACACAGAATCTGGTGCAGAGCCCAGGAAGTCCGTTTTTGTTGTTCCTGTTGTTGCTGTTGTTTGTTGTTTTTTAAGGAAGTCCCTGTTTTTAATCCCTAGATGATTCTGTTGCTCAGGTAGGATTGACAATCACAAATACATTATCTCCTTATGGACAAGTTACTCAGGACTATGCTGAGATTTTTGTCGTGGGCCTTCCATCCCCTTATCTGGAGTACAGATTAGAGTTTTAGGGTTAGATGGCATTTCCTGGCTCAACGCCTGTCTCTGAGGTGAAATCAAGGCCTAGGCAGAGAGTGATGCCTGTGTTTCTTGGTAGGGAAGCTACAATGTCTCTGGCTATTAGTCTCTTCTGTCTCTGTTCCCTTTGTCTTGAAGAAGCAATCAGCTGCTTACAGTATAGAGGCCTGAAATAAGAGGCTCTGTAGAAAGAGTGAATGGGAATGGTGGTTGCTAAAATACAGCTACTGTTAGTCTCTGACTCTTCTGTTTCAAACTAGGCATTTCTAGTTCCCTTAGTTCTTTTGTCATCTCCCAATTATTATCAGCTCCACTCGACACATAATCTGTGACATTGGGCCAGGCACTTCTTTTGCTTTCATTTTTCTATTTTAGAAGTGAGACTATGCCTGTCATCACCCAAAGTGTGAAGGGGCAGGCAGGGCTGAGGATAGGACCAACGAGGAGAGACGACTCATATTTGCCAATGTATAAAATGCACAAGATAATAAAAATACCTCCGTTACACAGTGAATTTTTTTTAAAGATTTTATTGGGGAAGGGGAACAGGACTTTATTGGGGAACAGTGTGTACTTCCAGGACTTTTTTCCAAGTCAAGTTGTTGTCCTTTCAATCTTAGTTGTGGAGGGCGCAGCTCTGCTCCAGGTCCAGTTGCCATTGCTAGTTGCAGTGGGAGCAGCCCACCATCCCTTGAACTGGCAACCTTGTGGTTGAGAGCCCACTGGCCCATGTGGGAATCGAACCGGCATGGAGTTCTAACTGTTTGAGCCACCGGGCCGGCCCCACAGTGAATTTTGTTTTTTGGGGGGTGGATAGAAGTCTGAACTCATCACACTTGTTTTAAAAGTGGTTTATAGGGTCGAAAAATTTTCATTCATGCAGATACTGAATCCTGGAGTAACAGTGAGATAATGTGAATTTCTGTTTGCAGCTGAGTTGATCCATTTTTTCACATCTCCTTTTCTTGGCTTCCTGTAATACTGTTGGTATATAGAAACAGGGTAATGTTCATATACATGTGGGGGAATGCATGTTGATCACAGGCAAATATGGTTACATCAATTGAGGGTCTATGTGCTAAACATTTTACTTACATCACTATATTTAATCCTTACAGTAATCCTGTGAGATTCTTACTGCTTTTTACAGAAGACTGAGTTGACATGATCTGACTTACTGAAGGAGATGCAATGTCAAGCAGAGGCAGGATTTGAACTCAGATATGTCTGATTTGAGGGAGATTTTGTTCTTTTACAATCACCAGACTTGCTGTCGGTTCCCTGACCCTCATAGTAAAACTGTTGTTTAAGAAGCCAACCAGGCTGAAGTGAGCTCTTACTGGTGGGTTTTGATACAGGGAAAGTATATAATGTGCTCCAGATGCCTCACTGAACTAAGGCTAAAATGTAGAATTTTCTGATTGTCTGCCAAACCAGAAAGTGCATATTATGGCCAAAAGATGAAGCAGTCCTTCTTTGCTACAGCAATGCCAACACTGACCAAGAAATCAAGAAAGGAGCTAGGATGTCCCTACCACTCTCTGGTTCTGAAATAGGGTCCTAACTTCAGATTGGCAAAAGGAGATCCCTGGAGAGCCATCCAAAAGGCAAACATGATACAAGCTCACATTATCAGGGACAGTATGTACCTAGAGTTAGGAAGTCAGGTTTCCTTTGGGCTATACTTTGGTCTAGGCTTTTTAAAGCTTCAGCTCTGGACAAAGTAAAGGGGGCAGAAAAGAGCAATCATAAATATGTTAACCAAAGAAGAGGTTCAGCCTGTATTAAAGAACAAAAGGCATTTATTTGAGCAAAAAGAGTTGCAACCCGGGAGACAGATTCAAGGAGCAACATACATTGTGCTCTGGAAAGAACAAAGAAAGGTAGGGTTAATAAAGGCAAAACCCACAAAGTGTTAATTCTTTCATGCAGATGAAGGATTGCCAGCTAGGTTAACAGGGATTGGCGAGTTCCAGTATGCAAACGAGGGGGAGAGAACCGCAAGGAGGAAGTAAAGTTTATTTGTGTCCACACAGCAGTTGTTTCAGGATGAGTGTAGCAACTTAAGGGCAGCCCTGCAAAATGAGGCACAAAATGTGCATAGGCCCCACTTCCTTAATAACCTCCTGACTCTATTTTAAGGGATTCTCTTAGCAATACTTATTCTATTTTATTTTCTCCATTATCAAATATATTTATTTTATTTATTTGAAAAGCATTTGTACAATTCTTTCTCTGTGCCCTGTGCTGGTACTTGGATATATTAACACATTTAGTCTTCATGTGGTAGGTATAATTATTATCCCAGTTTTACAGGTGAACAAATTGGGACTCTGAGAAATTAAATATTTGCCCAAAGTCAGAAAGTCAGTAAGTGGCTTGAACTGGCAACCTTGGATCAGAAGGTAATCCTTGTCCATCTGGCTCCAGTCCCCTTACTCTCAGTCACTATACTGTACTGCCTCTCAAGGTTGCCAGCAGAATTCTAAAACCATAGATTCAGAGTTAGAAAGGCCATTTAAAGGACTTTTAGTCCAACCTTCCAACCAATGCAAGAATCCCCTCTACACATTCTCTGCCCTGCTTGAACATTTACAGAGCCTGGAGCTTAGGATCTCAAAGGCAGCCCATTCCAACATGGACCAACTCTGATTATTGAGAAGTTTATTTTTAAAGTGAGCTGAAGAAGAGAATCAATTCAGCTCATGTTTTCTGAGCCCATATTATGCTTAAACTGCTCTATTTGTTATATACAAAGATAAGGAAGATATGGTGCCTGTCCCTTACAGATTCTTATGACAAACATGTATACGATGGCAGAAAGTGATACATGCTATAATATAAAGATGAGCTAGCTGCAGGAGTACAGAAGAAAGTGAAACTAATTCCAAAGATGGGAGTTAAGGAAGGTATCATAGAGATGGTAATAACTCAGCTCTATATTGAAGCTTGGGTAAGATTTCAACAAGCACAGCTGAAGCAGAAATATCAAATAAGCACAAAAATGCTCTCTTATGGCCACCTTTCAGATAGCTGACAACAGCCAGGTGATGCTTTGAGCCCGCTTTCCTCATGTCCCCTCGGCTGTTTTGCCTTTCATTTAGTGTTTAAGAGCTTGGGCTCTGGGTTTGGATCACATTTCTGCTAATTGTTACCAGGGCCACATTAGGACTTTTGTGGGCCCTAGGTACTTTTACCTTGTGGGCCCCTTCCTCTGTTGAAAAAAAAAAAAAACTATGAAAAATTAGACATTACAACTGTGTTGGTATAAAGACAAATATATTGACATTATACATTAAAACATTTCTTTCAGTTTAAAAGTTCATTTTTCTTCTGATTTAAAAAGAGACAATAAAAAATAAGACAAACAAAAGGATAATAACAAAAAGACAATAAAGCATTTCTAAAGATCCCTACAAGTATTGTGGGCCAAATGGATAAATCATCTCTGTTCTTTACCTTTAAACTCTCAGAGATGCAGATTTCTCATCCATAACGTGGGAATAATGCTATAGCACCTATATCATATGGTTGTGATAAGAATTAAGTGAGATCTTGCAGGACGTATGAGTACATTAGCACACTATAAATGGCACTAATAAATGTTAGCTATACATATGTAGGATGACCATATAATTTATCATCCAAAACAGAATACTTTTGAGAGTGGAAGGAGATAATAACTGAGTGGAATGACAGCAACAGGCATAAACTGGGACATAATAGTCACCTTATATATATAAATTGCTTTCCTGATCCTTCACCATGCTAATCACCCTCCTTTAGATACCCAGCCCATTTTGTCAATGGCTCATTTGAAATACGGTGAACAGAAAGATGGTAGGTATGGTCTAACCAGAGGAACAATATTTTATTCATTTATGAACTGCTTGAACAACTCTATAACATGGTTGGCTGGTGCATTGAACAAAATCTTTAGTTCTTTATAATTTCTTTTTATTTATTTATCTTTTTTATTAGTTTCAGGTGCACAAGACAAAGTAATACTTAGACGTTTATCATTTATATCCCTCACACTGTGTGGGGATCAATTATCCCTCTGACATTGCACAGAGCCTTTATATTTCCACTGTCTCTATTCCTAATGCTGTACTCCGCTTCTTGTAAGTATATACACACAAACACACTCACATATATACAAACTTGTAGTTGACATTCATTATTGTTCAGCTTCAGCTTCAGGTGTACAGTGCAGTAATCAGGCATCTACATCATCCCTGAGGTGGTCTACCTAACGAGATAAGTGTCCATCGGATACCCTACAAAATCTTTACAACATTATTGATTACATTCCCCAAATTAATTTTCAAAACCTCGCGGCCATCTTGTGGTTACTGACTGTTTTCTAATGCCCTCACCTTCCCCCTTATCCCCACCCTCCTCCCATCTAGCAACCCTCCGTTTTTCTCTATGTCTCCAAAACAGTTTCTGATTAGTTCATTCACTTATGATTTTCTTTAGATTCTACATATAAGTGAGATCATATGGTATTTGTCTTTCTCTGTCTGACTTATTTCACTTAACATAATGTTCTCTAGGTCCATCCATGTTGTTGCAAGTGGTAAGATTTCTTTCTTCTTTATGGTTGCGTAATAATCCATTGTATAAATGTACCACAGTTTCTTAATCCAGTCATCTACCGATGGGCATTTCAGTTGTTTCCATGTCTTGGCTATTGTGTATAGTGCTGCTATAAACATAGGAGTGCATAAAGTTTTTTGAATTAGAGTTTTGGATTTCTCTGGATAGATACCTAGGAGTGGAATTGCTGATCATAAGGGAGTTCCATTTTCAGATTTTTGACATACCTCCATACTGTTTTCCATAATGGCTGCACCAATCTGCAATCCCACCAAAAGTTCCAGTATGCAAACGAGGGGGAGAGTGCACAAGGATTCCCTTTTCTCCACATCCACGCCAGAACTTGTTGTTAGTTGATTTATTGATGATAGCCATTTTGACTGGGGTGAGGTGGTATCTCATTGTGATTTTCATTTGCATTTCTCTAATGATTAGTGAGTTTGAGCATTTTTTCATATATCTGTTTGCCATCTGTATGTCCTTTTTAGAAATATGTCTCTTCATGTCCTCTGTCCATTTTTTAATTGGGTTGTTTCTTTTTTTTTGGAGTTGAGTTGAGTGAGTTTTTTTTATAAATCTGTGATATTAACCCCTTATCAGATATATCATTGGCAAATACCTTGTCCCATTCAGTAGGATCCCTTTTTGTTTTATTGATGGTTTCCTTTGTTGTGAAAAAAACTTCTCAGTTTGATGTAATCCCACATGTTTATTTTTTCTCTTACTTCCCTCCCGCGAGGGGATATATCACTGAAAATCTTACTCCGGGTAATGTCCATGAAATTTCTTCCTATATTTTCTTCTAGGAATTTTATGGTTTCAGATCTGACATTTAAGTCTTTAAGCCATTTTGAATTTATTTTTGTATATGGTATAAGGAGGTGGTCCAGCTTAATTTTTTTGCATGTGTCTGTCCAGGTTTCCCAGCACCATTTATTGAATAGACTTTCTTTACCCCACCGTACATTCTTGCTTCCATTGTCATAGATTAAATGGCCATATAGGCATGGATTTATTTCTGGACTCTCTATTCTGTTCCATTGATCTATGTGTCTGTTTTTATGCCAGTACCATGCTGTTTTGATTACTGTAGCCTTGTACTACAATTTGATATCAGGTATCGTTATACCTCCCATTTTATTCTTATTCCTCAAGATTGCTGAGGCTATCTGGGGTCTTTAATGGTCCCATATAAATTTTAGGATTATGTGTTCTATTTCTGTGAAAACGCCATTGGTAGTTTGATGGGAATTGCGTTGAATACGTATATTGCCTTAGGCAGTATGGACATTTTAACTATATTAATTCTTCCTATCCATGAACATGGTATGTGTTTCCGTCTATTTGTATCTTCTTTCATTTCTTTCTTCAGTGTCTTATAATTTTCTGAGTACAAAACTTTTACTTCTTTGGTTAAATTTATTCCCAGGTATTTTATAGTCTTTGAAGCAATTGTAAATGGGATTTTTAAAAATTTCTCCTTCTGATGTTTTATTATAATTGGTGTATTCAAATGCAACTAATTTCTGAATATTAATTTTGTATACTGCTACTTTACTAAATTCATCTATCAGCTCTAATAGTTTCTTGGTGGAGTCTTTAGGGTTCTCTCTATATAGTATCATGTCATCTGCATATAATGATAATTTTACTTCCTCCTTACCAATTTGGATGCCTTTTGTTTCTTTCCTTGTCTGATTGCTGTGGCTAGAACTTCCAGCACTATGTTGAATGGAAGTGGAGAAAGTGGGCAACCTTCCCTTGTTCCTGATCTTGAGGGGAATGGTTTTAGCTTTTCCCCATTGAGTATGATGTTTACTGTGGGTTTATCATATACGGCCTTTATTATGTTAAGATATGATCCCTCTATTCCCACTTTCTTAAGGGTTTTTATCATAAATGGCTGCTGGATTTTATCAAATGTTTTTCCTGCATCTATTGATATGATCATGTGATTTTTATTTTTCATTTTGTTAATGTGGTGTATCACATTAATTGATTTGCGGATGTTGAACCACCCTTGCATACCAGGGATGAATCCCACTTGATCATGGTGTATGATCTTTTTAATGTATTGCTGAATTCTGTTCGCTAATGTTTTGTTGAGGATAGTTGCATCCATGTTCATTAGAGATATCGGCCTGTAATTTTCTTTTTTTGTGGTGTCTTTGTCTGCTTTTGGGATCAGGGTGATAGTGGTTTCATAAAAAGTGTTTGGCAGTCTTCCCTCCTTCTGGGTTTTTTGGAAGAGCTTGAGGAGAATAGGTGATAATTCTTTTTTGAACGTTTTGTAAAATTCACCTCTAAAGGCATCTGGTCCTGGGCTTTTCTTTGTTGGGAGATTGTTGATTACTGATTCAATTTCCCTGGTGGTAATAGTCTACTCAGGTTTCCTGTTTCTTCTTGAGTTAGCCTTGGAAGGTTGTATGCCTCTAGAAAATTGACCATTTCTTCCAGATTGTCAAATTTGTTGGCATATAGTTGCTCATAGTAATTTCTTAATGTTTTGTATTTCTGCGGTGTCTGTTGTCACTTCTCCTCTTTCATTTCTGATTTTATTAATTTGGGTCCTCTCTCTCTTTATTTAATGAGTCTGGCTAAAGGTTTGTCAATTTTGTTTATCTTCTCTAAGTACTAACTCTTGGATTCATTGATCTTTTGTGTGGTTTTTCTTCTTTCTATTTCATTTATTTCCTCTCCGATCTTTATTATCTCATTCCTTGTACTCCCTTTAGGCTTATTTTGCTGTTCATTTTCCAGGTCCCTTAAGTGTGAAGATAAACTGTTGGTTAGTGATTTTCCTTGTTTCTCTAGGTAGGTCTGCAATGCTATGAATTTCCCTCTTAGGACTGCTTTCGCTGCATCCCATAGATTTTGGGTCATCTTGTTTTCATTTTTGTTTGTCTCAAGATATCTTTAGATTTCTTCTTTGATCTCCTGGTTGACCCATTCATTATTTAGTAACATATTATTCAGCCTCCATGAATTGGTGTGTTTTCCAGTGGTTTTCTAGTAGTTGATTTCTAATTTCATAGAAGACAATTTATATGATTTCAATTTTCTTAAATTTACCAAGACTTGTTTTGTGGCCTAACATGTGGTTTATCTTGGAAAATGTTCCATGTGCGCTTGAGAAGAAAGTATATTCTGCAGCTTTGGGGTGAAATGCTCTGAGAATATCTATGAAATCCAAGTGGTCCAATGTGTCAGTTAAGGCCATTGTTTCCATATTGATTTTCTGTCTGGAAGACCTGTCCCTTGTTGTCAGAGGTGTGTTGAAGTTCCCTACAATGATAGTGTTATTGTTGATCTCTGTCTTTATGTCAGTCAATATCTCTTTTATATATTTAGGTGCTCCTAGGTTGGGGGCATAGATGTTTACTAGCGTTATGTCCTCTTGTCGGATCGATCCCTTTATTAATATATAGTGCCCATCTTTGTCTTTTAATATGTTCTTCATTTTAAAGTGTATTTTGTCAGATATAAGTATTGCAACTCCAGCTTTTTTCTCATTTCCATTTGCATGAAATAGCTTACACCAACCCTTCACTTTCAGCCTGTGTGTGTCTTTTGATCTGAGGTGAGTCTCTTGTATACAGCATATAGAAGGGTCTTCCTTTCTTATCCACTCAGCCACCCTATGTCTCTTGATTGGAGCATTTAATCCATTTGCATTTAAAGTGATTATTACTATGTACATAGTTATTGCCATTTTTAAATTTGTAGTTAGATTGTTTTCATCTTTCTGTTATTTACAGAAGTCCTTTTAGTATTTCTTACAATGCTGGCTTGGTGGTAATAAATTTCTTTAGCGTATTCTTTTCTGGGAAGCTCTTAATCTCTCCATCAACCTTAAATGATAGCGTTGCTGGATAAAGCAATCTAGGTTGTAGGTCTTTGTTTTCCTTCACTTTGAGTATCTCTTGACACTACCTCCTGGCCCTCAATGTTTATGTATAAAAGTCATTTGATAGTCTTATGTGAGTTCCCTTGTTTGTAACCCTCTGTCTTTCTCTTGCTGCTTTTAGGATTCTCTTTTTGTCTTTAACCTTTGCCATTTTAACTATAATGTGTCTTGGTGTGGACCTGTTTGGGTTTATCCTGCTTGGAACTCTTTGCACTTCCTTGGGTTGTAGGTTGGTTTCCTTCATCAGGTTAGGAAGTTTTCGGACATTATTACTTCAAATGTGTTTTCTTTTTTTATTATTAAATTTATTGGGGTGACAATTGTTAGTAAATTTACATAGATTTCAGGTGTACAATTCTGTATTACATCATCTGTAAATCCCATTGTGTGTTCACCACCCAGAGGCAGTTCTCCTTCCATCACCATATATTTGATCCCCCTTACCCTCATCACCCACCCCCCACCCCCTTACCCTCTGACAACCACTAAATTATTGTCTGAGTCCATGTGTTTTTTTTTCTCATTTGTTTGTCTTGTTCTTTTGTTGTTTTTGGTTTATATACCACATATCAGTGAAATTATAGGGTTCTCTGCTTTTTCTGTCTGACTTATTTCGCTTAGCATTATACCCTCAAGATCCATCCATGTTGTCACAAATTGTCCTATATCATCTTTCCTTAACGGCGAATAGTATTCCGTTGTGTATATATGCCACAACTTCTTTATCCATTCATCTATCGAAGGACATTTTGGTTGTTTCCATGTCTTGGCCACCGTAAACAAAGCTGCAATGAACATTGGAGTACATGTGTCTCTATAGAGAAATGCTTTTATATTTTTGGGGTAGATACCCAGGAGAGCGATTGCTGGGTCATATGGTAATTCTATTCGTAATTTCTTGAGGAACCTCCACACTGCCTTCCATAGCGGCTGCACCAGTCTGCATTCCCACCAACAGTGTATGAGAGTTCCTTTTTCTCCACAGCCTCTCCAACACTTGTTACTATTTGTCGTGTTGATGAAAGCCATTCTGACTTGGGTGAGGTGATATCTCATTGTGGTTTTTATTTGCATTTCTCTGATGATTAGCGATGTTGAGCATTTTTTCATATGTCTATTTGCCATTTGTATATCCTCTTTGGAGAAATGTCTCTTTAGGTCCTCTGTCCATTTTTCAATTGGGTTGTTTGTTTTTTTGTTGTTGAGTTTCATGAGTTCCTTGTATATTTTGGATATTAGCCCCTTATCAGAGGCACTGTTTGCAAAAATCTTCTCCCATTCAGTTTGTTGCCTCATTATTTTGTAAATAGTTTCTTTTGCTGTGCAGAAGCTTTTCAGTTTCATATAGTCCCATTCGTTTATTTTAGCTTTTACTTCCATTCCCTTTGGAGTCAAATTCATAAAATTCTCTTTAAACCCAAGGTCCATAAGTTTAGTACCTATGTTTTCTTCAATGCAGTTTATTGTGTCAGGTCTTATGCTTAAGTGTTTGATCCATTTTGAATTAATTTTGGTACATGGTGACAGATAGCAGTCCAATTTCCTTCTTTTACACGTAGTTATCCAATTCTGCCAGCACCGTTTATTTAAGAGGCTCTCTTTCTTCCATTGTATGTTTTTAGCTTCTTTGTCAAAAATTATCTGTCCATATTTATATGGTTTTATTTCTGGATTCTCAATTCAATTCCATTGGTCTATGTGTCTGTTTTTCTGCCAATACCAAGCTGTTTTGATTACTGTAGCCCTGTAGTACAAACATAATCAGGGAGTGTGATACCTCCTGTATTGTTCTTTTTTTTTTTATATTGCTTTGGCTATTTGGGGTCTTTTGTGGTTCCAAACAAATCTGATGATTTGTTGTTCTATTTCTTTAAAGATGCCATTGGGATTTTGATGGGGATTGCATTAAATCTGTATATGGCTTTGGGTAATATGGCCATTTTAACTATGTTGATTCTTCCAATCCATGAGCACGGAATGTCTTTACATTTCTTTCTGTCTTCTTCAATTTCTTTCAAAAATATCTTATAGTTTTCAGCATATAAATCCTTCACATCCTTGGTTACGTTTATTCCTAGGTATTTTATTCTTTTTGCTGCAATTGCAACAGGAATTGTTTTTTGTGTTTCTTTTTCTGAGAGTTCATTGTTGGTATATAGGAAAGCAATGGACTTTTGTACGTTGATTTTGTAGCCAGCAACTTTACTGTATTCATTGATTGTTTCTAACAGCTTTTTGGTGGAGTCTTTAGGGTTTTCTATATATAGCATCATGTCATCCACAAAGAGTGACAATTTAACTTCTTCATTCCCAATTTGGATGCCTTTTATTTCTTTCTCTTGCCTGATTGCTCTGGCAAGGACTTCCAACACTATGTTGAAAAGCAGAGGTGATAGGGGACAACCTTGTCGTGTTCCTGAACGTAGAGCAAAGGGCTTCAGCTCTTCACCATTAATTATGAGATTAGCTGAGGACTTGTCGTATGTGGCCTTTATTATGTTGAGGTATTTTTTTCTATACCAATTTTATTAAGTGTTTTAATCATAAATGGATGTTGTATCTTATCAAATGCTTTTTCTGCATCAATTGATAGAATCATATGAGTTTTGTCCTTCATTTTGTTTATGTGATGTATCACATTGATGGATTTGCAAATGTTGAACCATCTTTGTGCCCTGGGGATGAAACCCACTTTGTCGTGATGAATAATCTTTTCAATGCATTGTTGTATTTGATTTGCTAGAATTTTGTATAGGATTTTTGCATGTGTATTCATCAGAGATATTGGTCTGTAGTTTTCTTTTTTTGTGTTGTCCTTACTAGGTTTTGGTATCAGGGTAATGTTGGCCTCATAAAATGAGTTAGGGAGTACTGTCTCTTCTTCAATTTTTTGGAAGAGTTTGAGCAGGTTTGGTATTAGATCCTTTTGGATGTTTGGTAGAATTCACTAGTGAAGCCATCTGGTCCAGGTCTTGTGATTTTGGGAAGGTTTTTGATGACTGATTCAATTTCGTTACTGGTGATTGGCCTTTTTAGGTTTTCCAGTTCTTCATGGTTCAGCCTTGGAAGGCTCTATGTTTCTAAGAACTTGTCCATTTCTTCTAAGTTATTGAATTTGGTGACATATAGTTCTTCATAGTATTCTTGGATAATCCTTTGTATTTCTGTGGTGTCCGTGATAACTTCCCTTTTTTCATTTCTGATTTTGTTAATTAGTGTCTTCTCTCTTTTTATCTTAGTGAGTCTAGCCAAGCTCTTTGTCACATTAATTTTTTCTATTGTCTTTTTTTCTCTATTTCATTTAGTTCTGCTCTGATTTTTGTTATCTTCTTTCTTCTGCAGACCTTGGGTTTCGCTTGTTCTTCTTTTTCTCGTTCTTTCAGGTGTAACATGAGGTTATTTATTTGGAATTTTTCTTGTTTCTTGAGATAGGCCTGTAATCATATAAATTTCCCTCTTAAAACTGCTTTCGCGGCATCCCAAAAATTTTGGTAGGATGTATTTTCATTGTCATTTGTTTCTATGTATCTTTTGATCTCTCCTGTAATTTCTTCTTTGACCCAGTTGTTCTTTAAAAGTATGTTGTTTAATGTCCATGTATTTGTGGGTTTTTTTGCTTTCTTTTTGCAATTGATATTCAATTTCAAAGCCTTGTGATCAGAGAATATGCTTGGTATGATGTCAATCTTGTTAAATTTGCTGAGGCTGATTTTATGTCCCAATATATGGTCTATCCTTGAGAATGTTCCATGTACACTAGAAAAGAATGTATAGTCTGATGTTTTAGGATGAAGTATTCTATATATGTCAATTATGTCCATTTCATCTAATGTGTCATTTAGGGCTACTATTTCGTTATCTTCTGTTTGGATGATCTATCCATTGCTGTCAATGGTGTATTTAAGTCTCCTAGTATAATTGTGTTTTGGTCAATTTCTCCCTTTAGTTCTGTTAGTAGTTGCTTGGTATATTTCGGTGCTCCCTGATTGGGGGCATAAATATTGATGACTGTTATGTCTTGTTGTTGTATAATCCCCTTTACCATTATGAAATGTCCATCTTTGTCTCTTGTTATCTTTTTCACCCTGAAGTCTGTTTCATCAGATATCTTTATGGCTACACCTGATTTTCACTGGGTACCATTTGCTGGGAGTGTCAATTTCCACCCTTTCACTTTGAGTCTATGCTTGTCCTTGTAGCTGAGATGTGTCTCTTGGAGACAGCACATGGTTGGGTTTACTTTTTTGATCCAATCTGCTACTGTGAGTTCAGTCCATTTACATTTAGGGTGATTATTGATATGTTAGGATTTCTTGTCATTCTACCTTTAGTTTTCTGGTAAGGCTGTGTGTACATTGTTTCTTTGCCTTGTTGTTATTGTCTATTATTTCTGTGTGGTGGTATTCTATGATGTTTCCCTCTGTTTCTTCTTTTATTATAGTATATATTTCAGTTCTGGATGTTTTTTGAGAGGTTACCCTTAAGTTTATGTAAAAGAAAGTTTGATGTTTAGAGTATTCCAGTTTCTTCAGCACGCTTACTTTGTCTATTCCCATATTCCAGTTGAGGCTTTTACTCTCCCCCTTTTTATGCTTTGGTTGCCACAAGTTGTCTCTGTTGATGGTTGTCTAATAGCCTCCTTTAGTATTTCTTGTAGTGCAGGTCGTGTACTAGAAAATTCCCTCAGCTTCTGGATGTCTGGAAAGGTCTTTATTCCTCCTTCATATCTAAAGGAGATCTTTGCTGGATATATTATTCTTGGCTCATAATTTCTCTCTTTCAATAGTTTGAATATTTGGTTCCCTTCCCTCCTAGCTTGTAGATTTTCTGCTGAAAAATCTGATGATAATCTAATGGGATTTCCTTTCTAAGTTACCCTCTTTTTTTCCCTGGCTGCCTTGAGGATTCTTTCTTTGTCATTGATTTTAGACAGCTTCAATACATTGTGCCTTGGTGAAGGCCTTTTGGGATTGAGGTAATTAGGTGTTCTATTTGCTTCTTGGATTCGAGGATCCAGTTCTTTCCACAAGTTTTGGAAGTTCTCATCGACGATTTGTTTGAATATATTCTCTGTTTCCTTTTCTCTTTCTTCTCCTTCTGGGATGCCCATTATTCTTATATTGCTCTTTCTGATGGAGTCAGAAAGTTCTTGTAGAGTTCTTTCATTTCTTTTAATTCTCAAGTCTCTTTCTTCTTCTATCTGTGTAAATCCAGGTTCCTATCTTCGATGTCACTGATTCTTTTCTCCATCTGGTCAACTCTACTACCTAAGCTGGATATTTTATTGTTAATTTCTTGTATTGAGTTCTTAATCTCCAGAAATTCTATTTGGTTTTTTTTCAGAATTTCAATCTTTTTTGTAAAATGTTCATGTTGTTCTTTGATTGTGTTTCTGAGTTCATTAAACTGCCTTTCTGTGTTTTCTTGCATCTCGTTCAGTTTTTTTCAGAATTCTCTGTCATTTAAGTCACATATTTCCATATCTCTAAGTTCCTTTTCTGGAGACTTTTCACTTTCTTTCTGAGCTTTCTTGTTGTCTTGGTTATTCATGGCAATCACTGATTTACTATTTCTCTTCCTAGACATCTACAGGAGTGACTTCTGCAACAGGTTGATAGGTATGCGAAGAGCTTTTGAAGTTCCAAAGCTCTTTCTTCACCAGATTCAGAGCCTGTATGTTTCAGCAGTTCTGTTTACTGTTGCAGGGATCCGCCCAGATAGGTGCGGCCAGGGGCGGTGTGAGTTGTGAGAGGTGGCCCAGAGCAATGGTGGCGACCACCACCACAGCCAGTCCTGCTTCTACAGCTCCCTCCCCTTTGCCGGAACTGGTTGAGCTGCAAATCTGTGTGTGCAGTCCACAGTTCTCAGAGCAGTAAATATTCTGTCCTTTGATCTGACACTGCTACTTTATCGCTTCTAGCACCGGGCAGGTAGGGGCGGTGCGAGGTCTGGGAGGGTAGGCAGGGGGCGTCTAGTCTCCGTGCCTAAGGTTTCCGTTCTCCGCTTGGCAGTGAGGGCTTAAACCCCCGATTTCAGCCCTCTTCCCTCAGTCTTTGCTCCGTGACGTCTCTGCCGTGAGCGTTGGGTTCAGCAGTGTTATATGCTGACCCCTCAGCCCTGTGGGCCGTAAGCAGGGCCCTAGCAGTCCGAGTCCTTCCCTGTCCCACAACTGCAGTAGTTCCGGGAGCAGCGAGCTCCGAGCACTGAGCTAGGTCTGCGTCCTGCACCTGCGCGGCTCCGTCTCCACACTTCTCCTATCCCTCCTCTCCGGCTCACGCGATTCACCCACCTGGAGGTGAATTCAGTAGTGGGCCTCTTCGTCTTGCCTGTCTGCTGTGCAGGGAGTCCTTTGTGGAGTTATTGTTGTCCGATTCATTGTAAATTCCAGGGTAGCGCTACAGAGGCTCACCTCACGCCGCCATTTTTTCTCCAACAACCTCAAATGTGTTTTCAATCCCTTGCTTCCTCTCTTCACCTTCCGGTATTCCTATCATGCGCATGTTTTTGCGTTTGATGTTATACCAGTGGTCTCTTAAACCATCTTCGGTGTTTTTTATTGTTTTTTCTTTCTGTTGTTCTGTGTGTGTGATCTCTGCTAACTTGTTTTCTAACTCGCTGATTCGATCCTCTCCTTTATCTAACCTGCTGGTAATTTCTTCAAGTGAGTTCTTAATTTCGGTAATTGTGTTCTTTAGTTCTAACTGGTTCTTATGATTTCTACATCCTTCTTTATGTCATCTCTAAACTCCTTAAACGTTCTTATTACCAGTGTTCTGAACTCTGTCTCTGATAGGTTGGTTACGTCTGTTTCATTTGGTTCCATTTCTGGTGGTTACTTCTGTTCTTTTATTTGGGACATGTTTCTTTGTTTCTTCATTCTGGCTGACTCTCTGTGTTTGCTCTGATGTGTTAGGTAGATCCCTTAGAGTTCTGAGTTCTTGCTGGGTTATCTAATGTAGTATATTTTCTTTATATTTGACCTGCACTACTTCCTTTTTCTCCTCTGTGTGTGCTCCACAGGTAACTCTTGTGTTGTGTATATTGTCCTGTTAAAAAAGATCTTTAATTGCTTTTAAATTGAGAGTAGGTGGGGTTAAGTCAGCCTAGTCAGTCCTAGGCCTGCTAGTTGTGAGACTTGGCTCTGCCCACTGCAGGGTGTTCTGTTGCATGAGGTGTTAAGGTCTAGAATCGACCACCCCTCAATTGGACAGAGGACACGCGATAATGCAAGTCACACAGCGAGGTTTATTTCCAGCTAGCTGGGGTCCGAGTATCTGCCCGACGCAGCAGGTTTCAACAAGGACCTCGAGCACTCAAAGCCAAGGGTTTATATAGCCTCTTTAAGGCATCCAGTAATTTTCCATAGCTTCAAGGAGTATACATATCATGGGCTTGTATCACATTCTGGGGATTTGACAAGATAAGCTGGTTTGTACCCCACCCAATCGGCAGTTAACAAGATAAGCTCTTTTCAAACAGGACATCTGGTCTACACCCTGTTAAGGTCATCCAGAAAATGGCTTCCTTTCTTATGCTAACCTACTCTTACAGAGGGTTGACCACTTAAATGTTGTTTGGCTTCTATGGGCTCTTGTGCCTGTAGAGAATTCCCTCTGGATATGTGACTTGTAGGTCAAACATGGTAGTACTCTGGTTTGGTCTGGAGTTGGCCTCTGGGTGTATTGAATCTTGTGCCTCTTAAGCTGGGCCCTGGTAGGGCAATTTCAGAACAAAGCAAATCACCAAGGACAACAACAACAACAACAACAACAACAACGAAGAAAAAAATCAAATACATTCACGTGTAAAAAAACCCGACAACCTCCACTCAACACAGGTAAAGATATCAAAGGTATAAAGACAAAACAAAACAGAATAAAAGCAGCTCCAGTCTTGGCTTAAGCCCACCAAGTAATCGTCATGTTGTCCTATGCTGTACCAAAGAGTCCTCTGTGTATTGTGCAGGCAGAGCCGGTCACCTGATGCCTAGAGTGACTTTGGGACTGCAGATTTAGATGTGTGGGGCTGAGGGGTCTGGATGGTAGTTTCTACAAAGTCAGTGCAGTTTCTGCCCTTGCCTGCACATATGCACACTGAGAGTAGCACCACCAGCCCTGTGCCCAGTTCTCTTGAGTATTAGGTCACTTCTTCCTGTGTGTGTGTGTGTGTGTGTGTGTGTGTGTGTGTGTGTGGCGGGTGGGTGATTTCTGAGCTGCTGAAAGCCCTGAGCTGCGTCTGCTGCCTACTGCTGATCCCTGGGTGTGCCTCTGCAGTTGTAATTGCCCTGCCCTAGGCAGGCCAGAAAGGGTGGGGGCTGGGGATAAAGGGATCTTCTCTCTCCCAGCCCAGCCGTGTCACACTCTTCTTACAGGCCAGAAAAGGTGGTGGCTGGGGGTGGAGGAGTCTCTTCTCTCCTAGTCCAGCAAAAATCACACTCTTTCCAGCCTCTTCCCTGGGTGAGAGCTGCATGCCGGTCTTCCCAGAGTCTGAGCACTAAGGCGCCTCTGTAGTGTGACACTACTTCTCAGTTCAGGGTCCAGTTTAAGTGTCTGGAAGGCCGGGGATAAGATTGGAAGGGGGGGAGCAGGTATGGAGTTTGTGTCCTTTGTCAGAACTAGGGTTCAGCTGGAGGTGTCAGCTGAGGTTATTGCCTCAAATGCTGGATATGTTGCCTCCTTGGTGGTAGAGATCAGCTGTGGGATGCAGGGAAAGAACCCACCTCCTGGCTTTTGTGGTCTCTGTTCCGTCCTGGGATCCCCTGCATCTCTGCATCTGCGGATGCCGGCCACATTTCCTCCACCACAGATGCGGGCTGCGTTTCCACAGCCGCAGATGTGGGCTGTGTCTCCACAGCCTTGGATGCAGGCTGTGTCTCCACTCCACTCACTTCCCTCTTTCCCTGGTCGCCCAGTTTTCCTACCTTCAAGTAATCCTTGCACAAGTCTCTTAGCTTTTCTGCATGATGAGCAGAGAGTCCTTTGATAGGTTATAGATGTCCCGTTTGTGATAAGATCCCGAGGAGAACTCAAAGAATGCCCCCCGCTGCCGCCATTCCTATGACGTCTCTCCTATAATTTCTTAAAGATTACCAACAGTATATATTTTCAAAATTATATCTATTAAGTCTTTTAATACCTTAGAATGTTACTTATCTGGGCTCAGAGACTTCAACTCCTATAAAATTTTGTTTGTTTATTCCTGTATTAGAGCATTTACATCCATGTAGCATAACTTCCTTGTGTATAAGTATGTGAATCCACCTCTCTGTCAATTATTGTTCAAGGGCAGGGACCATGACCTATACATCTTGTTGATATGAGCATCACCTAGCACAGTATCTGAAACAAAGTAGGTACTCAACAAATATTGTAGGAAACAAATTCACATATGAATGCATGAATTTAAAACAACTATATATTCTCTTATCAATACCTCAACTATCTTGGCCTTCACCACCCTGTTAGCCATATTTGTTCTGTCCCCTCCAAATTGGAAATGTTGATAGTTGTTTTAACTTGGAAGCTATGAATAAAATATAGTTGAGTAGTCTGGGTTTCTCTTTGTTATCTTATGTGCATTATCTTATATCTAGGGTGGCCAGATGTTGCAGTCTGCTGCAGCTCTATTCATGCTTTTTATGTTTGCTGCCCCTTTCACTCTCAAAAGTGTCGTGATTTGGTTGATAAATTATGTATGGTCATTCATCTTATGACAACTTCCTTTTCCTTTTTCTTTAGAACATAACCTTAGAAGTCCTTCTTGTTGTCTCTAGTATGTCTTATTTTTATAGACATGTACATTTTTACATTTGTCCTAGGTAATGTGTGTTACAGTTTCTGTTCCAGAAAAGCCAAATAAAAAGGGATAGGTTTAAACTGCAGAGTGTAAAGCTTGGAAGATCAGGATTTGGAGGAACCATTAAACAAATACTTGTATAAACTACTGAGTGGATTGTGGACTCTCCTGTGGAGACTGTGACAAACAGGCTCAGCATTCTTTTGTTTCGTACTAGGCATAGGCCTGCTTTAAGGTCTTGATGACCTTTGGAAGTCTGTCCCAGCCCTGAGATTCTCTACTTTTTAAGGCTAGATTAGCAATAAAGGTCTTTGGGTTACATTTGGGGCTAGGATCAATGGATCCCAGGATAGATAAAGCCACAGGGCAAGAAAATCTCTGTTAGGAAAGGAGAAGGTAGATGGTAGTCTAGGTACCTCTTAGTGGAATTTTCGGATCCATCATTCTCAAGCTGGGGTTTGCAACCGCATCTACAGAAGTCAAGGGCAGTGGAAGACTATGCCCTATTCTGCTCGAGTCACACTTCTATTCTTCACTTTGCCACCTAAGAGTTGCTGGTCTAGCTCCTGGGATGGAAAAAGCCAGAGTGTCCAAAGCCCCTGGTGCTCTAAAAGCTCCCTAGTAACTGGGAACTAAGTAAATGACAGTTTTCAGAATAAGCCTGTTGCATAACTTTGTTATTTAAGGTCAGGCCTTTCCAGTATTAGTGAAGTACTGCTCCCCTGCCCAACCCTCATGACACCCCCACCTTCATTTCCAACCCCACGCAGCACTATTTTTTGTTGTGCAAGTAAAATTCTGCCTTGGTGAACTACACAGTAGCTTCCAGTTCCCCTCTTGGGTTTTGCTAAAATAGCTCAGGAATTTAAACATGGTTCAAATCCCCTGGCAGGGTCAAGAGGATCTCTGTAGCTACCTCAGCAATACAGAACATTTCTTTCCCTGCCCCTCTCCACTTGGTTCCATGGCCTCTCAGTTCAGTCGTGCTTTCCTCCAGGAGCACAAGGAACTCCAGCTGGTGCGTAACATACCAGGAGGTTGTGGGCTGACCAGGAGCCTGATGGCTCAGTGCCCAGCAACAAACTTTTGGCCTGACTATCCAATATCTGTTTGGTAGATATTGGGCCACTGATTGAATTCTAGGTTGCAGATGAGGAAACTGAGGCTGATAACTTGAGCATAGCTGGTAAGTGACAGAGCTGGGACATAAAGCCAGGTTTTGCAGACTTCAAAGCTGAGCCTGCTTCAGGTCTAGTTAGCCCAAGAATGTCCCATCCCTTTTCCTTACTTTCCAGGAATGGATGGTTTGAAAAGATCAGGTGCTCCCTGTAGGATTTTTCACTGGGTTTTAGAGAATGCAAAGGCTTCACGCTTCTTTGAGTTCAGGCAATGTGCAATCCATCAATAATCCTGCCTGTTGAGAGATGCAATGGTGAACGACTTATATCAGGCCTGTGTAACCTGTTAAAATTTAGGTCCCCTTGTGGTACAGTCTTGGTGCAGAATCAAAACACAAATCCAACTTCAAAAGATTTTTCTTAAAGCGAAACTTTTCTGTTGATTTTCTTAAAGGGGCAATGCAGGGTTTTACATAGCATGTCAAACAGTAATGCTTGATAAAATTCCTCTTCTCTTGTCCATCTCCTTAAAAAATCCACAGCCACAATTCAAATCTCTCTCTTCCCCCCACCCCACCTCCCAGCCATTCTTACTCTTTCTTTCTCACTCCATGATGCTCTCTCTACTTCTTCCTTCTCAACACACCTAAAATTTTGTTCTCTTTGCCTTCAGAGTTCTGGGACAGTGTAACCCCCTGGGCCATCTAATCTGGTTTCTTGCTCTGGATGTTTTTCTCCTGCAGGGAGGACCCCCACCCTCATGCCCAATTCTGGTGAATTCTAAATTCTGGTCTCCTTCTTGTTAAATCTGGATGCTGTAACACCTATTGGAAAAATATTAAAACAAAAATTTTTAATCTATTTTTCAGTGAAGAATTTGCTATTCAGGCAGTCCACGGCATATAACATTTTGGGGGAAGATGTTCTAGGTTGAAGTGATGTAGATCAAACTTTATTTTCTTATTAAAACAGGTTTAGAAATAAGGGGTTACATTTTAAACTGAATGCTTGATGCCAATTTTTTTTCATTAAAATGACCATAAATGTCATATTTAATCAAATGCTAAATCGTATGCTTGTAGACTACATTTTATATTTATGGTAAAAATACATTCTGAATTTTTAAAGTTAGTTCCAATGAAAAATGTTCTAATCCTAAGACAAATGTATACTAACATGTTTTGATTTTTTGGCTCAGGAAATATGGATGGCATAGATTATTTTTTTCTAAAATGTATATAAATTAAGTAGAGCAACACAGTAACACAATCATAAAATTGTATTAAATAGGACATAGTCTGCTATAAAAAAATTCTTATTTCTTCACAGTCCATGCCTGATTTTGGATACTATAACCTGAAAAGTTTGGCTCTGTGCAGTCCCAGCCATTTTAAAGGCTCTGCATCATATTGTTTTGACAGGCCTAAAATCACGCTGCCATAAACAGCACTGTTTGGGTCTTTGCACAGATTCCTCCCTATTCAGTCTTTTGACCATCTCCTGTCTCCTCTCACCTGCCCGGCATGCTAAGCCTAGTTCCACACCTGCTCTAGAAGCCCTTCATTTTGACCTTCTTTAAGAACTTCTCTCTTCTCTGGCATACAGTTTTCAGCTTCCTGCTCTGGCATTGCCTCTGAATGCTCCTTTGATTGCAGTCACAACAGCAGCTTCCACTAGCTCTGTCCCCATGAAAATTTTAGCAATAAAGCTTGTTCCTTTCTCTCCTTTGTCAGGGCAGGACATTTGGATGTTTGGACAAGTTTGGATGTTTATACTTTTCCTTCACTTAAAATGTCCTGTAACAAACAGGGATAGATTTTAGGGGTCCTGTTGGTATCCCTTGTCATCTATGAGAGCAGAAAACACATGAGTCTGACAGTGTTGTCTTATTCTACCCAGTTTCCCCCTTCTACACGACACTTATGCAAGACATATTTACTTATACTACTACTTCTTCTTCCTCTTCTGCTCATCTTCCTTTCTCCTTCTCCTTCTTCTTATATTTACTTTTACAATGAAATCTCTCATCCTTAGATCCATTTTCTTCTTCTTGCCTAACAAGGTCAAAACGCCTTAAAGCATTGGCCTCCTAGTAATAAATCAATCTACTCATCTCAGTCATTATGCCAAGGGGCTGCCTTAAAATTAAAATTGAAGCTTTTATTAGAGCATTGCTTTTTAATTTTTTCTGTCATGGACATGAATATAAAGTGTAACCATAAACTTATGACACCTCCTTTTCTGGAATATTCTAGAATGTATACACCAAATTAGCATTCTTTTTTTAAAAATAAAATTTATTGGGGAATATTGGGGAACAGTTTCTCCAGGGCACATCAGCTCCAGGTCATTGTCCTTCAATCTAGTTGTGGAGGTTGCAGCTCAGCTCCAAGTCCAGTTGCCGTTTTCAATCTTTAGTTGCAGGGGGCACAGCCCACCACCCCATGCTGGTTCACCAGCAACCCTGTTGTTCAGAGCTCATGCTCTAACCAGCTGAGCCACCTGGCCACCTCACAAATTAGCATTCTTTAAAGTAATCACCAAGATACAGTAAGATAAGCATCCCTATGAAGTAATCATTGCTACAAATGTTTGGGGGCTCCTCTTTTGGAATTGAGGTGTGACAGAATGTAATGGAAAGAACAGGAGGTTCTAAAATGATCTAGCTTTTGGTATGAATCACTAATCTGTCACATATTAATTGTGCAATATTCATGCAAGTTCTGCTCTCTGAGTTTCCAGTTCCCCATATAAAAAATGAGGTTAAGACTACTTGTCTTGCTGAGTTTCGTAGTGAGTCAGTGATGCCTGTGAAAGTTCCAGGCATATGCTAAGTGCTTGATATTTTCATGTTTCCATACTTAGAGCCAGTTTATCATTTGTGCAAGAAAGTCATTGTCTCTGTACACTCTCCCTTAGTTGATGGCTCTGTTTCCCCTTCCATCTTCTGTGTTCTGGTCAAACTCAATTACATACTTCCTTAAAAGAATCAAGAGTAGGAGGAAACTTTTCTGAATATATAGCAAAACCTACAGCAAACAAAATAATTGATGGAGAATCTATAGATGCCATTCCATTAACAAAAAAATCTACCATCACTATGATTTAATATAATATTGGATGTTGTGACCAATATTATAAGACCAACATAAAGGAAAGACATAAGAAATGTATGAATTTGAAAGAGATATATACATTCCATTACTTGCAGAGGATATAATCATTAGCAGACAAACCTAATAGAATAAACAGTCACATTTTCAAAACTAATAAGAGAGTTCAGAAAGTTTTCTATATTTATGATCAATAATAACACAACAAATTCAAAACTTACGGCACTCTTGCTATACCTAATTGGAAAATTGAATAGGAAAAAATAAGATATCCCTTAAAACAATAAGCTCTAAACATTTCTAGGAAGCAACCTAACACAGAAAGCACAAAATTTTACAGAGAATATTTAAAAACTCTAAAAATATAAAGAAAGTTTTGACTTTCTTTATAAATGAAGATATACCATGTCCATATTTGGTGTGATTTGACATGATAATTGTACCAGTCCACCTCACATTAACTTCCAAATTCAGTCCTAAATCAAATCCCAGCAAGATTTGGGGGGAAAGTTGGTAGACTTACTTCCATTTATAATGGAAAAAACTTTCATGAATTGCTAATCACTTTGAAAATCAACTTGAGAAAGAGTGGCAAAGACAAAGGATTCACCTTATTAGATATTAAGATATACTTTAAAGCCATAGTAATAAAATGGCATGGTACCTTTGTAGGAACTGATAAGTAAACAAAGCAGCAGAAAGAGAGCTCTGAAATACATTCAAGTATAGTAGTACCTTGGTTTTCAAACGTCTCCATTGACGAACATTTCAATTTACGAACGCCGTAAACCTGGGAGTAAATGCTTCGATTTTCGAACATGCCTTGGAAGTCGAACGTGTCATGTGGCTTCCTCTGAGTTTAAGATCTTGAGGCCTAGCTGTCGGCTGTTTCGAATGTTTCAGAACTCAAACTGTCTTGCAGAATGGATTACGTTTGAAAACTGAGGTACCACTGTATATGTGGTAATTTGATATAGGATGAAGGTGCCCCTCAAAGTATTAGAAAGGCAACAGATTTTGTTTTTAGTTTATAGTGAGCTACTTTGCTAGTTGAAGAATATAGCTGGATCAATAGACAAAGGTAGAATTTAGACAGATTAGACATAAGTGGGAGAGGTAAAGTTAAATGGACAGCATCTAATGTAATGTAAGGAGGGAAACAATTTTTTAAAACAGAAATCTAAAAGCAGGAAAAAAATGGCTTTTACTATATTATGATAAAAAATTCTTGGTGAACAAAAACTATTGGGTTGGCCCGGTGGCTCAGATGGTTGGAGCGCCATGCTCCTAATGCCCAGGTCGCTGGTTCAATTCTCACATGGGCCAGTGAGCTGTGCCCTCTACAGCTAAGACTGTGAACAACGGCTCTCCCTGGAGCTGGGCTGCCAGGAGCAGCCAGCAGCCAGCGTGAGCAGCTGTGGACTGCTGTGTGCTGCCGCCGTGGGCTGCGTGTGCTGCTATGAACAGCTGGCAGCCAGCATGAGCGGCTGGCAGCTGGCGTGAGGTGCCGTGAGATGCTGTGAGCGTCTGGCCCATGATTGGCAACTGATTACTGGCTCAGCGGGGGGTAGAGGGAGGGCAAACTCATAATACCAGCATGGGTCAGGGAGCTGTGTCCTACACAACTAGACTGACAAAGAATGGCTAGAACTGGAGTGTGTGGGGGGAGGCAGAAAAAGGGGGGAAAAATAAGGAATATCACAGACAATGTTAAATGATAAATGACAGATAAATAATATTTAAATCATGACACCAACACGGGATTAATATCTAGGATATAAAAAAATGACAACTAATTATCAAAAAAACAACAACAAGAAACCCAGTAGAAAAATGGAGGAAGGATATAAATAAGCAGGTGACTGAAAGAAAAGTCAAGATGGCTACCAAATATACGGAAAGAGTCTCAAAATCACAAATATTCAAAAATATGTCAATAAAAAACAATGAGATATCACTTTAATACCACAAGAATTGCAAAAATTATAAAAATGTGTAATAAAAAGGGTCAGTTGGGGAAGGGGGGATCACAGTGTGAGGGATATAAATGATGAACGTCTAAGTATTACTTTGTCTTGTACACCTGAAACTAATTTAAAAAAAAAGGGTTAGTGATGTAAGCAGATGGGCCCTTTTGTATTTTATTCTTGAGAGTCTTAATATTACAGACTTCAGTAAGTGGCTTACTTTACTTATAAAAGCTTTTTAAAGTCATATTTTTTTTGTAATTTATTCTTATTGGGGAATATTGGGGAACAGTGTGTTTTTCCAGGACCCATCAGCTCCAAGTCAAGCCGTTGTTTTCACTCTAGTTGTGGAGGGCACAGCTCACTGCCCATGTGGGAATTGAACTGGCAACCTTGGTGTTATGAGCACTGTGCTCTAACCAACTGAGCCAACCCACGGCCTCTATATTTTGTGATTCTATTCATTGTAGTTCTGTGGTGATCGTCAATGTACCAATCCAAAAATATTCCCATTTTATTATATATATAATATAATATATATTATATATATATATATACCTAATATATGTATATTTTATTATACATATACCATATATATATATATATATATTCACAAAACAAGCACCCATTATAGAAATATATATTATAGAATATAGAAATATATATTCAGTTTCTATAATGGGTGCTTGTTTTGTGATTCTTAGAATTACACATAGTGCTAGAAAATATCACATATATTTTTGTGTACATGTGAAAATATATACAAAGGAAAGAAAACAACCCAATGCAACTATGCTATTTCCTTTCTTGTTCTGTGACTACCAGTATGCTTGAGACAAGAGCTAGAAGATCCACACAAAGATGGTGTGCTGCTGTTGGCTTGGAGTTAAGGTGAAAAGGACGAATAACCCTTTATTGAGCTCCAGAGTGTACCAGGTACCAAGCTGGGCACTTTAAGTTGTCTCATTGAATCTGTACAGCATTATGAGGGATTAGATATTATTATCCCATTGTATGGATAAGGAAAGAGGTTCAGAGGTGTTAAATAAATTAAACAAGATTAGAACCCTGGTCTGTTTGGACTGGTGCTTTTTCACATTGCCATGAGTGACTGTGGGAACAGGTTTAAACTGACAGACAAAACTGGAGAAAACTTGGTTAGCACATATCAGAAAGTAGACTGACAGAGCTAAGTTTACTGTGCTTGTATTTTTTCTGCTTACCAGGAATGCCTATGCTGATAACGGGTTTAATTGCCTGAGAGATATAAATGCAAATTGTGGTGAAATAAGTGGTTTTGTAGCAAGGACTCTGTCTTTTCTGTATTTATTCATATTAAGAGAGAAGTGACCAGGGTGGCAGGTTAGCTCAGTTGGTTAGAGTGCAGTGCTCTGAATAACAAGGTTGCTGGTTCGAAACCCACATGGGCCACTATGAGCTGTGCCCTCCACAACTAGATTGAAACAGCTACTTGACTTGGAGCTGATGGGTCCTGGAAAAACACACTTAAATAAATAAAAGTTTAAAAAAATAAAAGAGGGGACCTGTAAACCTTGGTGGGGTTTGTGTGTGTGTGTGTGTGTGTGTGTGTGTGTTTTGTGTTTTTTTATTGTTGTTGTTTTGTTGTTGTTGTTGTTGTTTTTGCCTACCATGGATGATTCTTTTAACTGGACTAAGATCTACAGACCCAAAAATGCATCTCCACTGGTGAAATTTCAGGTATCAGCCCAAACAGCAAAGGAGGTATTTTATTATGCAGAGGTGAGAGGAGGGATGGGGAACTTCTTAATTCTCTAACTTAAATCAAATATGCAATTGTCTTTTCTGCCTCCATGTGCTAACAATTTTGATTAGAGGACAAATAACACTGGTCTTTGCTGATACACATAGAGATTGCTTTAGAAATGGATATGTTTTGGAAGTGAACATTGGGGCAATTTATTTATTTATTTATTTATTTATTTATTTATTTATTTATTTTAGTTTTATTTTACTTTATTTTTACATCCCTCACACCATGAACCCCCCTCCCCCCATCCACCACCACCCCGACCTCACACCGAGCCATCACATTATACACATAAAATTATAGTTGGCATTCATTAATGTCCAGCCTCTGGTGTACAATGCCATGACCAGGCATCCACAGCATCCCTGAGGTGGTCTCCCAAACAGGAAACATGTCCATCGGACACCCAACAAAATCATTGGGGCAATTTTTATTTATTTTAGTTTTCTTGAAGCAGCTATGAAGTATTTATTAAGAGAGAGAAATTCAAACTAAATAACTTTCTCTTTTTCTTTGCAGCAGAATCACACAGAAGGATCATTTCTTCAAAAATGAGCATCACATATGCACAGGGATTTTTTTTCTAATAGTAATTCTGAGGCCTGTAGTGAACAAGATGAGCTTAGAGAACCTCTTGCCTCCTCAGCAGCTCCGGCTCATTGTAATTGGGCTTTCTCTGCTGTCTTTGGCAGAGACATATGGGTTCAGTAAATGTACACAGTATGAATTGGACATTCACCATGTGTTCTGCATTCGGAAGAAGATCACCAACTTGACAGATGCCATTTGTGACATCCCTGGATACACTACTCATCTCAACCTGACACAAAACAAAATTCAGATCCTTCCTCCTTATTCCTTCACTAATTTGTCTGCTCTGGTGGACTTGCGACTGGAGTGGAATTTCATTTGGAAAATTGAGGAGAGGGCCTTTTGGGGACTTGAAAATCTGACCTATTTGAACTTAGTAGAAAATAAGATTCAAAGTGTGAACAACTTCTTTGAGGGTCTGTCCAACTTGGAGACCTTGCTCCTGAGCCATAATCAAATTACCCATATTCACAAAAATGCCTTTTTCCCTCTTGTCAAATTGAAACATTTAAGCTTATCTAGAAACTCCATTACCAATTTTTCTAATATTCTTGAAGCTGTCCAGCATCTTCATCACCTGGAATACCTTGATCTTACTAACAATAGCATCGTTTCCTTGGACCACAGCCCCAGGTCATTCGTCTCCCTGACTCAGCTGAGCCTGCAGGGGAACAAGTTGAAGGAATTAAATTTCTCTGCTTTGTCACTGCCTAATCTGACCACTCTGGATGTCTCTCAGAATAGCGATGGAATCATCCAGACTAGAGTCATTCAGAATGTGGCTCTGGAAACTCTGCCCCAACTGAGGAGATTGAATTTGAGTGGAACATTGGTGAAAATAGAGATGCTTCCAGCCAAACATCTACAGAATCTAAGGGAAATGGACCTTAGTAACCGAGAGTTTAGAGGTGGTCATCTAAATTTGAACACAGTATGTCACCTCCTCAGAAACTTGCCCTTATTAGAGGTTTTGGTTTTTAGGAAAAAAGGCACTGATGCAGGGGGCATAAAGCACCTTGCCAACTGTACCAAGCTTTTGTCTCTTGACCTGAGCCAAAACAATAATCTGGTTCAGCTCAATGACAGTGAATTTGATGCTATGCCCAGCCTCCAAAGGCTGAATTTAAATAAGTGCCAACTTTCCTTTGTCAGCAACAGGACCTGGAGTACCCTCCAAAACTTGACAGCCCTAGACCTCAGACAGAACAAGTTTAACAGATTTCCAGATTTTGCATTTTCACCCTTGAGGCACCTACAATCTCTCTTTCTCTCTCGAAATCCCATCACAGAACTCAATAATATGTCCTTCTATGGGCTGTATTCATTGAAGGAACTCAACTTGGCTGGGTGCTGGATAGTGAAAATTGACAGATACTCCTTTGCTCAACTTCCAAATTTAGAGAGTTTAGACCTTGGACGCAATAATATTCGAACTCTAAAGACCAGAACTTTTCAGTTTCTAAAGAAACTCCGAGTTCTGATTCTCTCCAACAACCGCCTGAATGTTATAGAGAAGAATGCATTTTCTGGCCTTACTTACCTCTGTAAACTTGACCTGGCATACAATATCTTGTCAAGTTTTCGAGCAGGTCTTTTTCTGGGCCTTGAAAATCTAGAAGTTTTGAATCTCAGTTTTAACAAAATTACGTATGAAACCACTAGGACCTTGAAATGTCCTCCATTTATGAACCTCAAGTCTTTGAAACAACTCAACTTAGAAGGACAAATACATGGGATTCAGGTTGTTCCAACCAACTTCTTCCAAGGGCTGAATGGCTTGCAGGAGCTACTTTTAGGGAAAAATTCCATGGTATTCTTGGACCATCTCCAATTTGACTCCTTGACTAATCTCACAAAGTTGGATATCTCAGGAACAAAATCTGGAGACCGAAGTCTCTATTTAAATATTTCATTATTCCAAAAACTCAAAGGACTAAAAATGCTGCGTCTGGAAAACAACAACATAGAGTCACTGACTCCTGGCATGTTTTCTGGCTTAGAAAGTCTTCAGGTCTTCTCTTTAAGATTCAACAACCTAAAAGTCGTTAATCAAAGTCATCTGGAGAATCTGAAGTCTCTGATGTACTTTGATCTCTATGGGAACAAACTTCAGTGCAACTGTGACAATGTGTGGCTCAAGAACTGGTCAATAAATACAGCAAATGTGCATATTCCTTACCTCCGGAGCTATCCTTGTCAGCAGCCAAATACCCAGAGTTTGTTGATAGATTTTGATGATGCTATGTGCAATTTTGACCTGGGAAAGGTTTACTTCTTCTGTTCCTTCAGTCTGGTCCTCACAACCATGGTCTTCTCTTGGTTCAGTGCCAAGATGATTTCATCTTTACGGTATGGGCTCTACATATTTCGAGCCTGGTACATGGCCAAATGGCATAAGACAGAGAAGGAGTTCATCTATGATGCCTTTGTCTCTTTCACTGCCACTGATGAGCAGTGGGTATATGAAGAGCTTGTTCCAGCCCTAGAAGAATGTGGCCAGCCCACCTTTAAGCTCTGTCTTCACCACCGGGACTTTGAACCAGGTACAGATATCTTTGAAAACATTCAGAATGCCATCAACAGCAGCCGGAAAACTTTGTGTGTGGTCAGTAACCACTACCTGCACAGTGAATGGTGCCAGCTTGAAGTACAGCTGGCCAGCATCAAGATGTTCTATGAGCATGAAGATGTTATCATCTTGATCTTCCTGGAAGAGATCCCAAACTATAAGTTATCCAGTTACCACCGACTCAGGAAACTTGTGAATAGGCAGACATTTATCACCTGGCCAGACAGTGCCCATGAGAGGCCACTCTTCTGGGCTCGTATTAGAAATGCATTGGGCAACAAATCTGTGGAGAGAGACAATACACAACTAATTGTGGTCCAATGACTGGAAGTCTTTTTGACCTCAAATTCAGTGTTGCCAAAGATGTGTATAAGATAAGAGTGTGACTGAACTTAACTGCTGTGCAGGGAAAAGGACATGAGCTGCTTATGACCATAAGACCCAGGATCATTTGGTTAATATCCATCAGGCAATTGGAAGAGTGAAGGGGGCTGCTTGAGGAAGCTTCAGGAATGGTGTCCGTATTATTAGCAGATTATATATCTAGAAAGTATACCTGTTTTATTAAGGGGAAAACTTGGCAGATAAGTCATCTGAAAAGTCTGGGGATTAGGAGAGCCTTCATATGCACTTGAGAACATTGCTCAGCTTGTTTCTCCAAATCAGTTCCTGTCAAGATAGATTGGACTGTACTCTTCCTAAGAACCTGTAACAACAGAAATACCACATACAGGACTCAATAAAAACAAAACAAAACAAAACAAAAGTTAGGATTCTGGTATATTCTCCTTTAGGGCATAAGATTCTGAAGTTCAGCTTTTTCCTCTAAATCAGAGTCCAAGAGTTAAGAGAATTCTAATTTGGATCCATCAATTTACTTAATGGGAAGCTGTCTTGATGAACTAGCAGTGCAGTGATGGCTGAAGAAATTATCACCTGGCTGTGATAAAACAGATTACACAGACAGAGAATTTTTTGGTAGGGGTATAGACTCCAGTGGCTTCATGCTTCATGCTTCATGCTTCAGGCACCAGACACACACCAATGTCCTGTAGCAGGCAATGCCTATTGGAAGCAAGACCCCACATAAGGGCCATGGCTCTTGTTTTAGGAAAAGTTGCTATAAATTCATGCAAAAAGGAATTTCCTACAGGAAAAGTGCTACACATTCCTGGAGCAAGAGGGACCATAGGGAGCCAAACAAGATCAGCTTATAGTGGTAGTAGCAGGGGACCAACACCTCTTTTCTGATTGTCTCTCCGCAAGGACTTGGTTTTTTGTTGCTGGCTTCCTTCTCCAGTCTTCCCTTTATCCCTAAGACTTCGGGAAGAATTTCAATAGTTTGAATATTTGGTTCCATTCCATCCTGGCTTGTAGAGTTTATGCTGAAAAATCTGATGATAATCTAATGGGCTTTCCTTTGTAGGTTACCGTCTTCTTTTCCCTGGCTGCCTTGAGGATTCTTTCTTTCGCGTTGATTTTAGACAGCTTCAATACAATGTGCCTTGGAGAAGGCCTGTTGGGATTGAGGTAATTAGGTGTTCTATTTGCTTCTTGGATTCGAGGATCCAGTTCTTTCCACAAGTTTGGGAAGTTCTCATCAACTATTTGTTTGAATATATTCTCTGTTCCCTTCTCTCTTTCTTCTCCTTCTGGTATGCCCATTATTCTTATATTGCTCTTTCTGATAGAGTCAGAAAGTTCTTGTAGAGTTCTTTCATTTCTTTTAAGTCTCAAGTCTCTTTCTTCTTCCATCTGTGTAATTTCCAGGTTTCTATCTTCGATATCACTGATTCTTTCCTCCATCTGGTCAACTCTACTACCTAAGCTGGTTATTTCATTCTTAATTTCTTCTATTGAGTTCTTAATCTCCAGAAATTCCATTTGGTTCTTCTTTTAAAATTTCAATCTCTTTCGTAAAATGCTCATGTTGTTCTTTGATTGCGTTTCTGAGTTCATTAAATTGCCTTTCTGTGTTTTCTTGCATCTCATCAAGTTTTTTCTGAACTGCAATCTTGAATTCTCTGTCATTTAAGTCACATATTTCCATATCTTTAAGTCCCTTTTCTGGAGTCTTTTCACTTTCTTTCTGAGCTGTCTTGTTGCCTTGGTTATTCATGGCAATTACTGATTTATTATTTCTCTTCCTAGACATCTACAAGAGTGGCTTCCGCAACAGGTTGATAGAAAGAGGTCTTTCTTTTGTTTTCCAATACTTGTTGGTAGAATGTTTTATTTTCTCTCCGACTGCAGCCTTTTTTTCCTCTCTCACACAGTAGTGCTATGTTTTCTCTGCACTATTCCAGCTCCTCACACAATGGGGGGATTCCCTGGGAGACGGGCCTCTCCTCTGTTAACGGTTCACCTGTTTCGTAGGGCACCACGTCCCTGTAGGGATGCGGAGAGCTTTTGAAGTTCCAAAGCTCTTTCTGCTCCAGATTCAGAGCCCGTTTGTTTCACCAGTTCTGTTTACTCCTGCAGGCATCTGCCCAGATAGGTGGGGCCAGGGGTGGGGTGAATTGTGAGAGGTGGCCCAGAGCAATGGTGGCGCCCACCACCACAGCCGGTCCCACTTCCACAGCTCCGTCCCCTTTGCCGGAACTAGTTGGGCTGCGAATCTGTGTCTGTGGTCCACAGTTCTCAGAACAGCAAATATTCTGTTCTTTTGATCTGACACTGCTACTGTTTTGCTTCTAGTACTGGGCAGGTGGGGGCGGGGCGAGCTCTGGGAGGGTAGGGAGGGGGCAGCTAGTCTCAGTGCCTAAGGCTTCCATTCTCTGCTCGGCAGTGAGGGCTTAAACCACTGTTTTCAGCCTTCCTCCCTCAGTCTTTTCTCCGAGGTCTCTGCCGTGAGTGCTGGGTTCAGCCGTGTTATATGCTGTCCCCTCAGCCCTGTGGGCCATAAGTGGAGCCCTAGCAGTCCGAGTTCTTCCCTCTCCCATAGCTGTGGAAGTTCTGGGATGCAGTGAGCTCGGAGCACTGAGCCAGGTCTGCGTCCTGCGCCTGCCCGCGCGGCTCCATCTCCACGCTTCTCCCTTCCCTCCTCACCCGCTCGCGTGATTCGCCCACTTGGAGGTGAATTCAGTAGTGGGCCTCTTCGTCTTGCCTGTCTGCTGTGCAGGGAGTCCTTTGTGGAGTTATTGTTGTTCGATTAGTTGTAAATTCCAGGGGAGCTTTACAGAGGCTCACCTCACGCCGCCATTTTGATGACGTCTCATCTTCTGGAAGAATTTGTTGAGGAAAAGATGCTGAGGGGCAGAATTTTTAGCAGCAGGGGTAGCTAAATGTTTACTTCAGTGGACTCTAGCCAGGCCTCTTTGTAACATAAATGCAGAAAGGTCACGATATTTTGAATAGCATTTTTGTAAAACCATTAGCAAAAAATCCAAGGGCATTTGTGTGGCAAAGTATGAGTCATTAGCTGGATGTTTATGGCTTAAATGTTACATTGTACTAAATAGTACTTAAATATTATAGCAGGAAATAATTGGCAAAAAAAATATCGCATTACTAAACTTTCTTTAAGTCAATGATATCTGATATTGAGGCCCTGTTCTGCTAGACTGGTGGAAAATTCAGTATCAAGTCATTATGGTTTTGTCACCCTCACCAACTAACCCCTTGTAATCTTGCATAAAGAAAAAGGTAGGCAGAGAACTTATTTACAAAAGAAGTGTTCAGAAGTGAAAAATAAAACTGACTTTTTGCATCCTCAAAAAAAAAAAAAAAGTTGGGGCAGTTTCTCCAGTCTTTGGTTTCCACTTCCACTTGTATGTCCATTGTCCAAGGTGGATCCCTGGAGTCTGAGGGCTCTTCTGCATCTGGACTATGTTTGGCATTTAATTGTTGCTGAAATTGGACACAGCCATTCCCTCCTGGAGGTGGAGTGGGTCTTGGAAACAGCAGACCTCTGTTCTTTTCCTGGTCTTGAAACTGGGCCCTAACACTGAATCCAGACCCTAATCATTTTTTTCTAGTTTTTTAAATTTTTTATTGGGGTGACAATTGTTAGTGAAATTACATAGATTTCTGGTGTACAATTCTGTATTACATCATCTATAAATCACATTGTGTGTTCACCACCCAGAGTCAGTTCTCCATTCTTGTTTTAGTTTTAAGTGTCTTTCAGGAGTTAACAGCATGCCTCCTCACAGTGCTCCAGAGACCACCAGACCAAGCCAGATCAGACTGGCCCCAGAGCATTAAGCAGACACAATCAGCAGCTAAATAACCCTAAGGTGACTTTGAGAGCACAGCAGAACCAAAATTCATGGATCTCAGGTAGCACACATGCTACTTTTACCTCCCAGAGCCCACTAAGATGTGAACAGTTCGTCAATAAGGAAGATTCGGTGCAGGGACCAAATTTGGACACACATAAGGTTGACAAAACAAACTGCCAGACAAATTTCTTTGTTTTTTCACCCCCTCCATATCCCAAACCTTGGATGGATTAGTTCCAAGACTACCCAATTAGATCCCTTGAATTAGAATTAATAAATATGTATAACCTCTCTTTACCTTCACCTCTTAAAAGTGATCCCAAACCTTTGTTCAGGGAGACTAATTTGAGCTTAGTCTCTGGTCTCCTCATTTGTCTGGCCTGATGAATAAATCTCTTTATCTCTGCGAAAACCTGTCATCTCAGTCTTTTGGTTGCTCTGTGTGTGGCAGGGCATTGAACTCACTGCCTTTGTTCCGTAACAGTCAGGTAATCTTCACCTCTCTGGCTGCTTCAGCCACACCTCTATGTTCTGCTCCCCAACCCCCACATGACTCACTTTTAGTTAGGAATTTTTATGTTTGGACCTTCCTACATGGTTACTTTTGGTCTCTGAGTTTGTAAGGCCTGACATGTCTGGTTTAGTATATGGCCCCCTTTTCATCCACAAGTGTGTAATGTGAGGGACGCAATACCATGAAATGGGTGATGGTTGTAGCCTAGTAGGAAAGTACACAGAGGTACATAAGTGTGTAGTCCTCTTTGGCAGGAAAAGTGGATCATTAATAACCTGAACTGCTTTGGTTTTTGAAATGATTGAGGCACTGATGCTGGAACAGAGACTAAATTATATACACATATTCTAGAAAACCAGATGAACATCAGTGTTCATCTGTGTACTCAAGACTGGCTACATGCATTGCAGGGCTCAGTGTAAAATGAAAATGCACGGTCACTTGTCCAAAAATTATTCATAATTTCAAGATAGAGGTGTGTCGCCACGCAGCAGCCTAACTGTTTGTTTCCTTGTATTTGCCCCCAAAGAAAGGAGAGTCTGTAAGATGGATCCTTTCAGGGACTTTGCTAAACCTTTGTGTTTGCACCTTATGCCTCCCTGTTTGGTCCCAGAAAGATGGCTGGTCAGCCAATGACGGGTACGACTTTCCACATGGAAAGCAACCTAAGACAGGCGAAGCTGAGCAAGGACCAACAGGAGAACCCACAGGGTTCATAGAGGTGGGCACAGCCCCCCACCTTCCTCAGGCTAAGGGAAGTCTCTGAATCTGTGGCTGTATTCCCTCTCAAAACCTGCAAGGGAGGTGATTCGATGATGTGCTCTCCATCTATTCATATGCATATAGGTTTTGTCCCTTGGGGAAGTTGAGACTTATGGTCCAGCTGCCTGCAGGCAAGGGTGATTGGCTTGAATCAGTATCCTATTATGATGTATGGAATTCACAGATCTTGAGATTGACAAGCTTTATCTCTTTTACTTCCCCAGTAACTAATAAAAGCTGATGCTAGGCCCAATTAGGTGCCACAGCCCAGACCTTGAGGCTGCCGGTCCCTTGGCCCTGCTTGCACTCTATTCATGGCTAATGTCTTTTCTTAACCCTGCGCCGCCCTCCTCGCTCCCCACAACCCTCGTTGTGCTGGATGCAGAGCAGTAAACCAGGCAGAGGGAGTGTGGCACCTTGTGTGACTGCTCTGGTCACAAGCCCATGAAGCTAACCCTTCTTGTGACCATCAGCCAGAAGAATAGGCTTTGTCCCTCACAACTTATCTCCAAATAGGAAAACAGTGGGTACTTTGCAGGGAACATACAATTCATGAATCGGACAACATCCCATCTAGCAACTACAAGGGAATGCAGTGGGATAGTAGAAAACGGAAGGATTTTACAGAAGAAGGTTGGGACAAGGGAGCTATTAGCAAAAGAAAGGGAAAGATTATTTTAAGGCCAGAATTTCTTCTTTTGGAGGAGAAGGGAAAGGCAAGGGTTTATCATTGCAGATTTCCTCTTCTTCTTTTGTGTTGTTAAGGTCGAGAATCGACCACCCCTCAATTGGACAGAGGACACACGCGATAATGCAAGTCACACAGCGAGGTTTATTTCCAGCTAGCTGGGGTCCGAGTATCTGCCCGACGCAGCGGGTTTCAACAAGGACCCCGAGCACTCAAAGCCAAGGGTTTATATAGCATCTTTAAAGCATCCAGTAATTCTCCATAGCTTCAAAGAGTATACATATCATGGGCTTGTACCACATTCTGGGGATTTGACAAGATAAGCTGGCTTGTACCCCACCCAGTCGGCAGTTAACAAGATAAGCTCTTTTCAAACAGGACATCTGGTCCACACCCTGTTAAGGTCATCCAGAAAATGGCTTCCTTTCTTATGCTAACCTACTCTTACAGTGTGTGGGGGAAATGGAAACGGCCCATGTGACAGAACACCTTACTGGTACTTGACCAGAAAGTTTCAGACTGGGTGATTAAGATTACATTTCTGGGGGGCGGCTGGATGGATCAGTTGGTTAGAGCGAGAGCTCTTAATAACAAGGTTGCCAGTTCGATTCCCACATGGTCCAGTGAACTCCATCCTCCACAACTAGATTGAAAACAATGACTTGAGCTTAGAGCTAAGTCGCCAGTAGATGGCTGGTTGGCTCAGTGTTTGGAGTGCGGTGTTCATAACACCAAGGTTGCGGTTTGATTCCCACATGGTCCCATGAGAAGAAACGGCTTGAGTTTGGAGCTGAGCTGCAGGTAGGTGGCCGGTTGGCTCAATGGCTTGAGTGTGGTGCCCATACCACCAGGGTCACCAGTTTGAGTCCCACATGGGCCAGCGAGCTGCTCCCTCCACAACTAGATTGAAAACAATGACTTGACTTGCAGCTGACGAGTCCTGAAAAAACACACTGTTCCCCAATATTTAATAATAATAATAACAGTAATAATAATAATAATAAAGATTACATTTCTGGTGAAGGCTGAAACTGCAAGTAGGTCAGGTATTAAGTCTAAGTTTAAATTAAGTCTAGGTTTGGTATCATGGGCTTTAGCCCAAGTGATGCCATTTTGTGCCTGTGGTTTTCACTTTAACTCATGTACAAATGTTTACTCAGCTGGGATACAAGGAAATTCATTTCCTAGACCAAATCACTAGAACTAAAGTCATTTTTAATGAAGCCATTGGGGCTGTAATTATTTTAAAAACAGATTTGGAAATGACTGTTAAATAGTTAATTTCTCTATCAAGCAACCTGAAGTAACAAGAGATTTAAATTGCAGCTGAAAATAATTAGGATGAGAAAAAGAGAAAGACTCCACCAAAAAGCTATTAGAAACAATCAACGAATACAGTAATGTGGCTGGCTACAAAATCAACGTACAAAAGTCCATTGCATTCTTATATACTAACAAGGAAATCTCAGAAAAAGAAATAAAATAAACATTTCCTTTTGCAATTGCAGCAAAAAGTATAAAATACCTAGGAATAAACTTAACCAAGGATGTGAAAGACCTATATGCTGAAAACTACAAGACATTTTTTTAAATTGGGAAAGCGGAACAGGACTTTATTGGGGAACAAAGTGTACTTCCAGAAATTTATTTTCCAAGTCAAGTTGTTCTTTCAATCTTAGTTGCGGAGAGTGCCGTTCAGCTTCAAGTTATTGTCCTTTCAGTCTTAGTTGTGGAGGGCGTAGCACAGCTCCAGGTCCAGTTGCCGTTACAAGTTGTAGGGGGCGTGGCCCACCATCCCCTGCGGGAGTCGAACTGTCAACCCTGTGGTTGAGAGGATGCACTCCAACAAACTGAGCCATCCGGGAGGCAGCTCAGCTAACGGTGCCATGTTCAATCTTAGTTTCAGGGAGCAGAGCCCACCATCCTTTGCGGGACTTGAGGAATTGAACTGGCAACCTTGTGGTTGAGAGCCCACTGACCCATGTGGGAATCAAACCAGCAGTCTTTGGAATTAGGAGCATGGAGCTCTAACTGCCTGAGCCCCTGGGCCAGCCCCTACAAGACAGTTTTAAAAGAAATTGAAGAAGACACAAAGAAATAGAAAGACATTCCGTGCTCATGGATTGGAAGAATCAACATAGTTAAAATGGCCATATTACCCAAAGCAATATACAAATTTAATGCAATCCCCATTAAAACCCCAATGTCATTTTTTAAAGAAATAGAACAAAAAAATCATCAGATTTGTTTGGAACAACAAAAGACCCCAAATAGCCAAAGCAATCCTAAGAAAAAATAACAATGCTGGAGGTATCACATTCCCTGACTTTAGCTTCTACTACAGGGCTACAATAATCAAAACAGCATGGTATTGGCATAAAAACAGACACATAGACCAGTGGAATGGAACTGAGAACTCAGAAATAAAACCACATATATATGGACAGATAATTTTTGACAAAGAAGCTAAAAACATACAATGGAGAAAAGACAGCCTCTTCAATACATGGTGCTGGGAGAATTGGAAAGCCACGTGCAAAAGAATGAAACTGGACTGCTATCTGTCACCATGTACCAAAATTAATTCAAAATGAATCAAAGACTTAAGCATAAGACCTGACACAATAAACTGCATAGAAAAAAACATAGGTACTAAATGGATCTTGGGTTCAAAGAATGTTTTATGAATTTGACTCCAAAGGCAAGGGAAGTAAAAGCTAAAATGAATGAATGGGACTATATCAAACTTAAAAGCTTCTGCACAGCAAAAGAAACCATCGACAAAATTAAGAGGCAACCAATTGAATGGGAGATTTTTGCAAGCAGTGCCTCGACAAGGGACTAATATCCACAATATACAAGGAACACATGCAACTCAACAACAACAAAAAACAACAACACAATTGAAAAATGGGCAGAGGACTTGAAGAGACATTTCTCCAAAGAGGACATACAAACGGCAAACACATGATAAAATGCTCAACATCAATAATCATCAGAGAAATGCAAATAAAAACCACAATGAGCTATCACGTCACCCCAGTTAGAATGGCTATCATCAAGACAAATAGTAACAAGTGTTGGAGAGGCTGTGGATAAAAAGGAACCCTTATACACTGTTGGTGTGAATGCAGCCTGGTGCAGCCGTTATGGAAGGCAGTGTGGAGGTTCCTCAAAAATTTACAAACAGAATTACCGTATGACCCAGCAATCCCACTCCTGGGTATCTACCCCAAAAATATGAAAACATTTATCCATAAAGACACATGTGCTCTAATGTTCATTGCAGCTTTGTTTATGGTGGCCAGGACATAAAAACAAATAAAATGTCCTTTGATAGATGAATGGATAAAGAAGTTGTGTTATATATACACAATGGAATACTATTCGGCGGTAAGAAAAGAAATAGGTACATTTGTTACAACATGGATGGATCTTGAGAATATAATGCTAAGCGAAATAAGTCAGACAGAAAAAGCAGAGAACCGTATGATTTCTTTTTTTAAAAATTTATTTATTGGGGTGACAATTGTTAATGAAATTACATAATTTCAGGTGTACAATTCTGTATTACATCATCTATCAATCCCATTGTGTGTTCACCACCCAGAGTCAGTTCTCCTTCCGTCACCATATATTTGATCCCCCTTACCCTCATCTCCCTCCCCCCACCCCCTCCCCTCTGGTAACTACTAAACTATTGTCTGTGTCTATGAGTTTTTGAGAACCGTATGATTTCCATGATATGTGGTATATAAACCAAACACAACAAAAGAATAAGACAAAGAAATGAGAAACACCCAATTGAAAAATGGACAGAGGACCTGAAGAGACATTTCTCCAAAGAGGATATACAAATGGCAAATAGACATATGAAAAAATGCTCAACATCGCTAATCATTAGAGAAATGCAAATGAAAACCACAATGAGATATCACCTCACCCCAGTCAGAATGGCTTTCATCAACAAGACAAATAGTAACAAGTGTTGGAGAGGCTGTGGAGAAAAAGGAACTCTCATACACTGTTGGTGGGAATGCAGACTGGTGCAGCCGCTATGGAAGGCAGTGTGGAGGTTCCTCAAGAAATTACGAATAGAATTACCATATGACCCAGCAATCGCTCTCCTGGGTATCTACCCCAAAAATATAAAAGCATTTCTCTATAGAGACACGTGTACTCCAATGTTCATTGCAGCTTTGTTTACAGTGGCCAAGACATGGAAACAACCAAAATGTCCTTCGATAGATGAATGGATAAAGAAGTTGTGGTACATATACATAATGGAATACTATTGGGCGTTAAGGAAAGATGATATAGGAGCATTTGTGACAACATGGATGGATCTTGAGAGTATAATGCTAAGTGAAATAAGTCAGACAGAAAAAGCAGAGAACCCTATGATTTCACTGATATGTGGTATATAAACCAAAAAGAACAAGACAAACAAATGAGAAACAAAAACTCATAGACACAGACAATAATTTAGTGGTTACCAGAGGGTAAGGGGGTGGGGGATGGGTGATGAGGGTAAAGGGGATCAAATATAGGGTGATGGAAGGAGAACTGACTCTGAGTGGTGAACACACAATGGGATTTATAGACGATGTAATACAGAATTGTACACCTGAAATCTATGTAAATTTACTAACAATTGTCACCCCAATAAATTTAATTTAAAAAAAAAGAAATGAGAAACAAAAACTCATAGACACAGACAATAGATAGTGGTTACCAGAGGGTATGGGGTGTGGGGTGGGAGATGAGGGTAAGGGGGATCAAATATATGGTGATGGAAGGAGAACTGACTCTGGGTGGTGAACACACAATGTGACTTATAGGTGATGTAATACAGAATTGTACACCTGAAATCTATGTAACTTGACTAACAATTGTCACCCCAATGAACTTTAATTAAAAAAAAGATCAGAGCAGAAATAAATGAAATAGAGACCAAAAAAAAGAAATACAAAAATCCAATGAAACCAAGAGGTGATTTTTTAAAAAAGATAAACAAAATCGACAAACCCTCAGCCATACTCACCAAGAAAAAGAGATAGAAGGTCCAAATTAGTAAAATCAGAAATGAAACAGGAGAATGACAACAGATATCACAGAAATAGAAAAAATTTTAAGAAAACACTACGAGCAACTATATGGCAACAAATTAGACAATCTTGATGAAACGGATAAATTTCTAGAAGCATACAATCTTCCAAGACTGAATCAAGAAGAAACATAAACTTTGAACAGACCGACTACTACCAAAGAAATTGAATCATTAATCAACAAGCTCCCAACAAACAAAAGTCCTACACCAGATGGCTTCACAGGTGAATTTTACAAAACATTTAAAAAATAATTCACACCTATTCTCCTCAAACTACTCCAAAAAATCCAGAAGGAGGGAAGGCTCCCAAGCACATTTTACAAGGCCACTATTACTGTGATCCCAAAATCAGACAAAGACATTACAAAAAAGAAAATTACAGTCTGATATCCCTAAAGAACATAGGTGCAAAAATCCTCAACAAAATACTAGCAAACTGGAATCAGCGATCCACAATCAAGTGGGATTCATTCCTGGTATGCAAGGTTGTTTCAATATCCACAAATCAATTAACATGATACACCACGTGAACAAAATGAAAAATAAAAACCATATGATCATATCAATAGATGCAGGAAGAGCATTTGACAAAACCCAGCAGTGATTTATGATAAAAACTCTTAGCAAAGTGGGAATAGAGGGATCATATCTCAATATAATAATGGCCATATATGATAAACCCACAGCTAACATCATACTCAACAGGGAAAGGCTAAAATCTTTCCCCTTAAGATCAGGAACAAGACAAAGCTGCACACTTTCACCACTTTTATTCAACATAGTCCTGGAAGTTCTAGCCACAGCAGTCAGACAAGAAAAAGAAATAAAAGACATCCAAATTCGAAACAAGAAAGTAAAATTGTCATTATATGCAGATGACATGATACTATATATAGAGAACCCCAAAGACTCCACCAAAAAACTATTAGAACTGATAAATGAATTTAGTAAAGTAGTAGACTATAGAATTAATATTCAGAAATCAGTTGCCTTTGTGTTCACCAATAATAAACTATCAGAAGGAGAAATCAAGTAAGCAATCCCATTTACAATTGCTTCAAAAACAACAAAATACTTAGGAATAAATTTAACCAAAGAAGTTATAAGAAAATTATAAGACACTGAAAAGAGAAATCAAAGAAGATACAAATAAGTGGAAACACATACCATGTTCATGGATCAGAAGAATTAATACAGTTAAAATTTCAATACTTCCTGAGAAAATACATAGATTGAACGCAATTCCTATCAAACTACCAATGAAATTTTTCTCAGAAATAGAACATATAATCCGAAAATTTATATGGAACCATAAAAGACCCCGAATACCCATGGGAATCTTGAGAAATAAGAACAAGTGGGAGGTATCATGCTACCCGACATCAAATCATACTACAAGTCTATAGTAATCAAAACCGCATGGTACTGGCATAAAAACAGACACAGAGGGCCGGCTGGTGGCTGAGGTGGTTGGAGCTCTGTGCTCCTAATGCCGAAGGCTGCCGGTTCATTTCCCACATGGGCCAGTGGGCTCTCAACCACAAGGTTGCCTGTTCAATTCCTCTACTCCATCAAGGGATGTTGGGCTGCACCCCCTGCAAGTAAGATTGAACTCGGCACCCTGAGCTGAGCTGCTGCTGAGCTTCCGGATGACTCAGTTGGTTCGAGCATGTCCTCTCAACCACAAAGTTGTGGGCTGGACTCCTGTAAGGGATGGGGGGCTGAGCCCCCTGCAACTAACAATGGCAACTGGACCTGGAGCTCTCCACAACTAAGATTGAAAGGAAAACAGCTTTACTTGGAAAAAGTCCTGGAAGTACACAGTGTTCCCCAATAAAGTCCTGTTCCCCTTCCCCAATAATAACAATAATAATAATAATAATAAAATCTTAAAAAAACACACACCAAAAAACAAAAAACAAAAACAGACACATAGATCAATGGAACAGAACAGAGAGCCCAGAAATAAATCCATTCCTATATGGTCATTTAATCTATGACAATAGCAGCAAGAATTTACATGGGGGTAAAGACAATCTATTTAATAAATGATGCTGGGAAAACCGGAGTTGCACATGCAAAAAAATGAAACTGGACCAACTCCTTATGCCATATATGAGAACAAATCCAAAATGGTTTAAAGGCTTAAATGTAAGACCTGAAAACATAAAACTCCTAGAAGAAAACATAGGGAGTAAATTTGTAGACATTATCCTGAACAACATTTTTACTGGTATATGCCCTTAGGCAAGGGAAGTAAAAGAAAAAATAAATATATGGGATTACATTAATTTAATTAATATATAATTAATATCGATATTGATTAATATATAATTATAATATAATACATAATTGTATATTATATAATATGTAATTAATTAATATATGATATTAATATATATAAATAGTCACAGGATATGGAATACAGTGTAGAGAATAGAGTAAATGGAATTGTAATAGATACATACATGTCAGAGGGGCAATAGATTGGGGGAGGGGGTGAAATCACTTTGTGAGGGGTGAAATGTCTAACTATTACATTGTTTTGTATACCTGAAATTAATAAAAAATAATAATAGGATTACTGATTCTATTTAAAAGGCAGAGCCTAAATTATTCCTTGCCACTCACAGTGTGTTCCACAGACCGAAAGCTTGGGCATCACCAGGGAGCTTGTTAGAAATGCAGACTTTCAGACCAGGCCCCAGACCTGCTCAACCAGAATCTGTATGTTAACAGGATCCCCAAGAAATTTTTATGCACATGAAAGATTAAGGAAGCTCTGGGAAGGTTCTCCTATCTTCAAATATTAACTCCTCTTAGGTGACACAGTGATCTAAATTTAATCATTAAATAATCTTTGAATTTGTCTTCTTGTGAGATTTCTTAAAAGAACAGTAACAATAACATAATTCTACATGTGTGTAGTTGATTACCATGTCCAAAGCACTTTCATACCTGCGATCTCACTTGATATTTTAATGATGAGTACCCCATGAAATCAATGCACCCTGATCATTCTACCAATAAATATAAAGTTAGGTCAGTACTGTATTGCTTTTGCCTAAAGGCCATTAAAAACTCCAAGATTATTATGGTGATAATCATTTTGCAATATGTAAGTATATCAAATCAACATTAAACTGTATACAATGTTATATCTCAATAAAGCTGGGCAAAAATTTTTAAGAAGAACATATAGGTACAGTGAAATCTAAATAGGTTATAAAGTGTAAACTGTACATAAAATATAAGGGTTTTGAGATAAAAGATAATATAGGAAGGATGTATTTCTAAGCATGAAAACATAGAATGGTACATAGAATCCCAGAAGGAATCTTCATCATTGGGAGATTTAATTATTATGCCTAAAATAACATTCATTCTAATTATTGAGATAAAGAAAGGAGGCTCTGGAAGCTACATATGTATTCGTTTAAAACAGTAGGCTACTTAACTTGAGTGAGTTATAATTAGCCTAAGAAAATGCAGATACACAATGCAAAAATGAATAGTGTAGAGGATCTATTAACTCAAGAACTATAAAAACAGGTTCATAGCTGAGTCTGTACACTGACTGCTATAAAGCTTTTTCTGAATATCAAGAAGGTGATATTGCCCAATAATGTCATTTACTACAATCATCTGATTTTACCATACAGTACCTCCAGGAGAAATGTAAGCCTATTGCATCCTAAAGCATTTAGGAGGAACTGGGATAAAGCTATTGTGGATTATAGTAGCTTTAAGTCCAGTCCTAACAGCTTTGTCATTTTCAAATAAAGTTCTCAATGGAATCTTTCTAAATGGAAAATCATTAAATAAAGTGACATGGACAGGTGTTTTAACTGGGGGACATGTATCCCAAGGTGAGAGATGTTAACAGTCATTTAGTGAAAAGCTACAATTTTTAGGCTCACACAGGTGCTGTGTGGGCTACAAACATAGTGTTGTGCGGGAAGACCTGTGGGGCCTCCAGTCCTGCTCCCCGCATAAGAACGCAAGACATGGTGAGGCCAAAAAGGAACACCCACAGAGCCATAGATAAGGGAGTCATACCACTATAGTGTCACTGGAGGCTGGATCCACACAACCTGCAACCTGCTGTCCACTTCTCTGCTTGCCAACCAACCAACCCCACTTGCTAGCTGCAACCCGGCATGCTAACTACAATCCGCTCTTGCTAGCTCAGCCACCACCTTCTTGCTAGCCCCCATTTTCCACTAGCGTAGCCACGGCAGTTATATTAGTGGCCAATGGCTTACTGGTCACAGCTGACAGCCAAGTAGCCACAGCTGATGGCCATCCAATCAGTTGATGGCCATTTACTACCCGAGTGAGCACCTTTCCACGTGAGGGCGTGAGCCTGGAAACTGCACTCCTGGCTCTGTCCCCACACATAGCTAAGGTATGGTCGTCGTCTTAATGGAGTTAGGAGAAGATAATATATTTATGTAAAAGGATAATTAAAATGCTAGGCAATGTGCAAATAAAGTGTCAAATGAGTGTTACAAGCAATAAATGCTAAATTAACTAGAGAAGGGAAAGATAGAAGTCAAGTATTAGGTTGGTGCAAAAGTAATTGCGGTTTTTGCTATTATTTTTAACTTTTTAAACCGCAATTACTTTTGCACCAACCTAATAGCATTAATGTATGGCAATTAATACCAGCTGATCAAGTTTTGAAGCTTGGCTCGACCTCTTAGTAACTGTAATCCTGTTTTTCGACCTCTCCAAACCTCAGTTTTCCATTCTGTAAAATCAGCATAATTATAATAGCTTTTTCTAGGCTGTTTTAAGGATTAAATGGAATAGTGTGTAGAAGGGCTTAGCAGAATGCCTGGGCCATAGATAAAGATGTTAGCTAAGAAATTCACCTTCTCATGATTGAAGGACCTGGGGAGGAAAGAGCAATGGGTATCTGAAGATAGGCTTACTGAAGAGAAGCAGGTAGAAATATAGAGACCACCAGCTTTGTCCACTTCACTACAGTAGTACCTCGGTTTTCAAACGTCTCCGTTGACGAACATTTCGGTTTATGAACGCCGTAAACCCAGAAGTAAATGATTTGGTTTTTGAACATGCCTTGGAAGTCGAACATGTCATCCGGCTTCCGCTGAGTACAAGATCCCAAGGCTTAGCTGTTGGCTATTTTCCAACGTTTCAGAACTTGAAGGGTCTTCCGGAACGGCTTATGTTCGAAAACCGAGGTACCACTGTATTTGCTAAAGGCCATCCCTAAAAGGAGACCTGGGTTGTTTCCTCCAAAAGTTACAGTTTTGACAGTACCTCAAGCTTTGTAGAGTACTAAAAAACAGATTTTCATTTCATTTCACCATTCCCTGACAATCCCAACCTAATTTCTATCATCTAAACTACCTGTGGATGTCTGAGGCCCATGCCTGCAGCTTTTTAGGGCCACAAACATTTGGGGTTAGTGGGTTGGAATGATGAAAGCAAAGTTGATACCGAAGGGAAGAGGGAGAAAATAGCAGAACCGGTTTCTATGTGATTCCCTGCACAGCACTGCCACCTTCTGGTTATTCAATAAATCACAATATCTCCCCCATCCCCAGGTCCTGTTCTGATGTGCAGCCTAGTGTTAACCGAGAACAGAGGTGACAGGTTGTATTCGTTTTCCGTGGCTCTGTAACAAATTACCATAAAAATGGTGGCTTAAAACAACAGAAACTAATTATCTCACAGTTCTGGAGACTAGAAATCCAAAATCAAGGTGTGGGTAGGTTCATGATTTCTCCAGAAGATCCAGGGGAAAATCGGTTTCTTGCCTTTTCCAGGTTCTGGTGGCTGCTGGCCACCATTCCTGAGCTTGTTGTAGCATCTGTCCAATCTCTGCCTCTTCACATGCCCCAGTTCTCTTTTGTTTGTCTGATCTTCCTCTGCTTCTCTCTTATAGGGACATTCGTAATGACATTTAGGGCCTATTTTGAACATCAAGGATTTTCTCCTTCTCTGAAGATGCTTGTTATGCAGGGACTCATGCGCGGTCTCTGGTCCCACTCCCCACATAAGAACGCAGGACATGGTGAGGCCAAAAAGGAACACCCATGGAGCCATAGATAGGGAAGTCATATCACTATACTCTCGCTGTCGCTGGGTTGGAGACACAGGAAGCAGGAGCCACACTGTCTGCAACTTGCTGTCCATTTCTCTGCAAAATGCAACCCGCACTCTGCTGTGCTAACTGCCGTCCGTGCTTGCCAGCCACCATCTTCTTGCTAGCCCCCATTTTTCTGCTAGCATAGCCACAACAGTTATATTAGTGGCCAATGGCTCACTGGGTACAGCTGACGGCCAAGTAGCCACAGCTGATGGCCATCCAATCACAGTTGATGGCCATTTACTACCTGAGCCAGCACGTTTCCATGTGAGGCAATGAGCCTGGAAACTGCACTCCTGCACTCCACAATGCTTAATTGAAATGACATCTGCAAAGACTCTTCCGAATAGGGTATCAGTCACAGTTTCCAGGGATTTGATATGGCTATCTTTTGGGGACCATTTTTTGGCCTAACGCTCACAGGTATTATTGTCTTTTAATTCCTTATTGGTAATTAATATGTAGATCAATTTGCTGGCTATAGTAGGCTGAGAGAATAGAATGTAGGATGTTGAGTTTTGAATTTGCATGTGGGGATGGGCTAGGGAGTGAATGCTCTAGAACGTCAACTTTTCTGGGGAAGGCAGACTTGGGTGGGGCAGTGCCATGAGACATCCTGGGTGGAGACAAAGCAGTGCAGACGACTCTGGGCACATGGGGATGGAGGAGAGAGTATAGAAAGGAAAAGAAAGGGCTGATGAGCCAACACTAAACTTTTGTTTGTTTTAAATAACTTGAATGTAAGTGGTCCTCACCCTCCAAACGCTTTGTGTAAATAAGGAAATGAGCACTCTCAAACATTGCTGGTAAGACTGGTAGAGGTGGTAAAATCTTTTTGGAGAGCAATTCTACATATGTATCATATACTTCTATCCAGTAATTCTACTACTAAGAATCTATTTTAGTGAACTAATAAGAACACAAGCAGTTTTATGCACAAAGACGTTCCGTACATTCTTCTTTTTTTTTCGCTCTGAGATTTCTTTTTTTCTTTTCTTTCTTTATTTTATTTATTTTTATTAGTTTCAGGTGCACAAGACAAAGTAATACTTAGACATTTATCTTTTATATCCCTCACATTGCGTGAACCCTCCTCCCCCCATCCACTACCCCTATGACATCGCACAGAGCCATTACATTTCCACTGTCTCTATTCCTAATGCTGTACTCCACTTCTTGTAAGTACATACATATACACACATATACATATATGTATGTATATATATATATATATATACATATACATACAAACTTGTAGTTGACATTCATTATTTTTTTTTAATTTATTGGGGTGACAATTGTTAATGAAATTACATAATTTCAGGTGTACAATTCTGTATTACATCATCTATAAATCCCATTGTGTGTTCACCACCCAGAGTCAGTTCTCCTTACATCACCATATATTTGATCTCCCTTATCCTCATCTCCCACGCCCCACCGCACTTACCCACTGGTAACCACTAAACTATTGCCTGTGTCTATGAGTTTTTGTTTCTAATTTGTTTGTCTTGTTCTCTTACTTTTGGTTTATGTACCACATATCAGTGAAATCATATGGTTCTCTGATTTTTCTGTCTGACTTATTTCGCTTAGCATCATACTCTCACGATCTATCCATGTTGTTACAAATGTTCCTATGTCATCTTTTCTTACTGCCAAATAGTATTCCATTGTGTATATATACCACAACTTCTTTATCCATTCATCTATTGAAGGGCATTTTGGTTGTTTCCATGTCTTGGCCACTGTAAACAAAGCTGCAATGAATATTGGAGCACACTTGTCTTTATGTATAAATGTTTTCAGACTTTTTGGGTAAACACCCAGGAGAGGGATTGCTGGGTCATATGGTAATTCTATTCGTAATTTTTTGAGGAACCTCCACACTGCCTTCCATAACGGCTGTACCAGGCTGCAACAGTGTATAAGGGTTCCTTTTTCTCCACAGCCTCTCCAACACTTATTACTATTTACTTGTTGATGGTAGCCATTCTGACTGGAATGAGGTGATATCTCATTGTGGTTTTAATTTGCATTTTTCTGATGATTATTGACGTTGAGCATTTTTTCATATATCTATTTGCCATTTTTATGTCCTCTTTTGAGAAATGTCTCTTCAGGTCCTCTGCTCATTTTTCAATTGGGTTGTTTGTTTTTTTGTTGTTGAGTTTCATGAGTTTCTTGTATATTTTGATATTAGCCTGCTATCGGAGGCTCTTTGAAACTATGTTTTCTTCTATGTAGTTTATTGTATCAGGTCTTCTGCTTAAGTCTTTGATCCATTTTGAATTAATTTTGGTACATGGTGACAGATAGCAGTCCAGTTTCACTCTTTTGCACGTGGCTATCCAATACTCCCAGCACAATTTATTGAAGAGGCTGTCTTTCCTCCACTGAATGTTTTTTGCTTCTTTGTCAAAAATTATCTGTCCATATTTATGTGGTTTTATTTCTGGGTTCTCACTTCTATTCCATTGGTCTATGTGTCTCTTTTTCTGCGAATACCGTGCGGTTCCAATTATTGTAGTCCAGTAGTACAAGTTAAAGTCAGGAAGTGTGATACCTCCAGTATTGTTCTTTTCTCTTAAGATTGCTCTGGCTATTTGGGGTCTTTTGTGATTCCAAACAAATCTGACGATTTTTTGTTCTATTCCTTTAAAAAAAGCCACTGGGGGAGGGTCATCAAAATGGTGGTGTGAGGTGAGCCTCTGTAAAGCTCCCCTGGAATTTACAACTAATCGAACAACAATAACTCCACAAAGGACTCCCTGCACAGCAGAGAGGCAAGACCAAGAGGCCCACTACTGAAATCACCTAAAAGTGGGTGAATCACACGAGCGGGGGAGGAGGGAAGGAGAAGTGCAGAGACGGAACTCCGGGGGCGCAGGACGCACACTTACCTCAGTGCTCCGAGATCGCTGAATCTCGCAACTATCGCAGCTGCGGGAGAGGGAAGAACTCGGACTGCTAGGGCTCTGCTTATGGCCCACAGGGCTCAGGGGGCAGCATATAACATGGCTGAACCCTTCGCTCATGGCAGAGACCTAAGAGCAAAGCCTGAGGGTAGAAAGCTGAAAATAGTGGGTTAAGCCCTCATTGCCGAGCAGAGAACGGAAGCCTTAGGCACTGAGAATAGCCGCCACCGCCGACCCTCCCAGAGCTTGCCCTGCCCTCACGTTCCCGGTGCTAGAAGCAGAACAGTAACAGTGTCAGAACAAAAGAACAGAATATTTGCTGTTCTGAGAACTGTGGACCGCAGACACAGATTCGTAGCCCAAGTAGTTCCGGCAAAGGAGAGGGAGCTGTGGAAGCGGGATCCACTATGTGGTGGTCGCCGCCATTGCTCTGGGCCACCTCTCACAACTCACCCTGCCCCTGGCCCAACCTATCTGGGAGGATCACTGCAGGAGTAAACAGAACTGCTGAAACATACGGGCTCTGAATCTGGTGCAGAAAGTGCTTTGGAACTTCAACGGCTCTCTCACATACCCACATGGACACTACGCCCTGTGACCCAGGCGAACTATTAACAGAGGAGAAGCCTGTCTCCCAGTAAATCCCCCCATTGTGTGAGAAGCTTGAATACTGCAGAGAAAACAGCACTATTGTGTGAGAGAGAAAAAAAAGGCTGGAGTCGGAGAGCAAATAAAATATTCTACCGACAAGTACTGGAAAACAAAAGAAAGACCTCTTCCTATCAACCTGTTGCAGAAGCCACTCCTGTAGATGTCTAGGAAGAAAAATAATAAATCAGTAATTGCCATGAATAAGCAAGGCAACAAGACAGCTCAGAAAGAAAGTGAAAAGTCTCCAGAAAAGGAACTTAAAGATATGGAAATATGTGACTTAATTGACAGAGAATTCAAGATTGCACTTGTCAAAAAACTCAACGAGATGCAAGAAAACACAGAAAGGCAGTTTAATGAACTCAGAAACTCAATCAAAGAACAACATGAGCATTTTACGAAAGAGACTGACATTTTAAAAAGGAAACAAATAGAATTTCTGGAGATTAAGAACACAATAGAAGAAATCAAGAATGAAATAACGAGCTTAGGTAGTAGAGTTGACCAGATAGAGCAAAGGGTCAGTGACATCGAAGATAGAAACCTGGAAATTACAGAGATGGAAGAAGAAAGAGACTTGAGATACAAAAGAAATAAAACAACTGTATAAGAACCTTCTGACTCCATCAGAAAGAGAAATATAAGAATGATGGGTACACCAGAAGGAGAAAAAAGAGAGAAGGGAACAGAGAATATATTCAAACAAATTGTTGATGAGAACTTCCCAAACTTGTGGACAGAACTGGATCCTCGAATCCAAGAAGCAAATAGAACACCTAATTACCTCAATCCCAACAGGCCTTCTCCAAGGCACATTGTACTGAAGCTGTCTAAAATCAACGACAAAGAAAGAATCCTCAAGGCAGCCAAGGAAAAGAAAATGGTAACCTACAAAGGAAAACCGATTAGATTATCATCAGATTTTTCAGCAGAAACTCTACAAGCAAGGAGGGAGTGGAACCAGATATTCAAACTATTGAAAGAGAAATTATGAGCCAAGATTAATATATACAGCAAATATATCCTTTAGATATAAAGGAGGAATAAAGACCTTTCCAGACATACAGAAGCTGAGGGAATTTTCCAATACTCGACTTGCACTACAAGAAATACTAAAGGAGGCTATTCGACCACCATCAACAGGGACATTTTGTGGCAGGCAAAATATAGAAAGGGGGAGAGTAAAGGCCTGAATCGGAATATGGGAATACAGAAAGTAAGCGTGCTGAAGAAAATGGAATACTCTAAATAACAAACTTTCTTTACATAAACTTAAGGGTAACGATTCAAAAATAATCCAGAACTGAAATACATACTGTAATAAGAGGAAACAGAGGGAAACATCATAGAATACCACCACACAGAAATAATAGACCACAACAAAAAGGCAAAGAAACAATGGAGACAGTCTTATCAGAACACTAAAGATAGAATGACAGGAAATCCTCATATACAATAATCACCCTAAATGTAAACGGACTGAACTCACCAATAAAAAGGCATAGAGTAGCAGATTGGATCAAAAACTAAACCCAATCATATTCTGTCTACAAGAGACACATCTCAGCTATGAGGACAAGCATAGTCTCAAAGTGAAAGGGTGGAAATTGACACTCCAAGCAAATGGTACCCAGACACAATAAGGTGTAGCCGTACTGATATCAGATGAAACAGACTTCAGTGTGAAAAAGGTAACAAGAGACAAAGATGGACATTTCTTAATGATAGAGGGGACTATAAAACAAGAAATCATAAGAGTCATAAATATTTATGCCCCCAATCAGGGAGCACCGAAATATATCAAGCAACTACTAACAGAACTAAAGGGAGAAATTGACCCAAACACAATTATACTAGGGGACTTCAATACATATTGACAGCTATGGATAGATCATCCAAACAAAATAAATAATGAAATAGCAGCCCTAACCGACACATTAGATGAAATGGACATAATTGACATATATAGAGCACTTCATCCTAAAATATCAGACTATACATTCTTTTCTAGGGTACATGAAACATTCTCAAGGATAGACCATATGTTGTGACATAAAATTAGCCTCAGCAAATTTAAGAAGATTGAAATCATATGTCTTTTTGCCTTCTGTATGTCCTTTTTAGAAAAATGTCTCCTCAAGTCCTCTGCCCATTTTTTAATTGGGTTGTTTGTTTCTTTGGAGTTGAGTTGAGTAAGTTTTTTATAGATTTGTGATATTAATCCCTTATCAGATATATCATTGGCAAATATCTTTTCCCATTCAGTAGGATCCCTTTTTGTTTTATTGATGGTTTCCTTTGCTGTGGAAAACCTTTTTAGTTTGATGTAATCCCACATGTTTATTTTTTCTCTTACTTCCCTCGCGCGAGGGGATATATCACCGAAAATCTTACTCCGGGTAATGTCCATGAAGTTTCTTCCTATATTTTCTTCTAGATGTTTTATGGTTTCAGATCTTACATTTAAGTCTTTAAGCCATTTTGAATTTATTTTTGTATATGGTGTAAGGAGGTGGTCCAGCTTCATTTTCTTGCATGTGTCTGTCCAGGTTTCCCAACACCACTTATTGAACAGGCTGTCTTTACTCCATCGTACGTTCTTGCTTCCATTGTCATAGATTAGATGGGCATATAGGCATGGATTTACTTCTGGACTCTCTATTCTGTTCCATTGATCTATGTGTCTATTTTTATGCCAGTACCATGCTGTTTTGATTACTGTAGCCTTGTAGTATAGTTTGAAATCAGGTACCGCTATACCTCCCACTTTGTTCTTATTTCTCAAGATTGCTGAGGCTATCCGGGGTCTTTTATGGTCCCATATAAATTTTAGGATTATATGTTCTATTTCTGTGAAAAACGTCATTGGTAGTTTGATAGGAATTGCGTTGAATATGTATATTGCCTTAGGCAGTATGGACATTTTAACTATATTAATTCTTCCTGTCCATGAACATGAAATGTGTTTCCATCTATTTATGTCTTCTTTCTTTTCTGTCTTCAGTGTCGTATAATTTTCTGAGTACAGATCTTTTACATCTTTGGTTAGATTTATTCCCAGATATTTTATAGTCTTTGGAGCAATTGTAAATGGAATTGTTTTCTTAATTTCTCCTTCTGATATTTTATCATTGGTATATATAAATGCAACTGATTTCTGAATATTAATTTTATATCCTGCTACTTTACTAAATTCATCTATCAGTTCTAATAGTTTCTTGGTGGCGTCTTTAGGGTTCTCTATATATAGTATCATATCATCTGCATATAATGATAATTTTACTTCCTCCTTCCAATTTGGATGCCTTTTGTTTCTTTCTCTTGTCTGATTGCTGTGGATAGAACTTCCAGCACTATGTTGAATAGAAGTGGAGAAAGTGGGCAACCTTGTCTTGTTCCTGATCTTAGGGGGAATGGTTTTAGCTTTTCCCCATTGAGTATGATGTTAGCTGTGGGTTTGTCATATATGGCCTTTATTATGTTAAGATATGATCCCTCTATTCCCACTTTCTTAAGGGTTTTTATCATAAAAGGTTGCTGTATTTTATCAAATGATTTTTCTGCATCTGTTGATATGATCATGTGATTTTTATTTTTCATTTTGTTAATGTGGTGTATCACATTAATTGATTTGCGGATGTTGAACCACCCCTGCATACCAGGGATGAATCCCACTTGATCATGGTGTATGATCTTTTTAATGTATTGCTGAATTCTGTTCGCTAATATTTTGTTGAGAATTTTTGCATCTATGTTCATTAGAGATATCGGCCTGTAGTTTTCTTTTTTTGTGGTGTCTTTGTCTGCTTTTGGGATCAGGGTGATAGTGGCTTCATAAAAAGTGTTTGGGAGTCTTCCTTCTGGATTTTTTGGAAGAGCTTGAGGAGAATAGGTGATAATTCTTTTTTGAACGGTTTGAAAAATTCACCTGTAAAGCCATCTGGTCCAGGGCTTTTGTTTGTTGGGAGATTATTGATTACTGATTCAATTTCCCTGGTGGTAATCAGACTGTTCAGGCTTTCTCTTTCTTCTTGAGTTAGCCTTGGAAGGTTGTGCGCCTCTAGAAAATTGTCCATTTCTTCCAGATTGTCAAATTTGTTGGCATATAGTTGCTCATAGTAATTTCTTAAATTTTTTTGTATTTCTGTGGTGTCTGTTGTCACTTATCCTCTTTCATTTCTGATTTTATTAATTTGGGTCCTCTCTCTCCTTTTTTAAATGAGTCTGGCTAAAGGTTTGTCAATTTTGCTTATCTTCTCTAAGAACCAACTCTTGGATTCATTGATCTTTTGTATTGTTTTTCTGGTTTCTATTTCATTCATTTCTGCTCTGATCCTTATTATCTCCTTCCTTATGCTCCCTTTGGGCTTATTTTGCTGTTCTTTTTCCAGATCCCTTAAGGGTGAAGATAAACTGTCAATTAGTGATGTTTCTTGTTTCTTTAGGTAGGCCTGCAGTGCTATGAACTTCCCTCTTAGGACTGCTTTCGCAGCATCCCATAGATTTTGGGTCGTCGTGTCCTCATTCTCATTTGTCTCGAGATATCTTTTGATTTCTTCTTTGATCTGCTGCTTGACCCATTCATTATTTAGCAACATGTTATTCACCCTCCATGAATTGGTGTGTCTTCCTGATTTTTTTTTCCTGTAGTTCATTTCTAATTTCATAGCACTGTGGTCAGAGAAGACAATTGGTATAATTTCAATTTTCTTAAATTTATCAAGGCTTGTTTTGTGGCCTAACATATGATCTATCTTGGAAAATGTTCCATGTGCACTTGAGAAGAACGTGTATTCTGTAGCATTGGGGTGAATTGCTCTGAAAATATCGATTAAATCCAAGTGATCCAAAGTATCATTTAAGGCTGTTATTTCCATATTGATTTTCTGTCTGGAGGACCTGTCCCTTGTTGTCAGAGGTGTGTTGAAGTCCCCTACTATGATAGTGTTGCTGTTGATCTCTGTCTTTATGTCCATCAGTACCTGTTTTATATATTTAGGTGTGCCTATGTTAGGTGCATAGATATTTACTAAGGTTATGTCCTCTTGTCGGATTGATCCCTTTATTATTATATAGTGCCCATCTTTGTCTTTTAATATGTTCTTCATTTTAAAGTCTATTTTGTCAGATATAAGTATTACAACTCCAGCTTTTTTTTTCGCTTCCATTTGCATGAAATATGTTGCTCCAACCCTTCACTTTCAGCCTGTGTGTGTCTTTTGATCTGAAATGAGTCTCTTGTATACAGCATATACAAGGGTCTTGCTTCCTTATCCACTCAGCCACCCTATGTCTCTTGATGGGAGCATTTAATCTGTTTACATTTAAAGTGATTATTGATAGGTAGATAGTTATTGCCATTTTTAAATTTGTAGTAAATTGTTTTCATCTTTCTTCTATTTACAGAAGTCCTTTTAGTATTTCTTTGAATGCTGGCTTGGTTGTAATAAATTCTTTCAGTTTGTTCTTTTCTGGGAAGCTCTTTATCTCTCCATCAACTTTAAATGATAGCCTTGCTGGATAAAGCAATCTAGGTTGTAGGCCTTTGTGTTCCATCACTTTGAGTATCTCCTGCCACTCCCTCCTGGCCTTCAATGTTTCTGTAGAAAAGTCATTTGATAGTCTTATGGGAGTTCCTTTGTATGTAACCTTCTGCCTTTCTCTTGCTGCTTTTAAGATTCTCTCTTTGTCTTTAAGCTTTGCCATTTTAACTATAATGAGCCTTGCTGTGGGCTTGTTTGGGTTTATCCTGGTTGGAACTCTCTGCACTTCCTGAGCTTGTATGTTGGTTTCCTTGATCAGGTTAGGGAAGTTTTCGGACATTATTACCTCAAATATGTTCTCAATTCCTTGCTTCCTCTCTTCGCCTTCTGGTATTCCTATGATGCGCATGTTGTTGCGCTTGATGTTATCCCAGAGGTCTCTTAACCGATCTTCATTGTTTTTTATTCTTTTTTCTTTCTGTTGTTCAGTTTGAGTGATCTCTGCTAACTTGTCTTCTAAGTCGCTGATTCGATCCTGTGCTTCATCTAACCTGCTGGTCATTCCTTCAAGTGAGTTCTTAATTTCGGTAATTGTGTTCTTTAGTTCTAGCTGGTTGTTCGTTAAGATTTCTGCATCCTTTTTTAGTTCTAACTGGTTGTTCTTTATGATTTCTATATCCTTCTTTATGTCTTCTCTAAGCTCCTTAAACATTCTTATCACCAGTGTTCTGAACTCTGTCTCTGACAGGTTGGTTACCTCTGCTTCATTTGGTTCCAGTTGTGGAGGTTTCTTCTGTTCTTTTTTTGGGACATGTTTCTTTGTCTCCCCATTCTGACTGACTCTCTGTGTTTGCTTTGATGTATTAGGAAGATCCCCTAGAGCTCTTAGTTCTTGCTGGGTGTTCTTATGTAGTATGTGTCCTTTATATTTGACTTGGACTACTTCGTTCTTCTCCTCTGCATGTGCTCCACAGGTGGCTCGTGTGTTTAGTATATTGTCCTGTTCAAGAAGAACTTTAATTGCTTTTTGCTTGTGAGTAGGTGGGTTTAACTCTTAGGCCGTCTAGTTGTGAGACTTGGCTCTGCCCACCGCAGGGTGTTCTGCTGGGTGAGGGCTGGCCACTTAAATGAGGTTTGGCCTCTATGGGCTCTTGTGCCTTCAGAGAATTCCCTCTGGGTGTGCGACTTGTAGGTCAAACCCGGTAGTACTCTGGTTTGGTCCAGAGTTGCCTTCTGGATATGTTGAATCTTGTGCCTCTTAAGCTGGGCCCTGTTAGGGCAGTTTCAGCACAAATCAAGTTACCAAGTACAACAACAACAACAACAAAGAAAACAAATCAAGTACATTCACATGTAAAATACAACCGACGATCCCCACTCAACATAGGCAAAGATATCAAAGAAATAAAGACAGAACAAAGCAAATCACAACAAGCAGAAAACAAAACAAAACACCAAGCAAAGCAAAACACGAAGCAGCACCAGTCTTGGCTTAAGCCCACCAAGTAATCTCCAGGTTGTCCTCTACTGTGCCAAAGAGTTCCCTGCCTATTGCGCAGGCAGCGCTGGTCACCTGGTGCCCAGAGTGAATTTGTGACTGTAGATTTAAATGCGAGGGGCTGAGGGGTCTGGATGACAGTTTTCAGAGAGACCGTGCAGTTTCTGTCCTTTCCTGCAGAAATGCATGCTGAGAGTAGCTCCACCAGCCCTGTGCTCAGTACTCCTGAGTCTTAGGGCCCTCCTTCTGTTGGTGTGTGGGAGGGGGCAGGAGGGAGATTTCTAAGCTGCTGAAAGCCGGGAGCTGCGTCTGCCCCTTACTGCTGAACTCAGGGAGTGCTTCCGCGGTTGCCCTTGCCCCGCCCCAGGCCAGCCAGAGAGGGTGGGGGCTGGGGATGGAGGGGTCTTCTCTCTCCCAGGCCAGCCACGTCACACTCCTCCCGCAGGCCCGAAAAGGTGGTGGCTGGTGGTGTGGGAGTCTCCTCTCTCCTCGTCCAGTGAAAATCCCTTCCTCCCATCTTCTTCCAAAGGTCAGAGCTGGCTGCCAATCTTCCCAGCGCCTGAACACAGACGCCCCTCTGTAATCTGACACTACTCCTCAGTTCAGGGGTCAGTTTAAGTCTCTGGAAGGGCAGGGGGAGGATTCGAAAAGTGGGGTGAGGGTCCCAGGTGTGGCGTCTGAGTTCTTTGTCTGCCCTAGGGCCCATGAGCTGCCCGCGCCAGCAGGAGCGATCAGCTGCGGGGCGCAGGGAAAGAGCCCACCTCCTGGACCCTGCACTCTCTGCTGCATCGTGTGCTCCCGTGGGACTCTAGAGCCCCAGGTGCTGCCTGCTGCTGCTGCTGTGGGCACGCTGCAGAGCCACGGCTCTACCATGGGGGGTGGGGAGAGCATGGCGCGTTTCCTCTCGCCCTCCTAGCTCTTCCCCCGCTTGCCCAACTTGTGCACCCGAAAGCAAACCTTCCACGAGACTCCGCTCCATCCTGGGAGCCGCACAGCGGTCGCCGTCCGGCCTGGGCTCCGCCGTGGGGTGGGTAGCGCACTTCCAGTTCGCTGTCCTGCCTCCTCCCCTGCTCGCAATCAGCGTGCACCTTCAGGTAATTCCTCCACGAGTCTCCCTGCTGTTCTGCATGATTAGCAAAGGACTCCTCGATGTTCTATATGTCCCGATTGCCAGAAAATCTCGGGTAAGATTCAAAAAGAGCGCCCCACTGCCTCCATTCCCATGACGTCCAGAAGTCTAGTCTCTTCAGGAGATGCTCCAGACTTCTAAAAAGCAAAGCAGAGGCCATTGATCCTTATGTCAACTGAAATGGCATTGCTTTTCCCAATGTTATAGTTTTCATAGTTCTAGGTCCACGTTGCACCTGTAATCATTGAGTAACTACAGCCAAAGTCCATTCTCGAAATGAAGAGGGTGTGAAGTTTTCTAATGGCTTCCAAACTTCTACTACTTCTTTATTGCTCTTTTCTGTCAGCTGGTCAATATGGAAGATCCTTTGCTGAATGTTAAATCATGATTTCAAAGGGCTCGCACTTCTTCTCCCTTTCCTGCCTCCCAGGATGGTTTTCAGAGTTACCCATTTGCCCTTTGCAGTGATGAATGGAGTGTTGTACTAATGCTGCATGCCACCATTATTCATGTCCCATCCTGTGCGCAGGACTTCCAATTGCAGCATCCTGCGACGGGGGGGCCATGAGCTGTGCCCTGGTAGCTGTCGAAGTCCTCAGTGTCCGTCAGCTGCCCGAACCCAGGGAAGGACGTCGAAGCCACCCTGCGCTGAGCAGGACAAGGAGGATGACGAGCAGGAAGACGAGCAGGAGACCAGGAAGCGGGTGTCAAATTTTTATTACATGAAAATATTAACACAGGCAAGACATGAATAAAAGTCTAGGCAGTGGCCAAACTGGCTGAAATCTACTGTCCTTAATATTCTTCAAAGTTGTTATGTTCATCTCTTCATGAGCTAAGGAATGTATGTTGTAGGATATCATCAGGTCTAGGCCTTAGCAAAACTAGGACTCAGGCAAAGTGTGTGTGGTGGTTTTAATATATGTCCATGGATTCCTCTATATTTCTCTCTTCGGGAGGTGAAACCCAATTCCCCTTCCACCAAGTGTGGGCTGGCCTTAGCATTTACTTCTAATGAATAGAACATAGCTGAAAAGATGGTGTGTGACTTCTGAGATTAGGTCATAAAGGGCACTGTGACTCCCTCCTTATCCTCTCTCTTGAATCATTTATTCTAACGGAATCTAGCTACCATGTCATGAGGATATTCAAACAACCTTATGGAAAGGCCCATGTGGTGAGGAATTGAGGCCTCCTGCCACCAATCATGTGAGTGCACCGTTTTGGAAGTAGATCCTCCAGTCCCAGTTAAGCCTTCAGATAACTGCAACATCATAAATGACCCTGATCTTCAACTACCTAGCTAGGCTGTTTTTGAATGCATGACCCACAGAAACTGAGATTGTTTTCATTTTTTTAAATTTATTTATTTAGATTTTTTAAATTAAAACACAGCTAACATATAATATTATATTTGTTTCCGGTGTACATCATAATTATTCAACAGTACCCACCTGAGATGGTTTTTGTTTTAAGGTGCTGAATTTTGTGGTAAACATCAATAGATAAGCAATATACTTTGTTATTTTTTATTGAATACTAGACAATGTATATGAAAAGTGTAGTAATAATTTGAGGCTCTTGATACTATTATCTTCCTCCAGAAAGGCTTAACATTTGTTTCTTGTCAGTGGGCTGCTAGGCTAGAAGTATTAGAAATTCCAGATCACTTTATTCAATTATGGATTAAGATGATAAGAAGCTGGGCTTCTTTCCTTGTAAGGGCTGATATATTTCCTATTCACCTGTATTCCTAAGGTATTACCCTTCAGGGTTGCAACCTAAGCCTATGGGGTTTATCAAATCTTCTTCTCCCTAGTGGACTTCGGGAAGTCCAATTTTTCCCCCTCTACCTTTATGAATCTAACCAAAGTTAGGCTCAGTCTCTCTGCTGCTTCTTCTGAAATTGGCAGATTTCCCTGGGGGAAAAATAGCCCCGAATATGGGTTTCCTTTTCCTCTTGAATCTTGGCTTCATAATGCTTCACTGCCCTTGATAGTTCTCTAATACCTCAATCAGATGTTTGTTTGTTTGTTTGTAATTTTGTCCAGCTTTTCTACTATTCCTCAATGGGATAATTAGTTCAAATTGTGTAGTCCAAGATTACCTCATTAGCAGAGGTGACACTCTCCTAAGAATGAATTTTTAAAAATGTAAATTTGATCATACTACTCTTGCTTAAATCCCTTCAATAGTGTAGAAAGATGTTTTCAGCTGCAAGCAACAGTATACAGTAGCGCCCAGGCCTCCACCATTTTACTTTCTGTGGTTTTAATTACCTGCAGCCAATCACAGTCTGAAAATATTAAATGGAAAATTCCAGAAACAGACAATTCATTAAGTTTTAAATTGTGCACCATTCTGAGTATCATGATGAAAACTCATGCTGTCCTGCTACATCCCACCCAAGACAGGAATCATTTATTTGTCCAGGTTATCCATGCTGTACATTCTCCTTGCCCATTAGTAATTTAACAGTTGCCTCAGTTATCAGATTGACTGTCATGGTATCACAGTGCTTTTGTTTAAGTAATCCTTATTTTACTTAATAATGGCTCCGAAAAGCAAGAGAAGTGATGCTGGCAATTCGGATATGCCAAAGAGAAGCCATAAAGTGCTTCCTTTAAGTGTAAAGGTAAAAGTTCGCTACTTACTAAAAAAAGAAAAATATACATATACTGAGGGTGCTAAGGTCTATGGTAGTAATGAATCTTGTATTTGTGAAATTGTGAGGAAGGAAAAGGAAATTCATGCTAGTTAGCTGAGAGACAGAGACAGAGACAGAGATAGAGAGAGAGAGACCACATTCACATCACTTTTATTACAGTATATTGTTATAATTGTTCTATTTTATTATTAGTTATTGTTAATCTCTTACTGTGCTTAATTTATAAATTAAATTTTATCATAGGTATGTATATGTAGGGTTTCAGGCATTCACTGGGGGTCTGGAACATAATGGGGGACTATTATATTCCATGAAATGTGGTTTAAATTATAGGCTTTATTAATCTCAATGTCAAGAAATTGGATAGTGGGGCAGTGCCATAATTGGTTAATTCAGTAGATAATTGATGTCATCAAGGACCCAGACTTATTCTCCAGCTCTGCTTCACCATACTCTACATGTTGGTGATAATTTACCCTAATGGTGGCAAAATCATTGCTGGAATTCTGTATTAGTTATCTATTGCTGAATAACAAAAACCCCTCAGAATCTGGTGCCTTAAAACAACGAACATTTATTATCTCACAGTTTCTGTGGGTCAAGAATTTGGGAAAGCTAAGTTGGGTAATTCTGGTTCAAGGTCTCTCATTTGATTGCAGTCAGGATGTTGGCCAGGCCTGTAGGCATTTGAACATTTAAATGGGCCTGGAGGATCCATTTCCAAGATGGCTCACTCACATGGCTACTGGCAGGAGGCCTCAGCTCTTCCTTTGCTGGCTGTTCCTTACTATGTGGTCCTCTCCATCGGGCTGTTTGAGTGTTCTCATGACATGGCAGCTGTATTCCCCAGAGTCAGTGATGAGAGAGAGAGAGAGAGAGAGAGAGAGAGAGAGAGAGAGAGAGAGAGAGAGAGAGAGAATCCACAGGTTTTATTTTTTATGAGCTAGTCTTGGAAGTTATGCATAGCGTTTCTACCACATTCTATTCATCAGAAGTGAAGCAGTAAGTACAGCCCACACTCAAGGGGAGGGAATTAGGCCCCACCTTTTGAAAGCATGAGTCTCAAACAATTTGTGGACATATTTTAAAACTACTATAAATTGCAAACATAATGTTCTCATAGGACAGCATCCCAAGCAAGAACATCTGGAGTAGGGGCAAAAACAAAAAGACCTCGCTCCTCTAGCTGCTCTCGCTTTTTTTAGAGAGCAAATTCCTTCCCAGAAAATGTCAGTGAACTTCTTATATATCATTGACTTAAATTGAGTTAATGCCCATTCCCAGACCAATTCATGACAAAGGGAAATGGGATTACCATGCTTAATTTAGGTCAATTATGATTCTTTTGAGACTGTGAGATAAGCCTGCCTTCTCTGAGTACTTGTCACAGGCCCAATAATCAAATCAGGTTTCCAAAGAAGATGGTAGCTAGGGAATGGTTGTTGGGTAGGGAACAGACTGCAACAAATGGGCTTCTCATTGCTCTTAGGATAAAAACCATGTGTTTATCATGCTTTTAAGGCCCAAAGGTTCTGGTCCCTGCTTACCTTGCCTCGTCAGTATAACTTTAAACATCTTTTCCTCCCTATTTCCCAGCAACAGTGGACTTTTTGTGTTGTCTCAGACTCCTTCCCCACTGTAGGATCTTTGCCTCTTTGACGGTATTTCAAATCTGTAGTAGATAAAACTTCCTGATAATTTTTTAAATTTTATTTGGGAAGGGGAACAGGACTTTATTGGGGAACAGTGTGTATTTCCAGGACCCATCAGCTCCAAATCAAGTGTTGTCCTTTCAATCTTACCTGTGGAGGATACAGCTCAGCTCCAAGTCCAGTCGTCATTTTCAATCTAGTTGCGGGGAGCGCAGACCACCACCTCTTGTTGGAGTCAAACAGGCAACCTTGTTGTTGAGAGCACACGCTCTAACCAACTGAGCCATCTGGCCTCCCCAAAACTCCTGATCTTTATAAGTTTCAGTGTTCTTATCCGTAAAACAGATAATAGTAGTGCTTACTTCAAAAAACTATTGTGAGGAGTGAGTCATGTATGTTCAGCCCTTAGGAGTGTCTGGCATACAGTAAGTGCTCAATAATTGGGAAATATTGTTAAGTTCATGCTGTCAGATTGTCTTCTTGTTTTGCTCTCTCTGCTGACACCTTTGGTTGCTAGTCTGTCTTAATCAAAAGGAATTACTTCCCACTTCCAAAATAACCTTAGGTGGAATGAAATAAGTGCTAAATGTATGCAGAGCTGATCAAGGGGAGGCCAAGAGGCCTACATGGGACTCAAATGTAGACTCATTTGGAAGTAACTCCATGTAGGCTTCCCAAATACAGTGACAGGATTGAAAGAAACTAATGTGTCTTACAACTTTAAACTTATATCTCATCCTCAGGCAGAAACACTTTTGTCTTAATACCAATGCACTATGAATTAGTATTTCCTACATCTTACTTGGACATTGAGTGCCATATGTGGGACATTTTTGTTTCTGACTCAAATTACTTCATTCGAGCAAACTCTATTGTTATGTTAGCCACTCGCATACCTAGCTCCTAGCAATGGTGAATGTATTATATAGTAAAGTGAATGGACTCTACATCTCGACTGCCTAGGTTTGAATGCACCACTTCCAAGATCTGAAACCCTAAGTAAGTCACTAAGCCTCTTTGTGCATCGGTTACTTCATTTGTAAAATGAGGATGTCAGTACCTACTTCAGAGTTTTGTGAGCATTAGTTGATGCATGAAAAATGCTTTATGTGTTTGCCATTAGCAGTGTCGTAACTAGAATAGTTACATTGCACTTTTTATTATAAAAAAAGGTGTGGGGGGGGGGTTGAAAGGACCTGGGCCTTTTCTGAGTTTTAAGAGGCCTCGATTATTAAAGCCACTTAGCCTTGCATAGAATTCCATTTTGGGGAGCTGGGAAGCCAGAGAAATTTTCCAAAAGGAGTTGCCATTTGCATCGACCCTGGTAGGGCTGCCCGGAATTCCATAGGGTGCGGGTGGGTCGCTTTTACCCAGGCTGTCGTGGTTTTGCGGGGCGCTGCAGCTGCTAAGCGCGTGGGGCCTAGGCGGCAACCTTCGCCTCTCACTCTCGCCGTGTCACTCCGTGGCGCCATCCGGCTCCCTTCTCCTCCACCAGGGGGCCCCGTAGTGCCGCCTCCCGCTCCAGCCCTGAGTCACGAAGACTCCCAGCGGCTCGCTGCGTGCCGGACGTGACAAATGCTAGCCGCACGTCCCACCAGTTCCCTCACAGACGGACAGCGCCTTGAAGCAATGGCAGCGCACCGGCGCCTTTGGGATGCCTCCAATAGCGGCTGCTGTGCGCGGCGCCCTGGGAGAAGCGGCCGGGAAGGGGCGGGGCTGGGGGCGGGGCGGCGGGGCCCGCGCGGAACTCGGCATTCTGCACGCTAGCACCAGCGCAAGTCAGTCGCCGTCTCGACCGCTGTCCTGAGCCTCCGGCCACTCGCCGCTGCTACATTGTCAAGATGTCGCTCTCTAACAAGCTGACTCTGGACAAGCTGAACGTGAAGGGAAAGCGGGTCGTTATGAGGTAATTCTGCACATCTGCCCGCACGCCCTCGGGGCTCTGCCGCAGCCTCTCCGGTCAGGGCCGACTTGCTTCCCCGCCTGCCCAAAGTTGTTTTTAGCCCTTGGCTCGGCCCTTTGGGTCCTGGCCATCCTAGGCAAGGCTGCCCATCATTGTGGCTGAGGCTTTGTCCGGTTTGACAATTTCTAACCTCATTTTCCCCAGCCCAGGAAGCGAGCTGTAATTTCCCTTTCGGCACAGACCCACCGAGGAAAGGCTCAGATTGCAGGGGCCCAATTTGTCCTCTTTCCTATTCCTGCCTTGCGGTTCCGTCGCCTCCAGCTCCCAGTCGGCGATGTGGGACCTGAGGCTTAGCCTGCAAATCCCTAGGCCCCAAGGCAGGGACCTTGAAAGGTCATTTGTTAGTTTCCCTTCCCTACCGTCTTCTACCATCCTAGGCAAATGATAAACGACCTGCATTTCAAAGGTCCCTGCACAAGAGGAAATTTTTCCCAGAGGCTGTTGATTTAGATGTTAAGGAGTAGACCCCCCCCCCAAAGCATTTGGGGTAGGAGAGTGAAGTGGGGCGGTGCGCACCGGAGGCGGCCCTGCAGAACTTATGTAACAGGCCTCTGCTGCCCTACGGTGTGCTCGGACTCCAGGAGGTGGGGTTTGTACCGGCAGGGTTGTGACACATGCTGGGTAATGGTAGAGCAGGGTGTGGCTACTCATTCTTGCTGTTCTCCACCCTCACCCTGAGGGGTGGCTAGAGAAGCCGGATATTAGAAATGGGGAGGGCTCCCCATGCACTTTGGAGTCTTTTACTCTGCACGTGTGGATCCCTGGTCATGTAACCAACATGATTTCTCCCTTATCTGCCCAAATTGCTAGTATGGTGTGTGGAGCTTTTTTTTTTTTTTTTTTAGTTTTATTTTATTTTATTTTATTTTTTTACATCCCTCACACCGTGAACCCCCCTCCCCCATCCACCACCACCCCGACCTCACACCGAGCCATCACATTATACACATAAAATTATAGTTGGCATTCATTAATGTCCAGTGTCTGGTGTACAGTGCCATGACCAGGCAGGTGTGTGGAGCTTTTACATTTATTCTTTTTGTAATGTGTGGTACATTTGTGCATGCCAGGAGCAAAGTGCAGAAGGATAGTTAGGTATGTAACTGATGCATTTGATTGTTATATACCTTGAGAGGATCCAAGGGTGGTGCTTTTAGTGGGGCCATAAAGGCTTGCTTTGATAGCATTGTGCATTCTTGTCCTTTTTGGGAAGTTATTGATGGATGGGGAGGCATGTGAATGGTGATACAGTCCCTTTCCCGATATGGGCTGGTTCAAGTGAAGACACCTTTTGGATATCAACAGACACTTAAGGCAATAAGGGTTCTCTCTTTACCCTAGGCTTAAACATATGAAGTCACTATTAATTAGAGAACTGTATGGGCACCCTAAGAATTCATGTAGCTCTCCCTTCCCTCTAAGTTCATTATGGCCACTGTTAGTTTGCAAGTGATCTTCTGTGCCTTGCTATGGGAATAGTCAGAAGAACTCAATAGTTTATGGCCATGAGAAACACCTGGTGTCCACATTTTCCCAAATGATCTAGACAAAGTAGGAATTACAGCCATCCTTGTATTGGCAAGGGCCCTTTCTACCCCTCAGATAATGTTAAGGAAAGGGGATATATCCAGTGACAAACTGGACAAGTAGACAGACATTGGAATGCAATTAGAACTTAGGTTTTAATTATTTCCTCCCATCTCCTCTACTGACCTTACCAAGTACATGGACCATCTGAAAGACAAAAGGTGGGGCATCAGGCTGGTGGCCTTCCTACAATTGCAGTTTGGGGCTTTATAACTCTCTCCCCTGGGAAACTGGCTTGAGGAGTTACTGTATTTTGCCATGTATAATGCATACTTTTTGGCCCAAACTTGTGAGGGAAAAATAAGGATGCACATTATACATGGGTAGTACTAATTCCAAATCTATGTAAATGTTTTTATTTATGTTAATGAGTTAAAAGTGTAACTCTAGAAATCAACGATATCCATATGCAAAATAATACCCTGGAATACGATAATTGGTTTTGTTGAACTTAAGACGAGCTTGCAACGATGAAGAGTTATTGACCTTCTATGATGCTTAAATATCATAAGTTCGTTACTGGTACGTAAAATTTCTTCTACCATAATATGTTAAAAAATGCTAACATTTCTTTATAATACAAAAATCAGGTAGCTAAATGTAAACAAATAAAAATTTGAATTAAAAAATTAAAACGAAACATTTTTTTCCCTGAAAGTTTGGGCCAAAAATGTGGGTGCACATTATACCTGGGAGCGCATTATACACAGCAAAATACGGTTACTGGGCTGGCTGGGAGTAGGACTGTAGGAGGTGCTTATCTTTTCTCCCTCTGGACCTAATATGAAATATCTTGCTACCCAAGAGTTCAAAGTTTCATTCAACACAGATTAACCCTGAGCCCTGGAATGATTGCCTCGTCCTGTTTTGCTGATGGAAAATGACCTGTCCAAGGTCACTGAACTAGCAAATTGGTGGCACAGCCAGGACTAGAATTGGGTCTCTGGCTACCGGCCAGATCCCATGAATACTCGGACATAGTGAACAAGGACAGGTTAAAATAGACCTTTTGTCTGCTGAAGGTTGTAGTCAATAATTCGCCCCCACCCCCCCAATCTGGATGAATTCTATTTATTTGACCTGAGGACAGGAAGTTACTTTGTTCCCTGATTACTATCTGTCTCTTTGAACAGAGTAACATTGTAGCATTACTTTTTGGAAAGCCTAGGCAGCCATGCCTTGTCAGCTCAGATTTCTCTTTGTTTCAGTGCTGTTGTATTGTGGTTCTGACAGTGTTTCCCAATTGGGGCCTCCTGAGTAGTGGCTGCTTCACTTACCTCCTCGCAGATGCCCTGTTGGTTGAATCTTCTGGCCCGGGCTTTTGATTGCCAAGGGAAATTGATTTGTTGAGGGAACTTTAGATAGCCAGAAACCTCTGACTGAATAATTACCAGATTCCACCTTAGTTTTTTAGGACACCAGTTGACCTTACCTTTGAGTAAGCTTCCTGCTTGCTTTTGCGATTTCATTTCCTTTCTTCCTTTCATAGGTTACCAGTCATACTGCTTTGCTGACTGTGAAGCACTCCCCTTTTGCTCCTCCCCCCCACCCCATTTTTTTAAACTTCACTGCTTTTTTTTCTAATATGTTGTAACTTGTTAAGCAGCAACCTTAATGTGGAAGAGAAACGGAGAGGAAAAACTGAGAGCAGAGGGAAAAAAAAAAGTCTCTATGACTGCCATAATACTTCAGTTTTCCAGTCAGGGACAAAGAATCAAGGATGGACATGGTTCCTTTGAGAGTTTTTAATGGAACTGGCCGGGACTCTTGAGATTTCAGGTGATCAAGACTTGACATTCCAACTAAATCAATATTTTTAACATTTTATTTTTTATTTTTGTATTTTTTAAAAGATTTTGTTTTTAATTGGGGAAGGGGAACAGGACTTTATTGGGGAACAGTGTGTTCCAGGACTTTTTTCCAAGTCAAGTTGTTGTCCTTTCAATCTTCGTTGTGGAAGGTACCATAGTTTCAAGTTGTCCTTTCAGTCTTAGTTGTGGAGGGTACAGCTCAGCTCAAGATCCAGTTGCCATTGTTAGTTGCAGGGGGCGGAGCCCACCATCCCTTGTGGGACTTGAGGAGTTGAACCGGCAACCTTGTGGTTGAGAGCCCACTGGCCCATGTGGGAATCAAACAGGCAGCCTTCGGAGTTCCAACTGCACGGAGCTCCAACTGCCTGAGCCACTGTGCCAGCCCTTAACATTTTATTTTGAAGTAATAGATTCACAGGAGGTTGCAAAGATAGTAGAGAGGTCCTGTGTTTACCCAGTTTTATCCATTGGCTATATCTACATCATTATAGTATAATATCAGAAGTAGGAAGTTGACTTTAGAAAAAAATATAGTCCTGTGCTATTTTATTACATGTGTAGATTTGTGTAACTCCCATCACAATCAAAATACAAAATAACTGTTTTGTTTGATCACCACCAAGATCTCCTTCATACTACGCTTCAGTCATGGCCCTTCTCCCTCCATTCGTTACCTCTGGTAACTACTCATCTGTCCTCTGTTTTTAAAATTTTGTCATTTCAAAACTGTTATATAAGTGGAATCACACAGTGTGTTACCTTTTGCGATTGGCTTTTTCTCACTCAGCATAATGCCCTCAGATTTATTCAAGTTGTGGAATGCATCAATAGTTCATTCCTTGTATTGCTGAATAGTATTCTACGGTATGGATTTTCCACCATTTGTTTAGCCATTCACCCACTGAAGGACACCTGGGTTTCCAGTTTGGGGCTATTACCAATAAAGCTGATGTGAACATTGAACATTTGTGCACAAGTCTTGGTATGGACATATGCAGTCATTTCTGTTGGGTAAACACCTGGGAGTAGAATCGTTGGGTCATATGCTTGATCTTTTGAGGAATTCTCAGACTGTTTTCCAAAGCAGTCACACAATTTTACATTCCCACCAGCAGTGTATCATCCTTGCCACACTCTCTGCATCCTTGCCAGCATTTATTACGTTTTTATTTCAGCCGTTCTGATAGGTGTGTAGTGATATTTGACTTCATGCCTAAGGTTAAGCTTGGGAGTATTTCAGGGAGGGAAAAGAAAGGGTGCAGATCTTATGTAGAATGGAGCAAGTGGAATGGATAGGCAAGAGCAGTTTCTATGGTAGAGTCCACAGAAGGGAGGGGCTAAAAGCAGAGCTGTCGTAGAGAGTCTAGGAGATGATAAGGGGAGGTAATCCACAGGCAATGAGTAGAGAGTACAAGTCCAATTCTCATCAGAATGCTATGCCATGGCAGTTTGGTTAGGTAGATGAGACAGAGTCTTGAGTGTTTCTGCCCAAAGAATTTCCTCCCTGTAAGGACTTGGGGGTAGGGAGCAGCACTGTGAGGGGTGGCTTATGCTCAGCCTCATGCCCTTTGCCCTTTTGACCACAGGCCTTCTGGGAGGCTGTAGGGGAGAGAAAATGACCTGTGGTAATGGGATACTGTAGCCTCTTTGGAATGTACTTTAAGGCTGGCGAGGGCCTTGTTCAGGATATTTAAAGAAAATGGTTAGAATCTGAATCGAGTAACCTGAAACTAAGGAGAGTGTATTTCTTCAGAAGTTTATGTACTGCCTTTACTTTTGAAGACTTTCTTTAATTAAAATATTTGAATATAGAATTATTCCCTTAAACCACCTTTGGAAAGGCTGCTCTTCAGTGAGGTACATTGGAGTATAGGCATACCTCCCTTTATTGCACTTTATCGCTCGGGTATTGCGTTTTTGTTACAAATTGAAGGTTTATGCAATCCTGCATTGAGAAAGTTGGCAGGTGTCATGTTCCAACAACATTTGTTCACTTCGTGTCTCTGTATCACATTTTGGTAATTCTTGCAATCTTTCAAAGTTTTTCATTAACATTATATTTGTTATGGTGATCTGTGATCAGTGATCTTTGATGTTACTGTTGTAATTGTTTTGGGGTGCCACGAATTATACCCATATAGGACAGCAAACTTACTAAGTATTGTGTGGGTTCTGACTTGCTCAGCCAACTAGCCGTTTCCCCATCTCTCTCCCTCTCCTTGGGCATCCCTATTCCTTGAGACACAACAATATTGAAATTAGGCCAGTTAATAACTCTACAAATGGCCTCTAAGTGTTCAAGTGAAAGGAAGAGTTGCACATCTCTCACTTTACCTCAAAAGCTAGAAATGATTAAGCTTAGTGAGGAATGCATATCAAAAACAGATAGGTCGAAAGCTAGGTTTCTTGTGCCAAACACTTAGCTAAGTTGTAAATGCAAAGGAAAAGTTCTTGAAGGAGATTAAAAGTGCCATTCCAGTGACCACGTGAATAATAAGAAAGCAAAACAGTTTTATTGCTGATATGGAGAAAGTTGTAGTGGTCTGGATAGAAGATCAGACCAGCCACAACACATTTCATTAAGCCAAAGCCTAATCCAGAGTAAGGGCCTAACTCTCTTCAATTCTTTGAAGGCTGAAAGAGGTGAGGAAGCTGCAGAAGAAAAGTTTGGAACTAGCAAAGGTTGGTTCATGAGGTTTAAGGAAAGAAGTAACAGAACATATAGTGCAAGGTGAGGCAGCAAGTGCTGATGTAGAAGTTGCAACAAGTTATCTAGGATATCTAGCTAAGATCATTAACGAAGGTGGCTACATTGAACAACAGTTTTGCAATGAAGACAGAACAGCCTTATATTGGAGAAGATGCCAGCTAGGACTTTCTTTAATAGCTAGAGAGGAGTGGTCAGTGCCAGGCTTCAAAGCCTCAAAGGGGGCCGGCCTGGTGGCTCAGGCGGTTAGACCTCCATGCTCCTAACTCCACAGGCTGCCAGTTCGATTCCCACATGGGCCACTGGGCTCTCAACCACAAGGTTGCCAGTTCAATTCCTCGAGTCCTTCAAGGGATTGTGGGTTCTGCCCCCTGCAACTAAGATTGAACACGGCACCTTGAGCTGAGCTGCCTCCCGGATGGCTCAGTTGGTTGGAGCGTGGGCTCTCAACCACAAGGTTTCCAGTTCGATTCTTCGAGTTCCACAAGGGATGGTGGGCTGTGTCCCCTGCAACTAGCAACGGCAACTGGACCTGGAACTGAGCTGCGCCCTCCACAACTAAGACTGAAAGGACAACAACATGAAGCTGAACGGCATCCTCCACAACTTAGATTGAAAGGACAACTTGACTTGGAAAAAAGTCCTGGAAGTACACACTGTTCCCCCAATAAAGTCCTGTTAAAAAAAAAAATCTAAAACTGAATTTAAAAAAAAAAAGCCTCAAAGGACAGGGTAACTGTCTTGTCAGGGACTAATGCAGCTGGTGACTTGAAGTTGAAGCCAGTGCTCATTTACCATTCAGAAAATCCTAGGGTCCTTAAGAATTATGCTAAATCTACTGTGCCTGTGCTCTGTGAATGGAACAAAGCCTGGAGGACAAAGCCTGGAGGACAGCACACTTGTTTACAACATGGTTTACTGAATATTTTAAGCCCACTGTTGTTGCTCAGGGAAAAAAGAGGATTCCTTTCAAAATATTACTACTCATTGACAATGTACCTGGTCACCCAAGAGCTCTGATGGAGATGAGATAAATGTTGTTTTCATGCCTGCTAACACAAAGTCCATTCTGCAGCCCATGGATCAAGGAGTAATATTGACTTTAAAGGTTTATTATTTAAGAAACACATTTTGTAAGGCTATAGCTGCCATAGATAATGGTTCCTTTGCTGGATCTGGGCAAAGTCATTTGAAAACCTGGAAAGTTTTCGTCATTCCAGATACTATTAAGAACAGTAGTGATTCATGGGAAGAAGTCAAAATATCAACATTAACAGGAGTTAGGAAGAAATTGATTCCAATCCACGTGGATGACTGTGAGGGGTTCAAGACTTTCAGTGGAGGAAGTAACTACAGATGGAAACTGTGGTAGAAATGGCAAGAGAATTAGAAGTGAAGCCTAAAGTTGTGACTGACTGAATTGCTGTGATATCATGATAAAACTGTAATGAATGAGGAGTTGCTTCTTATGGATGAGCAAAGAAAGGGATTTCTTTAGATGGAATCTACTCCTGGTGAAGATGCTGTGAAGATTGTTGAAACAACAGCAAATAATTCAAAATGTTGTATAAACTTAGTTGATGAAGTAGCATCAGGATTTGAAAGGGTTGACTCCAATTTTGAAAGGAGTTCTGTGGGTAAAATGCTATCAAACAGCATTGCATGCTACAGAGAAATTGTTCATGAAAAGAAGAGTCAATGTGGCAAACCTCATTGTTGTCTTATTTTAAGAAATTGCCACAGGCACCTCAGTCTTGAGCAATCACCACCCAGATCAGTCAGCAGCTATCAACATTGAGGGAACACCCTCCACCAGCAAAAAGATTACAATTTGCTGAAGGCTTGGATTATGGTTAGCATTTTTTAGCAATAAAGTATTTTTTAATTAAGGTATGTGTGCATTGTTTTTTAGATATAATGCTGTTGAGCATTTAATAGACTACAGTATTGTGTAAAAGTAACTTTTATGTGTACTGCAAAACCAATAAAATCATGAGACTCACTTTATTGTTGATATTTGCTTTATTGCATTGGTTTGGAACCAAACCCGCAGTATCTCCGAGATATGCCTGTACTCACAGTAGGCAAGATATGGATACCACTTAAATGTCCATCTATGGATGAATGAATAAAGAAGATTTGGTATATATGTAAAGTGGAATATTATTCTTCCATGAGAAAAAAGGAAATCCTGTCCTATGCAACAACATGGATGGACCTTGAGGATGATATCTTAAGTTAAATCAATCAGAAGTATTTTTTTATATAAGGTTTATATGTCTTTTAAAATATAATGCTATTGCACACTTAATAAACTACAGAATAGTGTAAACATACTTTTATATGCAATAGGAAACAAAATATGTGTGAGGCTCTTTATTGCGATACTCGCTTTATTGTGGTGGTCTGGAACTGAACTTGAACTATCTCTGATGTATGCCCATATAGGCCTAGGGGATTTAGAATATTGATGGTCTTCTTAGTAGGCTTAGGATCTTGTAACCGTCTGCCAGGCCTCGAGAGGAAGGACTAGAAATGGAGCTTTATGATCAAGCATGGCAGCAGTCTTCTTGACTAGGTCGTACCTTTTCCTGTAGTCCCGTAGCACGTGCTGCTAGCTGTTTTTAGTGTAAACAGCAGTATAAATGGAGCCAGAGCTGCCATGCCAGAGGAACTGCCTTTCATGTTTTATGCCTCAAATCTTTTAAATGTTAAAATGGCAGAATAACCCTTGGACTGGGCCTACACAATATTTTGTTCCAAAAAACTGTTTGCAAAGATCATGGATGGATCTTGAGAGTATAATGCTAAGTGAAATAAGTCAGACAGAAAAAGCAGAGAACCCTATGATTTCACTGATATGTGGTATATAAACCAAAAAGAACAAGACAAACAAATGAGAAAGAAAAACTCATAGACACAGACAGTAATTTAGTGGTTACCAGAGGGTAAGGGGGTGGAGGGTGGGTGATGAGGGTAAAGGGGATCAAATATATGGTGATGGAAGGAGAACTGACCCTGGGTGGTGAACACACAATGGGATTTATAGACGATGTAATACAGAATTGTACACCTGAAATCTATGTAAATTTACTAACAATTGTCATCCCAATAAATTTAATAAAAAAAAAGATAACAAGAAAGCAGTTATTATGATTGGTGACTACTGGAAAGAAAGTTAGAAACATTGTTTAGAATTAACATCACTTTGTCATATTATCTGCACCGGTAGAAATGCCTTCCTTCTATTGATGTACTTGGTCCCCTTCCCTTTCTCATAAAAGCTCCGTTGCTTTTTGTCTCCTAATTGGAATACAATTTGGACTTCTGCCTTAGTCAGTGAGTCTCAAATAGCTATTTTTATTGCTCTCTATAAATGCTTATTGCCTCTCACTTTGAAAAGTCTCTTATTTGTAGGTTAACATTAGTAATGGTTGATCTGCCTTTCTTTGCTCTTGTGATTGGCTTCTTTTTTATTTATTAAATTTATTGGGGGTGGCCTTTTTTAGTAAAATTATATAGGTTTCAAGTGTACATTTCTATAATATATCACCATATATTTGACTCCCTTTTCCCTCTTCTAGCACCCCTCCCCCGCTTACCCTCTGGTAACCACTAAACTGTTGTCTGTGTCTTTGAGTTTTTGTTTCTTTGTCTGTCTTGTTCCTTTGTTGCTTGCAGTAGATACGGTACATATACACAATGGAATACTACATGGCCATAAGAAAAGATGAAATACTGCCATTTGTGACAACATGGATGGATCTTGAGATTATCATGCTAAGTGAAATAAATCAGAAAAAGTGGAGAATCATATGACTTCCCTTATAAATGGGATATAAAACAGATCTGCCTTTTAAATCGCAGAATTATATTTTGGAGAAGCATTAACATAATAATAGTTACCACTTTCATGGTATTAACTGTGGCCCAGATACTCTTCTAATAACTTTACAAATTGCTAACTCATTTAATTCTCACAGTAACTGTGAAGTAGATACAATTATCCACATTCTACAGATTTAGAAAGAAATCACTTAAAAAGGATCTTAGCATACAAAACTTAGACCTTACAAAAAGCTACCACACGTTGTTTTTAGTCAGATTGAAGTAGGCTGAGGTTCCAAGGAGTTCAGAAGAAGGGGGAAGAAATTACCGTTTTTAAAAATGGTAAAGCAGTAATCTGCTGGTTAAGAAAGGAGAGACTGCAGTAAATTATTGCTTGTGCCATCCTGATCACTTCCTTTCTAATTACCTGTTTGTCTGGTGGGCAAGGTCATGTGTTCCACTCACTCCTCTCAGGCTTTTTTGAAAGAGGCCATCTTATTTTTGCTGTTTTGCTTGAAAGGTACTGTGTAAACTTGGTCTTGGACACTGGGTTTCTGTCTGGTCTCGAGGCCTCAGGCTTTCTCCAAAAAGTATGTTCTCTTGATGTGTTTTATTTTTCTAGTTATTATTTTTTTTTGTGAGTGATGTTAGCTTCATTAGGACCCAGAAATAATATCAAAGGAATCAGAATCAAGATGTGTTCGTTATGACCCCTCATACCTCCAGCTGCCACTATTATTAGATACTGTCATGCTAGGCCCACATAGAAATCTTTTTAGATGGAACAGGGTTTAACTTCTTAGTTCTTTCGGGCTAGTTCCTATGATTTAAATTAGATTTTATTTTTTATTTTATTTTATTATTTTTTTAAGGAGGGCGCAGCTCGCAGTGGCTCATGTGGGGATCGAATCGGCAGCCTTGGTGTCATCAGCAGCACGCTCTAACCGAGCTAATCGGTCACCCCTTATTTAGAAAAAAAAATCTCTTGTAAAGTACGAGATACATACTGAAGAGGGCACAAATCATAAGCTCAAAGAATTATCACAAAATGAGCATATTTGTGCAATCACCCAGGTTAAGAAATAGAACATTACCAGAACCCCAAAAGCCCTCTCTGGTGTCCTATCCTAGTCACCACTCTCACCTTCCTCCCCATAACTAACCACTATCTTGTCTTCAAATATTGCTTATTATTTTTAAGGTGAGTTTTTAACTTCCAACTTTTTTAACTGGTTCACTAAAAGTGCTTCTAATCTTTGAGGGAACAATACATTGATCATGGCTCTGAACCTGAAACGGTGTTTCTTTCTTAGAGTGGACTTCAATGTTCCTATGAAGAACAACCAGATAACGAACAACCAGAGGTAAGGTCCCTGCTTAGCCTTGAGCTAGGTTTATGTGCATGGATGTGGGTATAAGGGATGAAATGGTTTTCCTTTCTTACTGTAGAACTGTGGTAACTTAAGCCATATGATCTTGGCTTTCCACCAACCCACCATCTGTTCTGTTTTCTTATGAGAATGTAGAAATTGAAAAAAAAATTAAAGCAATGTTTTTTCTGTCCCCGTTTTTTGAAAATTTGAAGAATTTGGGGTTATGCACGTTTTAAAAAAATGTCAGAATTTAAAGTTACTTGGCTTCCCTTGCAAAATGAAGAACTCTGCAAAAGAAGGATTTTTTAATACCAATAATTATTAAGCTTACATGTAGTGTTACAAGCTCTTATTCCAGATGGCCCAGATAAAATCAGTTTTTGAGAACTTTGATTTAAGGGAAAGGACTTCAGAAGTAGTATTTTCAGTCTGCTTAGGCTGCTTCAAGTGTCTTGGCTCCTAGATTCAGAAGCAGAAATTTTACATGGTAGTGCTGCTTTTGATTTTGACTAGATTGTTGTTTTTTTAAAAAAAATTTATTTAAGTTTGTTCTTCTAGGACCCATCCGCTAGTTGTTTCAATCTAGTTGTGGAGGGCGCAGCTCAGAGTGGCCTATGTGGGGATCGAACCAGCAACCTTGTTGTTAAGAGCACCGCCCTCTAACCAACTGAGCTGACCGGCTGCCCCTTAACTAGATTGTAAAAGAATGTTTTGATTTAACTTTTTTATTCATTTACAGTTGACATTAAACATTATTTTACATTAGTTTCGGGTGTACAGCATAGTGGTTAGACATTTATATAATTTATGAAGTGATCCCGACTGGTCTAGTACCCACCTGGCACCATACGCAGTTATGACCACATTATTGACTGTATTCTCTGTGCTTTACTTTATAGCCCCTTGACTGATTCATAACTACCAATCTGTACTTCTTAGTCCCTTCACTTATTTTAAATTTTAAGTGAAGGGTTTGACCTGGAAAGATGCTTTCCAGACCAATGTTGGCTAATGTAAATATAATACGAGCTGCATGTAATTTAAAATTTTCTAGTTGTCACATTAAAAAAGTAAAAAGAAATGGGTGAACTTAATTTTAGAAATATATTGTATTTAATCCCGTAAGTCCAAAATAATGATTTTAATATGTAATCAATACACCAATCAAAGGGACATTTAACTTTTTTGCTATTAAGTCTCTGAGATCCAGTATGTGTTTTACACTTAACAGCACATCTCAATCTGGGCTAGTCACATCTCTAGTATTCCAGAGGTACATGTGGTTGACAGCTACCATATTGGACAGTGCAGGTCTAGACCCAGAGCATGTTCAGATATGGGCCCCAGAGTAGAGCCTGACAATCTGCCAAGCACATTTCTGCTGTACAATGGTACAAGGCACCTCTGACTCTTCTTGATTTTCATTATTCTCTGTAGCACACAGAAAAGATCAGAAATATGCCTATCAAGGTATTTTATGAATAAAAAGCAGAGAAACATGTCTGAGTAGATCTTTTCATTTTCAGAAATCCATGGAGTTCATTAACAAAATGAAGCATTAGAAATAATAAAACTTGCCAGTCAGGGATACCCCTTGGCTTCATTGGGCAGACTTTGGACCTGATAAATGTTTTCTCTTTATTTGGTATAAATGAGTTTTTATATCTGCCAAATAGCATATGCTATTTCAGAAACATAACTAGGTTTTTTATTACTCCATATTCTGCTGAAATGTCACCTTATCAGAGAGACTTTCTCTGGCCACCCTATCTAAAATCCCCTCCACCACTCTTCCCCAATCATTCTTGTCCCCCTATCTTGCTTTCTGTTCTCCATAGCTCTTATAACCATCTGAGATAGATATGTTTTGGTTGTTTATTGTTTGTTGTCTCTCCCATCATTAGAATTATGCTTCCATGAGAGCAGAGACTGTTTCATTTACTGTTGTATTCTCAGAATCTGGAATAGTACCTGGCACAAAAGAAGCATTCAATAAATATTTGTTGAATAAATAAATGATTTTCTTTGTTATCAATTTTTATCTTAAAGACTGGCAAAAATGGATAGTATCAGGCTTGTAACAAAAATTTGAAATAATGTTTAAAGGAAGTTTAATAATTTTTTGGTTATACTGTAATGTAGTAAATGTGATACATCATGTAAACCATATTCTCTATAATGCATATATATTTTTTCCTACATAAAAAAGTGAGTTAGGATCTGTAATGAGTGCAGAAAAGTTACTACAACTCTCCCCAAATTTCCTTTAATGGTTTCAAGATTTAGAGATTTTATGTTTTTTCCAGTGACATAAGACGGGTGTTTCAGGGTCCTCAAGACCATCTACATGTTTGGTGATTTGCTAGGACTTGCAGAACTCAGCATATAGTTCTCACTGTTAAGTTTATTACAGTGAAAAGATGCATGACAGGATGAGCAAGAGGAAAAGACACAGGTAGAGTCTGGAGAAATCCATGCGTGGGCTTCTGATGCCCTCTACCTCCTGCGAGAGGATACACTGAGTGTGCTCCTTTCTCCAGCAATGAAAAATGCAGTAATTATGTACAATATTTCTGCCCGGAAAAGCCCATTAGAGACTAGGTCCCCAAGGTTTTTATTGGGAGCTGGTCCTGTAGGTGTCCTTTACCTAGCAACTACGAAAATTCCACATACCCAGAGGAAAGTAGGTGTTCAGCTTAAATGGCCTTGTTTGTGGTCTAGGAATAGTGAGTGACCCTTGTCAGTTAACGAACTGAGGGACCGCTTCAAAAGTCAAGTTATAGACACCAGCCAACAGTCAACCTTACAAGCAGGTCCTTCAAAAGATAGCAACTTCAGGCCTGCTAGCTATGTTACCTCTTTCCTGCACAAAGGGCAGAACATGAGAATGTACAATCTTAGTTGGTGGTTTGGCATCGTAATTAACTTCTTGCCCTGAACAGGAGTCTGAGGATCATCATTGAGTTGCCGAAAGTAGATCTGAAGGAATTTGGAGAAGAAAAGGCCCTTATGTTTTATGAGGCCATGAATAAAATATTTCCCACTAATTCCTAGGAATAATCTTGCTGTACCTGCTGTCTCTTTTTGGTTGCAGGATCAAGGCTGCCATTCCAAGCATCAAATTCTGCTTGGACAATGGAGCCAAGTCAGTTGTTCTTATGAGTCACCTCGGCCGGCCTGATGGCCTCCCCATGCCTGACAAGTACTCCTTGGAGCCAGTTGCTGTAGAACTTAAATCTCTGCTGGGCAGGTGAGTGCCAGGCTCTCTTGCTGGTGGACTGTGTGACAGATGTTGTCAAGCACGTTGTTACTGGTTCTTAACTTTCAGACTGCTCAAGTGTCTCCATCTTGTGCTCTCCCCAGGGATGTTTTGTTCTTGAAGGACTGTGTGGGCCCTGAAGTGGAGAAAGCTTGTGCTGACCCAGCTGCTGGGTCTGTCATCCTGCTGGAGAACCTTCGCTTTCATGTGGAGGAAGAAGGGAAGGGAAAAGATGCTTCTGGGAACAAGGTTAGGATCTGTGAAATTTGACATTAGTGGGGATGAGGAGGGCTGAGTCTATAAAGGACTGTGATTGAAGAATAGAGGAAGCTCGTGTTTATTTTTCCTTAGATATCTTTTCTTGAAGTATACATATAAAATACACAGCTTGATGAATCATCAAAGGAAACACCTGTGTAGCCATCACCTAGGTCAAGCAATAGAATATTGCCAGCATCTCAGAAGCCCTCTTTATGCTCAAGGGGTTAGGAAATACCTTTGAAAAATTTGTGAACACCATTTGGGTATAAGAATATTCAAAGAACATGCTACTTCTAATTGTTCCTTTGTTCCACACCTAGCCTATGATACATGAGAATTTTTTTTCTGATAGTATGTGATAATTCTATTGAAGCGTAAGCTGTGATTCCCAAGTACTGACAGCAGACATTCACAGGTAGTTGTGTGGGTGAGTGTCCACACTACACAAGGTATTCCTCAAGCAGAGTCAGTGGTAGATTTTTTGTTTGTCAAGGCTGGAACAATTTTTCTAAGCAACAGGCCCTAGTATGTTAATGGAAGGACAATCTGTATTATTTAAAAGGGAAATTAAAGCTTGAGCTTGGTATTTTTGAAACTAGTTAAATTTCATATGATTGGGATTTTCTTATAAAATAGTTGTGTGAGCGGAAAAAGTACTTTCCTAAAGTCAAGTGGAAATGGACTATTTGGGACAATTGATTGTAGTTGGTAAATGATGGTTATAATAATTGCCTTGGATTTAAGGCATTTTTCTTAAGTATAAAGCATTTTTCTTCGAATTTTTCTTTAAAATAAGGAAGTACAAGTATCATCATTTAATAAAGAAACTAAGTCTCAGAAAGGCAGTCATTTGACTAAAGTTAGAGGCAGTGCTTCTGTTGCTGGGCTTTCTCTATAGCTCAGTCCATTAGATAAGCAAACTTTTTCTGTAAAAGGCCAGACAGTAAATATTTTAGGCTTTGTGGGCCATACAGTCAGTCCCAACCATATATGGTCTCTGTTAGAACTGCTCAACTCTGCTGTTGTGCAGAAGCAACCATAGGAACACACACACACACACACACACACACACACACACACACACACACACACACACACACAAAGAACCAAAAAAAATTTTTCAAAAAGCAAACAAAGAGAACCTACAAAACATTACTGTGACCTGACCACCAGAATTCAAATACTAACTGCTAAAGCTGACTCTTTGAGGATGATTTGGAATTTGCCTTATTAGAAGAAAGGAAGCTGAAGGCATTCTTTGAGTACTTTTCCAATCTTAAGGTCTTTAGTGTCTTGGGGAATAAGATGGTCTGAGGCTAGTGTCTCAGTCTCTTGTACTTCTGACATTTCTTAAGGTTATCCGAGTGCCTGCTTTCAAGCAGTTTCTTTTCTTAGCAGCTGCAAGCCCTGGTCTTGCCTTACCCTGCCTTTGGCATGGTCTTACTATAATAGTAGGAGTCACATGCTGGCCTAAAATTTGGTGCCCTTTTAGACTGAAACTCAAGCTGCACAGACTCTAAGGCTTAGAAATGACAGGCGGCAACCTGCAAATTGAGGCGAAACCTTTTATTCAGGAAGTGGTAAACCAACAATGCTAGTCTGTGACTTTTTAGTTAGTTAACTTTACATTTAGTCTCCAGTGGCTTTCAATGCTTAAAATTTCAGGCTCCAGTCATGAGTTTAAAATGGATAACAAAACCAATGTGAGGACATAAAATGTTTCCTTTATTCAATGTACCTGCATTGGTCTTTTGGGAGCATTATCTTCTTTCTAGTTATTGGCAGATCAAAAATGAGAAATGCATTCTGATTATTATTAATTTCTATAGCACTTTTTAAATTAAATTTATTGGGGTGACATTGGTTAATAAAATTATATAGGTTTCAAGTGTACATTTATATAAAACATCATCTATATATTTCAATATGTGTTCACCACCCAGAGTCAGTTCTCCTTCTATCACCGTATATTTGACCCCCTCTTCTAGCATCCCCACTCCTGTTTTCCCCTCTGGTAACCACTAAACTATTGTCTGTGTCTATGAGTTTTTGTTTCTTTGTTTGTCTTGTTCCTTGTTGCTTTCAGTTTTATATGCCACATATCAGTGAAGTCATGGTTCTCGACTTTTTCTGTCTGAATTATTTTTTTTAGCATGATAATCTCAAAATCCATCCATCTTGTCACAAATGGCAGTATTTCATCTTTTCTTATGGCCGAATAATATTCCATTGTATATATGTACCACATCTTTATCCAATCATCTGTCAGAGGACACTTTTGTTGTTTCCATGTCTTGGCCACCAGAAATGATGCTGCAATGAACATAGGGGTACATATGTCTTTACAGATAAATGTTTTCAGACTTTTTTGATAGATACCCAGGGGAGGGATTGCTGGGTCATATGGTAATTCTATTCTTAATTTTTTGAAGAACCTCCATACTGTTTTCCACAGTGGCTGTACCAATTTACATTCCCACCAACAGTGTATGAGGGTTCATTTTTCTCCACAGCCTCTCCAACACTTGTTATTATTTGTCTTGTTGATGATAGCCATTCCAGCAGGTGTGAGACGATATTTCATTGTGGTTTTGATTTTATAGCCCCTTAATTCATGAAGAGCTTTCAATTTGCCATTTTTCCTCAAACAGTTTTTAAACAGAGGGATTATTATGTCTTTTTTAAATCATGCCTTTTCAATATATGAGAATATTTCGAGGATAGAGCGAGACTTGCCAAAGGTTACACAATAGTTACGGAGACTAAGCAAAAACCCAGGAGTCAAACTGCCTGGGTTTGAATCTTGGCCCTGCCACTTACTAGATGTATGATTTTGGCAAGCTACCTGAACTCTGTGGGGTTGATAATATACTTGCCTCAGAAGGACTTCTGAGGATTAAATGACATGACAAATATAAAATACTTAACACCTGCAAAGTTTGCATGGTGAATTAGTATCAGAGCTGGGCATAGTACCCAGGTCTCGTGCCATTCGGGCAATGTTTTCATTACTACATTAATCATCTTCCAGTCCCCAGTGGCAGATGCTATTCCATTCTAGAGAGATTGTGGGGGCTCTACAATCTTTAGTTTCAGCATTAGTGACCCTGCATTCTTTGGGTCATTGGAGGAAAGCCCCTGTTCTTTGTGGCAGCTTCCTTCATCTTGATATATAGGAGAATGCGAGTGGGCAGTGACTAACATGAACGTCTACTCCATACTGTGCACTCTTCTGTGCCCTGTCTCTCTTCATCTAGCTTTCTGTGCATCTTCACTTAGTCTCCTTCTGGAGCCTCTGTTCATCCTGCCATTCTCCATTCTCTCCCCTTTGCTCTGGGTCCCTGGATAGGGAGCTGACATTTCAAAGCCCTGTTTTCTTTTCTTTCTCTCTCTCTTTCTTGTAAAGTTCTATTTCTTGTTTTATCAGCTGCCTAACTTCAGAAAAGACCATATAAAATACCTCCTTTTAATAAATATAAAATGCTTCTGGGGTCGTTTTCTCTTGTCTTGTTTCCGTCTGCCTTCTCTGTCCCAGCCTGCCCTTGTTGCTTTCATGAGGAATATGTGTGAGGGCCTCTTTTCCTTTGCAGAAAGGCCTTGATAGCCAGCATTTTGAATCAAGTATAATCCTAACTTATAAGGAGAATGTGTTAAAATTAGGAAATGAGTCAAGATAAGGAGAGGGAAGAATAATCAAAATATTTTCCTAGGAGTTGGGGAGAGGCCAATGGGATGTTGTTAGCTTCATAGGATTAGAGGTTAAGCCATGGTTTGGGAATCTTAGGACTGCAATTTGAGGGAAGGCGAAGGAGAGCAGAAACATGCAGAAATGACCAAAAGACCTAGAATATTTGGAAGAAAGAACAGATCCCGTTGCTAATCGTAAAAATCGATGTCCTACCAACTCAGGGTCTTTAGAGATATTTAAAGAGGACTCTTGCTATGAAATCCTTTTACAGTTGTCTTTGCAGCCATCAACATTTCCTGTTGTTGGTTTTCCCATGTTTTGTTTTTCTCTGCAGGTTAAAGCCGAGCCAGCTAAAATAGAAGCCTTCCGAACTTCACTTTCCAAGCTAGGCGATGTATATGTCAATGATGCTTTTGGCACTGCTCACCGGGCCCACAGGTACCAAGAGTTGTGTTTGATGATGAGCTGGGGCACTGTAGTCCTCTATTTCCTCGAGCAGCCCGAGCTCTGGGTTGCTTTTGTAGATTTCTGTATTTTACTGGGATCCTATTGGCTTCAATCTCTAATTGGAGCTACCTGTTAGACTGTGGCTCTTGTTTAGTATCCCTGATCCAAAGAGGAAATAAAATTAAAAATGTTGAGAATTGTGGAGCCATTTGTCAAACTCCAGTAAGTGGTTGCTCTTTCTCAGTTTGGATATTTCATGTAAAGCTTGCCCTTTGTGAACCTTTAGTATCACAATTTTTTGCTGTTAGTAGGAAGCAAATTGTGGAATCCTCTTCTGTTGTCATCAACTGGTTGATTATTTATTGGGGTTAAACCCTAGCCTGAAGACTAATAATTGGGTGCATTAAATTCTACTTAAAGTCATTGCTTTTTACTTGTTCCCCTTGACCCTGCACTTTAGTGCAAAATCTGGCCTTGTACCTGTTTTTGTTGCAGTTTAGGGATTTCTGAAGTGAAAGTATTTCAGCAATAAGGAGATGGCTTCTGGAACTGGGGGAATTGGTAGGGATGGACTAAAATGTGAATGTTTCTGGTCTTTTCTAGCTCCATGGTGGGAGTCAATCTGCCACAGAAAGCTGGAGGTTTTTTGATGAAGAAGGAGCTGAACTACTTTGCCAAGGCGTTGGAGAGCCCTGAGCGACCCTTCCTGGCCATCCTGGGCGGGTATAAAGATCATGCTTTCAGTAGTGTGTTGGCCTGGTAGTAGGCCATAAGTTGAGAGGTTTATTGTCAGCACAATCAAACTGGGTATCTGAGCAGAATTTAATAAAGCGACTATCTACAAAGCGTAGCTTTTAGGGACACTCACAAGGGATAGTATAGTAATCTGGGACTGGCAACAGCCATCCATCTCTAGGCCTAAAGGAACAAAGGGAGGGAATGGTTAGCAGAATCCAGACACAGTAGTTGTGTGGACAGGGCCCTCTGATAGGAACTGTAGCCTTTGGTCAAGAGATGTAGGGATAGTCATCTAGCAGGGAGTGAGCCAGGGAAATAACTATTCTAATCTCCCTTCAGTCTCCTACTGATGCACCCCCTCTCACCCCCTGTTGGCTGCAAGCCAGAGGGCAAGGGAGCCCCTTGATACAGTCTATGCAGGTCAGCTTCCTCGGACAGAACAGGGCCAAGAAGGATAGAAGATGGTTCTGGAGGGAAGAATGGGAAAGATCCCCCATAGGTGCTCATCTAACAAATTTTGAGGCATTTGAGCCTTTTACATACATACAGTCTGGCACGGAAAAACTATGAAAATCTTTTCATATGTATTTAATATATCTTTTGGAACTCATTTCTTCAGATCACATACCATTTAATATTTTCTCCTATGGGGAAAAGTACCATATGGATAATTATATACTAATGGTTTAATTAAAAATAGAAATTTCAAAATTGTGGGTCAAGAGGCTAAGAGGATAAATTTTAGATGGTAGAGTAGAGACAGGGACCTGCTTGGGTCAGATAGCTTCCTGTCCCTTGGCATGAGTATCTAGGTAGCAGCCTCTTTATGGCTGGATGCCCCTGACCCTTACTTATTTCCATAGGACTGAACACACTCAGCATTTCCCTAGGAAAGCTGACTCTGGAGTTGGGTATCAATTTCAGGGAGCATAGTTTCTTCCCAGACTTCATGAGCCCAGTTTCAGGGTCCTAAAAATAATTCAGGTGGATACAGGTTATCTGTGGCCTGGAAGCATTGCCCCTCTTGTGCACTGGATTATAAAGGTCAGACTCTGATCTTTGCTTCACTGGAGGTTAGGATTTGAGCTGAATTTGTTCTCTAACCTTCTGTAGACCTGGAATATGGGAGTGAGTGTAACCTACTGGTTATGATTCGGTTTTAGACTCAGCCTGAAAGAGCTGTTCTGGGGAAGGAAGTTGATGTGGAGGGTTTTTTTGGCCACCTTTCTTGCAGTGTAGTCTCCTTAGACCATAACAACTTTGGGGGAAATTTTACATTTTATTTAAAAAATGTTATTGTGGAAACTCAAACATGCACTGAAGTTGAGAGAATAGTATAATAAACTCCCAGGTACCTATCACCCTGCTTCAACAATTGTTGACATTTTTTGCCAATCTTGTTTCATCTCTCCTCTGATCCTTTTTTAATCAGTAGTATTTTAAAGCAAGACTTAGATATCATAATTTCACTTAAAATACTTCTGTATGCGCCTCATAACTGATGTGGAGATTTCTTTTAAATAACAACCCTGTTATACCTAACAAAATTTAACAGTTTCATCTAATAATACTTAGTCTGTATTCAGAAGTTTTGATAATTTCAGAAATGTCTTTTTACAGTTGGTTAGTGTGAATAAGGATCCAAACGAAGTCCATGCTTTGCATTTGGTTTTTAGGTATCTTTTATTCAATACTAGTCCCCTCTTCCTTATTATTTTCATTACATCAATTTATTGAAGAAGTAGGGAATTTTAGCTATAGAATATCCACATTTTTTAGAAGAGGTGGAGTCTGTTTTTTCCTTCTTACTTATTTCTTCCCTCCCTCTCGTATAACAGTCAATCCATTCTTACCCTTCGTGATGACCAGTCTTTACAAGTGAGATAAACAGTCTCTTATCATCCATTCCCCCACATCACTATTATTTTGAACCTCCATTTCACAAATCCTAGCATAGGGTCTCTCACAGGTTAGCCATCATCTTGTTTATTGAATGAAGAAGGAAAAGGGCCCAAGGCGATTTGTTCATTTAAGTGGGATTTAGGTAATATAGGACTGTGTATAGAAGGTAAGCATTACTTATATGAGGGATTTTAAAGGTTGTATTTCAAATAAATTAGTTTTTCTTTAGATATTTTTCCTCTCATAGGGAGGTGAAAGAATGCCTGTATTTATTGTCTTAATTCCCTCTACTAGAATATAAGCTCCAAAGGGGTAGGGATCTTTGTTTTTGCCAACTGATGTTTCTCAGAGACCTAGAACAGTTTTGGCACAGAGTAAGTGCTCATTAAATGTGTTGAATCAAGTGGTCCAATAGAATAATGAATGCCATAAAGCCAATGTCTCAGCCATTGAGCATAGACTTAAGAGTCAATATCTGTATTTTTGCTCAGTATATATTAATTTGGTATATAATCTGATCCCTGCTGTAGGGTTAAGACAGTTCTGAGTGGGCTCAGGGAATCCCACAGTTAGCAGTCTTCCTCAGGTATAAGTAGCAATCTTAACCCTCTAATTTTATGTGGGGAGAAAGGGCAAAATAGACCTATTTGGAATTCGTGGTTCCTTTAGACAGTAGTGGGTCTTCTTAGCCCTTGGTCTAGAGCCACACCATAACAGGATTTCTTAGAAATGGATTAGCCTTTTGGGTTGGAGAAACATAGGGCAAAGTTGGCCAATGCTTTTGTCACTTTGTGGGATATTTCTCTGTTCCTGTGCCTTGAAATAAAAACTCAGGCTCTGTGTACTGTTACTTCCTTAGTCCATTGTTTGTTCATTTGGTGATGATTCTTGCTTTCCCTTCTAGAGCGAAAGTTGCAGACAAGATCCAACTGATCAATAATATGCTAGACAAAGTCAATGAGATGATTATTGGTGGTGGAATGGCTTTTACCTTCCTTAAGGTGCTCAACAACATGGAGGTAGGAAACCAGTGCCAATTGGATATGGAATAGCTCTCTGAGAAATAGCAATTTATGTAAATTAAAAAAAAAGAAAACCGGCTTCTGACATGAGCCCTGAAAGCTCCCATTTTTATTTTGACAAGTTGTTTTCCTTTTGTCTTGGAATTGTTCCTTTATATCGTATTATATCTGGTTCCTGTCTGCTTTGTGAGGTTATCATGTTCTTAGTATAGAGGCTGATGTTCACCATCTTGGTCCCCTGTGTAGATTGGCACTTCTCTGTTTGATGAAGAGGGAGCCAAGATTGTCAAAGACCTGATGTCCAAAGCTGAGAAGAATGGTGTGAAAATTACCTTGCCTGTTGACTTTGTCACTGCTGACAAGTTTGATGAGAATGCCAAGACTGGCCAAGCCACTGTGGCCTCAGGCATACCTGCTGGCTGGATGGTGAGTCATTTGGGTGGTTGGTAGTATGAGTGAACAAAAACATTTGGTATCATTCATTCGACCAACCAACAAGATTTTTCCCCCTTCTTCCGCCTCCCCCCCAAACTCCTGTTCAAACCGTTGTGTCTCAGTCTAGTTGTGTAGGACACAGCTCCCTGGCCCATGCTGGTATTAGGAGCCTTGCACTCCCCCTGGCTGAGGCAGTTGGTCGCCAGTCATCTGGGCAGCTCTCGCTGGCTGCCGGCCATTCATGCTGGTCTCCAGTTGCTCATGGCAGCACACGGTAGTCCAAGCCATCCTCTGTCTGCTTATAGTAGCCCAGCTCCAGGGAGAGCTGTTCTTTACAGTCTTAGCTGTAGAGCACAGCTCACTGGCCCATGTGAAAATCGAACCAGTGACCCTGGCGTTAGGAGCACGGCACTCCAACTACCTGAGCCACCAGACTGGCACAACAAGCATTTTTAAAAGCACCCCTACAGATCTCTGTGAGAGAGCTCTAAATGTTGCAGTGAGCCCTCCTTGGAGGAGAATCCATGGGGGAAAGCAATGGTATCAGATTGTTGCTGTCTTCATTAGTAATGTGGGGACAAAACCATTATTTTCTTCTTTATTTGTTGTTTATTAAGTACTTAACTGTCTGCTGGGGACGGTGCCATGTACTTTCATGGTTTGGGCTGTTCTGGATTGTGTTGCTACCTAGAAACCTGTGTAAGAAAAATTTCTATGAAAACATTAAGATAGTAAAAGTATACTGATTATAAATGGGGAGATGTATGTATATTAAAGACTTAATTTCAATAGTTGATTGTAGTGTTCTTCACATATTGCCATTTTAATAGCTGTATAAAATTGTATCATGTTGACATACTAGTTTGCCTACTCATTTTCCTTTTGATAATCATGTGGGTTTTATTTAGTTCAGTGTTTCTCAAAAGTGTGGTTCCAAGAACAGCAGCATTAGCATCGTTTTGATATTTGTTAAAAAAAAAAAAAAAAAAAAGCAAGTTCCTGGGGGCAGAGCGCAACAGTCTGTGCTCAGACAAGGCCTCCTGGTGATTGTGATGTACACCAAAGTCTGAGCAGCACTGATCTAGTTCAGTGTTTCTCACCCTTGGCACTATTGACGTCTCAGGTAGGTTTTATTTTGTTGTGGAGGGCTGTTGTTGCACTGTAAGATGTTTAAGGCATCTTTGGCTACTAGGTGCCAGTAGCACCCTCCTCACCCCCCTGCAAGTTGTGACAACCAAAAATGTCTCCAGACATTGCCATGTTCTCCCTGGGGAAGGGTAGAATTGACCCTGACTGGAAAACACTGATCTAGTTCTTCACAATCATCATAGTGTGGCTAATAATGTTTTTATCAAATAACTTTTGAGATTTTCCCTTAGACTTGATCTTCCATAAAGGGTATGAACAGGTTTTTAAAGGACTGAAGGGTATCTTGGTTCTAGAAGAAACTTTGGTGTTCAGACTTGAGTTCTGGTCTTGGTGGAGATGGTATTTGCCTAACTAGCTTTTCTTGGTAGCTCATCCTCTCCTTTGACTCTACCCCATAGGGCTTGGACTGTGGTCCTGAGAGCAGCAAGAAGTATGCTGAGGCTGTTGCCAGGGCTAAGCAGATTGTGTGGAATGGACCTGTGGGCGTATTTGAATGGGAAGCTTTTGCCCGAGGGACCAAAGCCCTCATGGATGAGGTGGTGAAAGCCACTTCCAGGGGCTGCATCACCATCATAGGTAAGGGGTCCTGTATGAAGCTAATGCCCGTGGATGTGGCAAAATTCCGATCAGGAAAGTAGAAGGGACATGATAACTTTTCCTAGGTTTCTTGGCACTGTTTAAATCTTGAGAGCTAAACAGGTATATAATTCATGGAGGAGCCTCTTAATGAAATGGAGTTGAGGGTTCGTCAGCTACCATTTGGGCTTGTAGAGCACACTATCCTACAGTTTTGGTGCCAATCATTTTTTTTTCTTTCCCCTTTTTACTTGGCTTTCATTCATTAGGTGGTGGAGACACAGCCACTTGCTGTGCCAAATGGAACACGGAGGATAAAGTCAGCCATGTGAGCACTGGTGGTGGTGCCAGTTTAGAGCTCCTGGAAGGTGAGGTTCTTCCCTGGTTTGGGGCTTGTTTGGGAGAGGATAGGGGTTATTCTGTGAGAGGTGGGTAAAGTGGAGTGGAGATAGTGTCATCAGCACTCATTTTTAGCTGGGTAGTACAAGTGAAGGAACTTCAAATAAAGCTCCTGGCATCCATGTGAGGTGGGGAGGGGAGACAGGAAGACTTATTCTCAAAGAGGTTACAGTCTAGTTGACCTGGGACCCAATATGTCAGTTAACTGACATATGTCAGGACCTAACTCCTCAATATGTCAGGACCTAACTCCTGGCCATATGTCCTCAAGAAGAGCTGACATGGTACTGAGAAGACAGAACGTGGCCGGTCTGGCTTGGCGGATCCTATACTAATGCTGTCTCTGTGTGCTCTCTCAAAAACAGGTAAAGTCCTTCCTGGGGTGGACGCGCTCAGCAATGTTTAGTACTTTCCTGCCTTTTGGTTCCTGTGCATATCCCCTAAGTCAATTTAGTGTTTTCCGCATCTCTACTTGGTATTAGCTAAAATCTTCCCCCATGGCAAGATTCAACTAGTGGCCAAGAGATGCAGCACCAGGAACCTTAAATCAGCTGCACAGCATCTCAGCTCATCTTTACCACACCCTGGATTTGCCTACATTCTCCAAGATCCCATTTGAATTTCTTAGTGACTAAACCATTGTACATTCTAGAGTGCACATATGTATATTTGCCTGTTGAAGGAAAGTAAGCTGTTGGCTTAGTTCTGTTTTTGGAGTAGCTTATTCTGATTAGCTTTGTCATTGTTTCGCTACTCAGTGTGGAAATAAGATGAAATTCCAATCGTAAGGAGGGAGGGAGATGAAGTTGGTGATCGATGAAATAAATAATAAAAGTATCCATCGAAACTGGGATTTTTTTTCCTGTCATGCTTTGTTAGGGTGAGAACAGACTCTTGAAGGGATCAAGTTATCTACATTTCTGCATGCAAGAAATGGGACAGCAGTGGTGGGAAGTGGGGGGATTAGGTAAATGTCTACTCTTTTATCAAGGTCCCACTTTATGACAGACATTGTGATAGGTACTTTGTTTAAAATTTTATTTTTATCTGTTACACATGATAATTTAAAAAGACAACGCTTATAACAAAAACAGCCATCATCCCATTTCTCCCATTTGTGATTCCCACTCCCCGGAGGTGACCACTTTCGACCTAGCTTTTTTCTGATATTTACATTCATGTTTCTAAGTAGCATGTGTATGCTGTTAACATCCTGATTTAAAAATATATGTATCTATTAATTTCATACATGGGAATACTTAGCTCTCTGATAGCCTCTGTTCCACAGTATTCCCCTATTTCATTCTCCCAATATTGTTTTGTCATAATTCTAGATTAGATTACACCATGATTGCAAATACTATTCACAGCCGAGCTCTATCGTATGCTATGATTACATTTACTTGCGTATTTTTTATTTTCTTTGGAATTACTGATAGTTTAAAAAATTTAGTTTTTCTGTGTACCTAGCACTGATTTATTCCTAATATATTCAAACATGTGAGATAGTCTTTTCATTTTTATTAGAGACGTCCCTGCTGGAGTCCTCTGTGCTCCCGTTCCAGTTCGTCCTGGCTGCCCTCTAGGTTTGCTATACAGTTGTTACTCTGGGGTAACGCTCTTGAAGATTCTTTTCATCTCCTGTGTTGGACCTCCCCTTTCCTGGATCCCACCTCCCCCTTTCTGGGTTTACTCTCCTTTTTATGAAACAAGAATTCATTTGCTTTTCTGAGAAAGAATGCCTGGGAAGCAAAATTTTAAAGAACTGTGACTGAAAATATCTTTATCCAACCCGTATACTAGCCTGCTTGGCTATTTATAGAAGGTCAGCTTATATATCAGTTTCTCAGACTTGAAGGCTTTGCTTCATTGTCATTGCTGTAAATCTAATGACATTCTGCCGTTGATCTTAGCCCAAAGACCAAGAAATGATTCTGATTCTTTTACTGTCTTTGTAATTTTCCCTTCCTTTCCCTTTCCTGTCATTTTAATGGGGTTTCAGGAGTGAGCAGAGGTAAACGTGTGATTTCAAAAGGCCATCTTTAACCAGAATTTCTCTGTTGGGCATTTTACATGCTAGATTTGTATTTTACCTTTATGGATAAAGAAAAGAAATAGTTGAGCTCTTGGACAGGATCACAGACCTAGTGAGTAACAGCAGTGATTCAAGTCCAGGTTTGTTTGATTCCAAAGCCTAGTGCTTTTTCATTGTGCCTCACTCCCTGAAGTGGTACTTCTAGAATATGACTTTCTTGTTTAACTCTAGAGAAAACAGCAAAAGAAAATTTTGGTGGCTGCTTTAAACAAAACAAAAAATTTTAAGGCTCACATTTTTTCTTAAAAATTCATTTGTATTTTAATTCTGTCCCCATAATTGTAGTTAATTTTAAAATGCTTCATGTTTCTGCACACCTCTAATGGTATGCTATACCCTGGTTTGAGAATCAAATTCTAGTCCAATCTTTTTGTAGATGAGACCCAGAGATGCTACCCATAAATCCAGCAAATGAATGTCACAGTTGGGCCAGAACTTTAGCATACTGGTGACTTTCCCCCCCTTTTGATAACCTTTCCCCATACTTTATTATTTCAAATGTACAGAGGAACTGAAAAAAACTGTAAACACCCATAAACCTAGCACTTAGACTCTACAACTGCCAATTCATCCATCCGTCAGTCCCTGATTGTATCTTTTAAATACTTTCTACTAGACTCTGCTTCTCGAGTCTTTACCATTTATTTGGGTCATGAATCCAGAGAATGAATGGGGAGATGCAAAGAGCCAAATATTTGAGTGCCTGCTATATGCTTAGGACATAATGGAGGGTATGTAAGATAGCACTGATGTACTAAAGGAATTTACAACGTAGTGGAGAGGAATAATATGTAATAATTTATGACCATATAAACTGGAATAGTACAAGGATGTGCTTCCTGACTTAATACAGAATTATGAATTATTGATAAAACATTGCAAAGGTTTAGTCTCAAGTATAGCACATTCACTTTTAACCCCCCGACAATATATGCCTACATATAGAAAAAAAAATCATGTCATAAACTAAATCTCTTTAACTCGGGTTTCTGCTTCCCTTTTCCTTTTTATGTCCAAAACTCACCATTAGCACATAATAGAAAAGTCAGTAAGATTCCCTACACAATAAGATTCCTTCCTACCTCAGTCCCCTAGCTGCCAGGATCCTTCCTTAGAAGAACCACTCTAAGGCCGGTTTCCTTCACTGTGGAGCTACTTAATGCATATGAAAAGCATAGCCACGTGTGTATATACATATGTTAAAATATGTATGGCAGTGTATTGCACACTGCTTTGTACCTGCTGTTCTGATTAGTGTTTTCTTCCCTACCTCCTATTTCCCTTCACTCTGGACTCCTTAGACCACAGTGTGCGTTACATCTTCCATTCTCCTGCATGTTGACTGTATTCCTATATTCAAAGATACTTGTTTCCTCCTTGTTAAAGGAAGAACTTCGGACAACAATGTCCTCACCCCAATTACCACCAGTATGTCTTTTAAAAAATTTCACCGGGAAGCTGGAAGACAAGAGCTGCCTTAAGTCACTTTTTTTTTTTTTTTTAAGATTTTATTGGGGAAGGGGAACAGGACTTCATTGGTGAACTGTGTACTTCCAGGACTTTTCCCAAGTCAAGTTGTCCTATCAATCTTAGTTGTGGAGGGCGTAGCTCAGCTCCAGGTCCAGGTCGAGTTGCTGTTGTTAGTTGCAGAGGGAACAGCCCACCATCCCTTGTGGGAGTCAAACCGGCAACCTTGTGGTTGAGAGCCCGTGCTCCAACCAACTGAGCCATCTGGTTACCAGGGAGCTGGGCGGCAGCTCATTGACTTTATTCTAGTTGCAGAGGGTGCAGCTCGCTGGCCCATGTGGGAATCGAGCTGGCAGCCCCCGTTGCCCAGAGCTTGTGCTCTAACCAACTGAGCCACCTGTCCGTCCCTCACCCTTAAGTCATTCTTGAAGTTAGATTAGGTGGATGTAGTTAGGGAAGGGAAGTCAGCAAGATAAAGCACTTTTCATCTGAAAGAGCAAACCACTCACTGGCTGACCTAGTAAGTGAACACTCGGATTATAACCTCAATATCTACAGATTCCCACCAAAGACAGAGCATGTTATGTTTTTAATAGATTTACACCCATATTTCATTTTCTATTTTGTTTCACTATGATGAGTCAAAAGCTGATTCTAAACAAAAGTAAGCAAGTCCCTGATTTATAAATAATTCATTAAAAAATCTTAGTTGCTTTTTGGACCTCAGAATTACTGGGCCTTGTTTATCTTCCTTGAATCTCAAGTGAAAAATGAAAGATAAACTATAAGTTCAATTTTTTTATTAATAATCTTGGAACAAATATGTTAACAATTTCTTAGTTATATAGCATTTTACAATTTTGAAAGAACTTTCACATACACCAATTAAACCCTCACAACATCCCTGTGAGGTAGGCAGGGTCGGTGTTATTTTCCTATTACTAGTGAGGAGAACAAGGCTCAGAGGTGAAGTAAGGTCACACAGTTGGTAAATGATAAGAGCCAGGACTAGAACCTAGGCCTTAGACATGCTGCCTCCCTGAGAACATTCAAGTAATGATATCCTATGCTATATATAATGAACATTTCTCTCCTATGACATCGATCAGATCTTTTTATAAGTTTGATACCACCTTTTCCTAACATCCAAAAACAAACTGTGATGAGACATTTCTTCCGTTACTGGACAATTTCTGTTGGATGTATCAGCACCATCCTAAGATGAAACTTAACTTGTATTTTAAGTTTTGAGGATCCTTGGCTATAAGTTCTAAATTATGATATGAATATTCATTTTAGAAAATTTTGCAAATATTCCTATGTTGAATATGTCAAACTTATTTAAACAAAAACTGCACAAGCCTGTTTATATTTTTGAAACCTTTGCAATTTTTCACTGTAAGATGTTTAGATGTGCATAAATGGAAAAAAGAGAAAAGTGTGTAGTAACATTACAACATTAGTGGTAAACCTATGCAGAGTGCACCTAAGTGCAAGTCACATCACACTAATTTGTTTTTGTTGCTGGCTTTCTAGAGGAAGGAAAACCATTAGAAAACTTTCAGGTTTGATCCTATCTTCAGTGTGACATCCTCAGCAACTAGCCAGAAAAATGATCTGAATTGTACCAATAGGAGGAGGGTTCAAGCAGTAGTGATCAAAGCATATATGCCTGTGGTTAAAAGGAAGAAAACACTTGCTTTTCAGTGGTTTTGCCTAGGTCCAGTGTAAATATAATTATCACTTATCAAGTCAGATTTTAAGCTATAGCATCATCTATGTTAAATTTAGAAATGTGAAGTCTGGTAGCATTGTCAACTTGGAATATAAGACTGAAACTGAATGTTAACGGACCCAAAACTACTTCTCAAAAGCAGAGTAAAGCTTGCTGGGCATATAAGGGAAGGGATAAAACTCAACTGCTCTGGTATGGAGGGAAAAAGCAAATGCAAATCTTCAGGTTAAAGTGAACTGTAGAACATCCGACATGTAAAGCAAGTTTTAAAAATATGAAAATGACACTAAGCTGTATTATCAGGAATGATATTTTTAAGATTCCAGTTTTGGCCTTTTAAATTTAAGAGCAAGGGAGAGAAACTTAGACCTATGGGGAAGAGATGCTACAGAAAACAAATGGGATCTAGAAACGGGATTGAGGAGGTAGGAGGTTAGTGACTACCAAGAAACCAGTTAAATACATTCAAAATGGATTTAGAATTCCTCTAAATCCATCCTCTCCAAAAATGTTTCCTAAATTGAGAAATTTGGTCAAAAAGTTGGTGACAATAAACGTGAGTATTACCTTACAAAAGAAAGTATTTAAATGTAGATTAGAAACTATGCTGTTAAAGATTAGTCCACTGATCAGGCTGTAGAAACTGAAACTTAAGTGCTGCTGTCCGTGATACATGGCAGAAAACTGCTTCCAAAAATGGAATTGCCACAGTAGGACTCAACATTAGTGAAACTATTAAGAAACAAGAGCTTCACTTTTTATACTTGAAGCCTAATGAAAAAACATTGGCACCCTTACTTATGAAATCTAACAGTTGAAACTAATGTGAAAAATATTTCAACTACATTTAAGTTTTCTAAGATAAAACTAGAGAAGATCTAGAATGTTCTACTTCAGTATACCGGGCTCAAAACCACTACACATTTGAAATGCATCTAGACTAGACTATATTCCTTACATAGTATCATTGTCATCATCATCTTCATGTTTTCTCTTCAATGGGTTTGATTCACTGGCTGTGTTCTGTGATGAAACCATGTTGGTGGTAATAAGAATATTTTTGGGCCCAATCATTGAAGGATTAATCAGAACATTTTGAACAGCAGTTGTTGCGGGAACTGTAAACAGAAGAAAACACCCCCAAACTATGAATTACCCAGAATTAGAAATATGGTAAAAAAGTATTCAACAAAGCTGAATGTAATTCTAATAATTTCAATAGCATGAAGTGCAACTGCATTATAGAAGAAACTCAGGTAACTATACTGCATTAAAAGTTGAATTAAATTTTTTAATACTTTACTTAAATTAGTATCTAGTACAAGGTTACAGTTCTGTTAGTTTTTTGTTTTTGAACTTTACCTAAAATTTCACACTTAGTACTTAGTCATGGGAAGCAGTGTACTGGATTCATCATGGCATATACTAATGTTCAAGGTCAGAAATCATGCTTCCCTTATAGGCCAATATTTCATGTAAGTAGTTTACTGTGAGTGGTTAAGTTTCAGATGTGAAATCTAAACATATGCATTAATAAACTATGCTATAACAGAATTCTACTTATATCATTCCAACTTTATATGTCTCTTTCCATGAAGCGAGTGAAGGTACAATTTTCATTTGATGTACACTAAGTTGTATTATTTTCTTGAGCTTTAATCCTAAGTGCTTTTCTCTGAAGATGTCTTAGATTTGTGGACCCTAACTTATTTTGGTTCACAGTGTTTTTCAAGAATCTGATGATCACACTGAATATTCTCCACCCCCAAACATTACACGTATGTAAAATTTCATATAATTTTAGTGGAGCCATAGACCCACCCCCCTGAAGATTTGCAGCATCACTGCCACCTTCCTGTTATGATATTAAAGCAATTTAACTCTTGCTATGGGAACACAAACTTCTATAATCACATTATTCACAAATTGTAAAATTCAGAAAAAATATTTTAAAAGAACGGCTTACGACATCCCCCACCCCCTGCCTGCCCATCACATTACCTGGTTTGACAGGTGTGGACTGAGAAGGTGGAATCTGCACCGTAAATCTTTGGCTTGTCACTGACACTGGAGGTGCAACTTTATTTGGGACAGACACTGTTTGTGGGGTTGCTGTAGTTGTAATTAACAGATCATATTAGTTAGATGACTTATTATCCTGGTTCATATTCTGCCCTCCTTAGCTTACCAAAAACTACCTTCAAAGCACAGGGAACTAATGAAAGGTGAGAAAAAAATCATCTGAAATAAAAGCAAACTTAAAAAATGTTTACAAGTTTAATAGTTTAGATGCTAAAACTTCAGGATAGTATAGTGATAAAGAATGTAGGCTCTGGAGCCTACCTGCTTGTGTCTGAATGCAGACTTTATCACGTACTAGCTGAGTGTCCTTGGGAAAGTTATTTAATTTTTGTACCTCAGTTTTCTCATCTGTCAAATGGGGACAACAGTATCTACTTCACAGAATTCTTGTAAAGGTCTTCAAACAGCGACTGGCACTGGATTTTAGCTAAATGACGTCATGAAGTTGAGTGTTTAAATAATCTAGCAGAGTAAAGACCCAAGTTTTCTATTAATTCTCTTAGGTGGCGCTTTTAATCTCTCACTTGCTGAGAATAAGAAGATGTCTACTAGGCCCATGAAGCTAAATCAACATGCATCTAACAAAAGACTTATCAAATACACCCTTTGGGGTCCCCAGTTGGGCACAAAAAATCATATTCCTTTTCTATATTGAAATTTTATTAAGCAGGAAGGGATCTTGGAGATAATTTAGTCCATCCCGCCCCCCCCCCATGTTAATTCCACACATTATTCCAAGGTACAACTCAAAATACCACCCCATTTTGTAAATTTTTTTATTTATTTAGAAGGGATTGCCTGCTTCTGAAACTCCTTTAATACATTATGGGAGCCTCATTATTAGTGTCTTATCTCGTTTGATAAATTACAAGCCTCAGCTAACCTTTTTTTTATCCTTGAGCACATGGCCTTTGTGCTTTGCTCCTAACAGGCACTCAAATGTTTGCTTGACGAACGAATTTTGCAAGACTCAAAGACTCAGTATGTATACTAACGTCTTTGCAGCTCTCAAAAATGCATTTATGGAAATGTGTCTGTTCCTAGTTTTTCCTTTGGGGATGCAGCGTTTCCATAGATCCCTTCCCCCTGGAACCAGCAGTCTTCCCAGAGGAGAGAGTTACTGAAAGAAACTACAACTATCATCATCTCCAAGGACAAAGGAGAAGAAAGCTTACATGGGGAAAGAAAGACCAAAGGTATCCAGGAATCTGGGATGTAGTGCTTTTTCTTACAAAGGTGATACTTTAATATATCTCCATCCCTAGGCAAGTTTTCCCATGTATTAAGACATGGTCCAAAGAATTTGGTGAAGGTTAATGAAGCAAATATAAGTATTTTATTTTGTCAAGAAAATTCACGATAGGTAGACATTTTCTTGGCCATTACCCTAAGAAATTGTTAACAAGTAAGAAGGGAGTTTAGGTTTTAAAATTGAACAGAATAGATGCTTAGGTCTTATGCTTTATAAAACTCATTGAATTTTTTTGAAGTTAAAAACTTTTATGTTTAATAGTAGTGTTCAGCAGCTCCCTCGACTCTAGATTTTAAAAAATCTCTAAAACGTATAATAAATATCTAAGTAGAAATAAAAATCACAATTGATAACTAAAATTGGTTAACTTGCCAACATGTGTAACTGATTACCATAGCCTAGAGTTTAAAAAAATACTGGTATTCACTTAAGTAATATGAATCCACAGATAAACAGTATATGATCAAAAGTTACACAAATCATATATGCAAATTTCTGTCCACAAAAGTCACATGCAGGTAATTAGAAGTATACAAGTAATACTATACCAGGCTGGTTTAAAAATGCTGGAATGTAAATTCACATCCTAAGAATATGAAGAGATTATCTACACACCTCAAAAATCAAATGCTTACACTGGCCTACATGACATCTACAGGACTCAAGTTATAAGCAACAAGAGCCAAAAAACAATACTGGTCAAAGAGAAGGGTTTTGTTTTTCTGAAAATGACGATAAAAGACATCCAGCAGGAACATAGGATAAAAAATCAGGAAATCTAAATCTATTATTTATGTTCTCCTTATTATCTAAACAATGACATTAAAAAGACACAAATAATGGTTTCTAAATACCATTCTCCACTAGAACCAGGACTCTTTGGAGAAATGGCTGATTCTGGGCCTGGGGTGAAAATGTAAGTTACCACAGGGTAAGGGGGAGTGGTAGAAGGAAAAGGAGGTCAAATATATGGTGATGTAAAAATGTACATTTGAAACCTGTATAATTTTACTAACCAATGTCACCCCAAGAAATTTAATAAGAAAAAATATATAAGATAAATTTGGAATACCTTGTTCCAGAAAGCAAGAAATGCTCAAAGAAGGATGGAGACAGGGGCACAGATGAAGGCACATATGAAGGGGCTCCCACTGATTAATATAGGGCAATGAATACTACTTTTGAAAAGGTTAGTATTAAAAAAAAAAACAGTTTTTTTTCTTTGATATCCTTAAGCTTTTTGTACATTTTAAACTTTCTTCTGACTGAATTCTCTTGCCAATTTACTCAGAAATTTCTTTAATTTCTGGTAAGTTGGCTACTGCCATGAGTGTGTTTGACAACTTCATTTGTATAGAAGGCAGAAAGAACACAGCTTAAACTCCTGTTTTTGGTATCAGACTTTATACCAGCAACAATGCTGGGTAATGTCCAAATCTATACTCCTTGTAGCTTTCTCATTTTGAAATCTGATAAAATACTGTGTGTGTATAGCTTTACTATAGGATGAATAATGTATCAATGTCAACACACATATGGGAATTTCTGACTCACCTTTTGACTTGGATTATAGTTCAAAATCAAGTGCTGAGGCACTTCTTCTTTACCAGCCAGAAAAGGCATTTCCCTCTCTCACTTACCTATAGTAGGAGTGGTAGGTCTGCTACTAACAGCACCAACACTTAACCGTGGAACTAGTCTTCCTTGGTTAGGTCCCTATGGAATTTAACAAACAAATTAGTTTTAACGTTGTTCAGATTTGACACCTAAACTTAATAGAAATGAAATTAGGATTGTTGATGTTAATTATTAATGGATAACCCATGGCAAGAATGTCCTGTTTTTGTTCTATTAGTGTTCCAAATCCAACATTTAAACTAGGGTTTTCACATATATATCTATATCTATATATCTATATATCTATATCTATCTATCTATCTATCTATCTATCTATCTATCTATATATATATATATAAACAGATGAGTGTGCGCGCGCACACATACACACACAGAGAATTCTGTATAGTACTTAGGTTACGGTAGAATCTTGTTTGGGGATAACAGCTAACTTCCTTATCATTTTCAATCTTAACTAGTCAACATCTTAACCCAAGAAGAAATACATTCTCTTATACTGGAACTTCAGACAACAAAGGGAGCCCAATATGGGGAGCACTTTTTCAGTGATGGGAGAGCCTTAGGTCTTATTTCAGAAAGCAAGTCTAATTTCTGATGGTATATCATTTACTCTGTTATTGAACTTCACTAAAAAACTATGTTCAAGTGGAAAGATTGGGAGATATGAAACCTGGGAATCAGCCCTAGCTTTGCTACTAACTCCATGGATAAGTTTAGGCTCACTTTCCTGATATGAAAAATAAGCGTTGGGTTACATGAACACTAAAGTTCCTTTTAGCTCTAAAAATTTTAGGTCTTATATTTTGTATTTTAACATAGCAGGTAACTGCAGACACAGTATTTTCGAGGTAGTAAATTAAAAATATATATATATCCTAGTAAATTATCTTAGCCTTTAATCTAATGCACTATCTACAGGCATTTGTTCTTTACAAATTTATCTAATACATCTCACCTTTATAAAAAACTAAATTGACTAACAATTCTTACCTTTTTAATTAAGGACTTCAGCCTATAGTTTGGAGCTGTTAAGCAGTATCTGTCAGGAGGCAGTCTGGGTCCTGCATATGGCTTAATCAGAGGTAAAGGGGTTTGATTTTTCTGCCTTGCAATATCCAGTAAAAACTTAAAACAAAACAAAAAAAACTGATAAGAACTACAATGAAAAAATTATAAATAAAATGAACTTTAAATAAATGTTTGCTCACATCTCTCGGGGGAGGAGATGTAAAGGACTGGTCAGCGCGGCACTGGATTGCCAGTCTCACATCGTCTGCATCTACATTGGGTTTCTTAGCATGGCTCGAATAAATTTTTGCATCATCCAGAATTGTAGTCACATATCCTTTAAGAACAAAACATTATTTTCTTAAACATATGGAAACAGCTTAATATTTATGGCCACTTTTCTTAATGGAAGGTCCCATTAATTTCTAGAAAGTTTAAGAGTTTTGGTTCTAATACCTAATTGTCCTATGTATATGATCAATTTTTTAAAAAATACCACAGTATAAATACTGTTGTCCCTTAGCTTGAGCTCCATTTTACTGCTTTAGGCTGAATTCTAAGATATTAACTGTTAAAGTAATTTAGTTGAAAATATTCTTAGAATAAAAGGATCTTTTCAAATTCACAAGTTAGGCAAACATTTTTTTGGTGTTATCAACTTACGGAAAGCAAATTCCAACATTTGATTTATAACTCTTGGCTCATACTCAGTGATTCCCATATCCTTCAGGATCTGCGCCATCACCTGTGGATTCAAATAAAAAGGCCAGATGTATACTCTAAGTACTGGAAATCAAGATTGGACCGAAGGTAGTATTTACATTTATGATACTAGGTCCCTCTTCTACAGGCTCCAAACTTGTACTCAGCCTTTTCCTCCCAAGTGAGTGTCAGGATCACAACAAATCCCTTCGTACCCTCTTTCCTGAAAACTTTTTTTTTTTTCCCGCGGGGGATGGGGGCGGAGACGAAGAGGCCCGGGTTGGCTTTCCCAGCATAGGTAGGGGTGGCTACAGCTGGTTGTCATTTTTGGATGTGGCGATGGGGAAAGCTAGCATCAGAATCCTGGACGCGAGAGTCAGGGTTCGCAGACCAGGCGACACAACGAGGCGGCCGCGACCCGAGGCCCAGGAGACAAACCTGGGCGGTTGGCCTGCGCACTCCGGCGGGGCTGCCAGGATGGCGGGAGAGCGCCCCGGAGCCAGGGCACCCCAATCTCACACTCCTTCCTGCCTCCTCGGCTGGTCTCAAGCCAGCACGCGAGCTCATCCTCAGGCCCTAGGCCTGGGCCTGCCTCTCAGGTCTCTGGCTGCGCCGAGCTTCGCGACCCACCGCTCATCCTTCGCACTTACCAAGGCATCTCTCGGAGCGTTCTTGGGAGGCGCCATCTTGCCCGACTCCATGTTCTCCTGCCACTAGTCATCCGGGGAGAGAAGGCTGCTCGCAGGCTCCTCGCTCATGCTCCACCCCTGCGGGGTACGGAAGGCGGGGTTAACGCGCCACCCCTCGCGCCGCCTCTTCCCAGCCGCTACCGGGCCCCAGGGAGGCTGAAGGGGAGTCGGCCGGCTCCGGAGGACTAGAAGATACGGGTAAATGCTTCCCAGAGAAGCCCTTGGCCCACACCTGGAAGAGCTGAGAAGCTCGTGTGTTCCAGAGCTGTTCTCCGGCAAAGGGCACCAAAGCGACCACCCGTGTCTTTTCTGGGGCCTCTCCTCACACCTCCCCTCCTGCCACTTTGGCCCTTTCGGTCTCCTTGGAATGCCTGCAGGGGCCCTGCCTCCACCTGCCCCTGTGGTTGGGTTGCCTGGTTAAAAGCAGAACATACAGTTAAATTTGAATATCAGATCAACACCGAATACATTTTTAGCATAAGTATATCCCAAGCAGTACACAGGGTATACTTAACACTACAAAATGATTTGTTCATCTGATGTTCAAGTTTAACAGGGCATTCTGTATTTTTATTGGCTAAATCTGGCGACTCTACCCTATATCCTACTCTCCACACAGCAAGCCTTTGGTCAGCTATGGTCACATTTGAAGCCCTGTCGTGGTTGCCCATTTCATACCGATGAAAAGCTGAAACCTTTGACCACCTACCTGCAAGATTCTCCGCTGGAGCCCCTTCAGCCTTGTCCTTTGGCCCTGTGTAGTTAGTTTCCTCTCTGTCCCTGCTGAGGCCAACCCAGGGCCCTCACTTGCCTCCCAGATGCCCTCCCCTCCCCACTCTCCACAGAACAGCCTGAGTGACTTAAGAAAAACATGCATCAGTTAACTGTCTCTGGCTTAAAGTGTCCCAAAGAGAACTCTTTCTTACTCCTCCTCAATCCACCAATGTGCTAGAATTCTCCATCGCAGGAAAGACACTCTAGCAGTCAGCTAGAAAGAGTACTGTGCTCTTTCTCCTACAATCCACATTCACTCTAGCAGCAAGTTCTGTCAGGGCAACCTCCCAAAGTCTGTGTCTCTGCATCTCCATCCAGCGCTAAAATGCTAACAGTCCAAGCCAACAGCTTTACTCACCAAGACTACAGAAATAGGTCCCCAAAATTGTGCTCCCCCACATTCTTCACAGACCAGAGGGATTTCTTAGTCATCAAATAATTATATTCCTTTCCTTAAAACTATATAATGGCTTCCCTCACATATGCAAAAATTCATACTGGTTTCTGGAGCTTAGTGGGCCCTTCAGTTTTTGACACAAGCATACCTCATCGGACTCATCTAAATCCGTCATCCGTCAGGCACCCATCTTGAACTTTGGGTAAGTTCCCCAAGAACCTCCTGTTCTTAACATACTGTTTCCAGTGGGAACCTGTGCTTTGTAAGCACCTTTCCCAACTCACCATGGACAACCTCTGTGTAAGACTAATAATGATTTTCTCCCTTTTGAATAGGTAGTACATGCACAAGGTACTCATTTAAAAAATATATTTAAAAAACAAAAGAAAACCTCTGGCTTGTTCCAGACACTCATTTCTCTTTTCACAGAAGGCACCACTGTTTAACAGTTTGTCTGTGTAATTTACAAATATTACCTTCTTTATATATTGTTCCCCCACCTGAATGGTACTATACCATTGGGGTGACCATTTTTTAGAGAGCAACCTGGGATATAACTGTATCAGAGGAAAAGACTCATAATATATAATAAATAATTGTTCATGTGTGTGTTATTGCTTTAATATAAAAATAGATGTTCATTTTATTTATTTTTATTCATTTTAAATTATGTTTTTCTTTATTATTTACTTTTATGTTACACACATGCTGTTATTTAAACCAAACAATAGAACTAGTGAACAGTGGCAATTAGTAATAATAGTAAGACTAATTAAATAATATGTGGGAGAAAATATAACAATACGTTTTTCATATTTCTGTCCTCTGTCACAACAATTTATTTTAACTCTTGGATATTTAAATTTTGTAGGTCATATTGTGTATTCTTAATATACATAAACTTAAGACTTTAGAAAAGGAGAATGTAAATACAATAAGACAAATAGCTATCATTTATTGCCTATATTTAATAAAAAAATTACCATGAAATATTTCTTTTGGCCTATGGTACAGTAGGATACTTTTACTCTTTTTGTTTTTTTTCAATAATACTTCTCTGAACTGCCTGCAGCCTTTAGAATATCCATATCAATACCTATAGAACACCTCATTATTATTTTAAAATAACAGCTTTATTTATATATAACTCACATGCTGTACAGTTTGTCAACTTAAGGGTTTACAATTTAGGAATGGTTTTAGTCTATTCACAGAGTTGTGCAACCATTACATCATACATTTTAGAATACTTTCATCCCCCCGCAAAGAAACCCCACTTGGACAGAAAATTAACTCACTCCTGTTGCAATAAATGGTACTTATACATCCAATATAATCTGTGCTTCATTAGGATATTACTTGTTATGTAGACATTAGGCTTATTCCTGTCTATTGCACACTAACTTATTCTGTGTATTTGGAGTAATTGTTAGAGATTTTCAGATATTGACAACTACCATCCATCTAGCAGATCATCTGTGATCTACAGTAATAATTTTAGAAACCAGTTTAATTCATTATCTAGAGTTATCATGGACAGTCATATAGTCCTTGATTTCCTCTTGGCTAGCCAAAGGAAAATTTGCTGGCAAATAGTTCTTGTTATACCTATATAAATATTACAGGACAAGTAGAATAGCCTGTCACTTGCCTAAAAGAAAAAGCTAGGTCTAAAAGAGACCCAGCTGGGTTCTGGGATGTTTTAATGGCCTGGGTTTTAGAATTTTGGCCTATGGCTTTGAGATTTGTTACAAGGATCAATAGTCATTTTACTTCTGATAATTACCTGTCTTACAATTTGACTGGTGTATCCTGTCCAGAGTCTTAAATGCTATCGCACAGCCATTGTTATGTCAGGTGGTTCAATAACATCCTGCAACAAAAGGAGAAAAAAGGATTAACTCTTGTTCAACCATAGACTATGTTTAATCTATACTCTTCTGATCCTGATCAGTAAAATCTGGTGAAAATCCAGGATTTTTATGGACAAAAGGGGAAACTAAAACAATGACAACAACAACATAAAAGCATCCTCTGACATCTAGGAACTGGTCTAATACAGTTAGGCCTCAGTGTTGTTAGAAGCTTGCCTGGTGCTTCTAGCTAGGCTATATTATTCTCCTGTTGGACATAAACAATCTCAAAGAACACAAACATCAGACAGTTATTCTAGGACCATGATAAAGTAAGACATAGAGAGGCCACTTCATAGCTTTATCTAAGCACACAAAACACTGTGACCCACAAAATACCAAACATCCCCTTTACTCAGATTATCATGAGTAACTGCTACTACTTCTTTACCAATTACAGCTTTATACTTGTTGTAAGTCTGCCTTCCCTATAGATAAGATTTATTGTGATACCCAATCATAGAGGTGCCTCAACTTTCTGACAGCACCCAATCTAGACTACCTTCTTTAGACCCTTTAATATTCACTTACTGAGACTCCCTGTAGTTCCCCACTGTATACGTTCTCCATTGCTATAAGAAGTAATAAACTTGTTCAACTAAAGGTGCATTCCTGGTACTCTTTGGTCTGGAAGACATTGACATTTGCTATCCATATATCCTCTTGGGTGAAGTGTCTCTACTTCGTCTCTTTAGCTCATTGTTGAATTGGATTGTTTGTTTTCTTATTATACAGGTTTAAGAGTTCTTTATATATTCTAGATGTAAGTCTTTTAGAAGATTTGCAAATGTTATCTCCCAGTCTATGGCTTATGTTTTCATTTTTCTTAATGGTGTCTAGTGAAGTTCAAAAATATTTTTTATTTTGAGGAAATCTAATTTACTAATTTTAAAAGTAGATTGTGCATTTGGTGACATGTAAAGAGGATTTTCCTAATCTATGGTCTTGAAGATTTCCTCCTATGGTTTTTAAATAAAATTTTAATAGTTTCAGCTCATATTTAAGTCTGTTTTTTATATGTATTGTGAGGTAAGGGTCTGAATTCATCTTGTTTGCATGAATTGGATAGCCAGTTGTCCCATTTGTTGAAAAAGAATCTTTTCCTTATTGATTTGCCTTGGTGTCTTTGTTAAAAATCAATTGTCCATAAAGTTAAGGGTCTATTTTTGGACTGTCTATTTTGTTTCCATTCATCTATATGTCTATCCTTATGCCAGTACCATGCTGTCTTGGTTATTGTAGCTTATAGTCAGTTTTGAAACTGGAAAGTGTGAGTCCTCTAATTTTATTCTTTTTCAAAATCATTTTGTCTATTCTTGGTCTTCTGCATTTCCATAAAAATTTTACGAACAGATTGTCATTGTTTACAAAAAATTCTTCTGAGATTTTGATAGGGATTGCGTTGATTTTTTTTTTTTAATTTTTATTGGGGAATATTGGGGAAGAGTGTGTTTTTCCAGGATCCATCAGCTCCAAGTCAAGTTGTTGTCCTTCAATCTAGTTGTGGAGGGTGCAGCTCAGTTTCCAAGTCCAGTTGCTGTTTTCAATCTAGTCGCAGGGGGTGCAGCCCACCATCCCACGTGGGAATTGAAGCGGCAACCTTGTTAAGACCTTGCGCTCCATCCGGCTGCCCGCAAGCAGCTTGTTGTCTTCAATCTAGTTGTGGAGGGTGCAGCTCACTGGCGCATGTGGGAATCGAACCAGCAACCCTGTTGTTAAGAGCTCACGCTCTAACCAACTGGGCCATCCGGCCACCCCAATTGCATTGATTTTTTGACCCATGTGTTATTTAGAGGTGTGTTTGATCTGCAAGTATTTTGGGATTTTCCAGCTGTCTTTCTGTTACTGATTTCTAGTTTCATTCCATTATGGTCTGAGAGAATACTTTGTATGATTTCTATTCTTTTAAATTTGTTAAGCTGTATTTTATGGTCTAGAATGTGGTCTATCTTGGTGAATGTTCCATGTGACTTTGAGAAGAATGTGTATGATGCTGCTGTTGGATGAAGTATGTAGGATACATAAAGGCCTCTAACATCCCAATGATGAAAAAACAAATAAGCCATATCTTGTTCCTCTGCAAACCTCAGCTGAAAGTGAGACTTATTTAGTACTTAAAATATACAGTATAGTGATCATAGGAACAATTTATGACCTGATAGTGTTGAGAAATTCTTGGGCACACACTATAATGTTATAATTAAAAAAATGATTTTTCAATTCAGAACATTTTAACAGATTCTTTATAATTATTATGAAGTTAAATTGAATCACCTAGGTTCATTAAATCATTTTGTCTTACATAACGCTTTATGCCACATATGTAACACTTTACCAAAAGACATTCATTAAATTTTTTTTTCTCCTTTCTTCCACATCCCCCCTCCACTCCGGTTCAAGCCGTTGTTTCTCAGTCTAGTTGTGTAGGACACAGCTCCCTGGCCCATGCTGGTATTATAAGCCTTGCTCTCCTCCCCCCCCACCACCAGGCAGTCAGTTGCCCGTCGTCAGTTGGCCGCTCACAGACGGCAGCTCATGCTGGCTGCCAGCCGTTCATGGCAGCACACAGTAGTCCACAACAGCACACAGCAGCCTAGGGCAGCTCACGCCAAGCTCTGGCTGCTCACGGCAGCTCAGCTCCAGGGAGAGCTGTTGTTCGCAAGCTTAGCTGTAGAGGGCGCATCTCACTGGCCCATGTGGGAGTCGAACCGGCGACCTCAGCGTTAAGAGCACGGTAGTCAAACAACCTGAGCGACCAGGCCTGCCTAAAATTTTTAAATTACAAAATTTTAACAATGATTTGATATGTTTTGTTAGAATTTCAGATAAATAATAATTTTTCAATATTTCATTTTATGATGAGGATATTCAACTTTGGCTAAATATTGACTTTTAATACTCAGCTGTTTTATGGTTGGTCAAAATATTCAGTGCACCTCTAATATATATCCTAAAAGTAGAATTGCTTGGCCAAAGGGTTTGCACATCTTCATATTTCCTAAATATTTCAAATTGTTCTCCAAATTAGATGTATCAATTTATAGTACTACTAGCAGCATGATAGTTCGTTTTGGTAAACATCCTTGATAATATATATTATTAGCAGACTTAAAAAATTTTGACATTATGATGAGAGTGAGATGGTAATTTTGTTTGTGTTATTTGCAATTGCATTAAGAAATGGGCTGTACATCTTTTCATTTGTTTTATGGCCTGTTTCCTCATCTGTGAATTGCCGGTTAGTGGTAAGCTGAATAAAGGTCCGGTGAAAGATATCTCCCTTCTAAACCCTAGAACCTGTGAATGTTACCTTATATGGCAAAAGGGACTTTGCAGGCCTGATCAATTTAAGGATGGTGAGATAAAGAGATTATCCTGGATTACCACGTGAGACCTAAATGCAATCACAAGTGTCTTTATGAGAGGGAAATGGAGGAAGATTTGCCTATAAGGAGAGAAGGATATGTGATGATGGAAGCAAGAGGTTGGAGTAATGCAAGGGAAGGGTCACGAGCCAAGGAATGCAGGTGGCTTCTAGAAGATACAAATGATTTCTTCCCTAAAACCTCCAGAAGGAATCAGTCTGCTAACATCTTGACTTCAGCTCACTAAAACTGTTTTTTTAAAGACTTTTATTGAAAAAATATAGCTAATATACAACATTATATCAGTTTCAGGTGTACACCATAGTCATTCAACATTTATATACCTAAACAAGTGATCACCATGATAAATCCAGCAACCGTCTGACACGGTACCATGCTATCACAATATCGTTGACTATATTCCCCATGTTATACAGTACATCCCCATGAGTTATTTGTTTTATACCTGGAAATTTGAACCTCTTATTTCCCTTCACCTTCCCCCCCTTTTAAATGTTTCAATTACATTTAATATTCAATATTATTTTGTACTAATTTCAGGTGTATAGCATAGTAGTTAGACATTTGTATAATTTAATACATGATTCTCCCGACTAGTCTAGTACTCAACTGGCATTTTACATAGCTATTACCATATTATTGACTATAATTTCCTATGCTTTGCTTTACATCCCCATGACTATTTTGTAGCTATCTATTTGTACTTCTTAATCCATTCACCTTTTTCACCCTGTCCTCCAACCGACTCCCATCTATTACCCTGATAAATATAGTACCCATCAGACACCATACGTAGTTATTACAATATTATTGACTATATTGACTATTATTGACTACATTTCTTATGCTATAACTTACATCCCCATGACTACTTTGTAACAAACAATTTGTACTTCTTAATCACTTCCTGTTTTTCATCTACCCCCCTCAAACCCCTCCCAACTGGCAACCATCAAATTGTCCTCTGTATTTATGAGTGTGTTTCTGTTTAATTTATTTGTTTATTTTGTCCTTTAGATTCCACCTATAAGTGAAATCACATTGCATCTGTCTTGCTCTGTCTGACATACTTCACTCAGCACAATACCCCACTGCTGGTTGCCAGATACAGAAAGGTTCAGCCGTGGATAAAGCCGATAAAGCCTTTGTGGTACAGAATTGAGTGTGGCGGGTTCTCAGTGAGTTGGCAGGGTGGAGATGTGGAACAGAGCTGCGAAGCTCACTAGGCCAATAAGATTCAGATTCCTTTTGGCCATAAGCATAGGGGGAGGGCTCCAAATGGGAAAGATGGTGCCTGCCTGCTGGCTGCATGCGAAGAGGACCCCACACAGAGAAAATGGCAACTGTTCTCCAGCCCTCACCCCAAGGCATCACACTTCAGTCTGCCTCCTGTATGTCTCTCATGTACCTCCAAGTAACTATCCTTCTGTTGGAGCCCAGGGTAAGTGCCTGCTAGTGAGCGAGTCTGTGAGCAGGCCCTTTAAGAGAATGTCTCAGTTTCCTGCTGCCTTCCATCCAACCCAGATGGTCGGAATCCCCACTGTTTTTCACAGCCAGATATTGAGGGAGCTCCTTTTCCCGACACCAGTACTCCGGTTTGTGTGTGTGTGTGTGTGTGTGTGTGTGTGTGCTGTGGAAGGAGGGGGCTTGGGGTCTCTTGTTCCTTCCTGGGGAACCTCTGTGGCCAAGATATGCCTCCCAGTTTTTATCTGCCACACAGAGGTGTGGGGCTAGCTCATTGTGCATCTCCGCCCCTCCTATGAGTCTTGATGTGACTTCTTTATATCCTTAGCTACAAAACTTCTGTTCAGCTAGACTTCAGATGGTTCTCCAGATTGACTGTCCTATAATTTAGTTGTAATTTTGCTGTATTCATGGGATGAGGTAAGCACAGTGTTTACCTACTCCGCCATCTTGGATCCTCCTGGCTAATCTCTAAAACTGGTTTTGGATTTATGGAAACCAGAACTATAAGAGAACATCTGTGTCTTGTTTTAAGCTATTAAGTTTGTGGTAATTTGGTGTCATAGCAAAAGAAAAATGCTCATAATCTTTACCTGTTTTGCTACTTGACATTTGTTTTAGATGATTTTCACTTCTTAACTTTTTAAAAAATATTTATATTATTCATTTTTTAAAATTTATTGGGGTGAATATCGTTAGTAAAATTACATAGATTTCAGGTGTACAATTCTGTATCACATCATCTATAAATCCCATTGTGTATTCACCACCCAGAGGCAGTTCTCCTCCATCACCATGTATTTGATCCCCCTTACCCTCATCTCACAGCCTAAACCCCCTTAACCTCTGGTAACCACTAAACTATTGTCTGTGTCTATGAGTTTATGATTCTCATTTGTTTGTCTTGTTCTTTTGTTGTTTTTGGTTTATATACCACATGTAAGTGAAATCATATGGTTCTCTGCTTTTTCTGTCTGACTTATTTCGCTTAGCATTATACTCTCAAGATCCATCCACGTTGTCACAAATGTTCCTATATCATCTTTTCTTACCACCAAATAGTATTCCATTGTGTATATATACCACAACTTCTTTATCCATTCATCTATCGAAGGACATTTTGGTTGTTTCCATGTCTTGGCCACCATAAACAAAGCTGCAATCAACATTGGAGCACAAGTGTTTTTATATATAAATGTTTTCAAATTTTTTGGGTAGATACCCAGGAGACGGATTGCTGGGTCATATGGTAATTCCATTCGTAATTTTTTGAGGAAACTCCACACTGACTTCCAAAACGGCTGCACCAGTCTGCATTTCCACCAACAGTGTATGAGGGTTCCTTTTTCTCCACAGCCTCTCCAACACTTGTTACTATTTGTCTTGTTGATGATAGCATCAACAAGAGGGTTCCTTTTTCTCCACAGCCTCTTCAACACTTGTTACTATTTCTCTTGTTGATGATAGCCATTCTGACTGGGTTGAGGTGATATCTCATTATGGTTTTTATTTGCATTTCTCTGATGATTAGTGATGTTGAGCATTTTTTCATATGTCTACTTGCCATTTGCATGTCCTCTTTGGAGAAATGTCTCTTCAGGTCCTCTGCCCATTTTTTAAATGGGTTGTTTGTTTTTTTGTTGTTGAGTTTCATGGCTTCCTTGTATATTTTTGATATTAGCCCCTTATCAGAGGCACTGTTTACAAAAACTTTCTCCCATTCAGTTTGTTGCCTCTTTATTTTGTCAATGGTTTCTTTTGCTTTGCAGAAGCTTGTAAGTTTCATATAGTCCCATTCCTTTATTTTAGCTTTTACTTCCATTGCCTATGGAGTCAAATTCATGAAATGCTCTTTGAACACAAGGTCCATAAGTTTAGTATGTGTGTTTTCTTCTATGCAGTTTATTGTGTCAGGTCTTATGCTTAAGTCTTTCATCCATTTTGAATTAATTTTGGTACATGGTGACAGATAGCAGTCCAGTTTCATTCTGTTCACATGGCTATCCAATTCTGCCAGCACCATTTATTGAAGAGGATGTCTTTCCTCCATTGCATATTTTTAGATTCTTTGTCAAAAATTATCTGTCCATATTTATGTGGTTTTATTTCTGGGTTCTCAATTCTATTCCATTGGTCTATGTGTCTGTTTTTCTGCCAATACCATGCTGTTTTGATTATTGTAGCCCTATAGTACAAGCTAAAGTCAGGTAGTGTGATACCTCCAGCACTGTTCTTTTTTCTTAAGATTGCTTTGGCTATTCGGGGTCTTTTGTGGTTCCTAACAAATCTGATGATTTTTTGTTCTATTTCTTTAAAAAATGCCATTGGGATTTTGATGGGGATTGCATTAAATCTGTATATGGCTTTGGGTAATATGGCCATTTTAACTATGTTGATTCTTCCAATCCATGAGCATGGAATGTCTTTCCATTTCTTTGTGTCTTCTTCAATTTCTTTCAAAAATGTCTTATAGTTTTGAGCATATAGGTCCTTCACATCCTTGGTTAAGTTTATTCCTAGGTATTTTATTCTTTTGCTGCAATTGCAAAAGGAATTGTTTTTTGTATTTCTTTTTCTGAGATTTCATTGTTAGTATATAGGAATGCAATGGACTTTTGTACATTGATTTTGTGGCCAGGAACTTTACTGTATTCGTTGATTGTTTCTAATAGTTTTTTTGTGGAGTCTTTAGGGTTTTCTATATATAGCATCATGTCATCTGCAAAGAGTAATAATTTAACTTCTTCATTCCCAATTTGGATGACTTTTATTTCTTTCTCTTGCCTGATTGCTCTGGCAAGGACTTCCAACACGATGTTGAAAAGCAGAGGTGATAGGGGACAGCCCTGTCGTGTTCCTGAACATAGAGGAAAGGGCTTCAGTTTCTCACCACTTATTATGAGATTAGCTGAGGGCTTGTCATATATGGCCTTTATTATGTTAAGGTATTTTCCTTCTATACTTATTTTCTTAATTGTTTTAATCATAAATGGATGTTGTATCCTGTCAAATACTTTTTCTGCATCAATTGATATAATCATATGATTTTTGTCCTTCATTTTGTTTATGTGATGTATCACATTGAAATTTGCAGATGTTGAACCATCCTTGTGACCCAGGGATGAACCCCACTTGGTCGTGGTGAAAATCTTTTTAATGCATTGTTGTATTCGATTTGCTAGAATTTTGTTTAGGATTTTTGCATCTCTATTCATCAGAGACATTGGTCTGCAGGTTTTTTTTTTTCTGTTGTCCTTACCAGGTTTTGGTATCAGGGTAATGTTGGACTCATACAATCAGTTAGGGAGTACTGTCTCTTCTTCAGTTTTTCGGAAGAGTTTGAGCAGGAGTGGTTTTAGATCCTTTTTGAAGGTTTGGTAGAATTCACTAGTGAAGCCACCTGGTCCCGGACTTTTGCTTTTGGGAAGGTTTTTGATGACTGATTTAATTTCGTTACTAGTGATCGGTCTGTTTTGATTTTCCAATTCTTCATAGTTCAGCCTAGGAAGGCTGTACGTTTCTAAGAACTTCTCCATTTCTTCTAGGTTATTGAATTTGGTGGTATATAGTCCTTCTAGTATTCTTGGATGATCCTTTATGTTTCTGTGGCATCTGTTATAAATTCCCCTCTTTCATTTCTGATTTTGTTTATTAGTGTCTTCTCTCTTTTTATCTCAGTGAGCCTAGCCAAGGGTTTGTTAATTTTGTTAATCTTTTCAAAGAACCAGCTCTTACTCACATTAATTTTTCTATTGTCTTTTTGTTCTCTATTTCATTTAGTTCTACTCCAATTTTTATTATGTCATTTCTTCTGCTGACCTTGGGTTTCACTTGTTCTTCTTTTTCTAGTTGCTTAAGGTGTAACATGAGGTTATTTATTTTGGATTTTTCTTGTTTCTTGAGATAGGCCTGTACTGATACAAATTTCTCTTAAAACTGCTTTCGCTGCATCCCAAAAATTTTGGTAGGATGTATTTTCATTGTCATATGTTTCTATGTATCTTTTGATATCTCCTCTAATTTCTTCTTTGACCCCGTCATTCTTTAAAAGTATGTTTTTTAATCTCCATGTATTAGTGGTTTTTCCGGCTTTCTTTTTGCAGTTGATATCCAATTTCAATATCTTTTGATCAGAGAATATGCTCGGTATGATTTCAGTCTTTTTAAATTTGCTGAGGTTAGTTTTATGTTCCAATATATGCTCTATCCTTGAGAATGGTCCATGTACACTAGAAAAGAATGCATAGTCTTTGTTTTAGGATGAAGTGGTCTATAAATGTCAATTGTGTCCAGTTCATCTAATGTGTCATTTAGGGCTGCTATTTCATTATTTATTTTCTGTTTGGATGATCTATCCATAGTTGTCAATGATGTGTTTAAACCCCCTAGTATAATTGTGTTTTGGTCAATTTCTCCCTTTACTTCTCTTAGTAGTTGCTTGGTATATTTCAGTGCTCCCTGATTGAGGGCATAAATATTGATGACTGTTATGTGTTCTTGTTGTATACTCCCCTTTATCATTATGAAATGTGCATCTTTGTCTCTTGTTACTGTTTTCACACTGAAGGCTGTTTCATCTGATATTAGTATAGCTACACCTGATTTTCTCTGAATACCATTTGCTTGGAGTGTCAATTTCCACCCTTTCACTTTGAGTCTATGCTTGCCGTGTTGCTGAGATATGTCTCTTGGAGAGAGCATATGGTTGGGTTTAGTTTTTTTGATCCAATCTGCTACTCTGTGCCTTTGTGTTGGTGAGTTCAGTCCATGTACATTTAGGATGATTATTGATACGTGAGGATTTCCTATCATTCTATCTTTAGTTTTCTCGTAAGTCTGTGTTTCCATTGTTTCTTTGCCTTTTTGTTGTTGTCTGTTATTTTTGTGTGGTAGTATTCTGTGATTTTCCCCCATTTCTTCTTTTATTACAGTATATATTTCAGTTTTTATTCAGTTCAGTTTTTTGAGTGGTTATCATTAAGTTTATGTAAAAGAAAGTTTGGTATTTAGAGTATTCCATTTTCTTTAGCACGCTTACTTTCTCCATTCCCATGTTCCTGTGCAGGCCTTTATTCCCCCTTTTGATGTTTTGCTTGCCACAAATTGTCCCTGTTGTTGGTGGTCGAATAGCCTCCTTTAGTACTTCTTGTAGTGCAGGTCATGTATTAGAAAATTCCCTCAGCTTCTGTATGTCTGGAAAGGTCTTTATTCCTCCTTCATATCTAAAGGATATTTTTGCTGGGTGTATTATTCTTGGCCCATAATTTCTCTCTTTCAATAGTTTGAATATTTGGTTCCACTCCCACCTGGCATGTAGAGTTTCTGCTGAGAAATCTGATGATAATCTAATGGGCTTTCTTTGTAGGTTACCATCTTCTTTTCCCTGGCTGCCTTGAGGATTCTTTCTTTGGCATTGATTTTAGACAGCTTCAATGCAATTTGCCTTGGAGAAGGCCTGTTGGGATTGAGGTAATTAGGTGTTCTATTTGCTTCTTGGATTAGAGGATCCAGTTTTGTCCACAAGTTTGGGAAGTTCTCATCAACAATTTGTTTGAATACATTCTCTCTTCCCTTCTCTCTTTCTTCTCCTTCTGGTATGCCCGTTATTCTTATGTTTCTCTTTCTGATGGAGACAGAAAGTTCTTGTAGAGTTCTTTCATTTCTTTTAAGTCTCAAGTCTCTTTCTTCTTCCATTTTGTCATTTCCAGTATTCTATCTTCTATGTCACTGATTCTTTCCTCCACCTGGTCAACTCTATTACCTAAGCTGGTTACTTCATTCTTAATTTGTTCTATTGAGTTCTTAATCTCCAGAAATTCCATTTGGTTCTTTTTCAAAATTTCAGTGTCTTTCTTAAAATGCTCATGTTCTTCTTCGATTGCGTGTGTGAGTCATTAAATTGCCTTTCTTTGTTTTCTTGCATCTCCTTGAGTTTTTTCAGAACTGCAATCTTGAATTCTCTGTCATTTAAGTCACATATTTCCATATCTTTAAGTTTATTTTCTGGAGAGTTTTCATTTTCTTTCTGAGCTGTCTTGTTGTTTTGGTTATTCATGGCAATTAGTGATTTATTATTTCTCTTCCTAGACATCTACAGGAATGGGTTCTGCAACAGGTTGATAGGAAGCGGTGTTTCTTTTGTTTTCCAGAACATGTTGGTAGAATGTTTTATTTTCTCTCTAACTGCAGCCTTTTTTTCTCTCTCACAGTGTAGTGTTATGTTTTCTCTGCACTATTTCAGCTTCTCACACAATGGGGGGATTCCCTGTAAGGCGGGCTTCTCCTCTGTTTAGAATTCGCCTTGGTCATAGGGTGATGCCTCTGTGTGTGTATGCGGAGAGCTTTTGAAGTTCCAAAGCTGTTGCACTAGATTCAGAGCCCGTGTGTTTCAGCAGGTCAGTTTACTCCTGCAGGCATCTGCCCAGTTAGGTGGGAACAGGGGTGTGGTGGGTTGTGATAGGTGGCCCACAGCAATGTCAGCGACCACCACCACATTAGGTCCTGCTTCCATAGCTCCCACCTTTTTGCCGGAATTGGTTTTGCTGCGAAACTGTGTCTGCAAACTACAGTTCTCAGAACTGCAAATATTCTGTTCTTTTGATATGACACTGCTACTGTTCCACTTCTAGCACTGGGCTGGTTGGGACTGGGTGAGCTCTGTGAGGGTAGGGAGGGTGTGACTAGTCTCAGTGCCTAAGACTTCCATTCTCTGTGGCAGTGAGGGCTTAAACCACCATTTTCAGCCTTCTTCCCTCAGTCTTTGGTCTGTGGTCTCTGCTGTGAGAGTTGGGTTCATCCATGTTATATTCTGTCCCCTCAGCTCTGTTGGCCATAAATGGAGCCCTAGCAGTCCTAATTCTTCCCTTTCCCACAGCTGCAGTAGTTCCGGGATGCAGTGAGCCTGGGTCACTGAGCTAGGTCTGCATCCTGCACCCGTGCAGCTCCTTCTCTGCACTTCTCCTTTCCCTCCCCTACTCGTGCAGTTTGCCCAACTTTAGGTGAATTCAGTAGTGAGACTCTTCGTCTTTCCTGCCTGCCATGCAGGGTGTCCTTGGTGGAGTTATAGTTGTTCAATTTGTTGTAAATTCTAGGGGAGATTTCCAGAGGCTCACCTCACGCCGCCATTTTGAATGTGTCTCTTTTATTTTTATTTTTGAGGAACCTGCATACTCTTTTCCATAGTTGCTGCACCAATTTGCAATCCCAGCAACAGTGCACAAGGGCTCCCTTTTCTCCACAACCTTGCTAACACTTGTTGTTTGTCAATCTATTGATGATAGTCATTCTGACAGGTGTGAGGTGTTACCTCATTGTGGTTTTTTTTTTTTGCATTTCTCTGATGATTAGTGATGTTGATGATCTTTTCATGTCTTTATTGCCCCTGTGTATGTCCTCTTTGGAGAAATGTCTATTCAGACCCTCTGCCCATTTATTGATTGAATTGTTTGTTTCTGGTTTTGAGTCAAATGAGTTCTTTATAAATTTTGGATATTGATCCCTAATCAGATGTATCATTGGTAGACATCCTCTCATATTCAGTAAGCTGTCTTTTCATTTTATATATGTTTTCCTTTTCTGTGCAAAAAATTTTTAGTTTGAAGTAGTCCCATTTATTTATTTTTTTCTTTGTTGCCCTTTCCTGAGGGTATATATCAGAAAAAAATATTACAAAGAGCAATGTCAGAGAGCTACTGCCTATCTTTTCTTCTAGGAATTTTATTATTTTAAGTCTTACATTTAAGTCTTTAATCAATTTTCAGTTTATTCTTAAATATGGATTAAGACGATTATCCAGGGGGGATTACATCATAAAAATGGTTTCATGAGGTGAGCCTCTTGAAATCTTCCTTGGAATTTAAAACAGCTTGAACTACTGTAATTCCACAAAGCACTCCCTGCTCAGCAGACAGCCAAGACTAAGAGGCGTGCAACTGAAATCACCTAAAGTTGGGCAAATTGGGCGAGTGGGGAAGGAGGGAAAAGGGAAGTGCAGAGAGATGGGCCTTATGGACATAGGGTACAGACTGGAGCTCTGAGCTGTGAGCTCAATGCATTCTGAAAGTACCGTAGCCCCTAGACAGGGAAGAACTTGGACTTCTAGTGCTCTGCTTATGGCCCACAGTCCTGGCTGAGGGATCAGCATAAAATACAGCTGTACCAAATGCTCATGGCAGAGACCTCGAAACAAAGACTGAGGAAAGAAGGGTGAAAAGCCCTCACTGCAAGCAGAGAACAGAAGGCTTAGGCCGGGCCTAGCTGTCCCTCCCCACCTTCCCAGACCTCGCCCCACACCAACCCTCCAAGTGCTAGAAGCAGAAGAGCAGGAGTGTCAGATCAAAAGAACAGAATATTTGCAGTTCTGAGAACTGTAGTCAGCAGCCACAGACTCGCATCTCAGCTAGTTCCAGGGAAGGGGAGGGAGACTTGGGTGCAGGACTGGCTCTGTTGGTGGTTGCCACCATTGCTCTGGGCCAACTCTCACAATCCACCCTGTTTCTGTCCTTACCTATCTGGGCGGATCCCCACAGGATTAAACAGGGCTTCTGAAACACACAGACTCTGAATCTGTTGCAGGAAGAGCTTTGGAACTTCAGAAGCTCTACATATCTTCCCACAAAGAGGAAGCCTTCTGACTCAAATGAAGTGTTCACAGAACAGAAGCCCATTGTCCAGGGAATCCCCCCATTGTGTGGGAAGTTGGAACAGTGCAGAAAAAATATAACATGACAGTGTGAGAGAGAATAAAAAGCTGCAGTCAGAAAGAAAATAAAACATTCTACCAACACGTACTGGAAAACAAAACAAAGACCTCTTCCTATGATCCTGTTGCAGAACCCACTCCAGTAGATGCCTAGAAAGAGAAATAATAATTCATCCATCAGTTTCCATGGATAACTAAGGTAACAAGATAGCTCAGAAAGAAAATGAAAAGTCTCCAGAAAATGAACTTAAAGATATGGAAGTACGTGACTTAAATGACAGAGAATTCAAGATTGCAGTACTTAAAACTCAACGAGATGCAAGAAAACACAGAAAGGCAGTTTAATGAACTCAAAAACACAATCAAAGAACAAAATTAACATTTTAAGAAAGAGATTGAAATTTTAAAAAGGAACCAAATAGAAATTTTTTAAAAAAACCAAATAGAATTGGAGATTAAGAACTCAGTAAAAGAAATGAAGAATAAAATAGCCAGCTTAGGTAGCAAAGTTGACCAGATGGAGGAAAGAATCAGTGACACCAAAGACAGAAATCTCTAAATGATCGAGTAAGAGAGGGACTTGAGATTCAAAAAAAAAATGAAAAGACTCTACAAGAACTTTCTGACTCCACCTGAAAGAGCAACATAAGAATAATGGGCATAGCAGAAGGAGAAGAAAGGGAGAAGGGAACAGAGAGTACATTCAAACAAATAGTTGATGAGAACTTCCCAAACTTGTGGAAAGAACTGGATCCTCGAATCCAAGAAGCAAATGGAACACCTAATTACCTCAATCCCAACAGGCCTTCTCCAAGGCACATTTTATTGAACCTCTCAAAAATTAACAACAAAGAAAGAATCCTCAAGGCAGCCAGGGAAAAGAAGATGGTAACGTACAAAGAAAAGCCCATTAGATTACCATCAGATTTTTCAGCAGAATCTCTACAAGCCAGGAGGGAGGGGAATGAAATATTCAAACTATTGAAAAGAGAAATTATGAGCTAAGAATAATATATCCAGAGAAGACATCTTTTAGATATGAAGGAGGAGTAAAGACCTTCCCAGACATACAGAAGCTGAGTAAATTTTCTAACACATGACATGCATTACAAGAAATACTAAAGGACGCTATTTGACAAGAATAAATGGGGATAACTTGTGACAACAAAAGCATAAAATGGGGGAGAGTAAAGACCTAAACTGGAATATGAGAATGGACACAGTAAGCATGCTGAAGATAAAGGAATACACTAAATGTGTAACTTTCTTTTCCATAAACTTAATGGTAACAACTTAAAAAAAAAATCCAGAAGAGAAATATATAGCATAATAAAAGTAGCAACAGAGGGAAACTCACAGAATACCACCACATCGAAATAATAGACAGAAACAAAAAGGCAAAGAAACAATAGAGACTCAGTCTTACCAGAAAACCTAAGATATATTGAGAGGAAATCCTCATATATCAATAATCACCCTAAATGAAAAGGAACTGAACTCACCAATAAAAAGGCACAGAGTAGCAGATTGGGCCAAAAAGCTAAATCCAACCATATGCTGCCTGCATGAGACACATCTCCGCTACAAGGACAAGCATAGACTCAAAGTGAAAGGGTGGAAATTGACACTCTAAGCAAATGCTGTCCAGAGAAAATCAGATGTAACCATATTGACATCTTATGAAACAGACTTCAGGATAGAAAAGGTAACAAAAAACAAAGATTGACATTTCATGATGATAAAGGGGACTATAAAACGATAGGACGTAACAGTCATCAGTACTTATGCCCCCAAACAGGGAGCACCAAAATATACCAAGCAATTAGTAACAGAACTAAAGGGAGAAATTGACAAAACACTATTATAGTAAGAGAACTAAACACATCACTGACAGGTATGGGTAGATCATGCACACAGAAAATAAATAAAAAAATATCGGCCCTAAATGACACATTAGATGAATGGAAATAATTGACATTTATAAAGCATTTCATCCTAGAACATCAAACTATACATTCTTTTCCAGTGTACATGGAACATTCTCAAGGATAGACCATACATTGGGACACAAAACTAGCCTCAGCAAATTTCAAAAGATTGAAATCATATAAAGCATATTCTCTGATCACAAGGTGTTGAAATTGGATATCAACTGCAAAAAGAAAGCACAAATATGTGGAGATTAAGCAACATACATTTAAGGCACGACTGGGTCACCAAAGAAACAAGACGAGACATCAAAAGATACATAGAAACAAATGAGAAAGAAAATACATCCTACCAAAATTTTTGGGATGAACCAAAAGCAGTTTTAAGAGGTAATTTATATTATTATGGGCCTGTCTCAAGAAACAAGAAAAATCCCAGATAAAAACCTCACTTTATACCTTAAAAGAACTAGAAAAAGAAGAACAAATGAAATCCAAAGTCAGCAGAAAGAAGGAAATAATAAAAATCAGAGCAGAACTAAATGAAATAGAGAGCAAAAAGACAATAGAAAAATTTAATACGACAAAGAGCTGGTTTTTAAAAAGATTAATAAAGTTGACAAACCCTTCGCTAGACTCACTAAGATAAACCGAGAAAAGACACAAGTAAACAAAATCAGAAATGAAAGAGGGGAAGTTATCACGGATGACACAGAAATACATAGGATTATTAAAGAATACTATGAAGGATTTTATGCCACCAAATTCAAAACCTAGAGGAAATGGAGTTCTCCGAAACATATATTCTTTCTAGGCTGAATCAAAAAGAATTGAAAAATATAAATAGACTGATCAACAGTTAGGAAATTGGATCAATCATCCGAAACCTTTCCAAAAGAAAAAGTCCAGGACCAGGTGGCTTCACTAGTGAATTCTACCAAACATTCAAAGTGGATCTAATACCTGTCCTACTCAAAGTCTTCCAAAAACCTGCACAAGAGACAATACTCCCTAATTCATTTTATGAGACCAACATTACCCTGATACCCAAACCTGGTAAGGATAATACAAAAAAAGAAAATTAGAGACCTGTATCTCTGATGACTACAGATGCAAAAATCCTAAACAAAACTCTAACAAATCGAATGCAACAATGCTTTAAAAAATTATGCATCCCGACCAATTGGGGTTCATCCCAGGGGCACAGGGATGGTTCAACATATGCAAATCCATCAATGTGATGTACCACATAGACAAAATAAAGGACAAAAATCGTATGATTATATGAGTAGATGCAGAAAAGTGTTTGACAAGGTACAACATCCATTTATGATTAAAACACTTAATGAAATAGGTATAGAAGGAAAATACCTTAACATCACAAAGACCATATATGACAAACCATCAGCTTATATCATAATTAACTGTGAAAAACTGAAGGTTTTTGCTCTACATTCAGGGACACAGTGGGGCTGTCTCCTATCACCACTACTTTTCATCATAGTATTGGAAGTCCTAAACAGAGCAATCAGGCAAGAGAAAGAAATAAAAGGCATCCAAATTGGGAACAAAGAAGTTAAATTTGTCACTCTTTGCAGACGACATGATGCTATATAGAGAAAACTCTGAAGAATCCACCAAAAGGTATTAGAAACAATAAATGAATACAGTCAAGTTGTGTGCTACAAAATCAACGTACAAAAGTCCATTGTATTCCTACATACTATTAATGAAAACTCAGGAAAAGAAGTGGAAAAAAAAATGACTCCTTTTGCTATTGCAACAAAAAGAATAAGATACCTAGGAATAAACTTAACCAAGTATTTGAAAGACCTATATACTAAAAACTATAAGACATTTTTAACAGAAATTGAAGAAGACAAAAAGAAATGGAAAGACAGTCCATGTTCATGGATTGGAAGAATCAACGTAGTTAAAATGGCCGTATTACCCAAACCAATATACAGATATACTGCAATCCCTATCAAAATCCCAATGGAATCTTTTGAAGAGAAAGAACAAAAACATCATCAGATTTGTATGGAATCACAAAAGATCCTGAATAACCAAAGCAATGCTAAGAGAAAAGAACAATGCTGGAGGTATGACACTCCCTGACCTTAGTTTGTCCTACAGGACAACAGTAAACAAAACATTATGGCACTAGCAAAAAACAGACACACAGACCAATGAAATAGAATTGAGAACAGAGAAATAAAACCACATAATATGGACAAATAATTTTCTACAAAGAAGCCAAACATTTACAATTGAGAAAAGACAGCCTCTTCAATAAATGGTGCTGGGAGAATTGGAATGCCATGTGCAAAAGAATGGAACTAAACTGCTATCTGTCACCGTGTACCGAAATTAACTCAAAATGGATCAAAAACCTAAACATAAGACCTGAAACAATAAACTACATAAAGAAAACATAGTTGCTAAACTTATGGAAATTTGGTTCAAAGAAAATTTTATGAATTTGACTCCAAAGTCAAGGGAAGTAAAAACTAAAATAAATGAATGGGACTATATCAACTTGAAAGCTTCTGCACAGCAAAAGAAACCATCGACAAAGGAAAGAGGCAACCAACTGAATGGGAGATTTTTGCAAAAAGTGCCTTTGATAAGGGGCTAATATCCAAAATATACAAGGAACTCATGCAACTCAATAACAAAAAACAAACAACCCAAATGAAAAATGGGCAGAGGACCTGAAGAGACATTTCTCCAAAGAGGACATACAAATGGAAAATAGACATATGAAAAAATGCTCAACATCACTAATGTGGGGACAAAGCCCCAGAAAACACTTTCCAGGCTCTCGGCCTCACATAGAAAGGTGCTGGCTCAGGTAGTAAATGGCCATCAACTGTGATTGGATGGCCATCAGCTGTGGCTAGTTGGCCGTCAGCTGCAACCAGTGAGCCATTGGCCACTAATATAACTGCCGTGGCTACGCTAGCAGGAAAAAAAAAGGGGGGGCTAGCAAGAGCAGATTGCAGAGAGGCAGATGCCACTGGCGAGAATATAGTGATTTGACTCCGTACTTATGGCTCCGTGGGTGTTCCTTTTTGGCCTCACCATGTCCTGCATTCTTATGTGGGGAGCGGGACAGGAGGTCCCGCAGGCCGTCCTGCATGACACATGGCACAGAGAGCAGGGTACGGTGCCTGCCAAAGCCCTCCGAAGGGCAGTGGAGCAGTTTGTACTCAGTCTAGGAAAACCAGGAGGAGCAGCTGCTGGAGAGCTGGACCCCCGTGGAGGGGTGGGAAGACGTGGATGGTTCCCCAACCATCAGAGGTCAAAGAAAGCGAAGGTCGTTGCAGCCTTGTGGGCTGCAAAGTTCTTGCTGAGGCAGCCCGGATGCAGGACTTGTAGTCCCAGGAGGAAATGCTTCCTGAGTCCTCCATGGGAGATGAGGGTGAGGTTAAGGTCATCCCTCACCCCCAGGACAGCCCTGGCGAATGACTATGGACTATGGGGAATTATCTTCCATCCCTAATTTAATGGACCATTTGACTGTTTGCTTTGAACTTACCACCATGTAGTGGAACTGGCGGATGTTTGCTTTTGTGGCTTGACTGGCCGCCATTGAGAATATGTAAGCACCTTGACTGTGAGCCACTGTTGTTCCAGCACGGTACCCTGAGAGGCCCAGAGAGAGTGGCTGTGCCCTGAGAGCCCTGGCTGAGCCCAGGAAGTCTGGCTGTGCCCAGAGAGAGTGGCAGTGCCCTCAGAGCCCTGGCTGAGCCCAGGAAGTCTGGCTGTGCCCAGAGAGAGTGGCAGTGCCCTGAGAGCCCTGGCTGAGTCCAGGAAGTCTGGCTGTGCCCAGAGAGAGTGGCAGTGCCCTGAGAGGCCCTGGCTATGCCTGGGGAGACAGGTAGTACCCTAAGAAGCCCAGGAAGTCTGGCTGTGCCCAGAATTACTGGTGGTGCCCTGAGAAACCCTGGCTGTGCTCAGACAGCCTGGCTGTGTCCAGGATGTTGCATTCACCTCCAGCCTCCTCGCACAGGGACCCTTGTGGAAGTCGCTTGTCACGTAGATTGTGAGGCAAGATCCTGTAGTGGTGGAGTGTGGGGACAAAGCCCCAGACAGCAGTTTCCAGGCTCTCGGCCACACATGGAAAGGTGATGGCTCAGGTAGTAAATGGCCATCAACTGTGATTGGATGGCCATCAGCTGTGGCTAGTTGGCCGTCAGCTGTAACCAGTGAGCCATTGGCCACTAATATAACTGCCATGGCTACGCTAGCAGGAAAAAAAATGGGGTATAGCAAAAGCAGAGAGGCGGATGCCACCGGAGAGAATATAGTGATATGACTCCGGACTTATGGCTCCGTGGGTGTTCCTTTTTGGCCTCACCATGTCCTGCGTTCTTATGTGGGGAGCGGGACAGGAGGCCCTGCAGGCCGTCCCGCATGACAACTAATCATCAGAGAAATGCAAATAAAAACCACTATGAGATATCACCTCACCCCAGTCAGAATGGCTATCATCAACAAGACAAATAGTAACAAGTGTTGGAGAGGCTGTGGAGAAAAAGGAAGCCTCATACACTGTTGGGGGGCATGCAGACTGGTGCAGCCGTTATGGAACGCAGTGTGGAGGTTCCTCAAAAAAATAAGAATAGAATTACCATATGACCCAGCAATCACTCTCCTGGGTATCTACCCAGAAAATCTGAAAACGTTTATCCATAAAGATATATGTGCTCCAATGTTCATTGCAGGTTTATTTATGCTGTCCAAGACATGAAAACAACCATAGTGTCCTTTGATAGATGATGAAATAGATGATGATGAGATAGATGATGAGATAGATGATGATAGATGATAAAGAATTTGTGGTACATATACACAATGGAATACTATTCTACCATAAGGGAAGTTGAAATAGTACTATTTGTGAGAACATGGATGGATCTTGAGATTATTATGCTGAGCAAAATAAGTCTGACAGAAAAAGTTGAGAACCATATGATTTCACTGAAACGTGGTACTTAAAACTGACAACAAGAAAAGAACAAGACAAATAAATGAAGAAACAAAAACTCATTGACATCAACAATACTTTAGTGGTTACCAGAGGGAAAGGCGGGAGTGGGGTTGCAGAAGAGGGTAAATGGGATCTAATATATGGCGATGGAAGGAGAAATGACTGGGTGGTGAACACATAATGTGAGATACAGAGGATGTATTGCAGAATTGTACACCTGAAGTCCATGTAACTTTACTTACAATTGTCACCCGAATAAAATTTGATTAAAAAAAAAAGAAGATGATGGTCCAGGTTTATTTATTTTTTTTTGCATTCATTTGTCCTTTTTCCCCAGTATCATTTATTGAATAAGACCGTCTTTATCTCACTGTATGTTCTTGCCTCATTTGTCATAGATTAAATGACCATATATGCATGGATTTATTTTTGGGCTCTCTATTCTGTTCCAGTAATCTGTGTTTTTTTTTTAATGCTAATATTGTGCTGTTTTGATTAGTATGGCGTTGTAGTATAGTTTGATATCAGGTAATATGATACCAGTAACTTTTTTTTTTCAAGATTGCCATTACTATTTGGGGTCTTTTATGGTTCCACACATATTTTAGAATTATTTGTTCTAGTTCTGTGAAAAATGCCATTGATATTTTGATAAGGATTGCATTGATTCTATAGATTACTTTGGGTAGTATGTACATTTTAACAATGTTAATTCTTCCTATTAATGAGCATGGTATGTGTTTTCATTTATTTTTGGCTTCTTCAATTTCTTTCTTCAGTGTCATATCCTTTTTGAGTACTGGTCTTTTACCTTTTTGGATAAATTTATTACTATGTATTTTATTATTTTTGATGCAATTTTCAATGGGATTGGTTTCTTAACTTACTTTTCTGATGGTTCTTTATTGGTGTATAAAAATGCACTTATTTCTGAATGTTATACTTTGAATCCTGCTACTTTATTGAATTCATTTTTTAGTTCTAATAGTTTTTTGTTGGAATTTTAGGGTTCTTTTTATAGTGGTATGTCATTTGCAAATAATAACAGTTTTCTTCTTCCTTTCCAATTGGGTGCCTTTTTTTGTTTTTCCTGTCTGATTGCTGTAGGTAGGACTTCCAATACTATGTTGAATAGAAGTAGTGAAAGTGGACTTCTTTTTTTTGTTCCTGTTCTTAAAGTAAAAGTTTTCAGCTTTTCCCTGTTGAGCATAATATTAGCTGTGGTTTTGTCACATGTGGCCTTTATTATGTTAAGTATGCTCTCTCTGTCCACACTTGGGTGAATGTTTTTATCATAGTTGGATGTTGGTTTTGTCAAATGCTTTCTCACATCTGTTGATACGATCATATGATTTGATCCCTTCATTTTGTTTATGTGGTCTATCATATTAACAATTTGCATACATTGAACCAGCCTTGTATCCTAGTGATAAATCCCACTTGTTCATGGTGTATGATCTTTTGAACATATTGCTGAATTTAGTTTGGTAATACTTTGTTGAGAATTTTTGATTCTGTGTTCATCAGGGATATTGTCTTATATTTTTCTTTTTTGCACTGTCTTAGCTTTTGGTATCAGCACAAACTTGTAAAGTGGGTTTGGGAGCCTTCTCTCCTTTTCATTTAAAAAAAATTGTTTGAGAAGGGTAGGTATTTATTTTTCTTTGAATGTTTGGTAAAATTCACCTGTGAAGTCATCTTGTCCTGGATTTTTGTTTTTTGGGAGTTTTTCCATTGCTGATTCAATTTTGTTAGTAGCTATTGGTCTGTTCAGATTTTCTGTTTCTTCCTGACTCAGTCTTGGAAGATTGTATGTCTCTAGGAATTTATCCATTTCTTCCAGGTTGTCCAATATGTTGGCATATAATTGTTCATAGTATTTTCTCATAATCCTTTGTATTTCTGTGGTGTTGATAGTTACTTCTGCCTTTCATTTCTGATTTTATGTATTTGGGCCCTTTCTCTTCTTTTTTTTTTTAATTAATTTTATTGGGGTGACAATTGTTAGTAAATTTACATAGATTTCAGGTGTACAATTCTGTATTACATCGTCTATAAATCCCATTGTGTGATCACCACCCAGAGTCAGTTCTCCTTCCATCACCATGTATTTGATCCCCTTTACCCTCATCACCCACCCCCCACCCCCTTACCCTCTGGTAACCACTAAATTGTCTGTGTCTATGAGTTTTTGTTTCTCATTTGTTTGTCTTGTTCTTTTTGGTTTATATACCACATATCAGTGAAATCATAGGGTTCTCTGCTTTTTCTGTCTGACTTATTTCACTTAGCATTATTCTCTCGAGATCCATCCATGCTGTCACAAATGCTCCTATATCATCTTTCCTTAACGCTGAATAGTATTCCATTGTGTATATGTACCACAACTTCTTTATCCATTCATCTATCGAAGGACATTTTGGTTGTTTCCATGTCTTGGCCAACGTAAACAAAGCTGCAATGAACATTGGCGTACACGTGTCTCTATAGAGAAATGCTTTTATATTTTTGGGGTAGATACCCAGGAGAGCGATTGCTGGGTCATATGGTAATTCTATTCGTAATTTCTTGAGGAACCTCCACACTGCCTTCCATAGCGGCTGCACCAGTCTGCATTCCCACCAACAGTGTATGAGGGTTCCTTTTTCTCCACAGCCTCTCCAACACTTGTTACTATTTGTTTTGTTGATGAAAGCCATTCTGACTGGGGTGAGGTGATATCTCATTGTGGTTTTCATTTGCATTTCTCTGATGATTAGCGATGTTGAGCATTTTTTCATATGTCTATTTGCCATTTGTATATCCTCTTTGGAGAAATGTCTCTTCAGGTCCTCTGTCCATTTTACAATTGGGTTGTTTGTTTTTTTGTTGTTGAGTTTCATGAGTTCCTTGTATATTTTGGATATTAGCCCCTTATCAGAGGAACTGTTTGCGAAAATCTTCTCCCATTCAGTTGGTTGCCTCATTATTTTGTCAATAGTTTCTTTTGCTGTGCAGAAGCTTTTCAGTTTCATATAATCCCATTTGTTTATTTTAGTTTTAACTTCCATTGCCTTTGGAGTCAAATTCATAAAATGCTCTTTGAACCCAAGGTCCATAAGTTTAGTACCTATGTTTTCTTCAATGCAGTTTATTGTGTCAGGTCTTATGCTTAAGTCTTTGATCCATTTTGAATTAATTTTGGTACATGGTGACAGATAGCAGTCCAGTTTTATTCTTTTGCACGTAGCTATCCAATTCTGCCAGCACCATTTATTGAAGAGGCTGTCTTTCCTCCATTGTATGTTTTTAGCTTCTTTGTCAAAAATTATCTGTCCATATTTATGTGGTTTTATTTCTGGGTTCTCAATTCTATTCCATTGGTCTATGTGTCTGTTTTTCCGCCAATACCAAGCTGTTTTGATTATTGTAGCCCTGTAGTACAAGGAAGAATCAGGGAGTGTGATACCTCCAGTATTGTTCTTTTTTTTTAATATTGCTTTGGCTATTCGGGGTCTTTTGTGGTTCCAAACAAATCTGATGATTTTTTGTTCTATTTCTTTAAAAAATGCCATTGGGATTTTAATGGGGATTGCATTAAATCTGTATATGGCTTTGGGTAATATAGCCATTTTAACTATGTTGATTCTTCCAATCCATGAGCACGGAATGTCTTTCCATTTCTTTGTGTCTTCTTCGATTTTTTTCAAAAATGTCTTATAGTTTTCAGCATATAAATTCTTCACATCCTTGGTTAAGTTTATTCCTAGGTATTTTATTCTTTTTGCTGCAATTGCAAAAGGAATTGTTTTTTCTATCTCTTTTTCTGAGATTTCATTGTTGGTATATAGGAAAGCAATGGACTTTTGTACGTTGATTTTGTAGCCAGCAACTTTACTGTATTCATTGATTGTTTCTAATAGCTTTTTGGTGGAGTCTTTAGGGTTTTCTATATATAGCATCATGTCATCTGCAAAGAGTGACAATTTAACTTCTTCATTCCCAATTTGGATGCCTTTTATTTCTTTCTCTTGCCTGATAGCTCTGGCGAGGACTTCCAACACTATGTTGAAAAGCAGAGGTGATAGGGGACAACCTTGTCGTGTTCCTGAACGTAGAGCAAAGGGCTTCAGCTTTTCACCATTAATTATGAGATTAGCTGAGGGCTTGTCGTATATGGCCTTTATTATGTTGAGGTATTTTCCTTCTATACCAATTTTAGTAAGTGTTTTAATCATAAATGGATGTTGTATCTTATCAAATGCTTTTTCTGCATCAATTGATAGAATCATATGATTTTTGTCCTTTATTTTGTTTATGTGATGTATCACATTGATGGATTTGCGAATGTTGAACCATCCTTGTGCCCCGGGGATGAACCCCACTTGGTCGTGATGAATAATCTTTTTAATGCATTGTTGTATTCGATTTGCTAGAATTTTGTTTAGGATTTTAGCATCTGTATTCATCAGAGATATAGGTCTGTAGTTTTCTTTTTTTGTGTTGTCCTTACCAGGTTTTGGTATCAGGGTAATGTTGGCCTCATAAAATGAGTTAGGGCCCTTTCTCTTCTTTTCGTGATGAATTTGACAAAATATTTATCAATTTTGTTTATCTTTTCAAAGCAACAATGCTTGGTTTCATTCATATTTCCTATTGCCTTGCAAGTCTCTATTTCATTTATTTCCACTCTGACCTTCATTATTTTCTTCCTTTTACTTGTTTTGGGCTTTGTTTGTTTTTCTTTTTGTACAACCTTTAAGTGTAAAGTTAGATTGTTTATTTGAGATTTTTCTTGTTTCTTGAGATCTGCCTGTATTGCTATGAATTTCCTTCTTAAAACTGCTTTGGCTGTGTCACATAGATTTTGGGTTGTTGTGTTTTACTTTTCATTGGTCTCATGTTATGCTTTGACCTCCTCGTTAACCCATTCATTGTTTAATAGAATCTTATGTAGCCTCCATGTGTTTCTGTGTTTTTCAGTTTTCTTATTTGTAATTGATTTCTAGTTCATATCATTGTGATTAGAGTAGATGCTTGATATGATATGATTTCAATCTTTTAAAATTTATTGAGGCTTGTTTTGTCACCTAACATGTGGTCTATCCTGGAAAATATTCCATATGCACTTGAAAAGAATTTATGTTCTGCTGCTTTTTAGTGAAATGTTTTAAAATTATCTATTAAATCTATCTGCTCTAATGTGTCATTTAAGGCTGCTATTTCTTTGTTGATTTTCTGCCTGAGTTATCTATCCATTGATATCAGTGGGTTGTTAAATTTCCCTACTAATATTGTATTGCCATCAATCTTTCCCTTCATGTCTGTCAATATTTGCTTTATATATTTATGTGCTCCTATGTTAGATGCATAGATGTTTATAAGACTCATATCTTCTTGTTGGATTGATCTCTTTATCATTATAAACTTCCCTTCTTTGTCTCTTTTTACAGTCTTTGTTTTAAAGTTTCTTTAGTCTAAGTATTGCTACCCCAGATTTTTTTTAAATTTCCATTTGCATGAAATGTCTTTTGTTTTCATCCCTTTACTTTCAGTCTGTGTGTTTCTTTTATAAGCAGCACATGTATAGGTTTTGTATTTTTATTCATTCCACCATCCTATGTCTTTTGATTGGAGAATTTAGTGTATTTACATTTAATTATGATAGGTGTGTAGTTATTCCCATTTTATTTATTGTTTTTCTGGATGTTTTTGTACTTCTTCTTTGTTCCTTTCTTCTTTTATTCTTTACTCTTGTACATTGATAACTTTCTATAGTAATTTGTTTCAATTACTTTCTCTCTCTATCTCTCTCTGTGTGTATCTATTATAGGTTTTTGTTTGGTGGTTAGCATGAGATTCATGTAGGACAAGCTATGTTTATAGCAGTCTATTTTAGTTGATGGTCACTTAAATTTGAATGCATTCTAAAAGGATTATATTTTTTACACACCTCTCCATGTTTTTTTGTGATTATATTTTACATCTTTTGTGTGTGTATCCCTTAATTCATTATTGTATTTACACATAGTCTCATTATGTTTGTCTTTTAATCTTCATACTAGCTTTAAAATTGTCTGATCTACTACTTTTACTAAATGTTTGCCTTTATCAGTGAGATATTTTCCTATATTTTATCATATTTAGTTTTGGCTTTTTGTTTTCCACTTAAAGAAGTCTCTGACATTTCTTGTAGTGCCAGGTAGTGGTGATGAACTCCTTTAGCTTTTGCTTATTTGAGAAACTCTTCATCTTTCCTTCAATTCTGAATAATCTTTCTGGGTAGAGTAATTTTGGCTATAGGTTTTCTCCTTTCATCACTTGTTTGCTGGCAATTTGACTTATAGTTTAATGGGCTAATCCCTTGTACATGACAAGCTGCCTTTTTCTTGGTGCTTTTAAGGTTCTTTTTAACTTTTGTCACTTGGTGTGGGCCTCTTTGAGTTTGTTTTGTTTGGGACTGTCTGTTCTTCCTGGATTTGGATGTCTATTTCCTTCACCAGGTTAGGGATGTTTTCAGTCATTACTTCTTCAAGAGGTTTTTTTGTCCCTTTGTCTATCTCTTCTCCTTGTGGAACCCCTATGTTGTGAATGTTGGTATGCTTGATGTTGTCCCAGAGACCCCTTAAACTATCCTCATTTTAAAAAATTCTTCTGTTGTTTTTCTCATTGGGTGGTTTCCAGTACCTTGTTTTCCAGATCACTGAATTGTTCCTCTGCATCATGTCCTCTGCTGTTAATTTCCTCTAGTTTTTTTTTTTTAATTTCAATTATTGTATTCTATTCTTGTTGGTTTATTTTATATTTTCTGTCCTTTTGTTAAAGTTCTCACTGAGTTCATTGATTCTTCTTCCAAGTTCATTGAACATTTTTGTAAAACCATTGTTTTGAACTTTTCATCTGCTACGTTGCTTGTCTCCATTTTGTTTTTTTCCCCTGTAGTATTGTCTTGTTCTTTTGTTTAGAACATATTCCTCTGTCCCCTCATGTTGGCTGTCTCTCTTGCTTGTTTCTATGTATTAGGTAGATTCAGTATGTCTCTTGGTCTTTAAAGAGTGGCCTTATGTATAAGGTATCCTATGGGGCCCAGTAGCACCAATCCTTCCTAGTCATTAGAACCAGGTGCTGCAGGTGTGGCTCCTGTGTGGTTGTGTGTGCCCTCCTGTTGTAGTTGGGCTGTGATTGCTGTGGGCACATCAGTGGGTTGTTTGACCCTCAGGATGGCTGTGTGGACTGACCATGACTACTGCTGACAAGCTGATCTGAGTGATGGACCCAGAGAGTGAGAGTAGATTTGGGAGGGCCCCAGTGCCACCTGAGGCCACCTATTGCGTGTGTTGTTTGTGGAGCTTCTTGGGTGGGGCTCTGGTATAGGCCAAGGCTGGCTTCTAGAAGTCTTGGGTCCGGAGTCTTTTAGGGGTGTTGGGGATCCAGTGTGGGCCACGGATGGCTGCTGCTTATGCAAGGCTTGGGACCACTTGGTTTGAACTATGATACAAACTGAGGCCAGTCATCGCTGGGCTAGACTTGTCCGTTTGGTAGGACCCCTGATTTGAGCTGAGATAGCCACCACTTGTGTCAGGCTTGGGGCTGTTTCGGAAAGGCTGCAACATGAGCCAAGGGCAGTGGCCACTTGTGCCAAGATTGAGGATTCTTGGAAAAGACTGCGATGTAAACCAAAGCTAGCTGCTGCCTGTGTGGATGGTCTAGAGCTGTTTGGAGGAGGCTCTGACTTGGACAAGCAGGTTCGGTGGAGTAGGATCTCAGGCCAGTGAAGTGTTAACCAGATTAATGGAGAACGACAAATTTGGCACACCCCTGCATGGGCCAGCCAGGTGGAAGGAGAGCAAAACAAAAGAAATATAATGGCACCTGCCAACACTTCCATTTCCATATTTCCCACTGATCTCTGCCCCTCTGGCCCTTGTCCTGAAGTTAGTTATTGTAATTCCTCCCTATATGACCCAGGTGCTTCTTGAACTACTGCCTCTGTGCTGGAGCTTGGAGCTAGTGAGTTTGTGTATGAGCCCTTTAAGAACAGCATCTCGTTTTCCACTGCCAGTCTCCCACATAATCCCCACTGCTTTTGAAAGCCAGATATTTTAGGGGCTCCTCTTTCTGGCACAGGTCCCCTGGGCTGGGGCACCCTGTGTAGGGCTTGAACCCCTAGCTTATTAAGGAGACCTCTGTGGCTGAAATACACCTCTCATTTGTGAATCATACTGGATGTGGGACCTGACCAGACCATGTCTCAACCCCCCTCCCCATCTCACATGGTTTCTTCTTTATATCCTTAGTTATAGGAATTCTGTTTAGCTGGTCTTCAGGCGGTTCTCAGTGATCGTTGTTCTCTATTTAGTTGTAATTTTGATGTGTTCCTGGGAGGAGTTGAGTTCAGTATCTACCTACTCCACCATTTGACCCCATCTCCTCTTTTTTTTAATAGTTTCTATTTCTTTGTTGAAGTTCTCATTTTGTTCACTCATTAATTTCCTAATTCCGTTCATTTATCTTTTTGTGTTTTCTTGTAATTCACTGAATTTCTTTAAGATTATTCTGAATTCTATGTCAGGAATTTCTTCGATCTCCATTTCCTTAGGGTCAGTTAGTAGAGCTTTATTAGTTTATGTTGGTGGTGTCATGTTTTCTTAATTGTTCATGATCCTTGTGGCTTTGTGTTGGTGCCTGTGCATTTGAAGAAGTAGGGACCTCTTCCATCTTTGTATGTTTTCTTTGGTAGGTAAATCCCTTCACTAGTCACTCCATCTAGATTCTGTATGGGCCTTCTGATGGTTTCCATGTGAGCTTGCTGCTGGGATTCTTAGGCAGGTAGATCTTGTGCCTCGGTCAGCAGTTGGGCAGACCTGGTGCTTGGGTTCACAGGGTCCTTCCTCGTGCCTGAGACTGTGGTGGTGGGTTGTAGTCCTGGATCCACATGAGCAGGCTGGATTCCTGGGTTTATAGGGATTGTTCATGCACTGGGGCCACTAGAGTTGGGCTGGTAACTTAGTGTGGGCAGTCCTGACATCCAAGGACAAACTTGCAGCTTCAGAATGTGGGACTTGACTTGGTACTGTGATAGACCAGGAGCCTGGGTCCATGGAAGCAGCTTGGTGCTAGAGGAAACTTTGGTCCACAGGAATTGGCCAGTATCTTGGAGCCACGGGAGATGGTCTGAAGGTTGGGTTTGTGGGCACCCTCCTGCATTGGCATGGGCTAGGAGCTTGGACCTGTGGGAACTCCCCTGGATCCTGGGGCTGTGAGGGCCAGCCTGGTGTTATAGAAATGTTTTTATAAACATTTTTTGAGGTATAATTTACATACTATAAAATTTACTCATTTATATGTGCAGTTCAATGATTTTAAATAAACTTACTAAGTTATGCAACTGTCACCTCAATCCCATTTTAGAACATTTCCATCACCCCACTAAGATCTCTTGTGCCTATTTACACTTAATTCAGAAAGGGGGTTTTAATCTCAACTAGGCACATATATTAAAGGGGAAGCAGTGTACATCTGTGGGACAAATGTGTGTCAAAATGGGAACTCTCCTCAAGGCGCATGAAACTGCATATTGGTCATTGACATCATCTCATGTCCACAAAGAGTTCCTTTTTATGAGCTTCTCTCTGCTCAAATCTTGTGCGAGTATGTTTTAAGAAGAGAGGCCATTCTCTGATAGGTCCTTTTCACCTCCATAGTTGCTCATGTAGATAGCAGTAAATAATTCTTAGACAATCACAAAGCAGTTATGGGTTTGCTATATGGATAAGACAGTAGCTGAGATGTTATGGAGATTTTTGTTTTCCAATGTTCTAGAGAAAAAAGCCACCGGTGGTAGCATTGGAGAAGGAAAAAGGCAAGGTAAATCTGGGTCCAAGCATAGGAACTCCAGTGAATTGGACCCAAGGTGGTACCTAGTGTGAAATGGGTGAAAAAGGTGAAGGGATTAAGAAGTACAAATTTGTTATTTACAAAAAAGTCATGGGGATGTAGGGTATATCATAAGGGATCTAGTAAATAATATTGTAATAACTATGTGTTGTGCCAGGTGTGTACTAGATTTATTGGGGTGATCACTTTTTAAGTTATATAAATGTTTAATTACTGTGTTGTATACCTGAAACTAATATAAAATTGTATGTCAACTGTAATTGAAAAAAAATTTAAATTAGGTAAAAAAAACAGGGACAAAAAGCGAGCTATAATATATGTGCTGGTAGAGGGCTTGCCTTCAATTGGTAAGAAATGCAACATCTGTTAAGCATAATATAGCAAAATGTAAAAGATTAAAAAAAAATAAAAACACCATGAACTGGTTTTTATTTTTCAAGTTTCTTTGGGAAGAGATAAACATGCAATATTAAAAAGATAATTATTCCAAAAAAATAAGCTTGCACAAATCCCATTTCAAAAATAGTAGGTGAATAATTTTAATTTTTATTGGTATTTAAAAATATTTCCTATGATAGTTATACTTAATATATGTAAATAGTAGTCTTTACATTTGATGAATGTAGGTATGTGAAATATACAAGCTGCAAAAGATTACCTTTAGCAGATTAAAATGTATTCAGTTTAATTACCAATCTCAAAAGATATTTTAAATCAAGAGAATTTCCCATTTTCCTTTAAAAGCAAATTACTGTAGAGGTGGTATTTTCAACAAACCTTTAAACTGTTTGCTGCTAAGTAATATGTTAATTAGATACTTGATGCAGGCAAAGAAAAAGTGACAAGACATAATTCTTTAGCAGGTTTTAAAATATTATTTGTGTGGTAGAAATGTCTTGACAGATAACAATTTATTACATTAAAACTTCCATAATCAGTAATCTCTAATTAAAATAAAAGTATGAAGGAGATATAATTTGTAGACTGTGGATTAATATTACATCACAATTTACTTTTGAAGAAAACTAATTTGTTTTCCATATTTTAAACCATACCTCAATCTCTAAATTGAACAACAACCACCTTACTAAATATTCTTTAACATGCCACATAGTACAATATCCAATGAAAGATAATGTCATTGGATATACCAGAATTATTAGCACACATAAAAATCGACACTTTTATGTTGAATTGGATTTTTAGTTTTGAAACAGAAAGAGTAAACTCTGAAAAAGGAGATAATATTTAAACATTTTCAATGAAGATAAGAAATAGTGTTTTGGAATGAGTCATGTCTCCCTTGCAATATTGCTAAAACAGCTCCTGGAGGATGGGTTGTGGGAATAAAGAAGAGATACTTCATTTGTAACTAGAAATGGATGTGAACCCATCAATTTTGATAAGAAATCATTTTAATATGCCATGTAAAAATGAGTCATCATATGTGTAACATTTAATCATTCTGACTAGAGGGTAACCAACACTGGGTATATTTTAAAGAGTTTAGAATGGTATAAAATGGCTCCCCCCATCCCTATTTCTACTTCCAAAATGCCATAAATTACTATTTCCTCACTATCAAAGTAATCAGGGCACAAGCCAAACAGCTGAATATGTTACTTTGAAAACAATTACAGTACAGAAGGTTGGTAGGTACTTTTTTATTATTTCACATAAGTTGACATATAGAATTGATTTTTCCCACTTCGTTCTAAATAAAATTCCAAAGTACTGTTATTCTCTGAAAATTCTAAAAAGTTTAAAAAGTAATCATTTGAAAAATTAAGGCAGGGAATAGTTATCACGAGAGGTTTTAGATAGTTTTACGTAACAGTAGAAGTGTTCTGTTGCTAAAATTCTCAAATTTAAAATAGACCTATTTTCTAAAAAAAATCTTTTCTAAATGTAAGGATTTCTACAAAATGATATTTGCTTTTAAGTAAGAACTGAGATGTATCTAGCAATTTCTATATTTGATGTAATTTGTTTTAGAACTTCCTAAAAACATGAAAATGCATAAAAATAGATTAGTTGATTAGGAAGTATTGAATTGTGACAGCACACAGAATGGCAATTAGTACAAATCCTATCATAAGGATTAGAATAAATGTATCAACGCTCATTTCTATCCTGGGCTTCTCATTTTTACCTTCACTAGCGCGGCTTACCCCTTTTATTCCACTGCTTTTGCTAGTCCCTGGCTGTTGCCTATGAGTTGAGAAAAGAGCCTTGGGACTATATTGTCCCCAGACCTCTTGTAACCCAGCAGAATTCTGATATTGGCGTCCAGCGCAGACCTTGAAGTGATAATGTGCATTTGTGAGAAAGTTGGAAAAGGAGAACGAAGTGTCTGGTCCTTTGTAAATCTAAAGGAAAAGGAATCAAAATAAAAATTATATTTTCTTGCCAAATAAAATAACATGGTATGGTTTTCAATAATAGGAAAAATATGAAATAATCCCTTCATTTCATGAATATCTTCATACAAAAAACAAAAGTTTACTCTTATAGTCTCTAATGTCTTGAGAGGACCCAGCACTGCTTAGGTAATTTTGTTCAATGTAGGAAATGATAAAGACTTATGATTGTTAAATTTTAATTGTGTTTGGAATGAGTTGTGCATGTGATCAGTGGAACCTAAGAATACCAAGTCAATCAATAGCAATAAGTTAATTAAATGAATAAGCTAACTGTCTCAAAATAAGTATTACATACATAAAATTCTAAGGACCAGATAGGACTTTTGGATAAGATTTAGTTACTTTAAACATCCTAAAAGAATATTTTAATCCTTGACAAGACCTCAATCCCAAGCAGGATATGAAACTATAAAATTTTAAAGACCAAATTTGCAAAAATTTACCAGGTCAGTTCGTTTTTGACTGATGAGCTGAAGATTATAAACAATGGGATCTCCTTTTATTGGCTCCAAAGACTCCCATTTGACCTCACAAATATTGTTATTCGCCTGATGTAATTTAGGTGCTAGAAAAAGAAAAAGAGAATTTCAGTTTAGAGGGTTCTATTTTTCCTAGATCATCTTGAATACATTGAAATCTCTCATAATTTTCCATGGTCATTAAAAGGCCGCCCATGTATACTTAATTTAAGAAATGTACAGTTATAGTTCTTATTGTAAAGCATTTTGCCATACCATCTTAATGATTGTAATAAAGACTTTAAGTACTTAAAACTATCAATTAATAATGCATTTTTTTCTTTTTCCAGTAAGACTTTATTACAATTTTTATTATTGTTCTTTAATCCCTGCTGGTATAATCTCTTGCATTATATTTATATGGTGCATCATATATTTGGAAGCATTTTTACACTCATTAATAATTTTATTTTGGGATGAAAGCAACTGTGCAAGTAAAGTAGGCCAGGATCTTTATTTCATGTTATTAATCTCTCTACATTTCAGGAAAATGGGCCTTAAATCTATAAAAAAAGAGAAAGACATTATTGTGGTCTATGCCATGTTTAATTCCAATATGTTCCACTTAGCTTTATACTAAACACAAATGATTTCAAAATAGTGATTGGATTCATGTGGATGGACTGGAACAACTGAATTTGATAACTGGAAAAAAATTCTCAAAAATCAAGCTTTCATGACCGTAAATAGGCCTTGTTGTGTATTACATACAGCACTTTATTTCATTATTGAAATGAGAGAAATTCAGAGTTTCAGAAATTACCAATTAGGTACTAATTACCAAATATGAAACTACAAGTTTGTACTAAATATGTACCAAATACTAAGTTTACATAGTCTTATTTTTCAGCTTTAATCAGTATAATCACACCTATCAGTTGGTGAATTTTTTGTACTAATCTATTTGAGAAAATATAAGACATAGCAAGGAATGAATATCATGGCAAAGTGGAAGAATTACAATGGGAATAAGAAGCCTACAGTTCTAATCTTGGCTCTGCACTGGCTCATGGTGTCCTTAGCTAAGTTTCTTACCATTTTGGAGACTTCTTCCTCTTAAAAAAATGGTGATAGAGTGATTGGCTGAATTAGTTAATCTCAAAGATATGTTTTAAAATATTATGGTTCTGGAAGTCTCATTAATTCTACACTGCCCTTTGAATCCATAATTAAGTACTAGTTTCTTTTGGTATCATATTGTTGACTATTGAAAATAAACTTTATTGTGGAGTTTTATATATGAGCTATTGGAACACAAATTAATGCAACCTTTATTGTAATGGCTTATAACACTTACCTTTAAGTGTGGCTGGTGGGGTTTTTGTTGTAGTGAAAGTATAGATAACAGACAGTGGTCCCTTACCAGCTTCATTACATGCCTGGATTTTAAATTCATACTGAGTATATTCACTCAATCTTTGCACTTTGTGAGTCTGACAAGGTCCATGGTAAATGACAGAAAATCTGGGAGTTGGAATCAAGATGGGAGAAGCATTATTATTATTATTATTGTTATTATTATTTAAGGAAGGTGCAGCTCACAGTGGCCCATGCAGGGATTGAACCGGCAACCTTGGTGCTGCCAGCACCACACTCTAACCAACAGAGCTAACCAGCCACCCTGAGAAGCAATATTAATCAACAGTCATACAGATAAAAATAACTATATAACTGACTTAAAACTGGTTTTAAAACCTCAATAAGGCCTAAGTAAATCAACTTGAAGCCACATAGGTAAAATCAAAAGAAAAATTTTGTGTAAATATCATAACGGCAAGGTGCTGGCTTTCATATTTCTTTGGTAACTTCTATCCTCTGGTATTAATAATATGTTGCATAAAGGAGGAAGTGTTTTGGAAGAGGCAGAACAGACAGTTAAATTATCAGTAGGAACTGAAGAAAGTATATCTAACACAATAATGAGCTGCTTTCATATCTATTAGTTCATTGAAACCACTGGGATTGAAGGAGTAAGGTAGGAAATTTTAAAACATTTGTATTATAATATATGTTAAATAGTAAAAATAATTTACCTGCCAGATTGATCTCCCATTAGCAAATTATAGCTTCTAATGTTGGAAAGCGACCCTTTTCTTGAAGAGTTACCCCACTTCAGTTTGAGGCTCTGGTGTCCATAGACCACACAGTCAAGATATGGAGGCTCAGGTGGTGGTGGCTTGGTTTTGATTCTTATTGATTGGCTAAAAGGGCTTAGTCCATAATGATTGATAGCTTGAATTCTGATTCTAGTGGTGAGAAAAAAAATTAAACTATATTAATTTAGATTTAGGAAAGAAAATAAATTTCTACATTTAAGCTACCCCTTAGTAAGCCTATGTAGGATATTGACCATCATATTATACCAATTATTAGAGACACCTTTTTGAAACAAAAATCTTGAATTTTCATAATTACTATTGATAATTCTTGATGAGGAGAAACTGGCTCTTAGTAATGCAAAATTTTTCTAAAACAGTAAAACTATCTTCCAAAAGAAATATTATATGGGCTATATAAAACATACAAATGTCAATTTGCTCAAATTCTCAAAAAGCTTTCCGTCTACTCAAAGGAAGATATAAGTGACTTACTTGTATGTGGTATCAGGGTGTAGATTTTTCAGAAGACACTCTGTTACTCTATCAACAGTCAAAATTTTTCTGTCTCCATATTCAATGCGATATCCAGTGATTGGAGAGCCATGGCAGTTTGGCTCCTTCCATTGAACAGCAATGCAAGATGATGCCAATTTGGCAGGAACTTTGTTTTCAACTTCATGTAGTATTGGTACTACTGCTGGTACAGTTCCTGGTGTGGTTACTGTGCCAGTTCCTCCAAACATTCCAACTCCAACTATATTTACAGCCTGGAAAAGTATACTGTGTTAGAGATTCATTACTTTGTTTTTGTGCATAAACAATTTTGCTGCAAAAAAACAAACACATTTTCTTAAACTCAAATTCTAACATTATCCTTTAAAAATATTGAGACATGGCTAGCCTGGTGGCTCAGGCGGTTGGAGCTCCGTGCTCCTAACGCCAAAGGCTGCCGGTTCGATTCCCACATGGGTCAGTGGGCTCTCAACTATAAGGTTATCAGTTCGATTCCTGGACTCCCACAAGGGATGATGGGCTCTGCACCCTGTAATTAAGATTGAACACAGCACCTTGAGCTGAGCTGCCGCTGAGCTCCCAGATGGCTCAGTTAGTTGGAGCACGTCCTCTCAACCACAAGGTTGTCGGTTCAACTCCCGCAGGGGATGGTGCAACTAACAACAGCAACTGGACCTGGAGCTGAGCTGCACCCTCCACAACTAAGATTGTAAAGGACAACAACTTGACTTGGAAAAAGTCCTGGAAGTACACACTGTTCCCCAATAAAGTCTGTTCTCCTTCCCCAATAAAATCTTTAAAAAAAAAGAATGCTTAAAAAAATGTTGAGATATAATCAACACATAGCATTATATAAATTTAAGGTGTAAAACAGGTTGAATGGCTACATGTATACTTTGCTATGTGAAACAATATGGTTCTAAGATGCTGACATACACACTGAATCTTTAGGTTGCATATTTAGGAAGATGAAGAGTCCAAATATGGGAAAGTAAGTGAAGAGTGCTAGTATGGACATTTAAACTAGTTCATTATTGACCCCACCAAATTTTCTGCCTTTTCTTCATGTTGTAGTTTCTATCTCTGTTGGTGGTAGCCCAAAGATCACATCCACTCACCAAGTTTCACTGTTTTATAAAAAAACTTTTTCTTTTGAGATCAGTCATGTCACATGTACTCTTCACCCACTTTCCCCCAAAGGTAGCATTTTGCATAACTACGTTAAAATATTGCAATTGGGAAATTGACATTGATAAAAATCTGTTGACATTCATGTTTCACCAGTTTTACATGCATTCACTTGTGTATTAAGTTCTACACAGTTTTATAACATGTGTAGTAGCTTCATGTGACCAACATAGTTAAGATACAGAAGTTCCATTAAAACAATTCCTTGTGCTACCATTTTATAGTCATAGCACCTTCTCCCTCCCCCCCTTTTCTAATTCCTGGCAATCAGTAATTTGTTTTTCATCACTATAATTTTTTCATATCAAGAATGTTATATAAATGGAATAATGCAGTATGTAAATTTTCCAGTTAGGGTGTTTTTAGTCAGCCTATATATCCTTAATTCTCCTGAGACCCATCAAAGTTGTGCCTTTGGATAGTTTGTTTCTTTTTATTGCTGTATAGTGTGCCATGGTATGGATATACATTTTTTTTTTTAACCATTGCACTGTTGAAGGATATCTGAACTGTTTCTAGTTTTTGGCTCTTACAAATAAAGGTGATATGAACATCCACATACAGGTTTTTATTGTGGACATAAATTTTCATTTCTTTGGGATAAGTGCCCAAGAGTGCTGGGCTTATATTAAGTACATGTTTAATTTTGTAAGAAAATGCCACTCTTTTCCAGAGTGAATGTAATTCTCACCAGAAATGTATGCGTAATAGTTTCTGCCCATCTTTGCCAGCATTTACTGTTATCACTGTCTTTTATTTTAGCCATTCTGATCGGTGTGTAATGGTATCTTATCACTTGTTTCCTTAATGGCTAATGATGCTGAAGATCTTTTTCATGTGCTTATTTGCCATCTGTATGCCCTCTTTTGTGAATTGTCTGTTCATGTATTTTGCCTATCTTCTTAACTGGGTTGTTTGGATTTTTAACTGTTGAGATTTGAGAGTCCTTTATACATTCTAAATATTAGTCCTTTGTCAGATATGTGTTTTGTAAAGATTCTTTCCCAGTCTGTAGCTTGTCTTTTCATCTTCTCCACAGGGTCTTATGCATAGTGAAAGTTTCTAAATTTGAGGTCCAATTTATTAATTTTTCATTTCATGGCTTGTGTTTTGGTATCAAGTTTAAGAACTCTGCCTAGTCTTGATCCTGAAGAATTTCTACAGTAATTTTTTCCTAAAAGCTTTATAGTTTTGTTTTACTTTTCAGTTTTCTATAGTCCATTTTTAGTTAATTTTTATATGAAGTGTAAAGCTTTTCGATTTTAAATTCGTTGCCTATAGATATCCAGTTTCTCCATCATAATTTGCATGTTGTCAAAAATTAGTTGAACATATTTGTGTGGGTTGATTTCTGGGTTCTTTATTCTGTTCCATTGACTTACGTGCTTGTCCCTCCATTAATACTGCACTGTCTTGATTTCTCTAGTTACTATAGTAAGATCTAACATTAGATAGAGTGATTTCCTCCACTTTACTTTTCTCTTTCGAGATTGATTTATCTATTCTAGAACCTGTGACTTTTCACTATAAATTTTAGAACGAGATAGCATGTATCTGTGGTCAACTGATATGATCATATGATTTTTCTTCTCCAGCCTGTTTATATAGATTACATTGGTTGATTTTCCAATTTTGAACCAGGATTGCATACCTGGAATAAATTCCACTTGGTCATTTTGGTCATGGTGTATAATTCTTTTTATATACAATGCTGGAATGGGTATACCAACATTTTGCTGATTTTTTTTTTTTTTTGCATCTAAATCAATCAGTTACTGCACTGCAGTTTTCTTTTTCTTTCTTCTGTTATCTTATTTTTTTGTTCTGTTTTTTTACTGTCTTTGATTTTGGTTTTAGGGTAATATTGGTCTCATAAAATGAATTGGGAGCTCTCTCATCTATTTTCTGGAAGAGATTATTTCAAATTGGTGTTAATTTTCTTTACATGCCTTGTGGAACACTCCAGTGAAATCATTCTGAGGCTGGAGACTTTTTTTTAAAATTTATTAATTCAATTTATTTGATGACTATAGGACTATTCAGATGGTCCATTTCATCTTGGCTGAGTCTTAGTAGTTTGTGGTTTCCAAGGAATTGGTCCATTTCTTTTATCTTATTGCATTTATGAGTACAAAGTTGTTCATTATATTCTTTTTTTTCGTGTATTTTATTTTATTTTGTTTTTTTAATTTATTTATTGGGGTGACAATTGTTAATGAAATTACATAATTTCAGGTGTACAACTCTGTATTACATCATCTGTAAATCTGATTGTGTGTTCACCACCCAGAGTCAGTTCTCCTTCCATCACCATATATTTGATCCCCCTTACCCTCATCTCCCTCCCCCCACCCCCCTTACCCTCTGGTAACCACTGAACTATTGTCTGTGTCTATGAGTTTTTGTTTCTCATTTGTTTGTCTTGTTTTTGGTTTATATACCACATATCAGTGAAATCATAGGGTTCTCTGCTTTTTCTGTCTGACTTATTTCACTTAGCATTATAGTCTCAAGATCCATAAATGTTGTCACAAATGTTCCTATATCATCTTTTCTTAACGCCGAATAGTATTCCATTATATATATATACCACAACTTCTTTATCCATTCGTCTGTCGAACGAGATTTTAGTTGTTTCCATGTCTTGGCCACGATAAACAAAGCTGCAATGAACATTGGAGCACACGTGTCTTTAAGTATAAATGATTTAAAATTCTTTGGGTAGATACCCAGGAGAGGGATTGCTGGGTCATATGGTAATTCTATTTGTAATTTTTTGAGGAACCTCCAAACTGCCTTCCATAGCGGTTGCACCAGTCTGCATTCCCACCAACAGTGTATCAGGGTTCCTTTTTCTCCACAGCCTCTCCAACACTTGTTGCTATTTGTATTGTTGATGATAGTCATTCTGACTGGGGTGAGGTGATATCTCATTGTTTTTTATTTGCATTTCTCTGATGATTAGTGATGTTGAGCATTTTTTCATATGTCTATTTGCCATTTGTAAGTTCTCTTTGGAGAAATGTCTCTTCAGGTCCTCTGCCCATTTTTCAATTGGGTTGTTTGTTTTTTTGTTGTTGAGTTTCATGAGTTCCTTGTATATTTTGGATATTAGACCCTTATAGGAGGAACTGTTTGCAAAAAACTTCTCCCATTCAGTCGGTTGCCTCTTTATTTTGTCGATGGTTTCTTTTGCTGTGCAGAAACTTTTAAGTTTCATATACTCCCATTTGTTTATTTTAGCTTTTACTTCCATTGCTTTTGGAGTCAAATTCATAAAATGCTCTTTGAACCCAAGGTCCATAAGTTTAGTACCTATGTTTTCTTCGATGCAGTTTATCGTGTCACGCCTTATGCTTAAGTCTTTGATCCATTTTGAATTAATTTTGGTACATGGTGACAGATAGCATTCCAGTTTAATTCTTTTGCACGTGGCTATCCAATTCTGCCAGCACCATTTATTGAAGAGGCTGTCTTTCCTCCATTGTATGTTTTTAGCTTCTTTGTCAAAAATTATCTGTCCATATTTATGTGGTTTTATTTCTGGGTTCTCAATTCTATTCCATTGGTCTATGTGTCTGTTTTTCTGCCAATACCATGCTGTTTTGATTATTGTAGCCCTGTAGTACAAGCTAAAGTCAGGCAGTGTGATACCTCCAGCATTGTTCTTTTTTAAGATTGCTTTGGTTATTCGTGGTCTTTTGTGGTTCCTAACAAATCTGATGATTTTTTCTTCTATTTCTTAAAAAAATACCATTGGGATTTTGATGGGGATTGCATTAAATCTGTATATGGCTTTGGGTAATATGGCCATTTTAACTATGTTGATTCTTCCAATCCATGAGCACGAAAGGTCTTTCCATTTCTTTGTGTCTTCTTCAATTTCTTTCTAAAATGTCTTATAGTTTTCAGCATATAGGTCCTTCACATCCTTGGTTAAGTTTATTCCTAGGTATTTTATTCTTTTTGCTGCAATTGCAAAAGGAATTGTTTTTTCTATCTCTTTTTGTGAGATTTCATTGTTGGTATATAGGAAAGCAATGGATTTTTGTACGTTGATTTTGTAGCCAGCAACTTTACTGTATTCATTGATTGTTTCTAATAGCTTTTTGGTGGAGTCTTTAGGGTTTACTATATATAGCATCATGTCATCTGCAAAGAGTGACAATTTAACTTCTTCATTCCCAATTTGGATGCCTTTTATTTCTTTCTCTGGCCTGATGGCTCTGGCAAGGACTTCCAACACTATGTTGAAAAGCAGAGGTGATAGGGGACAGCCCTGTCGTGTTCCTTAACGTAGAGCAAAGGGCTTCAGTTTTTCACCATTAATTATGAGATTAGCTGAGGGCTTGTCACAGATGGCCTTTATTATGTTAACGTATTTTCCTTCTATACCTATTTTATTAAGTGTCTTAATCATAAATGGATGTTGTATCTTGTCAAATGCTTTTTCTGCATCAATTGACAGAATCATATGATTTTTGTCCTTCATTTTGTTTATGTGATGTATCACATTGATGGATTTGCGGATGTTGAACCATCCTTGTGCCCCAGGGATGAACCCGACTTGGACATGATGAATAATCTTTTTAATGCATTGTTGTATTCGATTTGCTAAAATTTTGTTTAGGATTTTTGCATCAGTATTCATCAGAGATAGAGATCTGTAGTTTTCTTTTTTTGTGTTGTCCTTACCAGGTTTTGGTTATCAGGGTAATGTTGGCCTCATGAAATGAGTTAGGGTAATGTTGGCCTCATGAAATGAGTTAGGGAGTACTGACCCTTCTTCAATTTTTTGGAAGAGTTTGAGCAGGATTGGTATTAGATCCTGTTTGAAGGTTTGGTAGAATTCACTAGTGAAGCCATCTGGTCCTGGACTTTTGCTTTTGGGAAGGTTTCGGGTGACAGATTCAATTTTTTACTGGTGATCGGTCTGTTTAGATTTTTCAGTTCTTCATGGTTCAGCCTCGGAAGGCAATATGTTTCTAAGAATTTGTCCATTTCTTCTAGGTTATTGAATTTGGTGGCATATAGTCCTTCATAGTATTCTTGAATAATCCTTTGTATTTCTGTGGTGTCCGTGATAACTTCTTCTTTCTCATTTCTGATTTTGTTAATTAGTGTCTTCTCTCTTTTTATCTTAGTGAGTTTAGCCAAGGGTTTGTCGATTTTATTAATTTTATCAAAGAACCAGCTCTTTGTCACATTAATTTTTCTATTGTCTTTCTGTTCTCTATTTCATTAAGCTCTGCTCTGATTTTTGTTATTTCCTTTCTTCTGCTGACCTTAGGTTTCACTTGTTCTTCTTTTTCTAGTTCTTTGAGGTGTAACATGAGGTTATTTATTTGGGATTTTTCTTGTTTCTTGAGGTAGGCCTGTAATGATATAAATTTCCTTCTTCAAACTGCTTTTGCTGCATCCCAAAAATTTCGGTAGGATGTATTTTCATTGTCATTTGTTTCTATATACCTTTTGAGCTCTCCTCTAATTTCTTCCTTGACCCAGTCGTTCTTAAAAAGTATGTTGTTTAATCTCCATGTATTTGTGTTTTTTCCTGCTTTTTTTTTGAGTTGATATCCAATTTCAACGCTTTGTGATCAGAGAATATGCTTGGTATTATTTCAATCTTCTTAAATTTGCTAAGGCTGATTTTGTGTCCCAATATATGGTCTATCCTTGAGAATGTTCCATGTACACTAGAAAAGAATGTATAGTCTGATGTTTTAGGATGAAGTGCTCTATGTATGTCAATGATGTCCATTTCATCTAATGTATCATTTAGGGCTGCTATTTCGTTATTTATCTTCTGTTTGGATGATCTATCCATAGCTGTCAATGATGTATTTAAGTCTTCTAATATAATTGTGTTTTGGTGAATTTCTACCTTTAGTTCTGTTAGTAGTTGCTTGGTATATTTCGGTGCTCCCTGATTGGGGGCATAAATATTGATGACTGTTATGTCTTCTTGTTGTATAGTCCCCTTTACCATTATGAAACGTCCATCTTTGTCTCTTGTTATCTTTTTCACCCTGAAGTCTGTTTCATCGGAAATCATTATGGCTACACCTGATTTTCTCTGGGTACCATTTGCTTGGAGTGCCAATTTCCACCCTTCCACTTTGAGTCTATGCTTGTCCTTGTAGCTGAGATGTGTCTCTTGTAGACAGCATATGGTTGGGTTTAGTTTTTTGATCCAATCTGCTACTCTATGTCTCTTTATTGGTGAGTTTAGTCCATTTACATTTAGGGTGATTATTGATATTTGAGGATTTCCTGTCATTCTGTCTTTAGTTTTCTGGTAATGTGGTGTCTCCATTGTTTCTTTGCCTTTTTGGTGTTGTCTATTATTTCTGTGTGGTGGTATTCTATGATGTTTCCCTCTGTTTCTTCTTTTATTGCAGTGTGTATTTCAGTTCTGGATTTTTTTTTGAGTGGTTACCCTTAAGATTATGTAAAAGAAAGTTTGAAATATAGAGTATTCCATTTTCTTCAGCACGCTTACTTTCTCAATTCCCATATTCCGGTTCAGGCCTTTACTCTCCCCCTTTTTATGTTTCGGTTGCCACAAATTGTCCGTTGATGGTGGTCGAATAGCCTCCTTTAGTATTTCTTGTAGTGCAGGTCATGTATTAGAAAATTCCCTCAGCTTCACTATGTCTGGAAAGCTCTTTATTCCTCCTTCATATCTAAAGTATATCTTTGCTGGATATATTATTCCTGGCTCATGATTTCTCTCTTTCAATAGTTTGAATATTTGGTTCCACTCCCTCCTGGCTTGTAGAGTTTTTGGTGAAAAATCTGATGATAATCTAATGGGCTTTCCTTTGTAGGTTACCGTCTTCTTTTCCCTGGCTGCCTTGAGGATTCTTTCTTTGGTGTTAATTTTAGACAGCTTCAATACAATGTGCCTTGGAGAAGGCCTGTTGGGATTGAGGTCATTAGGTGTTCTATTTGCTTCTTATTTCGAGGATCCAGTTCTGTCCACAAATTTGGGGAGTTCTCGTTAACAATTTCTTTGAGTATATTCTCTGTTCCCTTCTCTCTTTCTTCTCCTTCTGGTATGCCCATTATTCTTATATTGCTCTTTCTGATAGAGTCAGAAAGTTCTTCTAGAGTTCTTTCATTTCTTTTAAGTCTCAAGTCTCTTTCTTCTTCCATCTGTGTAATTTCCAGGTTTCTATCTTGGATGTCACTGATTCTTTCCTCCATCTGGTCAACTCTACTACCTAAGCTGGTTATTTCATTCTTAATTTCTTCTATTGAGTACTTAATCTCCAGAAATTCCATTTGGTTCTTTTTCAAAATTTCAATCTTTTTCGTAAAATGCTCATGTTGTTCTTTGACTGCATTTCTGAGTTCATTAAATTGCCTTTCTGTGTTTTCTTGCATCTCTTTGAGGTTTTTCAGAACTGAAATCTTGAATTCTCTATCACTTAAGTCACATATTTCCATATCTTTAAGTTCCTTTTCTGTAAACTTTTCACTTTCTTTCTGAGCTTTCTTGTTGTCTTGGTTATTCATGGCAATTACTGATTTATTATTTCTCTTCCTAGACATCTACAGGAGTGGCTTCTGCAACAGCTTGCTAGGAAGAGGTCTTTCTTTTGTTTTCCAATACTTGTTGGAAGAATGTTTTATTTTCTCTCTTACTGCAGCCTTTTTTTTTCCTCTCTGACACAATAGTACTATATTTTCTCTGCACATTAACAGCTTCTCACACAATGTGGGGATTCCCAGGGCGACGGGCCTCTCCTCTGTTAACAGTTCACCTGGGTCATAGGGCGCCACGTCACTGTGAGGGTGCGGAGAGCTTTTGAAGTTCCAAAGCTTTTTCTGCACCCGATTCAGAGCCCGTATGTTTCAGCAGTTCTGTTTACTCCTACAGGGATCCGCCCAGATAGGTGGGGCCAGGGGCAGGGTGAGTTGTGAGAGGTGGCCCAGAGCAATGGCGGCGACCACCACCACAGCGGGTCCTGCTTCCACAGCTCCCTCCCCTTTGCCGGAACTAGTTGGGCTGCGAATCTGTTTTTGCGGGCCACAGTTCTCAGAACAGCAAAAATCCTGTCCTTTTGTTCTGACACTGCTACTTTATCACTCCTAGCACCGGGCAGGTGGGGGCGGGGCGAGCTCTGGGAGGGTAGGGAGGGGCGGCTAGTCTCAGTGCCTAAGGCTTCCGTTCTCCGCTCGGCAGTGAGGGCTTAAACCACAGTTTTCAGCCTTCTTCCCTCAGTCTTTGCTCTGAGGTCTCTGCTGGGAGCGTTGGGTTCAGCCGTGTTATATGCTGCCCCCTCAGCCCTGTGGGCCGTAAGCGGAGCCCTAGCAGTCCGAGTTCTTCCCTCTCCCGCAGCTGCGGTACTTCCTGGATGCAGCGAGCTTGGAGCAATGAGGTAGGTCTGTGTCCTGCGCCCGAGCGGCTCCGTCCCCGCACTTCTCCCTTCTCTCCTCCCACGCTCGCACGATTCACCCACCTGGAGGTGAATTCAGTAGTAGACCTCTTCGTCTTGCCTGTCTGCTGTGCAGGGAGTCCTTTGTGGAGTTATTGTTGTCCGATTAGTTGTAAATTCCAGGAGCGCTTTACAGAGGCTCACCTCACGCGGCCATTTTGATCCAGCCATTACATTCTTTAATTAGCCTTTTAATGATGAAGAGTCTATAGTGATATCCCACGTTTTATTCCTGATGTTAGTAATTTGTATGTACTCTCTTTTTATCTTTGTCAGTCTTGCAAGTGGATTATCAATTTTATTGATTGTTTTCAAAGACTAGCTTTTTGTTTCATTGATTTTCTTTATTGTTCTATTTTCAATTTGATTGATTTCTGCTTGTGCCATTTTATTAACTCCCTTATGCTTGCTTTGGGTTCTTTTTGCTCTTCTATCTACTAATTGAGGTAAGGGCTTAGGTTATTGATTTTAGTCTTTTTCTTTTTCAATATAAGCATATAGTGCTGTAACTTTATCACACAGAACTGTTTTAGGTGCATCCCACGTATTTTGCTATGTTGTATTTTCATTTTCCTTCAGTTCTGTGTATTTAAATTTTTTTCTTTGATATTTCCTTTGACCCATGGATTATTTAGAAGTGCATTGTTTAATATCTGTCTGTTTTCAGAGATACTCCTGTTGTCTTTTAGTTTGGTTTTATTATGGTCAGAGAACAAACTCTGTATGATTTCAATTATTTTACATTTTTTCAGGTTTGTGTTATGGCCCAGGATATGGCCTATTTCAAGCATCTATGGATGCTTGAAAAGAACATGTAATCTGCTATTGTTAGGTGGTGTGTTACAATGTCTCTTAGATCCCATTGGTTGATTGTATTCTTCATCTGTTCAATATCCTTGATCATTTTCTATTTAGTAGTTTTATCAGGTGCTGAGAAGGATGTTGAAGTCCCCAACTATAAATGTGGATTTGCCTTTTCCTCCTTTCTGCTTTATCAACTATACTTCGTATATTTAAAGGCTCTGTTGCCTGAAGCGTACACATTTAAGGTGCTTATGTGTCTTGGTATATTGATCCTTTTATCATTATGTAATGTCCTCCTTTGTCTCTAGAAATTCCTTTGGTTTGAAGTATTCATATATGTAGCCACTCCTGTTTTTTGGTTTTATTAATGTTTGCATGGTATATCTTTTTCCCATCCTTTCACTTTCAACTTTCCTTTAATTGTATTTGAAGTAAGTTTCTTGTAGACAGAATATTGTTCTACCATGTTTTTTTATCCATTTTTCCATCTGTGTCTTTTAATTAGTATATTTAGGCTCTTTTACATTGAAGGTAATCATTGATATGCTAGGGATTAAGCCTGACCTTTTTGATTTTATTTTTCCCCTATATTCTGTTTCTCTTTCTTCTATTCCGTACCTGGAAAGTGACCTCATCCAGCAAGGAGAATCTCCCCTTGTTTGAATGTAATTTATTTCACTGTGTCTCTGGCCTCAACACCTTGCTTCCTGGCAAGGAGTGGGCGGAAGGACCTGAGAAGCTGAGGCCTGGGTAATAAAGGCCACCTCCCTTTTCCCTGAACACTGCTGAAGTCTCCCATCACAAGTTTCCTGTTTCATTTCTTACCTTCCTATGTGATACTTAAATACTTTTTGGAAAACTAATTTGATTGGATTTATTTATATTATTTTAACTGTATTGTCTCATATGTGTTTTCTTAGTGGCTTCCCAGGTATTATAATATACATATAGAACTGATTACAGTCTATTGGTATTGATGTTTTACCACTTTGAGGGAAGTCTAGAAACTTTACTTCAATTTAGGTACCTTTAACCTCCCCATTTAAAAAATGTGATTGTTTTAAGTATTTCCTCTCTGTATATTGAGCAACACATCAGGTGGTCTTAGAATTTTTACATCAAACATCAACTACATTTTAAAAACCTACAAGAAATATACTAAAATTATATATACATATAATTTAATTTATTGGGGTGACATTGGTTAGTAAAATTATAGTTTTCAATTGTAAATTTCTATAATACATCATCAATATATTATATTGTGTGTTCACCACCCAGTGTCAGTTCTCCTTCCATCACCATATATTTGACCCCGTTTCCCCTCTTCTGTAACCTTTGCCCCCTTACCATCTGGTAACCAATAAACTGTAACTAAGTTTTTGTTTCTTTGTTACCTTCAGTTTTATATCCCACGAGTGAAGTCAGATGGTTCTTGACTTTTTGTGTGACTTATTTTGCTTAGCATAATTAACACAAAATCCATCCATGTTGTCACAAATAGCCATATTTCATCTTTTCCTATGGCCTAGTAAAATTCCATTGTGTATATGTACCACACCTTGTTTATACAGTCATCTGTTGAAGGCACTATGGTTTTTTCCATATCTTGGCCACCATGAATTATGCTGCAATGAACATAGGTGTACATATATCTTTATGGATAAATGTTTTCAGATATTTCTGGTAGATACCCAGGAGAGGGATTGCTGAGTCATATGGTAATTGTATTCTTAACTTTTTCAGGAAACTTCATACTGTTTTTCATAGTGGCTGTACCAATTTTCATTCCCACCAACAGTGTATGGGGGTTCCTTTCTCTCCACAGCCTCTTTAACACTTGTTATTATTTGTCTTGTTGATGACAGCCATTATAACTGGCATGAGGCAATATCTCATTGTGGTTTTTATTTGCATTTCCCTAATAGCTAGTGAAGTTGAGCATTTTTTTAAAATACCTTTTGCCCATTCATATGTCTTCTTGGGAGAAGTGTCTGTTTAGATCCTCTGCCCATTTTTTAATTGGATTTTATGTTGTTGTTGAGTTGTACAAGTTCTTTATATATTTTGGATATTAGCTGCTTATCAGAGGGGTTGTATACAAAAATCTTCTCCTGCTTGGTTGGTTGATTCTTTGTCTTGTTGATGGTTTCTTTTGCTGTGCAGAAGCTTTTCAGTTTGATATAGTCCCATTCATTTATTTTAGCTTTTACTTCCCTTGCCCTTGAGGTCAGTTCATAAAATCTTCTCTGGACACGAGGTCCATAAGTTTAATACCTATGCTTACTTTTATGCAATTTATTGCTTTAGGTCTCATGTTTTGGTCTTTGATCAATTTTGAGTTTATTTTGGTATATGGTGACAGATAGCAGTCTAGTTTCACTCTTTTGCACATGGCTTTCCAATTCTCCCAGCACCATTTATTGAAGAGGCTGTCTTTTCTCCATTGTGTTTTTGAGTACTTTGTGAAAAATTATCTGCTCGTATATATATGGGTTTTCGATTCTATTCCATTGGTCTGTGTGTATTTTTCTGCTGGTAAAATGCTGTTTTGACTATTTTCGCATTGTAGTACAAATTGTAGTCTGAGAGTATGATACCTCCAGCCTTGTTCTTTTTAATTAGGTTAGTTTTGGCTATTCAGGGTCTTTAATTAGGGTAGCTTTGCCTATTCAGGGTCCATACAAATCTGATAATTTTTCGTTATATTTCTTGAAAAAAAACATGCCATTGGGATTTTTATGAGGATTGCATTAAATCTGTACATTTCTTTGGGTAATATGTACATTTTAACTATGTTGATTCTTCCAGTCCATGAAGATAGAATATCTTTCCATTTCTTTGTGTCTTCTTCACTTTCTTTTAAGAATGTCTTATAGTTTCTAGTGTATAGATCTTTCACATCCTTTGTTAAGTTTATTCTTAGGTTTTTATTATTTTTGTTGCAATTGCAAAAATAATTTTTTTCATATATTTTTCTGAAGTTTCATTGCTACCATGGTTCCCAAAAAATAAGACCTAGCTGGACAGTCAGCTCTAATGTGTCTTTTGGAGCAAAAATTAATATAAGACCTGGTCTTATTTTACTCTAACAGAAGACCAGGTCTTATATAATGTAATATAAATAATATAACATAACATAATATAATATAATATATAAGACCAGCTCTTATATTAATTTTTGCTCCAAAAGATGCATTAGAGCTGATTGTCTGGCTAGGTCTTATTTTCGGGGAAACACTGTAGTATGTAGGAATTCAACGGATTTTTGTACATTGATTTCATAGCCAGCAACTTTAGTGTATTCGTCTATACATGTTTTTTCCTAAGAGTTTTTTCATAGAGTCTTTAGGATTTCCTATATTAAGAATCACCTCATCTGCAAAAAATAACAATTTATCTTCTTCATTCCCAATTTTGATGCCTTTCATTTCTTTGTTTTGCCTGATTGCTCTGGCAAGGACTTCCAATATTAATTTGTATAACAGTGCTGACAGGAGGCATCCCTATCTTGTTCCTGACTTTAGAGGAAAAGCTTTAAGTTTTCCTCAAATATGATATTAGGTGAGGTTTGTCATATATTGCCTTTATTATAGGTTGAGGTACTTACCTTCTTAAACACCCATTTTATTAAGTGTTTTAATCATAAATGGATGATGTGTCTCATCAAATGCTTTTTCTGCATCTATTGATATAATCATGTGCTTTTTGTTTTTCTTGATTATGTGGTGTATCACATTGATTAATTTGCCTATATTGAACATCCATGTGCCCCTGGAATGAACACCACTTGATCATGATGTAATCTTTTTGTTGCATTGTTGTATTCCACTTGCCATTATTATTATTATTATTATTATTATTATTATTAATTTTTAAAGGATTTTTGGATCTGTATTCATCAGACATATTGGTCTGTAGTTTTCCTTTTTTGTGTGTTATCCTTATCAGGTTTTGGTATCAGGGTAATGTCAGCCTCACAAAATGAGTTAGCAACTGTATCTCTTAGTTGCTCTAGTAGTTGCTTTATATATTTTGGTGCTACCTTATTGGGAATATATATTTATATATGTAAATTTTTAATTTTTGAAAAGAGCAATTGGCAATATTTCTCAAATCTGTTTTTCCCAATTTTGATAGCACAATCTAAACAATTAAAAACAGACAATAGTTTATACTCTTAAACTCTTAAATATTTCTTTTTAAATTCATTTAAATATACATTTCAAAATATATACGTTCCTGTTTATAATCATGAAAACAGCAAACAACATAAAAATCTAAGAGACTGATTTAGATGTAATCATTTTAGATGTAACTAATGTAAAAGTCAGAGTGTAAGAGATTTGTCAGCAGACACTTTGCACGACAATAGGGAGTGGCATGATATATTCAAATAACTGACAGAAAAGAACTGCCAACCAGGAATACTCTTCTCAGTAAAGTTGTCCTTCAGAATTGAAGGAGACACCAAGAGTTTTCCAGATAAGCAAAAGCTGAAAGAGTTCATCACCACTAGATCGACCTTACAAGAAATGTTAAAGGGACTTTTTAAAGCTAAATGAAATGACACTAATTTGTAACAAAAAAATATATGAAAGTATAAATCTCACTAGAAAATATAAATATATAGTTAAATAGAGAATAATGTAATGATGGTGGGTAAGTCACATAAATCTAGTATGAAGGTTAAAAGACAGTTACTAAAAATAATTATAATCACAACAATTTGTTAATGGTTACACAAGATAAAAATATGCAAATTGTGACATCAAACACATAACATGGGGACAGTAAAAATACAGACCTTAATTATGCATTCAAGCTTAAGTTACTATCACCTTTAAATAGACAGTTGTACATATAAAATGTTTTACATAAATTTCAAGGTAATCACAAAGCAAAAACCTATAGTAAATACACTGAAGATAAAGAGAAAGGGATCTAAGCATACTAGGATAAAAAAATCATCAAATCACAAAGGAAGAGAGCAAGAGCAGAAAGGAACAAAATAATTGCAAAGCAGCCAGGAAACAATGAACAGAACGGCAAGAGTAAGTCTAAATCTATCAATAATTACTTTAAATGTAAATGGACTAAATTCTCCCATCAAAAGTCATAGAGTGGCCGAATGGATGAAATAGTAACACCCACCTATATGATGCCTACAAGAGACTTCAGCATAAAGGACACACACAAACTGAACATGAGGAGATGGAAAAAGATATTCTACAAATGTGGAATCCAAAAGAAGTCAGGGATAGCTATACTTATATTACACAAAATAGATTTTCAACCAAAGACTGTAATAAGAGACAAAAAAGGTAATTATATACCAAAAAGGGGGTAAATACAAGAAGAAATAACATTTATACCTCTTGATGAACCAAACATAAGAGTATCTAAATATATAAGGCAAATACTAACAGACCTGAAGGAATAAATAAACAGCACTACAAGAATAGTAGGTAACTAAGGAGTGATGTCAGAAACATGGCACTGTGAGGAGTGCTCCTTGATATCTTCCCTGGAAGTTACAATAAATTGAACAGCTATAATTCAACAAAGGAGTCCCTATAGTATACACAAACACGTCTGAGAGATCTATGCACTGAAACATCTGAAGGTGGGTAAATCAGGACAAACGGGAGAAGGGAAGGGAGAAGTGCAAAGGTGGGGACTGTAGGATGAAGCCCAGAGCTCACTGCAGTCCTGGGAAAGGGGAGGATTGAGACTGCTGGAGCACTTCCTGTAGCCCCAGCATCCTGCCTGAGGGAATCAGCATGTAATATGCCTGAACCCTGCAATCAGGGCTGAGATTTCAGGGCAAAGACCAGAATATAGAAGGGCCCGAACAATTGCGGGGTAACAGCACTCACCACCAGACAGAAAACAAAGCCCCTGAGCCTGGCCTGCTCCCCGTACATTCCCAGAGCTCCCTCCCTCGCATCCTCCCATTGTTAGCAGTGGTCCAATAGGAAAAAAAATGGTAGCAGTGTCGGATTAAAGAGCAGAATATCTACACCCCTAAGAACTAGAGACAGTTCCTCAGCGGCAGATGTACAATGCGGCTAATTCCGGTGACAGGGAAGGAGTTGTGGGGGAGAAGCAGTGATGGTCTGGTGATCTCCAGTGTGTGGAAGAGAGCAGGACCACAGGTATGCCTGCACCTCTGCAGCCAAACCCGCCCCCATCTTTCCCAGTTGATGGCAGTGAGGGTACCCAGGGCTGCTGAGAAGCACAGCTCTACATCTGGCTGTTGTGGCAGCACTGAGATTTCGCAGGCTCGGAATCCCATTGCCCACTACATCCTCCCATTGGGGTGGTGCACAGAGACTGAGGCAACCTGGTGACAGAGTAGACTCCCACCTCTCCAAGAAATCTCCCACCAAGGGAGAAGCCAGAGCAGCAAAAGAGAGAAAAATAAAATGCTCTGGCGCCACCTACTGGAAAGCAAAACAAAGACATCTTCATATTAACCTGCTGTAGAATCCACTCCTGTAGATGCCCAGGGAAAATTCATTAATTGCCATGAATAATCAAGGTAACAAAGCAGCTCAGAAAGAAAATAAAAGAGCTCCATAAAATGAGCCTAAATACATGGAAATATGATACTTAAATGACAGAGAGTTCAAGATTTCAGTTCTGGAAAAACTTAACAAGATGCAAGAAAACTCAGATAGGCAGTGTAATGAACTCAGAAACAAAAATCAATGAATATTTTACCAGAGGTTGAAAATGTAAAAAAAGAACTAAATAGAAATTCTGGAGATGAACTGTTCCACCGAACAGAATTAAAAAGAAAAACGAAGACGTGATGTCCAGTAATAGGGCACCTAACACAGGAGAAAGGTGAAGACAAGCTCCAGGGTGCCTGCTGCTTAGTAAGCAATCGTCTAGAGTGGAGCAGAACTAGCAGAGGAATGTTTAAAAGGAGGAAAATGGAACTGACATATTGCATCATGTGTTTGACCACAAAAGAGTGTCAAAGAGCTGGTGCTGAATTAGGAATAAACATTTTTAAAAGTAAGCAAAAACGTAGGAGGCAATTACTTTGGAAAATGGCAGTATCTAAAAAACTAAACATATACCTATCCTGTGATCCATCAATTCTACTCCAAGTACTGAGTGCATTTGTCCATCTATGGACATGGAGAAGAATGTTCAGATCAGCTTTATTCATAATAGACAAGAACTGAAGGCAACTCAATATTCAAAATGGCAAAATTATTAAATTATTTTCAATATTCAAAATGGCAAAATTATTAAAGTTTTATATTTATACAGTGAATCACACTAAAAAAAGAGGGAGGTAGTAAAGATCGGTTATTATAGTTTTGTGGTATGCATGATTTTCCCATTTCCAATTTTTATGTTATATGTATCGGTTATGGATTCTTTTTTTGGTGGTTACCATTAAGTTGATGTAAAAGAAAGTTTCATACATACAGCAGTCCTTTTTCTTCAGCATGCTTCTTATCTAACTTCCTCTTTGCAATTTCAGACCTTTAAGTTTATATAAAACATATTTATAACAGTCTATTTAAAGCTGATAGTAACTTAAGCTTGAATGCATACTCAAAGTCTGTGTTTTTACTGTCTCCATTTGGTCTTTGATGTCACAATTTGCGTATTTTTGTCTTCCGTATCCATTAACAAATTATTGTAATTAGTTATTTTTAGTAACTGTCTTTTAACTTTAACACTAGATTTCTAAGTGACTTACCCACCACCATTAAATCACTCTCTATTTAACTATATGTGTACATTTTCTAGTGAGATTTATACTTTCATATATTTTTTTGTTACAAATTAGTGTCCTTTCATTCAGCTTAAAGAATTCCTTTTAACATTTCTTGTTAGGTCAATCTAGCGGTGATGAACTCTTTCAGCTTTTGCTTATCTGGAAAACTCTTGGTGTCTCCTTCAATTCTGAAGGACAACTTTACTGAGTAGAGTATTCCTGGTTGGCAGTTCTTTGAATACATCATGCCACTCCCTATTGTCATGCAAAGTGTCTGCTGACAAATCGGCTCATAGTCTTCTGGGGGTACCCTTGTATACAACAGGTTGGTTTTCCTCTTGCTGCTTTTAAGATTCTCTCCTTGTCTTTAACTTTTTACAATTTAATATGTGTGTTGTATAGGTCTTTCTTTTTTGATTATCTTATGTGGAAGTCTCTGGAGTTCCTGGATCTGATGTGCATTTCTTTCCCCAGTTTAGGGAATTTTCAACCACTATTTTTTCAAATAAGCTTTCTGCCTTTTTCTCTTTCTTCTCCTTCTGGGACCCATATAATGCAAATACAGGTTTGCTTCATGGTATTCCTTAAGTCCCCTGTACTATATTCCCTCTTTTCCATCTATTTTTCTTTTTGCTTCTCTGAATGGATGAGTTCCATTGCCCTGTTTCAAGTTTACTGAGCCTTTTTTTCCCACTTGATTTTAAATCTTCCTTTGAACTTTTCAGTTTAGTTGTTATAATCTTCACTTATGTGATTTCTCTTTGCTACTTTATACTTTCTCTTTGTTGAAATTCTCACTTACGATCTGTGGTCACAAAATAGGGTGAATGTTTAAATAAAAAAAAGGATTACCGTAAAAGACACATTGCCATTATCCTCCTCAAAATACTCCCCGTCACTTCAAACACATTTATCCCATCATTCTTGCCACTTTCTGAAGCAGTTCTGTAAGTCCTCTTTCGTGAGTGCCTTTACTTCATCCTCCATCATGACAATGCTCCATGTCACACATTGTTTCTGGTACGGCAATTTTTGTCAAATAAAAACATCACGGTGTGTCCTCATCCACCTCATTCACCAGATCTGGCAGAGTGTGATTTCCTCCTTTCCCAAAGTCAAAATGACCATGACAGGTAAACATTTTAAAAAGATTTAGGACATCGAGGTATCCAAGACAGCACAACCAAAGACACATGAAAGGACTTCCAGAAATGCCTCAGAAAGTGGCAAGAATGATGTGATAAGTGTGTTGGAAGCGAGGGGGGGGGATTTAGAGGAGGATTAATGGCAATTAATCCATTACTGTACTACTGTAATTACATTGCATTACTGTGTCTTACTGTAATTACATTAAATGTAAACATTCACCATCCTTTTTTATAGTTAAAGTTTATTGGGGTGACAATTGTTAGTAAAGTTACATAGATTTCAGGTGTACGATTCTGTATTACATCATCTGTAAAATGCATTTTGTGTTCACCACCCAGAGTTCTCCTTGCATCACAATATATTTAATCCCCTTTACCCTCATTTACCACGCCCCTACACCCCTTACACTCCAGTAACTGCTAAACTATTAGCTGTGTCTATGAGTTTTTGTTTCCCATGTTTGTCTTGTTCTTTTGTTGTTTTTGGTTTATATACCACATTTAAGTGAAATCATAGGGTTCTCTGCTTTCTTTGTCTGACTTACTTCGCATAGCACCATACTCTCAAAATCCATCCATGTTGTCAAAAATGTTCCTATACAACCTTTTCTTACCGCTGAATAGTATTCCATTGTGTATATATACCACATCTTCTTTATACATTCATCTATTAAAGGACATTTTGGTTGTTTCCATGTCTTGGCCACCATAAACAAAGCTGCAATGAACATTGGAGCTCACATGTCTTTATGTATAAATGTTTTCAGATTTTTTTGGTAGATACCCAGGAGAGGGATTGCTGGGTCATGGTAATTCCATTCGTAATTTTTTGAGGAACCTCCACTATGCCTCCCATAATGGCTGCACCAGTCGGCATTCCCACCAACAGTGTATGAGGAGGGTTCCTTTTTCTCCACAGCCTCTCCAGCACTTGTTCCTATTTGTCTTGTTGATGATAGCCATTCTGACTGGGTGAGTGATATCTCATTGTGGTTTTTATTTGCATTTCTCTGATGATTAGTGATGTTGAGCATCTTTTCATGTTTATTTGCCATTTGTATGTCCTCTTTGGAGAAAAGTCTCTTCAGACACTCTGCCCAGTTTTCAATTGGGTTGTTTTTTTGTTGTTGAGTTTCATGAGTTCCTTGTATATTTTGGATATTAGCCCCTTATCGGAGGCACTGTTTGCAAAAACCTCCCATTCAGTCGGTTGCCTCTTTATTTTGTCAATGGTTTCTTTTGCTGTGCAGAACCTTTAAAGTTTCACATAGTCCCATTCCTTTATGTTAGCTTTTACTTCCCTTGCCTTTGGACTCAAATTCATAACATGCTCTTTGAAACGAATGTCCGTAAGTTTAGTACTGATGTTTTCTTCTATGCAGTTTATTGTGGCAGGTCTTATGCTTAAGTCTTTGTTCCATTTTGAATTAATTTTGGTACATGGTGACAGATAGCAGTCCAGTTTCATTCTGTTCACATGGCTTTCCAATTCTGCCAGCACCATTTATTGAAGAGGGTGTCTTTCCTCCATTGCATATTTTTAGCTTCTTTGTCAAAAATTACATGTCCATATTTATGTGGTTTTATTTCTGGGTTCTCAATTCTATTCCATTGGTCTATGTGTCTGTTTTTCTGCTAATACCATGCTGTTTTGATTATTGTAGCCCTGTAGTACAAGCGAAAGTCAGGGAGTGTGATTCCTCCAGCATTGTTCTTTTTTCTTAAGATTGCTTTGGCTATTCGGGGTCTTTTGTGGTTCCAAACAAATCTGACGATTTTTTGTTTTATATCTTTAAAAAATGCCATTGGGATTTTTATGGGGATTGCATTAAATCTGTATATTGCTCTGGGTAATATGGCAATTTTAACTATGCTGATTCTTCCAATCCATGAGCATGGAATGTCTTTCCATTTCTTGTGTCTTCTTCAATTTCTTTCTAAAATGTCTTATAGTTTCAGCAGATAGGTCCTTCACATTCTTGGTTAAGTTTATTCCTAGGTATTTTATTATTTTTGCTGCAATTGCAAATGGATTGTTTTTTGTATTTCTTTTTCTGAGGTTTCATTGTTAGTATATAGGAATGCAATGGACTTTTGTATGTTGATTTTGTGGCCAGCAACTTTACTGTATTAGTTGATTGTTTCTAACAGCTGTTTGGTGGAGTCTTTAGGGTTTTCTATATATAGCATCATGTCATCTGCAAAGATTCACAATTTAACTTCTACATTCCCAATTTGGGTGCCTTTTGTCTTTCTGTTGCCTAAGTGCTCTGGCAAGGACTTCCAACACTATGTTGAAAAGCAGAGGTGATAGGGGACAGCCCTGTCGTGTTCCTTAACGTAGAGCAAAGGACTTCAGGTTTTCACCATTAATTATGACATTAGCTGAGGGCTTGTCATATATGGCCTTTATTATTTTAAGATATTTTCCTTCTATACCTATTTTATCAACTGTTTTAAACATAAATGGATGTTGTATCTTGTCAAATGCTTTTTCTGCATTGATTTATATAATCATATGATTTTTGTCCTTTATTTTGTGTATGTGATGTATCACATTGATGGATTTGCAGATGTTGAACCATCCTTGTGCCCCTGGGATGAACCCCACTTGGTCGTGATGAACAACCTTTTAAATGCATCGTTGCATTAGATTTGCTAGAATTTAGCTTAGGATTTTTGCATCTCTATTCATCAGAAATATTGGTCTATGGTATTCTTTTTTTGTGTTGTCTTTACCAGGTTTTGGTATAAGGGTAATGTAGGCCTCATAAAATGAGTCAGGGAGTACTGTCTCTTCTTCCATTATTTTGGAAGAGTTTGAGCAGGACTGGTATTAGATCCTCCTTGAAGTTTTGGTAGAATTCATTAGTGAAGCTATCTGGTCCAGGACATTTGCTTTTGGGAAGGTTTTGCATGACTCATTCAATTTCGTTACCAGTGATCGGTCTGTTTACATTTTACAATTCTTCATGGTTCAGCCTAGGAAGGCTATATGTTTTTAAGTTGTCCATTTCTTCTAGGTTACTGAATTTGGTGGCATATACTCTTTCATAGTATTCATGGATGATTCTTTGTATTTCTGTGGCATAGGTTATAACTTCCCCTCTTTCTGATTCAGTTTGTTAGTGTCTTCTATCTTTTTGTCTTAGTGAGTCTAGCCAAGGGTTTGTCGATTTTGTTACTTTTTTCGAAGACCAGCTCTTTCTCACATTAATTTTTTTCCACTGTCTTTTTGTACTCTATTTCATTTAGTTCTGCTCTGATTTTTGATATTTCCTTTCTTCTGCTGACCTTGGGTTTCACTTGGTTCTTCTTTTTCTACTTTAAGGTGTAACATGAGGTTGTTTATTTGGGAGTTTTCTTGTTTCTTGAGATAGGCCTGTAATGATATAAATTTCCCTCTTAAAACTGCTTTCGCGGCATCCCAAAAATTTTGGTAGGATGTATTTTCATTGTCATGTGTTTCTATGTATCTTTTGATCTCTCCTCTAATTTCTTCTTTGACCCGGTCGTTCTTTAAAAGTATGTTGTTTAATCTCCATGTATTTGTGTTTTTTCCTGCTTTCTTTTTGCAGTTGATATCCAATTTCAAGGCCTTGTGATCAGAGAATATGCTTGGTATGATTTCAATCTTCTTATATTTGCTGAGGCTGATTTTATGTGCCAATATATGGTCTATCCTTGACAATGTTCCATGTACACTCGAAAAGAATGTATAGTCTGATGTTTTAGGATGAAGTGCTCTATATATGTCAATGATGTCCATTTCATCTAATGTGTCATTTAGGGCTGCTATTTCGTTATTTATTTTCTGTTTGGATCATCTATTGATAGCTGTCAATGATGTATTTAAGTCCCCTAGTATAATTGTGTTTTGGTCAATTTCTCCCTTTAGTTCTGTTAGTAGTTGCTTGGTATATTTTGGTGCTCCCTGATTGGGGACATAAATATTGATGACTGTTACGTCTTCTTGTTGTATAGTCCCCTTTACCATTATGAAATGTCCATCTTTGTCTCTTGTTATCTTTCTCACTATGAAGTCTGTTTCATCTGATATCATTATGGCTACACCTGATTTTCTCTGGGTACCATTTGCTTAGAGTGTCAATTTGCACCCTTTCTCTTTGAGTCTATGCTTGTCCTTGTAGCTGAGATGTGTCTCTTGGAGACAAAACATGGTTGGGTTTAGTTTTTTGATCCAGTCTGCTACTCTGTGCCTTTTTATTGGTGAGTTCAGTCCATTTACATTTAGGGTGATTATTGATATGTGAGGATTTCCTGTCATTCTATCTTTAGTTTTCTGGTAAGCCTGTGACTCCATTGTTTCTTTGCCTTTTTGTTGTTGTCTATTATTTCTGTGTGGTGGTGTTCTATGGTGTTTCCCTCTGTTTCTTCTTTTATTGCAGAATATATTTCAGTTCTGGATTTTTTTTGCGTGGTTACACTTAAGATTATGTGAAAGAAAGTTTGATATTTAGAGTATTTCATTTTCCTCAGCATGCTTATTTTCTCCATTCCCGTGTTCCAGTTCAGGCTTTTACTCTCCCCCATTTCATGTTTTGGTTGCCAAAAATTGTCTCTGTTGATGGTGGTCGAATAGCCTCCTTTACTATTTCTTGTAGTGCAGGTCATGTATTAGAAAATTCCCTCAGCTTCTGTGTGTCTGGAAAGTCTATTCCTCCTTCATATCTAAAGGATATCTTTGCTGGGTATACTATTCTTGGCTCATAATTTCTGTCTTTCAATAGTTTGAATATTTGGTTGCACTCCCACCTGGCATGTAGAGTTTCTGTTGAGAAGTCTGATAATAACATAATGGGCTTTCCTTTGTATTTTACTGTCTTCTTTTCCCTAGCTGTCTTGAGGATTCTTTCTTTGCATTGAGTTTTGACAGCTTCAATACAATGTGCCTTGGAGAAGGCCTGTTGGTGTTGAGGTAATTAGGTGTTCTATTTGCTTCTTGGATTCGAGGATGCAGTTCTCTCCACAAGTTTGGGAAGTTCCAATTGACTATTTGTTTCAGTATACTCTGTTCCCTTCTCCTCCTGGTATTTCCATTATTCTTATATGGCTCTTTCTTATGGAGTCAGAAAGTTATTGTAGAGTCCTCTCATTTCTTTTAAGTCACAAGTCTCTTTCTTCTTCCATCCGTGTCTTTTCCAGGTTTCTATCTTCGATGTCACTGATTCTTTCCTCCATCTGGACAACTCTACTACCTAAGCTGGCTATTTACTTCTTACTTTCTTCTATTGAGTTCTTAATCTCCAGAAATTCTATTTGGTTCTTTTTTAAAATTTCAATCTCTTTGTTAAAGTGTTCATGTTGTTCTTTAATTGTGTTTCTGAGTTCATTAAATTGTCTTTCTGTGTTTTCTTCCATCTCATTGAATTTTTTTCAAAACTGCAATCTTGAATTCTCTGTCACTTAAGTCACATATTTTCATTTATCTTTAAGTTCATTTTCTGGAGCCTTTTCACTTTCTTTCTGAGCTGTCTTGTTGCCTTGGTTATTCATGGCAATTTAGTGATTATTATTTCTCTTCCTAGACATCTACAGTTATGGGGTCTGCAACAGGTTGATAGGAAGTGGTGTTTCTTTTGTTTTGCAGTAAGTGTTACTAGAATGTTTTCTTTTTTCTCAGACGGCAGCCCTTTTCTTTCCCACACTGTAATGTTATGTTTTCTCTGCACTATTCCAGCTTCTCACACAATGGGGGGATTTCCTGGAAGGCGGGTTTCTCCTCTGATAACAGTTCGCCTGGGTCATAAGGTGTAGTGTCCATGTGGGGATGCAGAGAGCTTTTGAAGTTCTAAAGCTTTTTCTGCACCAGATTCAGACCTCGTGTGTTTCAGCAGTTCTATTTACTTCTGCAGGGATCCCCCCAGATAGGTGGGGATAAGGGCAGGGGGGATGTGAGAGGTGGCCCAGAGCAATGGCGGCGCCCACCACCATAGTCGGACCTGCTTCCACAGCTCTCTCCCCTTTGCCGGAACTAGTTGGGCTGCGAATCTGTGTCTGCGGTCCACAGTTCCCAGAACAGCAAATATTCTGTTCTTTTGATCTGAGACTGCTACTGTTCTGCTTCTAGAACTGGGCTGGTGGGGGCAGGGAGAGCTCTGTGAGGGTAGGGAGGGGGCGGCTAGTCTCATTGCCTAAGGCTTCCGTTCTCTGCTCGGCAGTGAGGGCTTAAACCACCATTTTCAGCCTTCTTCCTTCATTATTTTCTCCGATGTCTCTGCCGTGAGCGTTGGGTTCAGCCGTGTTATATGCTGCCCCCTCAGCCCTGTGGGCCATAAGTGGAGCCCTAGCAGTCCGAGTTCTTCCCTGTTCTGCAGCTGCAGTAGTTCCTGGATGCAGAGCACTGTGCCCGCGGGGCTCCGTCTCCGCACTTCTCCCTCCCCTCCTCCCGCGCTCGCATGATTCTCCCATCTTTAGGTGAATTCAGTAGTGGGCCTCTTCCTCTTGCCTGTCTGCTGTGCAGGGAGTCCTTTGTGGCGTTATAGTTGTTCGATTTGTTGTAAATTCAAGGGGAGATTTCCAGAGGCTCACCTCACACTGCCATTTGATAACGTCACTCCACCATCTTTTTTTTCCTCACACTTTGTAGCTCATGCAGCATTCTCCTTACCTTGGGGAGCATCTTTATAATTATTTTGAGCTCTTTATTTGCATTTATGCAGGGCTATATCTGGAGTGTTGTTTTGTTCTTTTGTTTGAACATATTCCTCTATTCTTCATTTTCCCTGAGTCTCTGTTTTTTTTATGTGCATTAGGTATAACAGCTACCCTTCCCAGTCTTTAAAGAGTGGCCTTATGCAGGAGATGAATCTTATTGTTCAGCCTGGCCCTAGGTCCTTGTTTTTTCTCAAACTTTAGTGATTGTGCAATCCCCTTCCTTATTCTTAGTGATTCCCAGTAGTTCAGGGTGTGCCAAGAGTTGTCATTATCTCAGTGAGCACCTAGACTCAGGTTCAGTAGAAGTTGAACTCTCGGGTTTCAGCTTTTAAGATATGCAAATCACCATCTTTCAGGGAAATATGGGGAAATGGGTGTTTCTGACTGCTGCCTCCGTGCTGATAGAGTTAAAAACTCCTTTGTTTGCTATAATACTCTGTATAGGGACCTACATATGCAAGCTCTTCTGGCCACTAGAGCCATGACATCAAGTGTTTCATTACCTGGGTGGCATCCACAAATGCTGGGGGTCCAGACATGTACATAAGCTGTTTCCAGGGAGATACTGGTGACGTGGTATGGGACAGAGGATGATTGCAGTTGGCCCTTAGATATGTGCTAAATTTGGATGTTGACCCTCAGGTATAGGTTTAAATATATGCAAATAGGCCTTTCTCAGGGTAAAACTGAGAGGTGGGCATTTTTTTTTACTGTCTCTGTGCTGAATCTTGAAGGGATAGCCACTGGAAGTCCTTGCAAGCCCATTAAGAACTGTTGTTTGTTTGCTATAGTCTTCTGGGTCTCCGGGATAAATGTCCCATTGGCTTTCAGAGTTTAATGTTTGGAGGGCTCATCCTTAGGTGGAAATCTTAAAAGTTGGGATGCAATGTTTGATCCAAATTCTTCACTCCTCAGGGAGAAGCTGGGAGTTCTGAGTACCCTTCCAATCGTATGTTGCTGTGCTCGGTCTGGTGTTTATGTTGTGTATCTCAGCCTTTCCTACCCATTTTGATGTGGATATTTGCCCAATGTTTAAGTTTCTCAGCTAGGTTCTAGGTTTCTTTCATAAGGAATTATTTCATGTGTAGCTATAGCTTTAGTGTGTCTGTGAGAGGAGGTTGAGTTCATATCACCATCTGGATTGGAACACAAACCATTGTGTTCACTATTCACCGTTCACCATTGGAACACAAACTCAATGTTATTCCTTTTCTGTAGTTCCAAACCTTCTTGTTTCCTTTCGAAATCCTTTCTGGTATCCCAATTGGATAAATTCTATTAATCTTTCCTTATGTTCACTGATTCTATCTTCTGTGATCTCCACTCTACTCTCGGGCCCATCCAGTAAACTTATTTTGGTTATTGTATTTTTCAGTTCTGTAATTTCCATTTGGTTCTTTTCTATAATTTCTATTTCTTTACCAAGATTTCAAAATATTTTTTCATTTGTTTTAAGGTAACTCACAATTACTTCTTGAAGTATTTTTTAATAGCTGCTTAAATCCTTGTTTGATCATTCAAACCTCTGCTTCATCACGGAAACTATTCATTGTTTTTTGTCATTTGTGATTTTCCTAGTTCTTGTTATGATAAATGATTATTCCAGAATAATCACATTTTCCATATTGTATAATGAGAATGTGGGTCTTATTTAATTATTTTGTTTAGTAGGCACTATTCCTCTGGAGATATAGTACAAAGGTTGGGTAGGGTAGAAGTTTAGCTCCTGTGTAGGCCCCTTTTTGGTATCTTTCCAACAAAAGTAGGGCAATTATTTGTACTGTATCAATATCTCTTGAGTACTAGTGTTAGCCCACCTCCCCACTGGGCTCTACTGATAACATGGAGGGGAGAAGTGGAGGATTAACCAACACTTCTGTTTTCCTGCAGGGTGGGAGTGGTAGCTCAGTTTCCGGGTGGGTCTCGACACCAAGGTAAGGGAGTGGGGATGCTAATTAAGATAGCCTTTCACCACCTAGCTCTTTCTCCATGATGCTGAGCAGAGTTGGAGGCTAAGCTTTCCATTGGACCTTGCTAAGAGCAGGTGAGGCGTGACCTGAGTGCTGACTAGCAATGCTTCCCATATCCTATTTCAGTCTCAGTATTGGTAGATGAAAATGTAGGTTTAGTTTCTCACGGGCCTCACAGACACAGGAATAGGAGAAAAGTAGAGTGCTAAGTAGCATGAATTACATTGTCATGTTCAGTCTGTTGCTAGCGGATTGGAGTGGAGACTCAGCTTGCCAACACTATCTTTGCACTATCCTTGGGAAATAGAGTGCTACTGCCTGCTTCTGTCAGAGAGGCATGGGAGATCATAAGCTCTCATACTGATATCAGTTGGCAGGGGAATGGGAGCAGAGCACTGCCTGCTTCTGCTAGGCAGAGGATAGAAGATTAACTCCCTGCTTGGTCCTGCCCAAACTGAAATCCCCGGGTAGAGAAATTAAAACATGTTACTTGCTTCTGGCATGAAGGGGATGGTCAGCTTCCTATTTGGCCTGTTGAAACTTCAGGGTGGGGAAGGACAGGGGTGTGTGTGGGTTTCCATTGATGTTTGGCTGGAGTAAGGTGGGTAATACCCAAAATATTTTCTCTTGTTAGGCTACCAATTTTGCAGTCATTTTCCTTGGGTATGGGGAGAGGCTTTTCTTGAAGGTTTTTTTCTGTCTGTCCCTGTCGGCAGTTTTGAATGGGAGGCTTCTCCCACACCCTTTTTTTGATATGTGGGAGGTTTTAAGGAGACCCAGAAGGCTCACCACTGTATTGTTCCTCACTTTGTAAGGTCCTTAGGATCTTTTTCTTTCTACATTTTTCTTTCTACCACTCAGAGATTTCTTATGCTTGTTTGTTATGTTCAGGATTTTTTTACTTGTAAGAAGGAGTACCTGGGAGACAAGGGGATACTCTGTCTTGGCAGAAACCCATTCCAGTGATTTTTACTTTTAATATTTTTCAAATCCATTAACATCTCAGTATTCCCACTGTAGAAGCTAACCAACCCTGTGGACTATTTCAGTGGCCTTCTAACTAATAAATATACATTGTGACAGCTTTTATCCAATACAGAAAACAAAGACACCCAAAAAATCTGACAGGATTTAAAAACAAACAAACAACTTCCAGTTATGAAAGGTAGTCTGGGAGGTGCAGCATAGACAGCCAATATTAGGGATCCTATGATTTGATGGTTTAACTTAAGAGTGACAACATATAGGGTTGTTCTAAATTTGGACTATCTCCCCAAACCTTAAAGTTATGAGTCTTATAATTCTAGTAGTTCAGAAAAGGAAGAGATCACTTCCAGCTAAGGTTTTCAGGAAAGCATTCATGCAGAAGCTTGGTTTTATGGGACAAGATAGGCAACAAACTATGAATAAATGTACAAGGAATGTTTGAGGGTGGTGGTAGAATAAACTTTTTGTTTGAAATAGTTTGTGCAGTTTTTCCTAATTGATAATAATAATTATCATATTGGGTGCTTTTTAAATATATCCATTAGCAACTCTTTGAAATAGAAATTTTGATTCAATAGGTCCGAGTGGAGGTGTAAAAATCAGTGTTTTTGAACAAGCACTTTAGGTGATTATTAAGTTCATGGAAATTTGGGAAACACAGAACTATACAGAAAATAATGGCAGATCAAATTAGAATAGAAAGTAGATGCCAGATTATGTGGGGCTCTAAATGCCAGGTGAACAAGCACAGAATGTTATTGCTGAATATGGGGAATATTTAAGATTTTTGAAGTCTGTGATTCCCTTCTGGTCCCTACACTGGAAATGATGCCAGTATCATGAATGTGGATAGCATAGGTTAATAGCTGTTGCCTTAATTACATTGGAAGAACTGTTAGGATTACCTGGACTCTGCAGAAATATGTAGTTGCAGGAATAAGACCTTTGACTTCATAACTCAGACACGGTCCAGTGTAAATCAAGTGCATTGATTCTTCAATCTGTCCCCACTCTAGTCTGTAATCAGTGATTTCAGCACCATTACATACAGGGATCTGAAAGATGCAACAAATAGAAATTGAGTTCTTTCTATAAGTGTTCACTCTACTAGATACCATGGATAGTTACAACATGTTTCTTTCAATGTCATAGCTTATTAAGTGGTATGAGATTTAGACAAGTGTAGAAACAATTAAACTTAAGACAGAAAACTATAATTAACATTAAAAGGCTCAAATACAATTAAGAGAAAGATTGACTAATCCCACATTTTGATGAATTATTCTTTTTAATTTATTAAAATTAGTTTCAAATAGGTTACTTAAAAAAGAGCAAACTTAGATATATTAATGTTGCTTAATATTGCTATTGATAAATGGGATCAAACACAAACACCAGTACTCTCTGGTTTTTGTACAGAGCTGTAATCAGACCCGTCATTTATTATTATCAGATTAAAGCTTTGGTGTCAATGACAAAAACCCTTTGTTAGAGTCTGGGAAAAAAGGAAGAAAAATTCAGAGATACTTAGGTGGCTTAATAATTAGGCCAATTCTTATCTTTTGAGCTTGATTAGTTTGAATGGGAAGATATTCACATGGATGTAAAGTTGTGTTTTTTTTAAACTTCATTACCTCATAGTCACATTTCTTATGTGTCATAGTGTAGAGTTATATACAAACACTACCAGAAATTTCCCAATAAGTTTTTTAAAAAACACTAAGTTCTATAAATTGATTTATTTTGTTTTTATCTCTTGTTTTGGTTTTAAAACTTCAATTTGTGACCTATTGATTATCTTCTTGGTTTTCCAAGTTTATTATCCTCCATAAATATAGGGTCTAGAAAGCAGGATTACGAAAGTCTTACCCTTCCAAGCAGCACTAGTATCAGGTTTAGCACTAGTGTGACCTAGAACCATGGTCAAAATTTGTGGAACCCTAATCTAAACTCTGACTTCTTAGGGAGTTCTAGACTTTAAAAAAAACTTCTAAACCAATTATTATGCTTTTATATCACCAAAATTAATAAAAAATAAATTGATAACATACTTCCCAACTAACAATAACACAGGTTGAACCTTTGCAGGTAAGCACAGGTGTACCACATTTAGAAGGAGGTATTGGGCCTGGCACAGTTTCACAATTTGTTGAATGACATCCAAACTACAAATAAACACAAACAGACAAATAAGCAAACACACAAATTATTGTGTAGGCATGGTCACTCCCCACTATGATAGGAAGTAGAAGCATATATTCATCCAAAGTGAAATGAACTACAAATGGAACAACTGAACAATATAACAACCCCAGTCCTATTTACTCACTATGGATCTCACTTCAGAACCAGAGTTCCCTTCTGTGTCATCTTGGATCTCTTGTGCCTTTTGGACATTTGCAAGTACATCAGAGTTTCCATTAGGGAGCTTGTCTACAAAAATATACAAAATAAAACAATCCTTTTTTTCAAATAATATTACATTTTAAGGGTTTTTTTAAATAATATAAAATAATTTAAGAAGACTGTAAAAATAAGTAACACAAAATTCAAATGATATTAATTTTTTCCAATTCACTTTTTAATTTAATTTCCAGACATTAAAAAAAATTATAATTTTAATTACCAAGCAAGAAACAATTTTCTAAACATTATTTGATTTTGTAGTAAAAGAAAACCATTTGCTCTGCTTTAATAACATTTAATATATAAAAATCAAGAGGTTACAAAATAAGAAATTTAGGTACAGTCATTCAAATCACACAAGTAGCCTCACCACATTGAATGTTGGTTTCTTTGGACTTCGCTTTACCATTCAAAGGTGAAGGACAGCAAGATACAGGAGAAAGAGTGGGTGTTTGAATAGTCAATATATCTGAAGGCTAAGAAAAATACAAAATACCTTATGACTATAATGAATTCAAGTTCAGTTTTGTGAAATATTTAGTAATATGACACAGTTCATTTCAGTTCTCAATTTAACTCTTCCGTCTCTCTTTCCTTACCTGGCTTTGGCCTATAGGCGAAGTACAAAAGACTCTCAGTTTATATGTAGTACTAGGTTGCAGTTGATCATATAGAAATTCCCTTGTGGTTCCATTGTAGATTATGTTCCATGAATTTACTGAAGGGATAAAAGAAATTTTATCCAATTTATTTATAGGTAGCTTATAAATTTCATGAGTTCCCACTGTTATCTCATGTACATACTAAGAAATAACCATTTTGGAAATTAATGTGGTCCAATTACTTATTTACAATAATTAAATATTTATATTCCCTGTGGAATTAATCATAAAAGATCAGTAACTAAACACGATTTGTTACCAAAAACTGGAGAAATCCAGGTAAATTCTGGGCTTCAGTTAATAGTATTGTACCAATGCCAGTTTCCTGGTTTTGATAATTGTACTGGGGTTATATAAGATCTTAATATTAGGAGAAGCTGAGTGAAAATTATACACGAGAACTCTCCATACTATTTTTGCAACTTCTAGGAAAATCCAAAAGTACTTCAAAATGAAAACTTAACAAAAATCACAATGTCTTACCATCCAAATTTTCACTAACTTCTAAACTGTAACTTGAAATATATGTCCCACCATTATCATCGGGTGGTTCTGAAAAAAAGAAAATTATAATTATTCTTGAATAAACTTAGAAGTCTGTCACTGGAATGTTATCTCATAAATTAAAATTTTTTCAGAGAGGAAAAAATACAAACTTGAAACATAATAGGGACTATATCAAACTAAAAAGCTTCTGCACGGCAAAAGAAACCATCAACAAAACAAAGAGGCAACCAATCAAATGGTAGAAGATATTTGCAAACAATGCCTCCAACAAAGGGCTAATATCAAAATACATATAAGTAACTCATACAATTCAACAACAAAAAGACAGATTAAATGGGCAGAAGACATGTACAGAAACTTCTCCCAGTAAGACATACAAACGTCCAACAGATATATGAAAAAATCCTCAATTTCACTAGCTATTAGGGAAATGCAAATCAAAAAAACCACAATGAGATACCACCTCACACCTGTTAGAATGTCTATCATCAAGAAGACAAACACTAACAAGTGTTGGAGAGGCTGTGGAGAAAAAGGAACCCTCACACACTCTTGGTGGGAATGCAGATTGTTGCAGCCACTATGGAAGGCAGTGTGGAGGTTCCTCAAAAAATTAAGAATAGAATTACCATATGACCCAGCAATCTCTCTCTTGGGTATCTGCCAAAAAAATCTGAAAACATTTATCTGTAAAGATACATGTCCTCCGATGCTCAATGCAGCATTATTCCTGGTAGCCAAGATATGGAAACTACCAAAGTGTCCAGTAGATGATTGGATAAAGAAGATGTGGTATATATGCACAGTAGAATACTACTCTGCCATGAGAAAAGATGAAATACTGCCATTTACGACAACATGGATGATCTTGAGATTATTATGCTAAACAAAATAAGTCAGACATAAAAAGTTGAGAACCCCATATGACTTACTTCATTCATGTGTGGGACATAAAACTGAAAGCAACAAAGGAACAAGACAAACAAATAAAGAAATGAAAGCTCATAGACAGGCAACAGTTTTGTGGTTACCAGAGGATAAGGGGGTCAAAATACATGGAGAACTGACTCTGGGTGGGGAACAAATAATGCAACATATACATGATGTACAGTAGTATTGTACACTTGAAACCTATGTAATTTTATTAACCATTGTCACCCCAATAAGTTTTAATTAAAAAAAAAACATAATAGGATGTTAATATTCAGATATTAATAAAGATGATAAAAACATAATCCAAGTTACATGCTTGGAATATTGGACATGAAGCATTTCATTAATATTTTAAAGTTCTTTGGAAGAGACTGAAATGCTAAGTATATGTACCTTAGAGTTAAATTTGCCAGTTTAGAGGCAAACTAATTTTTATAAATATAATTTCTTGTTAAGTTGACATTTGTCATTGATGTGTTCTCCTAATTGTGGCTTCTGTATTAGATATAGTCTTACTTGGAATAACCATAATATTAAGGGCCCATATAAAGTTCAGTAATTTGTTCATGCATGACTTAATGTGATAGCAATGTAGAACTCAATAGAGAACTAGAAAAAACAATACAGTTTACAACTAAACTAATTTACATGGTGAAATATTTCATATACAAATGATTAAGAGAATATTTTATAAAGCTGAGGGCAATTGGATCAAGATTTCTTCTCAATAGTTAATATTAAGACAGGGTAAATTTTAAATACAAAAATATTACTTACCCCATCCAATTTTTACTCTGTGTGCACGGATCTTTCCCTTTGTGTATGGTGTTTTAGGGGACCCAGGCTTATCTGGACAGGTAGTATATTTTACTTCTCCACTGGGTTTACTCCTTCCCTCCATATTGTAGGCAAAGATCTGTTTGAGTAAAAGAGAATACCTTGGTTTACCATAAGTAATAAATGTCTGATTTGAAAATGTGCGTAAGTTGCAAATAATATTATAAAGCAAGTTATTTGACTAAAAATTTCTGAAAGCCAAATGCAAAATAAGGTTTAATTTCAACCAAAATAGACACTCATTTTTATCTCTAGCGAAGAGTATAATTTTATATTACAATATGATACAAATTTATAAATTATAGCCACGTACCCTGAACTTGTATGTAGTACTTCTCCGAAGATTTGTTATAGTGCACGAGAGGTCTTGTCCACTGTATTTAGGTTTAAAACCCAACCCCTGCAAGTGAAAGACAATGTACTTAGGAAACAGACAGGAGTGGGTTCAGGTTCCAAATTCAAATTACTTTCCATCTGGGTCGTTGCGAACAAGTCCCTTAATCTCTCTGAAACTCAGTTTCTCTATATAAAAAATGGATATAATTTTTACCTTAAAGGGCTTCTTTTTAAAGGATGTAATGAGATAATGTGCATGAAAGCACTTAGCATATTACTTACACAGAACAAATCTCTTAGTTGCTTAAAAAAATGTGGTAAAATATATACAACATAAAATTTATAGCTGCTTTTTAAGTTGACTAGGCTATTCAGTATAGACTTGAAAATTCAGAATGAAATGAAACAGTTTGTCCAACCACATCAGAAAATCAAGATGAGGAAAGGGCTTGCCCTGGTACAAGTATGCGAAGGATCTGTGTGACCACCCAGGGTCAGCTGGGATAGGCCCAATGTTGAAGAACTAACACACTTCTCTGAATCTCTTTATTCTGTTGCTATGGCTGCTGCTGCTTCTATAGCTAATTTTCAGGGACTTGGGTACCTTTAGATTTCCCTGTACAGGCCTGCCTAACCTTGACTCTACATTCGTCCCATCTAAAACACAGAAACTAAGGAATCATGCAGTTTGATTGAGTAGAAATGAAATTAATCAAATTTAAAATTTTCATTGTAAAATGCATATAAAATGTACCTGAGACTGAAGTTGAAGATTAAAGCATATGAAAAGAGAACTTACAGATCCTGCTTTCTCCATTTCTAGTACATAAGTAAGGCTGTCATTTAGGTTTGTGTTAGGTGGAGCACACCATTCTAGTGACAAATCACAGATTCCTGCTTCTTTTAGCTTTGGTGGTAAAGGTGTCAGAGGCATCGTTCCTGATGTACAGAAGACTACTATTTCACTGAAATCACTTAAAAATAAAGATGGAAAAATTAGTTTCAGTTTCCTTTTAAAGTTTTGACTTTTAAATATTGCAATAATTCAATGTACCTCAAGCCAAATTCATTTTTTGCAGCTAATCTGAATGAATATTTTGTAGAAGCATTCAGTTTGAAGACCTTATGCTGTTTCATGGTACCCACATAGCAACTTTTGAAGTCTTCACCTTTGCCCTTAATACACACAAAACGTTAGAATATTATAAAATTCTACCAATAGAAATTCATCATAATATTCACAATCATTTATAAACAAGTGCTTTTAAAAATAAAACTGCTTACCTCATCCCATTCCAAAAGGAAGCTGTTTATTTTGGAACCATTATCATTGGAACCCTAGAAATATCAGAAAGATAAGATTACGATGGGCTGTTTTTTCACAGTATATATAAGTATGTGTATATAAATAAAATGATAGAAATTACTGTAAAATTAATTTGCTTAAATTTTGTTTTTGAAGCAATCCAGATTTTAAAATTAAACTGCATTTTTTACAATCTATAAGACATGACCAATTCTGTTTTGTTGTCTTCCAAATTTTATGCAATGAAGAAAGTTAGTACTTAAATAAATTGAGAGGTAGACTTATTGGTAGCTACAATTATAAATAAATTTATGTTGTAGAAACTGACACTTCAACTTTTATTAATTATTGAAATTTTGGTTGACATTTCTCAATTTACTTGATGCTTGATACAGATAGAAAGAAAAGAAAGATGATTATGGGGAAGGAAAAGTGCTGGGGAAATAGGTCAGAAGAGGCATGCATAATTTCATGTTTAATATTCGAGGACAAAGTAGAAAGAATGTTTTTAAATTAAAATAAATGTTGAAAAGGTTTTGGTAGTAAAATCCTTACTTTCCAATGTAAATTCAGGCTGTTCTTGGATCGGTTAATCAGTTTGGGTGCAAGTGGAGGGTCTGGTTCACAGCCTGGAGTTGTGAAGCTAACCACTTCAGACACTGTTTTGTGTGCTGAGTCTCTTATGGTTGTAATTCTAAAAATGTAATGGCAATTGTTGTAAGTTTTCAAACATTTATCCTAACACAAGTATTTAATTGCAGACTTGAGTTTACAGATACATTTCCTAGGAGCTAGTTATATATATAAAAAATCTAATACCACAAAGCTGGATTGTTGCAGATAATGGCCCTCAAATCACCCTTTCACTTGTTCTAAATGAAAAAAAGTGAACTAATGCTGGATTTGGAGGGGGTTGCTTTGAAGTTTGAAGGAAAGGTCACTCTGCTAGCAAGTATAGCTAGGCTGGATGCAGGAATTATAAGTAGAGAACTAGTATAGACTGGGGAATCTGACTGGCTGTAGGGTAGGGCAAGGTTGCGTAGGATGGAGTTCTTACCTTACAAAATAGACCATGGATGGTTGTAGGTCAAGTAGAGTAAATGTAACTTCATCACCACTGTGAAGATAACCTTTGTTTATAACAGATCTTGTGCATATTTAAAAGCTAAGTAACATTGCTAATCTTATGTAGTCAACTAATAAAGAAGCACAATTCTCCTTTAAGTTTAGATAATTTTAAACCATTTTATATGAAAGCAAAAAAGTAATATTAACTCAAAATTCTTCATTTGTATGCCAAATTAATATAGCTTTAAGAAATGCAACTTTATCGTTTTATCACTGAAACTTCTTCACACTATAACAATACAGATTTGTCTTTAAATAGCATTGATATGAAAAGCCTCAAAGACACCATGCATCATGCAATTTATTCATTCAGTCACAGAGCAATCTGTCTGGAGTGAGCACCTATTTGCTACAGTGGATAGAAGCTGTGCTCCCAAACCTACATATTCCTGAACTAACAGTCATAAGTACCTAGTTGTACTCTACCACCTCAAGGACCTCCTTCAGGCTCTATACCCTGAAATAGCCTCCAAAAAGAGCTAAAAAATTGTTACTTCTTTCGCTTAGCATAATAATCTCAAGATCCATCCATGCCAAACAGAAAAAGTCGAGAATCATATGACTTCACTCATATGTGGGATATAAAACTGAAAGCAAAGGAACAAGACAAACAAATGAAACAAAAACTCAATCACACGGCGAACAGTTCCATGCTTACCAGAGGGTAAGGGGGGAGGGGGATGGTATTAGCGGGCAAAGGGGGTCAAATGTATGGTAATGGAAGGAGAACTGATTCTGGGTGGTGAGCACACAATGTGATATATAGATGATGTATCATAGAATAGTACACTTCAAACCTATGTAATTTTACTAACCATTGTCACCCCAATAGATTTAATTTAAAAAATAATAGAAAAAAGATTGTTACTTCTAAGCAAAGGCCACTGAAGGTTGTAGGGTGATCAGAGGTATAGGCCAGTATGTTTTTATAAAAAAACAATGACTTGTAAAATACATAACACCAGAAAAAGGCCACCCTATAAATTAAAGCGAAGCTTAATTTTATAAATGGTTTTTTATAATATTTTAAATTTTCCCAACTCTCTATCCAATATAAAAGATTGTATATTGTAATTTAAAAATTTTTCTAGCTGCTAATTATAAAAGAAGTAAAACTTTACATAATAACTAATTAGATTCAAATTTTCACTTTGAGTCTCTGAATATAGATGACAAATTATGGCAAATAAAGTTTAAAATGTTTTGTGATTTTAAAAGTGCTGTACAGACATATCCAGGTCTCTCTCTGCCTAGTTGTTTGATGAGCAAAGGAATTTCTCTTTCTTCCGCACTTGGAATTTCCTTTCTACTGTGTCTCCTCTCAGCTTGCTCTTTCAGATTGTATTTCCTTCTTCAGTTGAGAAGCTGTTGGAAGTGGTTGGGTATGCTCTTGCTGTGTCCTGCACTGTATCCTCCCTGGTTCTGGTTCTGTCTTCTGAGCACATTCCTAAGCTCATCCTGTTACTATCATAGCTCCACTTTATAACTAGGTCATATAATGAAATTCTCAGGAGATCCCAAATCTGAAATTTCTATTGCAATGTACATATCTTGCTTGTATACCTACCATTGTGTACCAAAGACCTACCATTGTTTGTGACACTTTCTGCTTCCCTAAAATGACCTAAGATCAAAAAAGATAAGGGAGAACTGGAGGTAAACTTTGCCTGAGTCTAAACTTGTCAAGTAGAAAAGCTGTAAACTAAGAGAATGAACTAGTTGATGTTTAAGGGCCCCCTCAGCTTTAATATATTTATGATTCAATGAATTTTGTGGACTGACCTGGCAACTTACCATCATTTATTTGTAAAACTATTTCTGTAGAAAATTGCATTTAAAGCTTGGTAAATATTGCACAAAAATCTTTCAGACTCAGCCTAGAGGTTTATATGTTTAGATAGCATATTTAAATTGAATAAGAAATAAGAGATGATTAAAGAGACTTACATGTACACATTTTTATATTTTCCATTTTTACCACTGTTAGATACTGCCAATTCAAATGTTACAGGAGATTTAGTATGATCACATTTCTCAAAAACATGTGGTTTCCATGAAACAACAGCAGATCTTGTTTGAATATCAGAAACCTAAAATAAATGACAAAAATTCAAGTAGAACTCTTAAATTTATAATCTTTAATTTATGATATAATCTTTCCCTAAGTCTCATTTGATGTTAAGTACCGGGGGTGCCAAAATATATATACAAGTTGACACTTCGGTCAATGTTGCTCAAGCAGTAGCTCGCAGTAATCAGTAGTGTCTGGACGATGATAGTAACCACTTTGAGCACCTTTCAAAATTGCAGAAGTCAAACGTGACTTGTATTCATCTTTTGCTATCAATAAATATTGAGTATTACAATTTTAATACAGTTTTTCTTTCTTAAAATGTATATACATTTTTTGGCACCCTCTGTATATCTTTTCCCTCATATTAGGTGATTAAATACTGTGATTAAACAATGAGCCATTAATACTATCTTTAGCAATGCCACATTGGATCTTTATATATTGAATGGCTAAAGGAGATTATTAAATTTTAACCAGGTAAAGGCTTCAAGTTATAACTGTGCTAGAGAAAAATATCAGTGAATTTGCATGTTTTAGAGTGACAAAGTAAATTAAAAGGAATACTTAAGTATTCACTTTACTTACTATAGGTTTCTCAATGCTGAAACAGCATGACTTTCCATGTTCTGCTCTGCATTCTATAAGTAAAAAAAAAGCACCCCAAACAAATCACATTGGCAAAAACAAGAGAAATAAGTTAGACGTCTATTAAACAATTACAAATACATCATCACCAAGAAATCTACTAAACACCTAGTAGCAATTTACATTAAAAGTTTTAAAAGAAGAGAGTGGTCTAATGTGTATACTATTAAACAAACTCAAACAAAAAAAATTAAAAAGTTCCCAATTTAAGTAAAATCATGAATGTGTTAGGACTGTAATTTCCAATGTTTCACTAACAGGCAACTAAAAAAAATTATGTGGTGTGCATATAAAATACTTGACACATTTTGAATGAAGATGGACATTTGTGCATGATTTAAAAAGGCTTCCTACTTGTGGTCTCATTAAGAATTTAGAGAGAGGGGTACAATGAAGATCAGGAAATGGAAGCAGAAAATGGCACCTAAATATTTTAAATACCCTGAGATTCCTAAACCTTAGGATGCTTATTCATTGGGAACAAAACCAAACTCTTGACCTTACCTTTTTCTGCTTCATTTGATGATGGGCTCTTGCGTCGTTTTCCACCTGGTTTCTGCTTAATATTTCTGTTTCCCATAGAACTCTGTTTCTTTCCATGACTAATATCAACATGAACGCTGGCAGTTTTAGAAGTGCTGGCAGCACTGGAAGTACTGAGAGCACCTTCAGTGGCAAAAGTGCAGGGAGCACTTTCAGAGATTGGAGTATTGGGAGCATTGTCAGCAATGGAAGACTTTGGAGTACTGTCAATAGGTGATGGTACAGGTGTACAGTCAGAGGTGGAAGTCTTGGGGGTATAATTCGTGCTGGAAGGGTTCAGGACACTATCAGTAGTGGAAGGGTGCAGAGCAGTGTCTGTGGTGGAAGCACTAGGAACATGGTCAGGGGAAATATTGCTGGGAGCATTATCAGCAATGCAAGTGTTTACAGGGTTGTCAACAGTGTAAATACTGGGAGTATTGTCAGCAGTGTAAATGTTCAGATCATTGTTCACAGCACAGGTCCTTGAAGTATTGTCAACAGTGTAGGTTTGCAGAGCATTGTCCACAGTGTGAGTACTTGAAGTACTGTCAACAGTATAGCTGCATGGAGCATTGTCCACAGTGTAAGTACTTGGAGCATCAGGAACACTGGAAATATCATTAGTTTTGTTCACCAGCAAAGAGGTGTGATTAAACATATAGTTATTCCTATGTCTACCAACTCGGAGTTCTCTCTTTTTTTTCTTCATATGTTCTTTCATTTTAGCAGCCCTTTCATCAGGTTGGTTGTAATTTGTTCTTCCACGGGAATAGGTTTCTAAAAGAGACAATGGAATACTGTTTAATAATTATAATAATTACATCTCAAGGTTTTTTAAATCTTTTTTCAAACCAACAAAAAGTACTGAAAAGCCATCTTTTATTTTTAAAATTCCCACTTTGTTTTAATACAGATATTAAATATGTGTATTTTTATAATGTATTGATATGTACAGAAAGAAAAACATGAGCAAATACAGATAGTGTTTTCCTAAAGAGTATCTATCTATACTTCGAAATTTTAAGGTCCTAAGATGATTGCAATGTTGGTCCTTCAATTGTCTTTTATATTCCCACTGTTTGGCATTAACAATCAAAACATTCTTTTATTATTTTACAGACCCAGTCAGTAAAAATAAACAGCATAATCACATACTATACCAAAGTACAAAAAAAATTTCTAAAAATTCTGCTTATGAGCATTTTGCTTAAGACACAAATAGTACTTATTGTCATCAATTCTAATATACATGCATGAAATGCAATCATTCATGGAAAATTTACAATCTTTTACTTTTTTAATTATAATAACTGCCCAAAATGTTAATTTTAATAAATCAAAAATATTTCCTGTTTAAGAAAATTATATACTACCATGCTGCTCGGGGTATATAAATGTTGCTGGTGGTGGTGGTGGCGGCAGCGGTGGTGGTGGTGGTGGTGGCGGCAGCGGTGGTGGTGGCGGCAGCAGTAGTGGGGGTGGTGGCAACAGCTGCTCTGGCACAGGCTCTTGGATGTAAGGTGGTGGAAAGTCCCCTTGAGCTGTGGGATAGATCAGTTGAGCCGCTGGTGGATACAGAGGAGAGGCTGGTGTGATGAAGTGTGATATTTGTGGTACAGGAGCAGGCACGATCATCTGACAGTCAACTGTCTGAGGCACAATAATGATTTTGCGAATCCCATTTTCTTCCACTACCTAAAATGGAAGACAGACTCATATAAACATATTAGAATCTGTAAAACCAGTATTTTTCCTACCAAGTTTTACATTTACATCCTGTGCTCTTAATTTAAACACCCAAATGGATGAAAAATCAATAAAGTGAAACTACGTCAAGCAGGAGGCAAGATAAGTCTTCCTTTTCCTCACAAGTATAGCTTTTAAAAAGGTACTTTTTGACCATATACAATATATTAACATGGTTCAAAACCATAAAGTATAGAAAAGTGTACATGAAAAATTTCCCTACCAACCCTTATCTGCTCAATGCCCCCAAGTAGACTATTGTTCTTATTTTCTTATGAATGTTCCAGAATTTCTTTATGCCTATAAAAGCAAATAGTAATAAAATTCTTATTTTTCCTTCTTTTTATTACATAAAGCTAGCATTACTTATACTGTTCTGTACCTTGCTTTTCACACTTAGTAATATATCTTGACGCTCTTTCTACATCAGTACATAGGGCCTCCCCATTTGTTTTGCACAGCTACATAGTGCTTTATTATATGGATTTACTACAGTCGCCCACTGACAAGCATGTAGATTGTTTCCAGCCTTTTGTGGTTACAAACAATATTGTAATGAATAATCTTGTGCATTTATTATTCCAGATTTGTGAAAATACATCTTTAGGATAAATTTCTCCATGTAGAAAAGCTGGGTGAAAGGGTATATGTATATGTGTTTTTGTTAGATTTCTGAAAACAGATAATTCCGTTTAGAATGAAACCATATTATGTTGACCTATTTACTATGTTCTTCATCTTCACAGCTGTGAAATAGAAAAAAAAAACGTATCTCAAACGTCTAAGTATTACCTTGTCTTGTACACCTGAAACTAATAAAAAAACAAACAAACAAACAAAAAAAAAAAGATGCCTTTAGTAATTTCCTTAAAATAAATAAATAAATAAATAAATACGCCTTAAAAAAAACTTCTGAAGTCATGGAATATCTTATTAATGCTTTTAGGAGTCATACCTCACTGTCCATTTTAGGTGTTTGATAAATATTTGAGGAGTTTTTAAAAAGTGCCATTTGCAGTCTTACAACTCATTGCAACATTATTCATGGTGTTCAAGACATGGAAACAAGCAAAGTGTCCTTCGATAGATGATTGGAAAAGTTGTGGATAAAGAAGATGTGGTGTATGCAATGGATTTTTACTCGGCCATAGGAAAAGATGAAATATTGCCATTTGCTTGATATATTCCCATAGTCCCAATACATCATCTATATATCACATTGTGTGTTCACCACCTAGTCAGTTCTTCCATCACCATATGTTTGACCATGTTTAGCCTCTTATACCATCCCCCTCACTCCTTACCTTGTGATAACCACTAAACTATTGTCTGTATCTATCAGTTTTTCTTTCTTTGTTTGCTCATCTTGTTTCTTTGTTGCTTTCAGTTTTATATCTCACATATCACTAAAATCATATGGTTCTTGACTTTTTCTGTCTGACTTATTTTGCTTAGTATAATAATCTCAAAATCCATTCATGTTGCCCCAAATGGCACTATTTCATCTTTTCTTATGCCAGAATAGTATGCCATTGTGTGTGTATGTGTGTATATACATATATGTATATATATGTATATATATATATATATGTATACACATATAGACATTAATAAGATATTCCATGGCTTCAGAAGTTTTTATACTTGAGATACGTTTTTTTTCTATTGCACAGCTGTGAAGATGAAGAACATAGTAAATAGGTCAACATAATATGGTTTCATTCTAAATGGAATTATCTGTTTTCACAATATCTAACAAAAACACATGTACATATACCCTTTCACCCAGCATTTCTACATGGAGGAATTTATCCTAAAGATGCATTTTCACAAATCTGTAATAATAAATATACAAGATTACTCATTACAATATTGTTTATAACCACAAAAGGCTGGAAACAATCTACACGCTTGTCAATGGGGGACTGTAGAAAATCCATATAATCCATGTATATATATACATACACAAATCCATATAATCCATATATATGTACCACATCTTCTTTATACAATCATCTATCGAAGGACACTTTGGTTGTTTCCATGTCTTGGCCACCATAAATAAAGCTGCAATGAACATCAGAGCACATATATCTGTACTGGTAAATGTATTCCATTTGCTGAGTATATACCCAGGAGAGGGGATTGCTGGGTCACATGGTTATTCTATTCTTAATTTTTTGAGGAACCTCCACACTGCCTTCCATAGCGGCTGCACCAGTCTACATTCTCACCAACAATGTAGGAGAGTTCCTTTTTCTCCACTGCTTCTCCAACACTTGTTATTATTTGCCTTGTTGATGATAGCCATTCAAACAGGTGTGAGGTGATATCTCATTGTGGTTTTTATTTGCGTTTTTCTGATGATTAGTGATGTTGAGCCTGTTTTCATATGTCTATTGGCCATCTGTATGTTCTCTTTGGAGAAATGTCTATTCAAATCCTCTGTCCATTTTTTACTTGGATTGTTTGTTTTTTTGTTGTTGAATTGTGAGTTCCTTATATATTTTGGATATTAGCCCTGTATCAGAGGCATTGTTTGCAAATATTTGCTCCCATTTGGTTGGATGACTCTTTGTTTTGTTGATGGTTTCTTTTGCTGTGCAGAAACTTTTTAGTTTGATATAGTCTCATTCATTTATTTGAGCTTTTTCTTCCCTTGCCTTTGAGGTCAAATTCATATAATCCTCTTTGAACCCAAGGTCCGTAAGTCTAGTACCTATGCTTTCTTCTATGCAGTTTATTGTTTCAGGTCTTATGGTAAGGTCTTTGCTCCATTTTGAGTTAATTTTGGTATATGGTGACAGATAGCAGTCTAGTTTCATTCTTTTACACATGGCTTCCAGTTCACCCAGCACCATTTATTGAAGAGGCTTTCTTTTCTCCATGTATGTTTTTGGCGCCATTGTCAAAAATTGTTCATATTTATGTGGGCTTATATCTGGGTTTAAATTCTATTCCATTGGTCTGTGTGTCTGTTTTTCTGCCAATGCTGTTTTGTTGCTTGTAATATAAACTGAAGTCAGGGAGTGGGATACCTGTAGCATTATTCTTTTTTCTTAGGATTGCCTTGGCTATTCGGGGTCTTTTGCAATTCCATACAAATCTGATGATTTTTTGTTCTCTTTCTTTAAAAAAAATGCTATTGGGATTTTGATGGGGATTGCGGCTGCACAGCAAAATAAACCATCAACAAAACAAAGAGGCTACCAACCAAGTGGGAGAAGATATTTGCAAACAATGCTTCCAACAAAGGGCTAATATCCAAAATATGTAAGTGACTCATACAACTCAACAACAAAAAGACAATCCAATTAAATGGGCAGAAGACATGAACAGAACTTCTCCCAACAAGACATACAAACGACCAACAGATATATGAAAAAATCCTCAATTTTGCTAGCTATCAGGGTAATGCAAATCAAAACCACAATGAGATATCACCTCACACCTGTTAGAATGGCTGTCATCAACAAGACAAATAACAAGTGTTGGAGAGGCTGGGGAGAAAAAGGAACCCTCATACAATGCTGGTTATAATGTAAATTGGTACAGCCACTATGGAAAATAGCACAGAGGTTCCTCAAAAAATTAAGAATAGAATTATCATATGACCCAGCAATCCCTGTCCTGAGTATCTACTTCCATAATCTGAAAGCATTTATCTGTAAAGATATATGTGCTCTACAGCATTATTCATAGTGGCCAAGACATGGAAACAATCAGTGTCCTTTGATAGATGACTGGATAAAGAAGATGTGGTATATATGCACAATGGAAGACTACTCTGTCTTAAGATTAAATAGTATCATTTGCAACAACATGGATATATCTTGAGATTATTATGCCATGTGAAATGAGTTAGAGAAAGTTGAGAACCATGACTTCACTCATATGTGTGATATAAAACTGAAAGCAACAAAGGAACAAAACAAACGAATAAAGAAACAAAAACTCATAGACACAGACAACAGTTTAGTGGTTACCAGAGGTAAGGGGGGAAGGAGGATGATAGAAGAGGGTAAAGAGGGTCAAATATATGGTGATGAAAGGAGAACTGACTCTGGGTGGTAAACACACAATGCAATATGCCAATGATGTGTCATAGAATTGTACATTTGAAACCTATGTAATTTTACTAACCATTGTCACCCCAATAAATTTTAATTGAAAAAAAAAGAAATATTGCTATTTGTGACAACATGGATAGACCTTGAGAGTATCATGCTAAGCAAAATAAGTCAGACAGAAAAAGTCAAGTACCCTATGATTTCACTCATATGTGGGATATAAAACTGAAAGCAGCAAAGGAACAAGGCAAACAAGGAAATAAAAACTCATAGACACAGACAACAGTTTCATAGTTACCAGAGGGTAAGGGGAGGAGGAGGTGGTAGAAGATGGAAATGGAGTCAAATATATCGTGATGTAAGAACTGATTCTGGGTTGTGAACATACAGTGCAATATATAGATGATGCATTATAGAATTATACACTTGAAACCTATATAGTTTTATGAGGTTGATGCAAAAGTCATTGTAGTTTTTGCAATTATTTTTTACCTTTTAAACCGCAATTACTTTTGCACCAACCTAATACTAACCAATGTCATCTCAGTAAATTTAAATTAAAAAAAAAAAAAGAAATACTGTTGAACTGAAGATACTAAGTAGTTTTAGGGACTAAATCCCACACACTATCAGAAGCCATTACTGTAGCAATTGTAATAGATGCATAAGATTGGTTAAAGTACTCAGAAACAAAAACAATGGAGGATTAATTAATATGGCAAGATACAAATTCATAAGATGAATAAGGCAACACAAGCGAGGTTTGGTTAACCATCACTGAAATTGCTTTTTAGCAATGATGATAACAATAAAGTAAATAAATAAATAGTATTCTGGAAGTTCTTTATCATATAGTGACATGATAAAAATTAACTGATAACGTAGTGCTAAACACTAAATAAAACCACAGTAGTATACCTGAGACGTGTAACCAGGAGGAAGATATATTAGTGGCAAAGTACCACTTGGTGACATCAAAGGTACATCTGCGGGTCCTAAAAGAGAATTATTAATAAATTCTTTATTAACTTTAAACAGTCCATTTAACTTTGCACAGTGAAAACCAGCTCCAAGCTGTAACAATAACCAGCCATTTTGAAAGTGTATGTTGTTTACTTGCAAAGGAGACTAGGTAAGAATGTAGATGAATCAGTACAAATTCATCATATCTGATGAAAAATAACCAACACACATAATGAGGATTGGGTAAAATTTATATTATAAAAATGTTAGCAAATTTTACTGCTAATAAAAATTAACTATCAACTTTCCACTTTACTGCTAATAAAAATTAACTATCAACTTTCCACTATAATTGTACTGTACTTACCCATTCTTTCCCACCTAAAATGGTTACAAATTAAGTAATAGAAGTTTTACGCTGTACTGTAAAACATATTTCTTAATAAAACTTAAATCAATTTTTGTTTTAAGGCTTTTCACCAACAACACATAGTAAAGTGAAATAATTTTAAAAAAACAGCATTTTATAGAGAGGGACCTAATGTTATTCATGTGATATCCTACTTTTGTAGTGGGCATTCTTACACCTTAAACATACAATTGCATAGAAACTAAAAATACAACACAGAATGGATACTTGTATATGTCATCATTCTTTTGCTTACCTGAAAATTATTATAATTACTTTTTAGTTTTAAAAATATATGTGGCTTTCACATCTTACAATGGTAATTTACTTTTAATAATGGGGGAAAATAAATATAAGTTCATGACAAACTTTGTATAGCAGCCACATGGAATCCATTGCTAAATGATAATGTTTTAAGAAATTTTGAGATATAGCTCAAAATCATTTTAGGATACAAAATAATTGGCATAAAAACAGAAACAATCAAATCACTTTGAAATAATTATTAATAAATCTTATATGAAGTACTTATTAATTTCATATTACTTACTGAAGCAATTCTATATGCTACACATTTACTATATATGTATATGTACATATATAGAGAAAATTATTTATATATAATTTCCCCCGTTCCCGTATATTGTTGTATTTTAAATGTCTAGTATAATGCTGGAACTAAGAAATACTTGTTGAATATATGAATGGATATAAAGAAGCCACACCAAGACTGGTAGGAGGGGCAGAAATGTGGAATGGGCTGGTCCCACACCGACTCGTGGTAGTTAAAAATCAGGAAGGGTATCTTGACTGTGGAGGTCCCCTCTCAGGACCACAGGGTCCCAGCCCCACCCTGGGTTCCCCAGCCCAGAATATCAGTGCCAGGAAGAGGAAGCCCCACAGCATCTGACTATGAAAATCAGCAGGAATTCTGTCCAGGTGAGACAGAAGGCTGCTGGAGACCCAGGCATTACTCTTAAAGGGCCTATGCACAGACGTACTTGCTGATGGACTCCCTTGCTCTGACCTCCAGCACTGAGGCAGCACCTCATAAAGCCTCAGGAATAATATGGGGAGGAACTGAATTATCTGGTTTCAGGGCAAGGGTTGCAGGGACAGCTCTGGCTGGGATATTAAGTGCTGGCAGGGCTTTCCTGAGCCCTGATTCCATTCATCATATTGGCTAACACCACTCACTCCACCCTAGTGATTCCCTGAGAACCACACTACCCAACTCATGCAAAGGCCTGAACCTCTTTCAGCAGCTGTTCCTCACAAGCATCCATCCTTGGCCTGAGGCAGACTTCCCTAAAATCTCTGAATGGTCCACAAACCCCAAACAAGCAGCACCTGGCCTTGGTGTACCTGGTACCTCTTGCTTAAGTGGCCTCCATCTTGGTACGAGTGGCAACCAGCCTTGGCTCACAGCATAGACTCTCACAGGTTCCTTCAAGTCTAGCACAGGCAACTACCAACTACAGATCACTTTGTAGCTCCTACCAAGTGACTCCAGGCTGGAAACAGACAACTTGGGCCTGCACTGGAGCCCCTCCCAAGAGGCCTCAGAAAGAATTCACCTGGTAGCCATATCAGAGCACCATCCAATTAGTTCCACAAACAACACACCCAAAGGGTGTACTCACGAAGCATCAGAGCCCCCTTTATAATGAATCTCACACTGTGGAGTCAGCTGCCACATAACAGTTCATCCACTGTAGTCATGGCCAATCCTCAGTCAGTCAGCTGCAGGGTTAATACCACCCACTGACATGCCAACAGCAATGAAGGTTCAACTACAACAGGAGGGCACTCACACATCCCACACAAGGGACCCTCTTGGAGCACCCATCTTAGGTGACCAGGAAGATTGCACCACTGGGCCTCACAGGACACTGATTACATAAGGCCACCCTGCCAAGACTGGGAGATGTAGCCGATCTACTTATCAAACACAAGAAGGCAGTCAAAATGAGGAGAAAAAGAAATGTCCCAAATGAAAGAACAGGAGAAAACTCCAGAAAATGAACTAAACAAAATGGAGACAAGCAATCTACCAGACACAGAGTTCAAAACACTGGTTATAAAGATACTCAATGATCTCTGGGAGAACTACAACAAAGAGATAGGAAACATAAAAATGGAGATTAAAAAAACATAAAAAAGAACCAGTCAGAAATAAAGAATATAATAACTGAAATGAAAAACACATCCTAGGGAATCAACAGTAGATTAGACAAAGCAAAGGATCGAATCAGTGATTTAGAAGACAAGGTAGAAGAAAACACCCAAAGAGAACGTAAAAAAGAAAAAGAATCCAAAAAAAAATGGATAGTTTAAGGGGTCTCTGGGACAACATCAAGTGTACCAACAGTCACATCATAGGGTACCAGAAAGAAAAGAGAGACAGTAAGAAATTGAAAACCTATTTGAACCAATAATTATGGAAAACTTCCCTAACTTGGCAAAGGAAAAAGACATACAAGCCCAGGAAGTACAGAGTCCAAAACAAGATGAAACCAAACAGGCCCACACTAAGACATATCATAATTAAAATACCAAATGTTAAAGACAAAGAGAGAATCTTAAAAGCAGCAAAAGAAAAGCAGTTAGTTACCTATAAGAGAACTCTCATAAGACTGTCAGCTGATTTCTCAACAGGAACTTTGCAGGCCAAAAGGGATTGGCATGAAATATTCAAAATGATGAAAAGTAAGGACCTTGAAACAAGCTACTCTACCCAGCAAAGCTATCATTTAGAATTGAAGGACAGATAAAGAGATTTTCAGACAAGAAAAAGCTAAAGGAGTCATCACCACCAAACCAGTATTATAAGAAATGTTAAAGTAACTCTTTAAGAAGAAGAAAAAAAAGAAAAAATATGAACAATAAAATGGCAATAACACAGGTATTAACAATTAGTTTAAATGTAAATGGATTAAATGCCCTAATCAAAAGACCAGGGTGGCTAAATGGATAAAAAAAAAAAAAAAAAAAAAAAAAACAAGACTCATACTTATGCTGCCTACAAGAGACCCACTTCAGATCTAAAGACACAGATGGACTGAAAGTGAAAGGATGGAAAAAAATATTTCATGAAAATTGAAACAAACAACAAAAAGCTCTGGTAGTAATACTTAAACCAGGTAAAATAGACTTTAAAACACAGGCTATAATAAGAGATAAAGAAGGACCCAATAATTTCACTTTGGTATTTATCCAGAGTAACCCAAAACACTAATTTGAAGACACATGGGTCTATACGTTGACTACAGCATCACTTACAATAGCCAAGATATGGAAGCAGCCTAACTGTCCATCAATAGATGAACAGATAAAGAATAAGACGTACATATATACAATGGAATATTACTCAGGCATCAAAAAGAATGAAATCTTGTCATCTGCAACAACATGGATGGACCTAGAGGGTATTATGCTAAGTGAAATAAGTCAGATAAAGACAAATACCATATGATTTCACTTATATGTGGAATTAAAAAAGAAAACAAAATAAATGAACAAGCAAAATAGAAACAAACTCATAGATACAGAGAACATTTTGATGGTTGCCAGATGAGAGGGGTTTTGGAAAGTTGGGTAAAAAGGGTGAAGGGATTAAGAAGTACAAATTGGCAGTTATAAAAAGTCATGGGGATGTAAAGTACAGTATAAGTCAATAATATTGTAATAACTAAGTATGGTGTCAGATGAGTATTAGATGTATTGGGGTGATCACTTTGTAAGTTATATAAATGTTTAGCCACTTTGCTGTACACCTGAAACTAATATAATATTTAATGTCAATTGTAATGGACAGATACATATACAAAATAATTTTTTTAAAAAGGAAAAAGAATGTATGAATGAATTAACTGTCTGAAGTCCTCAGCAGTCGCCTCCTATAGGAGAATAGTCTAAAACTATCAGGGCTGTCAATATCTCCAAAATCTGGACTTTTTGAAATGCAATTCTTCAATTAATTTTCAATTTTTAAAAGTACCTTACATGAAATTCTTTAGCGAGACTAGCAAGATGATTCCTGGTTGTTCTACTGATACTATGCTCTGTGAGGAATGTATGAATTTAAAAGCATTTAATCTGGCTCAAACAGGAAAGGATATTAGTGGAATAGATTGCTAATTAAGTCATTTCATACTATAATAATATTTAAATTCACTCTATTTGGTATCAAACAACACATATTTACTTATACTTTTACTGACCTTGAATATTCTGAATGTTCCCATCATGAGACTTGATGGTGAGTGTTTCTCCCGGGTTAACCTGTACCAATATAATCTAGAAATAAACCATTCTTTGATGACATACTTTTCTGTTAATTAACCTGTGAAAAATCATTATTGTCCTTTTGAAAAACATCAGACTAGTTATTGAGGACTTGTGATGCTCAAAGACAAAAGTACAATTGGGTTCATTGTCACTTAAGACAAATTCAATACCCATAAATAAGACCAAGTCCTCTCCCACCCACATATATAGTAAGGTCATAGAAAATAGGTATATTGATGTGGAAAGACCAACTCCTCCCATAAAAAAGAAACCATGCAAAAAAAGGAAAAAAAAGAAAATGAAACTTATCTGAATGTAAAATTCATACATACTTGTTGTATCCAGTATTGAGGACAAGAATTCCACCCGGTATATCTCTTGGGATGAGCCATCACTTGAGAAAAATTAGTGGTATACTGTGTTCCATCAGTGGTGTTCAGATGAAACCTCTCCATCTAATAAAAAATAGTAATTTAAATTTCAATGAAGTCATTATAATCTCAGTTCCTTGACATGATATCAAACAAAATTATAAGCTAGAAGTACAATATTTGCCCATTTTTAAACTCCAAAGAAAAGTTAGGTGATCTTTTCACATTATGTATGTAGATAAAACTTTTCCTTGAATAGCCTATTTTAAATGAGTAAATGCTAAATCTAAACTACACCATCTCTTTGTTTCTTGAGACCAATCCTATATGTAGAGGTCACTGCTAATCAAAATGATACTATTAAATATTAGAAAATTGAACTCACATCTATGAATAAATATGAAGAAACCTTAGTATGCATTAGAGTCATATTTTTAAACCATTCATCAAAATAAACTCTGGGTAGTATAAATTTTAAGACAGAATACCAGGACTTTGAGCTAATCAAAAGAGGCTGAAAAGGAAACTAAATCAACACAAAAGGAGGTTCTATGTGGCCTAAGATAGTGTTAAATGTCTCTCAAGCAAGTTTAAAAAGTCTACAAGGAAGATAAACTGATGTTGGTGAAAAGACTAAAAACATCTAAACTAAGTGACCAATCATAAAAAGTGACACACTCTTTATACATAAAAGCTAATACTTAATTTAAGAAAATTTTGACCAGTTATGATAAAAAAAAAGCAAAACTACCCTTACCTGATACATGGAATTCCTATTGATAATTGGAGCTATAGGAGGTATTTCAGTAAGAGTAAGTGCAAACCCATGGTCAGTCATGTCTGAAAAGATTGGCTTTCACGGTAAATGGTTTCTAAGAAAGTGAAATCTTAGATTAATCAAACGAAGTCAAAGTAATGATTTTAAACGACAAAACCTGATGTAATACTTCTGATAAAAAAGCTACCTTAAATAGTTTTTCTCTCTAGAAATGATTACTTACCTGAAATTGTTTTATGGCAACATTTCAAAATAATTATTGGTTTTCATAATGAAAGACTATAAAATTTGGAGTCAAGACTTTTGACCTATTCACTCCTTACTCATGAAGACAAAGATAGCTTCATTTCACAGTGTGAAGAATGGTTTAATTAAACAAGTCACTGGTCATTTGATCCACTCAGATAAAGTTCAGTTAATTTCCAATTTATGATGTTAATCTGCCAAATAAGACTACGTATTGCTTAGAAGGCTGTAAGAATTAACTAGATCCCTTAAAAATGATAGGCACATATTTACCTTAACTCTTTCAAATACTAAAACCAAATATCTTAAACATAAGCCAAAGATTCAAAGCTTCAAGCCCAAACCCTTAAATTTAAAATACTTTCCAATTTCAAATACTTCATGTGAAGATGGCACCAAAGGACAAAATATAGTCTAATAGTCCAGATCCTTGATTCCATAATTACTTGGAGAAAAATTAGAAAATATGATTTTTTGAACATGGAGAAGGGGATACTCAAGAGGAAACCTCTTGGAATTAGGCAAGCACTCCAAATGAAATTTCCTATTGTGGTTCTACATCGCTGTGGTAACACAGATGCAAAGGAATGTTCACTATGTCATAATTCTAGTCACCAAATTGGATGTAGTCTGAAGAGGCATTTTTACTTGTGAATACAGTTTTTCATAAGTGAAAGACAATTTTTAAATAATTGTTTTATTTTTCAATTACAGTTGATATACATTATATTAGTTCTAACTGTACAACACTGATTAGACATTTATATAAATTATGAAGTGATCACCCCAATAAATCTAGTACCCATCTGAAAGACATTTTTAAAAAAAAACTGTTCGGAGTCATAAAAAAATATGGAGTACATCTAGCAGGAAAATGCATGTGTTCTGTTAAGTTAGGAATATAGAAAGTAGTTGAAAATTTAATTTTTTTTTTACTATTTACTCAACAGTGAAAAAGTCTTTATGCTAATTTAAATGTCTTCTATCTCTACAAAATTTGGTTCATTCATGGCAAAAGTCATTGCTGTCTAGCTCATTCTAATGACTGGATTGATCAAGATTTATTTATTTTTATTTTTTTTAGATTTCTTAATTATTTAATTTAATTTACTGGATTTGATAGAATTTTAAAGTAAAAAGAAAACAGGGCAGATGTGTGGCTCAAATGGTTAGAGCGTGAGCTCTGGGCAATGGGGCTGCCAGTTCAATTCCCACATGGGCCAGTGAGCTGTGCCCTCTGCAAATAGAATGAAGTCAATGAGCTACTGCTCAGCTCACGGGTAGCTAGTGGCCAGATAGTTCAGTCGGTTGGAGCGCGGGGTCTCAACCACAAAGTTGGTGGTTCAACTCCTCGACTCCCACAAGGGATGGTGGGCTCCGTCCTCTGCAACTAAGATTGAACACGGCACCTAGAACTGAGCTGTCGCTGAGCTCCCAGATAGCTCAATTTGTTGGAGCACGTCCTCTCAATCACAAAGTTGTGGGTTTGACTCCCACAAGGGACGGTGGGCTGTGCCCCCCTGCAACTAACAATGGCAACTAGACCTGTAGCTGAGCTGCACTCTCCACTACTAAGATTGAGAGAACAACAATTTGACTTGGAAAAGTCTTGGAAGTACACACTGTTCCCCGATAAAGTCCTGTTCCCCTTCCCCAATAAAATCTTTTTTTTTTTTTAAAAGAAAACATTTTAAAACTGAAGCTTATTCAAGCATGCACTGAGAGGTTATTTATGTGTTTTTTTAAGCAGTAAAATATTTTAAATTTATTAATAACCCTTGAGTATATGTATTTTCCCTTTTATGAATAAACTTTATCATTTAGAATAGTGTCACATTTACAGAAAATTTTCAGAGGTATTGCAGGGAGTTCTCATATACGAGATGTGAACAAACCATACAGTGAATGTTTAAATAAAAAAAATATTACAGTAAAGAACACATTGCCATTAATCCACCTCAAAGTATTTCTCCTCGTTTCAAACACACTTATCCCATCATTCTTGACACTTTCTGAAGCAGTTCTGGAAGTCTTCTTTTGCGAGTGTCTTTAGTTGCGCTGTCCTGGCTGCCTCCATACCCTGAATCAATTCAAAACGTTTTCCTCTCATGGTCATTTTGACATTGGGTAAGAGCAGAAGTCACACATTAACAGATCCAGTGAATAAAGTGGATGAGGACACACCGTAATGTTTTTACTTGACAGAAGTTGCCATATCAGAAGCAATGTGTCACTTGGAGCATTTCCGTTGTGATAAAAAAAATATGGTGAATTCTGCTGCCCATGCCATTCAACGGAAAGGCAGGGATCTTCAATACAGGAAGTGGCACGTTGAACCTTAGTAACAGTGTGTGACAAGTTTCAACTTGTTCGGTGCAGTCAGTTGGGTGTGAGCTACAGTTGAGACAAGATGTGTTTTTAAGTGTGCCATAAATCATCCTCCATCTTGACAATGCTCTGTATCACACATTATTTCTGGTATATAGCAATTTCTGTCAAATGAAAACATTATGGTGTGTCCTCATCCACCTTATTCACTGGATCTGGTATCATGAGACGTCTGGCTCTTCCCCAAAGTCACAATGATTCAGGACACGGAGGCAGCCATGACAGTTCAACTAAAGACACTCACGAAAGAGGACTTCCAGAACTGCTTCAGAACGTGGCAAGAATGATGGGATAGGTTTGTTCAATGTGTGGGGGGGTATTTTGAGGGGGATTAATGGCAATGAGTTTACTGTAATAATTTTTTTTCACTTAAACATTCACCATATAGTTTGATCACACGTCATATATCATACAAAATTTCCCCATTATAAACATCTTACATTAGTATGATATTTGCTATAATGATACAATATTGATTCATTATAACATGTTAACTAAAGTCCACACTGCATTTATTTCTTTAGAGCTTGCCTAATGTCATTTTTATTTTATCCTTTACTACATTATTGGCTATATTCCCTATGCTGTACATTATATCCGCATCGTTTATTTATTTTACACCTGAAAATTTGAAACTCTTATTCCCCTTCACCATTTTCTCCTCTCTTTTAAATTTTTCAACTATAGTTGACATTCAATATTATTTTATATTAGTTTCAGGTGTACAGCATAGTGGTTAGACATTTATCTAGTTTACGAAGTGATCCCTCTAATTAGTCTAGTACCCACCTGGGAATTGACAGTAGATTAGATGAAGCAGAGTATCGAATCAGCAATTTAGAAGTTAAGGTAGCATAAGACACCCAACCAGAACAGCAAAAAGAAAAAAGAATCCAAAAAAATAAGGATATTTTAAGGGATCTCTGGGACAACATCAAGTGTACCTCCATTCCCATTATAGGGGTACCAGAAGGAAGACAGAAAGCAAAGTATTGAAAACCTATTTGAAGAAATAATGAAAACTTCCCTAACCTGGAAAAGGAAATGGACATACAAGCCCAGAAAACACAGAGTCCAAAACAAAATGAACCCAAACAGGCCCACACCAAGACACATCATAATTAAAGTACCAAATGTTAAAGACAAAGAGAGAATCTTAAAAGCAGCAAGAGAAAAGCAGTTAGTAACTTACAAGGGAGCCCCCATAAAACTATCAGCTGGTTTTTCAACAGAAATTTTGCAGGCCAGAAGGGACTGGCACAAAATATTCAAAGTGATTAAAAGTAAGGACCTACAACCAAGATTACTCTATCCAGCAAAGATATCACTTAGAATTAAGAACAGATAAAGAGCTTCCCAGAAAGAAAAAAGCTAAAGGAGTTGATCATCACCAAACCCATATTACAAGGAACCTTAGAAGGACTTCATTAAGACAAAATAAATAAATAAATAATGAAATGGCAATCACTACATATTTATGAACAATTAGTTTAAATGTAAATGGATTAAATGCTACAATCAAAGATAGGGTGGTTGAATGGATAAGAAAACAAGACCCTTACACATGCTATGTACAAGAGACAAAACCAAACCAAACCTGGGACAGCAAAACTTATACCAAACAAAACAGACTTTAAAACAAAGGATATAACAAGAGCAAAAGAAGGACTCAGTAATCCCACTTCTGGGTATTTATCCAAAGAAACCCCAAACTCTACTACGAGGGGCCATGTGCATCCATTTATTCATTTCAGCATTGTTTACAATGACCAGATGTGGAGGTAGCCTGGGTGTCTGTTGATGGAAGAATGGACAAAGAATAGGTGGTACATATATACAGTGGAATATTGCTCGGCCAGGGAAGGGAATGGGTTCTTGCAATCTGCAGCAGCCTGGATGGACCTGGAGCATGTTGTGCTCAGTGGTGTATGTCAGTAAAAGACAGACACAATATGATTTCACTTATATGTGGAACCTAAAGAACAAAATAAACAAACAAAGCAGAAACAAACTCATAAATACAGAGAACATTTTGATGGCTGCCAGATGGGAATGGGGTTGAGGGGATAAGTGAAAAAAGGGAAGGGATTAAGAAGTACAAAGTAGTCATGGGGATTTAGGGTATAGCATAAGGAAAATAGTCAATAATATTGTAATAGCTATATATGGTGTCACATAGGTACTAGATCTATCAGGGTGATAGATGGGAAGGGGAAAAGGGTCAGATTGAAAAGGTGAATGAATTAAGAAGTACAAATTGGTAGTTACAATATAGTCCTGGGAATGTAAAATAAAGCATAGAGAAATAGTCAATAATATGGTAATAACTATGCATAGTGCAAGGTGGGTTCTAGACTAGAAGGCGATCACTTTATAAAATATAAATGTCTAACCACTATGCTGTACACCTGAAATTAATATAAAATAATATTGAATGTCAACTGTAATTGAAAAATTTAAAAAGGGGGTAAAAGGTAAAGGGGAATAAGAGGTCCAAATTTTCAGGTATAAAACAAATAAGTCATAGGGATGTAATGTACAACATAGGGAATATAGTCAATAATATTGTGATAGCGTGGTACAGTGTCAGATGGTTGCTGGACTTACAGGGATCACTCCTTTAGGTATATAGATGTTGAATAACTATGGAGTACACCTGAAACTAATATAATATTGTATGTTAGCTATGCTGTAATAAACATTTTTAAAAATATTTTAAATATTCAGGTTGTTACATGCAATTATAAAGAATGGATTTTTTGAAACTTGAGGACATTGTGCTAAGTGAGATATGTCAGACATAAGTCACAGATAAGAAAAACAAGTAGTGTACTGTATCACTTACATGTGGAACATAAAAAAGCCAAACTCATAAAAACAGAGGGTTTACCAGGGAATGGGGGTGGGAAGATAGGACAGATGTTGTTAAGGGGTACAAGCTTGCAATGAGTAGTAAGTCCTCGAGAACTATAGTATAGAGAATGTACACAATAATATTGTATAATAATCATCAAAGTTGCTAAGAGACTAGAACTTAATTATTCCAACCACTAAAAAGAAATAATAATTATGTAACATATTAAAGATGCTCATAATCACTACAATGGCAATCATATTACAATATATAAATGTATCAAATTAACATGCTTTACAATTTAAATTTATATAGTGTTATATGTAAAATACAGTGGTACCTCGATTTTCAAACGTCTCCATTGATGAACATTTCAGTTAACGAACACCGTAAATTTTATGATATCATTAAATAGTAAAATTCTTGCTAAATTTGCAGTTTTAGGGGTTGATTTTAAAGGTCTGGAATGGATTAATCCAATTTGCATTACTTTCTATGGGGAAACCATGCCTCAGTTTTTGAACCTCTCAGAACTCGAACAGTCTTCCAGAACGGATTATGTTAGACAACCGAGGTACCACTGATATATTTCAATAAAAATAAAAAGTAAATGTAAAGACTGTATTTTTTTAAAGCCAGAGATTTAATATGCTACTATTACTTTAGATGAATTAAAACATAATTTTAAAGTAAAAAATTTTATAGGGATTCTAGTTACCAATTTCTGCATAGTCCATTTTGTAAAATATTGAGTACAATTTTTAAAAAACGCTATATAGAATTTAAATGTTTGGAGGACTTCCAGAAATCAGGCAATGTTAAACCAAGAGACGCACAAATAACTCTTGAGCATACAATATTGCACATGAAATGTACAGAGAAATAACATATTTGAGATACAAGAATTATACACTTAATAAATTCTGAAGTCATGGGAAAGCACACAAGACACACTGTTGGATAAATTTGACAATATGAAATATTATATAGCATGCAACCAACTATGATTAATATGTTTACAGACATACTGGAGGTGCCAAAAAATGTTTACACATGAGTTATATTCATCTTTTGTTATCAGGATATACCGTATTTCCCCCAAAATAAGACCTATCTGGACAATCAGCTCTAATGCATCTTTTGGAGCAAAAATTAGTATAAAACCTGGTCTTATTTTACTATAAGACCGGGTCTTACATTAATTTTTGCTCCAAATGACACATTAGAGCTGATTGTCTGGCTAGGTCTTATTTTTTGGGGGGAAATGATATTGAGTATTACAATTTTAATACAGTGTTTTTCTTTCTTAAAATAGGTATACAGGGGCGGTTGGATGGCTCAGTTGGTTAGAGCACCAGCTCTTAACAACAAGGTTGCCGCTTCAATTCCAACATAGGATGGTGGGCTGCGCCCCCTGCAACTAAGACTGAAAACGGCGACTGGACTTGGAGCTGAGCTGTGCCCTCCACAACTAGATTGGAAAAACAATTTGGAGCTGATGGGCCCTGAAGAAACACACTGTTCCCCAATATTTCCCCCGCAAAAAAAGGTATACATTTTTTGTCACCCTCTATATGTACATATATGCATAGAGAATAGATTGGATGGAAATATACTAGGATTTTACCACTGGCTATCTCTGATTGGGATTATAAGTGACTTATATTTTTAAAAATGAGTTTTATCTGTTTTTCAAATTTTCTAAAATTACTCTATTTCACTCTTAAAATTAAAACACAAGTTATTTCATTAAAATGGGAAATGACAGGGTAAACCTAGGACAAATTTGCATCTGTACAACAAATACTGGAACATCATAATCAAGATCCTCCTCTAAGATCCTCCTCTCCCCCACTTGAAGGATGAAGTAGTTTTAAAGATGAATAAAAAGAAGAATTACAAGGGTACATTATCCAAATAGGACTTTCTATCATTCTGTAGAATTTGTAATAGAAAATATGTATATATAGTATATGAATAGATTTGAGAAGGGACTAGACAAAATTTCAAGATCGTGAATCAATATTGGATTATTAGTGAAAACTGAGGATGTATGAGATGCATATCCATTCTTCTGAGGCTGATGTTATAGAAGGTAGTTATGTTCTTCATGAAGTATCTTTTGGTGTCACCTTACATCATTGATTACAGAAATGGATGGTCACTGGCTGATCTAGTATAGCATTTCTAACCTCAAAGCTGCTCCATAAAATAATACTTAAGTCAACAAGTATTCTTCTTTTTCAAACTAAGGCCCCCAAGAAAATCCAGAACTACAAACATCAGTCATAATTTAAAATTATGTTTAGTTCTGGTGAAGGCTCATGGCATCATATGTTGCATGTGTTATTATTCCTAGAAAGACCCTTGAGTTTCTGTTTGAATGTTGTGGTTCTTTACCCTTTGATGAAATCAATGATACTTTCTGGTTAAATTGTTCTAATGAATGAAATTGTTACAAATTATTATATCAGATTAATATTCTATAAATACATTCCTTATACTGGTATCATATAACCCTGACTGTTTAAAATTATTTTAATCTCAAAAAAAATAATTTTCTGCATTGAATAGAATAACATTTCTGTAATAAAGGAATAAGATGTTATCATTACAAAAGTTTATTTTAAATGTCATTTAGTCTTTAATTTTAGAAAGGCTACTAACTTTATATTCTCAAATTATCATTACAAATCAATTTATGCTGAACATTAAAAGGTGTGGCAGAAATAGATTATCTTAAGTAAGAAATTTTAGATTGCAGTCATTTCAAAAATTTAAATTTTAGCCCGAGTGAATTATTTTACTTGTTGAAAGATGTAAGTAGAAAGAGCGTGCTTACTTTTAGAAAAAGTAAGTCAACAAATAAAAACCAAGTGAGTATATTTGATAAGTATAAAACTTACCATATTTTTCCCATTTAGAGACAGTATTTAATTCACTAAGTAGTGTAATTAAAACAGAATGAGAGTTTGTGAAAAACGTTATTTTCCTTTAGAGATGAAAATATTGGTGATAGCTCCAAACTCTAAATCATAGCATAACAAACAAAACCCAACACACACACAGTGTGTTAAGATTTTAGAGACCTTGAAAGCTAGCAAGTTTAAGTGGCAATTATAAATTTACTTCTCAAATATTTCCAGAATAAGTTGCATTATGAATTGCAGTTTCAATTTACAGCACAGTTGAAATATGGTAGAAGGAGGCTGAGATTCAAATTTGTCAATTTAAATTCTACTGTAATAAAACACAAGGAATTTTCCCTAGAGCTTAAAACTGGATTTGGGGACCTAGGATGCCAGGTTTATGCTGATGAGCTGAGCAATTTAAATTTGGAGCTGGAAGTGATTTTTCAATAAGTGCTTTAAGGGTTTAATAAAAGAAGTCAGCGCTGCAAAAGGTACTTACTCTTATGCTAAAATCTGGCGCTCAGCAGGGATGAGCTGCATGGAACCACCTCGATCTGGGAAGATTTCAGGACAGACTTGCTCTGAGATAGACGACACACAAACAGGTTGAAAAATTTACCAAAAGAAAAAAAAGCCATGCTTTGCTAATTCTGCCATCCAGGTTTCCATTTAGCATTGAATGAAAAATTCAATTTTTCTAATAAGTTATTTATTTTTGAGCTTGAAAAGCAGTATGAAATAGAACTTAAATTCTGTTAAGTGAGAGTTATTTAAAAGTATTCTCAGGATACAAACTAGCTGTATTTGCCTCCCTTGCTGAAAATTTTATTCCTTTTTCCTTGATTAAAAACAATTTATATTATCACTTGCAGAGAAAAATATAAACAAGTTTCCAAGAATTAGAGTTAATTTCCATTCTTTGCAAAAAAAAAATTAAGTAACACTTTTAAAAATTGTTGTGGTAAGTTACAAAAATAAACCATGAAAGCTCCTTGGTATTTCTCTCACCCACTCTTTATGACACAGATATTGCTTTACGAATTATGTTTCACTTATATTCATTATTCTTTCAATCTTCTAAGAGAGAGTGAGTGGCATAGCCAAAGAGGGGGGCAGCATGCGCAAGAATGGGACAGGGGATAGGGCAGTATGGAGACTGGAGGGAGGAAAGGGTTGATTTCTCTCTGTAAGGTGTTGTAAGTTATGAATTAACGCTTTTGGTCCTTGATTCCTTTGAATATTTGTGAAGATACTGATAAATAATCACTTTCTTCAATGAATTCGGCATCAGTCAAAATCCTTGAAAATAATTTGTCCAATTATCAACAGATTGCTTATATACGGACAAATTTGGGAAAGAAAACAACTTTCAAGTATACCACTGAGAGAGACACAGACAACTTGACTCAAAGGATTTCACATGGCGCCCATTCAAGTAAGTCTTAAGTAATAATAATAATAATAATAATAATAATAATAATAATAATAATAAATTACAGGTAGAAAAAGCAAGGGCATTACCAATTAGTTTTCTTTTTAGCTTTAGAAAAGTAAATGATTCATAGAAATGATAACGGGTATCCTCAACGTGCGATGCAAAGATACAGAAAAATCCCAATGATTTCCTAACAAATCAACCTCTCCACCCTACGCCACAAATAGTGATCCCTTAGGTGGTTATAAAAAAAGATTTAAAAATAATAAATAAACAAACAAATAAATAAATAAATAAATAAATAAAAACAGCGCTGGGCAAAGTTCTTGTGTACATTCCGCAAGGAATTTACATTTCTCTGTTCAGTAAAATAAGCACCTAACCGTCATTTACCAGTCTAATGTCTACGGAAAAGGAATAAAATGTAACATTAAAATCAACACTGGGCATAAATAGACGATACTTTCCTGAAAACCGTCCTCCGACCCTAGGAACTCCAGATTCTATAACTGGCGCAGAAAACTAAAGTTACTGTAAAGTCTAGGAACATACAAAGTAGAAAAAAGGATGACTGTCCTAAAGCAAGTCACTCTCCAGGTATTTTCTAGTCGGGACAGTGTGTTCCGAATAGGAAAAGAGACCGAGCTACAGTGACCCGTTCGAGATTAATAAAGATAAAAGACCGGGCTGGAAAAGCAGTCACCAAACACAAAGACAAGCGGGGAAGTGAAGCTAAGCAAAGAAAGAGAAGGCGGGACCTACTTGGCCCCAGCGGCGGACGCTAGGCGTTGAGGGCGGTGGAATGAAGGTCCTTCCACGCGGCACTCAATGGCTGGCGAGGGAATGCGCCTTTTATACGGTCCCAATCTAATGAGGCTCCAGATGTAAAAAGAGCCCTTGGAGTCCTCTCGCCCTGCCCCCCAACTCGGAAACTCTTCTCCACACCTACTTGAGCCGCCCCCAGTAGCTGTGTAACTCTATCCATCAGCATCCCAGCAACAGGCGAATTCATCTCCAGGCCTGGCGGCCCCGCCCCGTGCTACTCTGTGCGTTCCATCCGCATCTTCGGTGTCCTCTCCCAGAGCACAAGTCCCCACGCAGAAGTCCTCTTGGAGGCTGTTCCTGTCCCCTTGGCATCTCTGAGCACGCCAACAGCCATTGGGGACAGAAGAAAGACACAAAGTTAGGAGCTACAGCAGCAGCAGCAGCAGCTGTTTCTAGCCCAGGAACTGGGAGGGGAGGGGCAAGAAAGAAAAGGTGAGAGGAAAAGAAAAAGAAGAGTGGTCGCAGTGGCCTCAGCGGGGTCACATGGTGGCTAACACTGATAGGTCACCAGGTCAGGGGAAGGTAGTGGCAGTGACTTCTAGGCTGCCTCCCCTCCCTGGCTGTTGAATGAGACCTATTCCCTATCTTCTCTGTCTCTGCGCTTTAAGCAATTAAGTGTCCTCTGGATGCCATCATCACCTTTATGATGGGCATGCAAGAAGTTACCTCGAAAATAACTGAGGTGGCGGACAGAGCCGCTTCCAGACCTCAACGTCTGGGGTCAGCAATGGGCAGGGGACGACTGTACGCCTCAGCAGGGAAGGAAAAGTGAGCTGGATGATAGGGGCTCCTTGAAAAGCATTGCCCGCCAGGGAAGGTTATATAAAGGACGGAACTTTTTCTGCAGGCCCTCTAGCTCTTTTCCTTTTTTTTCTCTAGTCCTTTTAGCCAAGAAATTAGGAGTGACCGTGGAGCGGCCTCCTTTCTTCTGGCTAAGAGTTTCTAGCTTACAGGTCCTCCCAAGTCCTTCCCAGATATGTCCAGCACAATTGCCAGTCGCTGCAGCCTCGCCCTTTGAAAGAGAGACATCAAAGGACTCAGTGTGTGCCTGCCCAGGCCCGGGAGTAGAGAGCCACTGCTCCGGAGTTCTTTGACAGGAGGGCCGTTACCTCATTGTATACCAGGCTATTCATTGATTTGCGCAATCGTGGGACCCGCCAACCTTTTCTTCCGTTCTCTTGAGATTAGCGCTCCCAATTTGCAAACCTATCTCCTTGGCCGTTTCATTGTGTGAATTCTGTTTCTTAAGGGTCTGCAGCAGCTGCGGCCCCGAATGAAAGAGGAAATTGCTGAATCATAGGATTGAACACAAGTGTTAGCTAACAAAAGGATTTGTGAGGGGAAAGGGCAGGGGCACTTAAAAATACTATAACTCACAATGAACGGTGTAGCTAGGCTCCCTCTTCCCCGCCCATCCCCCATGCTCTCCAATAAGTTGATGTGAGAGTCTCTCCAGCCTGGCTAAGGCAAGAGTAAACAAACTGTTATTTAAGAGTTATAGAGATGCTAATGTTTGACGGGAGACAAATGCCAGGACCTGAGTTTGGGGGATGGTGATCCTCAGATAGGAGTTCAGTCAATTCAATTAAATCTACAGCCTTTATGAAGAGTTTACTGCTGTTGGCATCAGAGAAGGGCGGGGGAGAAAGAGAGAGACAGAGAGACAGAGAGAGTTCTAGGAGAGGTGAGATCCGTTCCCAATTGCCTAAACTGAAGCAACCTGATGAAAAAGTTTGGAAGGTTTGAGAGTAGCTATGGAGGTGTTACCATGCAAAACGTCTGGCTGTTTGCTGCAGGAAAGCCAAAACTCCGGAGGCAAGGTTGGTGGAAAGAAAAGCAGTTTTATTCCAAAATGCCAGCATTAAGGGAAGAGAATGGACCCCCGTCACAAAGACTGCCTTCCTCTCTCAATATTGCTAAAAGTTTTATAGACATGCAAGGATGAGCAGAACAAAGAAAAGGAAAAGTTGGACAGGCAATACCAGGAGAAAAAAGCTTCCCAGAGGCTGGTCTGCCCCAGGGACAGGAGTGGTCCCATACAGATGCAAAAATTTCCCTCAAGTCATGGGGCCAGGCATGCACTAGGTCTGAAGTAAACAGAACCATTGAAACTGGTATGCATAGCAAATGAATAGTAAACAGAGTCATTAAGAATGGTGGGAGGTGAGGGAAGCAAAGAATGAAAAAAAAATCTTTCAAAAAGTCACAAGCCAAACCACGGTCAAATAGAATTACACCAGAGATTTAAATTTAAAAAATAGAAGATATTGGGTTACTATTACAGAGGCAGCAATTTCTGAAGACATCAGGCAAGCAGGAGCAGCTCTGCGGAATGGAGGTGGGTACTGCCAGTATACCAAATAGACCAATAGAGACTGCAGGCAGAGCCAAAGACAAAGTGAGTTCACAAATAAAGCACGCGGCTGGAACTGTGGAATTGGGAATAAAAAGCTAACAGGAAAGTCAAGGAAACCCCAGATTTAGACTGCTAATGGAGCTAACTGGAGGAGAAACAAGGAGGGTCTGAAAGAGACTGGAACAGGAGAACAAGTGAAAATTAAATAAAGAATACTGACAGATGTACTTGTAACTTACTTATGGAATCAAATGTAGGAAACTTTGAACCATGGGGCTGCCCAAACATCTCATTTAAGGGTGAAAGTGGAATTCAGTGAGGTAACTGAACTTGCTGTTTAGTGGCAAGACTACTCTCCTGACTCGCACTCAACTCTGTGCTCTCCACCACCTACACCCTCAAAGTTTAGATGAAGGAGGCCTGCACTTCACTTTGCAGCACTGCAGTTTGCCTAGTTTAAGAGAAGTTCTAGACTCAAGGAGAGCTGCCACAGCTGAAAGAAGGAAAGGCTGTTGGTTTCTCCAAAGGCAGCAACCATGTCTTACATTTTTTACCCCTTTCACAGGATTCTTCATTGTAGCCTCCAAATGTTCAAACTGGAGAGTGCTTTGGGGATCTTTGTAAGCTGTTTTTGTTATATTTGACCTTAGACAAGATTTCTTTGTGGAGACATTTGAAAGTGCACACAGATAACTTATTTGCCAGGCAAACGACAAACAGCTCATAGGGATTTACCAGTAAAAGAATTTAGTTTAGCTCTGAGCACCGTGAAAACTGAGAATTTGGAAAAGTGAAATGTGGAGATGGTATACTGAAAACACCATCAGCGAAGTGTCCAAAAAAAAAAAAAAAAAAAGGAACACGGTGACAGACAGCAGTCTAGTTTCATTCTTTTGCATGTGGCTTTCCAATTCTCCCAGCACCATGTATTGAAGATACTGTCTTCTCCATTGTATATTTTTGGCTCCTTTGAAAATTATCTGTCCATATTTATGTGGGTTTATTTCTGGGTTCTCAATTCTATTCCATTGATCTGTGTGTCTGTTGTTCTGCCAATTCCATACTGTTTTAATTATCGTTGCCCTGTAGTACAAGCTAAAGTCAGGGAGTCTGATATTGGATCAAAGACCTAAACATAAGACCTGAAACAATAAACTGCATAGAACAAAACTTATGGACCTTGGGTTCAAAGAAGATTTTATGAATTTGACTTTGCTAAGTGAAATAAGTCAGACAGAAAAAGTAGAGAACCATATGATTTCACTGTATGTGGTATGTAAACCAAAAACAACAAAAGAACAAGACAAGCAAATGAGAAACAAAAACTCATAGACACAGACAATAGTTTAGTGGTTACCAGAGGGTAAAGGAGGAAGGGGGTGGTAGATGAGGGTAAAGGGGATCAAATATATGGTGATGGAAGGAGAATTGACTCTGGGTGGTGAACACACAATGGGATTTATAGATGATGTAATACAGAATTGTGTACCTGTAATTTATGTAACTTTATTAACAATTGTCACCCCAATGAACTGTAACTAAAATAAAGAATTTGACTTCAAAGGAAAGGGAAATAAAAGCTAAAATAAACGACGGGGACTATATTAAACTTAAAAACTTCTGCACAACAAAAGAAACCATTGACAAGATAAAGAGGCAACCAACTGAATGGGAGAAGATTTTTGCAAACAACACCTCCGATAAGGGGCTAATATCCAAAATATATAAGAAACTCATACAACTCAACAACAAAACAACAAACAATCCAATTAAAAATGGGCAGGGATGATATACAGATGGCCAATAGACATATGAAAAATGGTCAACATCACTAATCATCAGAAAAATGCAAACCACAATGAGATATTACCTCACCCCAGTTAGAATGGCTATCATCAACAAGACAAATAGTAACAGGTGTTGGAGAGGCTGTGGAGAAAAAGGAAACTTATACACTGTTGGTGGGAATGCAGATTGGTGCAGCCGCTATGGAAGGCAGTGTGGAGGTTCCTCAAAAAATTAAGAATTACCATATGACCCAGCAATCCCTTTCCTGGGTATCTACCCAAAAAATCTGAAAACATTTATCTGTAAAGATATATGTGCTCCAGTGTTCATTGCAGCTTTATTTACGGTGACCAAGACATGGAAACAACCAAAATGTCTCCTTCGATAGATGATTGGATAAAGAAGATATGATACATATATACACAATGGAGTACTATTCTGCCGTATGAAAAGGTGAAATAGTGCCATTTGCGACAACATGCATGAATCTTGAGATTGTTATGCCAAGCAAAATAAGTCAGACAGAAAAAGTAGAGAACCATATGATTTCAGTGATATGTGGTATATAAAACTGAAAACAACAAAGGAACAAGACAAACAAATGAAAAAACAAAATGTCATAGACACAGACAATGGTTTAGTGGTTACCAGAGGGTAAAGGGGGACAGGGGTGGTAGATGAGGGTAAAAGGGATCAAATATATGGTGATAGAAGGAAAACTGACTGGGTGGTGAACACACAATGTGATGTATAGATGATGTATCACAGAATTGTACACCTGAAACCTATGTAACTTTACTAAAAATTGTCATTCCAATAAACTTTAGCTAAAAAAAAGAATGGAGCCACTTAATTTTTTTATTATTTTAATTTTATTTTGTATTAAATTTATTGGGGTGACATTGGTTAGGAAAATTATATAGATTTCAATTGTACAATTCTATAAAACATCTCTATATGTTGCATTGTGTGTTCACCATCCAAAGTCAGTTCACCTTCCATTACCATATGTTTTGACCTCTTTTACCCTCTTTTACCACTCCCCACCATCTTACCCTCTGGTAACCACTAAACTGCTCTCTGTGTCTATAAGTTTTTGTTTGCTTGTCTTTTGATTTCAGTTTTATATCCCACATATGAGTGAAATCATGGTACTCGACTTTTTCTGTCTGACTTATTTCGCTTAGCATGATAATCTCAAGATCCATCCATGTTGTCACAAAAAAAGATGTGGTACATATATACAATGAAATATTACTCAGCCATAAAAAAAGATGAAATGATGGAGACACATTAAAACGGAGCTGAAACTGCCATGCCAGAGGAGCTGCCTTGCACGCCTTATACCTCAAACCTTCAGAATGTTAAAACAGGGAAAAATTACCTTTGGACTCGGCCTAAAGCAACATTATGCCCGAAAAACTGTTTGCAAAGTTAACAAGAAAACAATTACTGTGAGTACCGGATTGATGACTACTAGACTGAAAATTAAAAACATGGTTTAGAATTAACATCACTATGTTATGTTATCTGCACCAATAGAAATGTGTTGGTTCTATTGAGGTAATAGTTCCCCTTCCCTTTCTCATAGATACCTATTGCTGTTATCTCCAAATCAGAACACTATTTGGGTTTCTGCCTGAATCAGTGAGTTGAATAGCTATTGTTATTGATCTCAAACACTTGTTGCCTTTCACTTTGAAAGGCTTTTTTATTTTTAGCTTAACATATCTGGTGTAGTCAAACAAAATCTAAAGTTGTCTCACATTCATGGTCCAGCATCCCTTCGAACTGGGTATGGTACCTACAGAGGCTCTTTTGAGCTCACTACTTCCATGAATGGCTGTCTCCTTGACTGTGAAAGCCCCTTAGGTTCATGGACCTCCCTCCTTGTTTAGTAGGGATCAAATATCTTTATCTGAGATCAGGAGGGGTTTTTTCCCTCAAGGGAGTGATTTTTCCCTTAAGGGGTTCAATTGCCCCAGGAACCGTCATGTGCCTGGATGCCCCAGGAATGACAGAATGCCATTTCCCAATTGGTAAGCACTTGTTGAATTGCACTTCTTTGTCTCCTATTCTTGTGTCTATATGTTATGTTGCTCATTGTGAGAAAAAAATTTTCATAAGGAAATGAATCCAAACCTCTCAATGACAATAAAATGCATTATTTAATTGACAAGCAGAAGTTTCCAAAAGACAAAATAACTTGTTTATTTTATTTATTTAATTTTTTTCACTTTATTTACTTTGACATTCAATATTATTTTACATTAATTTCAGGTGTACAGCATAGTGGTTAGATATGTATACAATTTGTTGTTTTGTTTTGTTTGTTTTTATTAGTTTCAGGTGTACAAAACAATGTAATAGACATTTACACCCCTCACAAAGTGATAATCTCCCTCTCCCAATCTATAATAGTACCCCTTTGACATCGTATATAGCTGTTACAATTCCACTGACTCTATTCCCCTACACATTAACTCTTCCACGTAGTCAAGGCCAGTCTTCACAACAAATGAGCCAAAGGGTCAGTCACTCACATTGATGTACAATTATCAACTAAGGCTCAACTACAAGAGGAAGGCACACACAACACACACAAAGGACACACCTGGAGCGTGTGGCTCAGGTGACCAGAAAGACTCCACCACTGAACCCCACAGCACACTTACTACATAAGGCCACTCTACTAAGACCAGAAGACATAACAGCCCTACCTAATACATAGAGACAAACACAGGGAGGCAGATAAAATGGGAAGACAAAAAAACATGTAACAAATGAAAGAACAGAACAGAGATCCAGAAAAAGAACTAAGTGAAACAGAGATAAGCAATCTATCAGACACAGAGTTCTAAACACCAGTATAAGAATGCTCAATGATCTCATAAAAATGGAGATGGAAACCATAAAAAAGAACCAGTCAGAAATAAGGGATATAATAATGGAAATGAAGAATGTATTAAAAGTAATCGACAGTAGATTAGATGAAGCGAGGACCCAACAGAAGATGAGGTAGCAGAAAACACCCAACCAGAACAGGAAAAAAAAAAAAGAAAAAAAAATTGAGGAGAGTTTAAGGGGCCTCCAGGACAATATCAAGCATATCAACTTTTGCATTATAGGGGTACCAGAAGGAGAAGAGAGAGGGGAAGGAATTGAAAACATATTTGAAGAATTAATGACAGAAAACTTCCCTAACCTAGTGAAAGAAAAGGATATACAAGTCCAGGAAGGACAGAGAGTCCCAAACAAGCTAAACCCAAAGAGGCCAACACCAAGATACACCATAATTAAAATGCCAAAGGTTGAATACAAAGAGAGAATCTTAAAAGCAGCAAGAGAAAAGCAGTTAGTTACCTACAAGGAAACCCCCATAAGACTGTCAGCTGATTTCTCAACAGAAACTTTGGAGGCAAGGAGGGAGTGGCAGGAAATGTTCCAAGTGATGAAAAGCAACAACATACAACCAAGATCGCTCTACCCAGCAAGGCTGTCATTTAGAACTGAAGGACAGATAAGGATCTTCCCAGACAAGAAAAAGCTGAAGGAGTTAATCACCTAACCAATATTACAAGGACTCTTTGAGGAACTTCTATAAGATGGGATGGGGGTTAAGGGCGGGTGAAAGGGGAAGGGATTAAGAAGAACAAATTGGTTGTTATACAGTAGTCATGGGGATGTAGGTTATAGCAAAAGGAATATAGTCAACAATATTATAATAACTAGGTATGGTGCCAGATAGGTACTAGATCTATCAGGGTGATAGATAGGAATGGGGTTGGGGTCAGGGTGAAAGAGCTGAAGGCCTTAAGAAATATAAATTGATTGTTAATACCGTATGGGGAATATAATCAACAATGCTGTAAAGATCATGTAAGGTGCCAGATGGGCACTGGACTTATCAGGGGGAATCACGTCATAGACTGTGTAGATGCCTGACCAATGTGCTATACTACTGAAGAGCTGAAGTAGTGTCACATTGAATGTCAACTATAACTAAATATATAGGTATATATAGTCACCGGATATGGAGTACAACATAGGGAAGATAGTTGACGGCATTGTAATAGCTATTCAAGATGTCAGAGGGGTGGCAGCTTTGGGGGGGGGTGTTATCACTACATGAGGGTTTTAAATGTCTAAGTTTCATGTTGCTTTATACACCTGAAACTAATGAAACAAAAGAGGGACTGCAGCTGCCCGCCAGCTCACTCAGCCACAATCTCTGTAGGTTTCCCAGCCAGAAGTTATGGGGACTTCTCTCTCCAGCACTGGAACCCAGGGCTGAAGATCCTGGTGTGGGGTTGGGACCCTTTGCTTCTCTGAGGGGGAGCACTTCCACAGCCTAGAAATTTCTCCTGATTTGTAATGATCATATTCAGGTGTGGGACCAGCCTACTCCCTACACTGCCCCTTTCATCATTTTAGAGGTGGCTTCTTCTGTATGTCTTTGATTGTAGGGCTTCAGTTCAGCTAGATTTCAGGCAATTCTCAATGATGGTTATTCTGTAGTTTAGTTGGAATTGATGTGGTCCTCAGAGGAAGTGAGCACATTGTTTACCTATTCTGCCAACTTGACTGGCAAATCTCACAAAATAACTCCTAAATGAATCTTAAAAGAAACGCTGACTCTTCCAAAAATTTGAAGAAGAGACAGTACTCCCTAACTCATTTTATGAGGCTAACATTACCCTGATACCAAAACCTGGCAAGGATAACATAAAAAAGAAAACTACAGACCAATATCTCTGATGAATACAGATGCAAAAATCCTAAACAAAATTCTAGCAAATCTAATACAGCAATACATTAAAAATATTATTCATCACGACCAAGTGGGGTTCATCCCAGGGGCACAAGGATGGTTCAACATAAGGAAATCGATCAATGTGATACATCCAATAAACAAAATAGAGGACAAAAATCATATGATTATATCAACTGATGCAGAAAAAGCATTTGACAAGATACAATATCCATTTATGATAAAAACATTTAATAAAATAGGTATAGAAGGAAAATATCTTAACATAATAAAGGCCATACATGACAAACCCTCAGCTAATCTCATAATTAATGGTGAAAAACTGAAGCCCTTAGCTCTACATTCAGGAACATGACAGGGCTGTCCCCTGTCACCTGTGCTTTTCAAAATAGTGTTGGAAGTGCTAGCCAGAGCAATCAAGCAAGAGAAAGACATAAAAGGCATCCAAATTGGGAATGAAGAAGTTAAATTGTCACTCTTTGCAGAGGACATGATGTTCTTTATAGAAAACCCTAAAGACTCCACCAAAAAGCTATTAGAAGTGATCAACAAGTACAGTAGAGTTGCTGGCTACAAAATCAATGTACAAAAATCCATTGCATTCCTATATACTAACAATGGAATCTCAGAAAAAGAAATACAAAAAAACAATTCCTTTTGCAATTACAGCAAAAAGAATAAAATACATAGGAATAAACTTAACCAAGAATGTGAAAGACCTATATGCTGAAAACTATAAGACATTTCTAAAATAAATTGAAGAAGACACAAAGAAATGGAAAAACATTCCATGCTCATGGATAGGAAGAATCAACATAGTTAAAATGGCCATATTACCCAAAGCAATATACAGATTTAATACGATCCCCATCAAAATACCAATGGAATTTTTTTAAAGAAATAGAACAAAAAATCATCCGAATTGTTTGGAACCAAAAAAGACCCCAAATAGCCAAAGCAATCTTGAGAAAAAAGAAAAATGCTGGAGGTACCATACTCCCTGACTTTAGCTTCTACTACAGGGCAACAATAATCAAAACAGCATGGTATTGGTGGAACAACATAGACACATAGACCAATGGAATACAATTGAGAACCCAGAAATAAAACCACATAAATATGGACGGATATTTTTTTTTACAAAGATTTTATTGGGGAAGGGGAACAGGGCTTTATTGGGGAACAGTGTGTACTTCCAGGGCTTTCTCCCAAGTCAAGTAGTCCTTTCAATCTTAGTTGTGGAGGGTGCCGTTCAGCTTCAAATTGTCTTTTCAGTCTTAGTTGTGGAGGGCACAGCTCAGCTCCAGGTCCAGCTGAGGTTGCTAGTCGCACGGGGCACAGCCTACTATCCCTTGCGGGATTGAGGAATTGAACTGGCAACCTTGTGGTTGAGAGTCCGCACTTGAGAGCCTGTGCTCCAACCAACTGAGCCATCCGGGAGGCAGCTAAGCTCAAGGTGCCCTGTTCATCTTAGTTGCAGAAACAGAGCCCACCATCCCTTGCGGAACTCGAGGAGTTGAACTGGCAACCTTGTGGTTGAGAGCCCAATGGTCCAAGTGGGAATCAAACCGGCAGCCTTTGGAGTTAGGAGCATGGAGCTCCAACTGCCTGAGTCACTGGGCCTGACCCTGGACAGATAATTTTTGAGAAAGAAGCCAAAAACATACAATGGAGAAAAGACAGCCTCGTCAATAAGTGGTGCTGTCAGAATTGAAAAGCCACGTGCAAAAGAATGAGACTGGAGTGCAATCTGTCATGATGTACCAAAATTAATTCAAAATGGATCAAAGACTTAAGCATAAGACCTGACACAATAAACTGCATAGAAGAAAACATAGGTACTAAACTTATGCATCTTAGGTTCAAAGAGCATTTCATGAATTTGACTCCAAAGGCAAGGGAAGTAAAAGCTGAAATAAATGAATGGAACTATATCAAACTTAAAAGCTTCTGCATAGCAAAAGAGACCATCAACAAAATGAAGAGGCAACCAAACAATGACTCTGATATGAGGCTAATCTCCAAAATATACAAGGAACTCATACAACTCAATAACAGAAAAACAAGCAACCTAATTGAAAAATGGACAGAAGATCTGAAGAGACATTTCTCCAGAGAGGACACACAAATGGCAAATAGACATATGAAAAAATGCTCAACATCAATAATTATCAGAGAAATGCAAATAAAAACCACAATGAGATATCGCCTCACCTCAGTTAGAATGGCTAACATCAACAAGACAAATAGTAACAAGTGTTGGAGAGGCTGTGGAAAAAAAGAAACCCTCATACACTGTTGGTGGGAATGCAGATTGGTGCAGCCGCTGTGGAAGGCAGTGTGGAGTTCCTCAAAAAATTATGAATAGGATTACCATATGACCCAGCCATCCCTCTCCTGGGTATCTACCCAAAAGACCCGAAAACATTTATACATAAAGACAAGTGTGCTCCAATGTTCATTGCAGCTTTATTTACAGTGGCCAAGACATGGAAACAACCAAAATGTCCTTCGATAAATGAATGGATAAAGGAGTTGTGGTATATATACACAATGGAATACTATTCGGCAGTAAGAAAAGAATAAATGGGACCATATGTGGAAACGTGGATGGATCTTGAGATTATAATGCTAAGCGAAATAAGTCAGAAAAAGCAGAGACCCATGTGATATGTGGTATATAAACCAAAAACAACATAAGAACAAGACAAACAATTGGGAAACAAAAACTCATAGACAGAGACAATAGTTTAGTGGTTATCAGAAGGTAAGGGGGGAGAGGGGTCGTAGATGAGGGTAAAGGGGATCAAATATATGGTGATGGAAGGAGAACTGACTCTGGGTGGTGGATATGCAGTGTGATTTATAGATGATGTAATACAGAATTGTACGCCTGAAATCTATGTAAGTTTACTAACATTTGTCACCCCAATAAACTAATTTAAAAAAAAGAAACGTTGGCCATTGGATCAAGTTCTGTAAAATTTCTTGCTCTTTGTTCTGCCTGACACCTTACAAGATATTTCAAAAAATTTAGTGACTCTATATTCAGAAATTTGGCAAAATTAAAAGTCTAATAAGATTTTTTAAGCCTCAGTAGCCCTAAGGTCTTTCTACTGATAATCAGAAATGTGAACATAACCCATAACAGCCTAAACAAACCAAAGGGAAAAATGGGAAAAGGAATACCTTTTAACATACAAGTGGCTGAAAAGTTCCCTGCCTAAGTAACCATACCCTCCAGTCTCCTTAAATATTGTTTATCAAGGATAAATAGAAATCATAAAGTCTTAGCCATCTGGATGATTAAACATAACTTATTTCAACTGTTGAAAGGGTTTTTTTTTGTTTTGTTTTGTTTTTTGTTTTTGCCATACCTGTCTCATGGCTAAAATTTTAAAATGAAGCTTTCAGTTCTCAGTTTGTGTCTATCTATCTATATGTACATATGTCTACATCTGGAAGAAATTATTAGCATTCGTTTATATAAACAGCTCTTTTTTTATTACTTTAAGGGAATTAAGTACTTATATAAATTAAGAAATGTAACAATAAACTAACCCAAATGCTTTTCTGTGTCATGTGATCTAGGAAATTATTTAATATTAAAACTGATTTAAGTTTAGTTTAATTAAAACAGTTATGTCTATATACACTAATAACAAAGTATGAGAAGGAGAAATTAAGAAAACAATCCCATGTGTAATTGCATCAAAAAAATAAAATACCTAAAAATATATTTAACCAAGGGGGTAAAAGACCTATAGTCAGAGAATTATAAGATATTGAAGAAAGAAATTAAAGAAGATACAAATAAATGGAAGCACATGTCATGCTCATGGATAGGAAGAACATCATTCAAAAGTCCTTACTACTTAAAGTAATCTGTAGATTCAATACAATTCCTATCAAAACACCACTGCTGTTTTTCACAGAACCAGAACAAGGCATCTTAAAATTTATATGGAACCACAAAAGACCCTGAATAGCCACAGCAATCTTGAGAGAAAAGAATAAAATTGGAGGTATTTTGCTATCTGATCTCAAACTATACTACAAGGCTATAGAAATCAAAACACATGGTACTGGCATAAAAACAGACACATTGCTCAATGGAACAAGAATAGAGAGCCCAGAAATAACCCCATGCTCATATGGTTATTTAATCTATGACAAAGGAGGCAGGAATATACAGTGGGGGTGAAGACAGTCTATTCCATAAATAGTGTTTGGAAAACTGGACAGATACATGCAACAAAAAATGAAAAAGCACCATCTTTTTATACCATATACAAAAATAAACTGAAAATGGATTAAATACTTAAATATAAGACCCCAAACCATAAAACTCCTAGAATAAAACATAGGCAGTAAACTCTCTGACATTGCTCTTCATAATTTTTTTTTCTGATCTGTCCCCTTGGGCAAGGGAAACAAATGAAAAATAAACAAATGAAAAATAAACAAAAAAATAAACAATTTTTTTAAACTTTCAAATAAAACAGTAAAGGAATAAAACAGTAAAGGAAACCATCAACTAAATGAAAAGATGCGATTATGTCCTAAAAATGGCAGCGTGAAGAGAGCCTCTTGAAATCTCCCCTGGAATTTACAACAAATTGAACAGCTATAATTCCACAAAGGGCTCTCTGTGAAACAGACAGGCAAGACTAAGAGATGCACAATTGAAATCATCTAAAGATGGGAAAATTGGGCGAGCTGGGGAGAAGGGAACTCTGAGCTCCCTCCATTCTGCAGCTACCACAGTGGGGACAGGAAGAATTCGGACTGGTAGCACTCTGCTTATGGCCCACAGTCCCACCTGAGATATCAGCATATAACACTACTGAACCCAACACTCATGGCAGAGACCTCAGAGCAAAGACTGAGGAAAGAAGGGTGAAAATGGTGGTTTAAACCCTCACTGCCAAGCAGAGGGCTTAGGCACGAAGCCTAGCTGACCCCTCCCTACACTCCCAGAACTCGCCCCACCCCCACACTCCTGGTGCTAGAAGTGCAACAGTAGCACTGTCAGATCAAAAGAACAGAATATCTGCAGTTCTGAGAACTGTGGCTCACAACCAGGGACTCGCAGTCTAACTAGTTCCGGTGAAAGGGAGGGAGCCTTGCGTACAGGACTGACTGTGGTCGTGGTTGCTGCCATTGTTCTGGGCTACCTCTCACGGTACATCCTGCCCTGTCCCCACCTATCTGAGTAAATTCCTGCAGGAATAAACAGAGCTGCTGAAACAAACAGGCTCTAAAACTTATGCAGGAAGAGCTTTAGAACTCCACTAGGTCTCCATGTACCCCACGGGAGCAGTGCCTTGTGACTCAGGTAAATTGTTCACAAAGGAGACGACCAATTACAAAGGAATCCCCCCATTGTGTGAGAAGCTGGAACACTGGAGAGAAAATATAACACTACAGCATGAGAAAAGATAAAAGGCTGCAGTCGGAGAGAAAATAAAACATTCTACCAACACCTACTGGAAAACAAAAGAAAGACCTCTTTTTATTAACCTGTTGTAGAACCCACTCCTGCAGATGCCTAGTAAAAGAAATAATAATTCATTAATTGCCATAAATAACCAAGGTAACAAGGCAGCTCAGATATAAAATGAAAAGTCTCCGGAAAATGAACTTAAAGACATGGAAATATGTGACATAATTAACGGAGAATTCAACATTGCAGTTCTTAAAAAAACTGAACAAGATGTAGGAAAACACACACAGGCAGTTTAATGAACTCAGAAACACAATCAAAGAACAAAATGAACACTTCATCAAAGAGACTGAAATTTTAGAAAAGAACCAAACAGAATTTCTGGACATTAAGAACTCATTAAAAAAAAAAAAAAAAGAAGAAGAAGAAGAAGAATGAAATAGCCAGGTTAGGTAGCAGAGTTGACCAGATGAGGGAAAGATAGAAACCTGGAAATGACGTCGAAGATAGAAACCTGAAAATGACATGGATGGAAGAAGAGAGAGACTTGAGAATTAAAAGAAGTGAAAGAACTACACAAGAACTTTTTATTCCATCAGAAAGAGCAATATAAGAATAATGGGCATACCAGAAGGAGAAGAAAGAGCGAAGGGAACAGAGACTATATTCAAACAAATAATTGATGAGAACTTCCCAAACTTGTGGATAGAACCGGATCCTCGAATCCAAGAAGCAAATAGAACACCTAATTACCTCAATCCCAACAGGCCTTCTCCAAGGCACATTGTATTGAAGCTGTCAAAAATCAATGACAAAGAAAGAATCCTCAAGGCAGCCAAGGAAAAGAAGACGGTAACCTACAAAGGAAAGCCCATTAGATTATCATCAGATTTCTCAGCAGAAACTCTACAAGCAAGGAGAGAGTGGAATCAAATATTCAAACTATTTGAATAGAGAAATTATGAGCTAAGAGTAATATATCAAACAGAGATATCCTTTAGATATGAAGGTGGTAGAAAGAGCTTTCCAGACATAGAGAAGCTGAGTGAATTTTCTAACACACTACTTGCACTACAAGAAATACTGAAGAGGCTATTCGACCTGAAAAAAAAAAAAGCAAAAGAACACAAAACCATGAGAAGTATTATGAAGAGACAGAAACAGGAAATTGCAACCACAACACCAAATAGGACACTATACACTTAAATATAACATACATGGGAAAGAAAGGGGAAAAAAACACTTAAAAAAAGAGGAAGAAGAGAACTTGCTACTGTAGTGCAGAAATCAACTCACAGCATAAATAGTGATAATTTGTGACACCAAAAACATTAAACGGGAGGGAGCAAAGGTCTGAACTGAACAAGGGAATGGAGAAAGTAAGCATACTAAAGATAATGGAATGCTCTAAATATGAAACTTTCTTTTACATAAACTTGAGGGTAACTACTCAAAAAAAAAATCAAGAATTGAAACATGTAACATAAAAAAAGAAATAGAGGGGAAAATCATAGAATAGCACCAAACTGAAATAATAGACAACAACAAAGAGGCAAAAAAACAATCGAGACACCATCCCTCCAGAACTAGAGATAGAATGATAAGAAGTCCTCATATATCAATAATCACCCTAAACATAAATGTACCAACTCACCAATAGAAAGGCAAAGAGTAGCAAATCCGATTAAAAAAACGAAATCCAACCATATGCTGCCTGCAAGAGACAGATCTCAGCTACAAGGACAAATATAGACTTAGAGTGAAAGGGTGGAAACTGACACTGCAGGCAAATGGTATTCAGAGAAAAGCAGGTGTAGCTATTCTGATATCAGGTGAAACAGACTTCAGGATAAAAAAGGTAACAAGAGACAAAGATGGACATTTCATAGTGATAAAGGAGACTTTACAAAAAGAGACGAGACAATACTTCCTAACTCATTTTATGAGGCCAACATTACCCTGATACCAAAATCTGGTAAGAATAACACAAAAAAAAGAAAACTACGGACCAGTATTTCTTATGAACACAGATGTAAAATTCCTAAACAAAATTCTAGCAAATTGAATGCAACAATACATTAAAATTACTATACATCACGACCAAGTGGGGTTCATCCAAGGGGCCTAAGGATGGTTCAACATAGGGAAATTGATCAATGTGATACACCGCAAAAACAAAATAAAGGAAAAAGATCATATGACAATATCAATAGATGCAGGAAAAGGGTTTGACAAGATACAACATCCATTTATGATTAAAACACTTATTAAAATAGATACAGAAGGAAAATACCTTGACATAAGAAAGACCATATATGACAAACCCACAGCTAATATCATAATTAATGGTGAAAAACTAAAGCACTTTGCTCTATGTTCAGGAACATGACAGGGCTGTCCCGTATCACCTCTGCTTTTCAACATAGTATTGGAAGTCCTAGTCAGAGCAATCATGCAAGGGATATAAATAAAGAAATAAAAGGCACCTAAATTGGAACAAAGAAGTTAAATTGTCACTTTTTGCAGACGACATGATGCTATATATGGAAAACCTGAAATACTTCACCAAGAAGTTATTAGAAACAATAAACAAATATAGTAAAGTTGCTGGCTACAAAATCAACCTACAAAATTCTATTGCATTCCTATATACTAAAAATGAAACCTCAGAAAAAGAATGTAAAATAAATTCCTTTTGCAATTGCAACAAAAAATTACAAAACCTAGGTATTAACCAAAAATATGAAAGACCTATATGCTGAAAACCATACAACATTTTTAAAGAAAATGAAAAAGACACAAAGAAATAGAAAAACATTCCATGTTCACGGATTGGAAGAGTCAACATAGTTAAAATGGCTATATCACGCAAAGCAATATACAGATTTAATGCAATCCCCAGTAAAATCCCAAGGGCATTTTTTAAAGAAGTGGAACAAGAGGTCATCAGATTTGTATGGAACCACAAAAGACCCCAAATAGTAAAGCAATCCTAAGAACAAAGAACAATGATGGAGGTATCACACACCCTGACTTCAGCTTCTACTACAGGACAACTATCGTTAAAACAATATGGTGTTGGCAGAAAAACAGACACACAGACCAATGGAATAGAATTGAGGACACAGAAATAAACCCACATGAATATGGACATAGAATTTTTGATAAAAGCCAAAAACATACAATGGAGAAAAGACAGCCTCTTAAATAAATGGTGCTGGCAGAATTGGATAGCCATATGCAAAATAATGAAACTAGACAGCTATCTGTCACCATGTACCAAAATTAACCCAAAATACATTAAAGACCTAAACAAGACCTGAAACAAAATACTGCATAGAAGAAAACATAGACACTAGACTTACGGACCTAGGGTTCAAAGAGCATTTTTTGAATTTTACTCGAAAGGCAAGGAAAGTAAAAGGTAAAATAAATGAATGGAACGATATCAAACTAAAAAGCTCTGCACAGCAAAAGACACTATCAACAAAGCGATGAGTCAACTAACTTAAAGGGAGAATATTTTTGCAAACAATGCCTCCAATAAGGAGCTAATATCCAAAATACATAAGGAACTCATAACTCAAGAAGAAAAACGAAACAATCCAATTAAAAAATGAGCCTGAAGAGACATTTCTTCAAAGAGGACATACACATGGCCAAGAGACATTTGAAAATATGGTCAATATAACTAATCATCAGAGAAATGCAAATAAAAACCAGAATGAGGTTTCACCTCACCCCAGATAGAATGGCTATCATCAACATGACAAATTGTAACAAGTGTTGGAGAGGCTGTGGAGAAAAAGGAACACTCATAAACTGTTGGTGGGAATGCAGACTGGTGCAGCTGTTATGGAAGGCAGTATGGAGGTTCCTCAAAAAATTACGAACATAATTACCAGATGACCCAGCAATTCCTCTCTTGGGTATCTCCCCAGAAAATCTGAAAACATTTTTACATAAAGATATATGTGCTCTAATGTTCATTGCAGCTTTATTTACAGTGGCCAACACATGGAAACAACCAAAGTGTCCTTCGATAGATGAATGGATAAAGAAGTTGTGGTACATATATACCCAATGGAATACTATTCTGCCATAACCAAAGTTGAAATAGCGCCATTTGCAACAACATGGATGGATCTTGAGATTTTTATACTGAGCGAAATAAGTCAGACAGAAAAAGTCGAGAACCATACGATTTCACTGATATGTGGTATATAAAACTGAAAACAACAAAAGAACAAGACAAACAACTGAAGAAACAAAAACTCATAGATGTAGACAGTGGTTTAGTGGTTACCAGAGGTTAAGAGGGGATGAGCATGGTAGATGAGAGTAAAGGGAATCCAATGTGTGGTGATGGAAAGAGAACTCACTCTGGGTGGTGAACACACTATGTGAGGTATAGATGATGTATTACACAATTGTATACCCGAAATCCATGTAACTTTACTAACAATTGTCACCCCAACAAACTTTAATTAGAAGAAAAAGTCACTAAAAATAGAAGGAACAGGTTGATAAACAGCATGTATAATATAATCCATGTTGATGAATATATCTATGTATATATGTAAAGAACAAAGCAAAAAAGGCCATACACATAAATGTTAAGAGTGGGTTAATTCAGCATGGTGGGATCACAGATGATTTTTTATTGATTTTATTTTTGCTTAGTGATATTTTGTAGTTTCATAACTAAAATAAAAGAAAGTCACTTCAGAAATTAAAAAAACAATTTAAATTCATTTACACTGAAATGTTAGTGATTTCTCCAATTCACTTTTCTTTAAGTAGTTGAAACTTAGTCAGCATAAGAAGAGAAGTACTGGATGTCTGGACAGCAGTAAAGAAAGAAAAAAAGAGATCTGTAATTAAAAGACAAGTCAAGAGGGACTCACTTCATTTATTCTCTAATTTTCTTCAAGGCTGACACTGCTAGACTGACAAGTTTAGTGTCAATTTTACATGTTTGGCAGATAAACCATTCTCCCAAGAAAACATACACAGTGTGGAAAGGGCTTTCTAGATTTCTAGTTCCTGACTGGCTCTCCTGAGTACCTACTAAATACAACAAGACTGTCTGACACACTCTTAAAATTTGAAAGGAGGCAACAGTTATGCAAAGTGGAGTACTTATTTATATATTATGCTATCAGTAATTCCTGCTTAAAACACGAAGAAAAGGACTGACAGTTTACCCAAAATGAGTAAAATGAGGAGGACTCCTTATCTCAGAAAAAAAAAGACAGACTACATCTACCATTTTGACTGTTCCTGATGACTGTTTTACTTTGCTTTTTTGTTTGTTTGTTTGTTTGTTTGTTTGTTTGAAGAATACTGGACTCAAGGCAGCTTGGGGATTGAATAGTTATCAGGTTCCAAAATGTGCTTCATGTAGTTATCAAAGTGAACGTTAGAATCATTTCAGAGAAGGGAGGACACCAATCATATCTTTATACAAAAGAGAAAGTTCAACATTCTCCAACACAAGCATTTGAAAACCAACACTAAGCTAATAATAAGTAATGATCTCAGACATTTTTAATGCATTCCCATTTTCTCTGTTTTTTTATTATTAAATTTATTGGGGTGACAATTGTTAGTAAATTTACATAGATTTCAGGTGTACAATTCTGTATTACATCATCTATAAATCCCATTGTGTGTTCACCAGACAGAGTCAGTTCTCCTTCCATCACCATATATTTGATCCCCCTTACCCTCATCACCCACCCCCCACCCCCTTACCCTCTGGTAACCACTAAATTATTGTCTGTGTCTATGAGTTTTTCTTTCTCATTTGTTTGTCTTGTTCTTTTGTTGTTTTTAGTTTATATACCACATATCAGTGAAATCATAGGGTTCTCTGCTTTCTTTGTCTGACTTATTTCACTTAGCATTATACTCTCAAGATCCATCCATGTTGTCACAAATGCTCCTATATCATCTTTCCTAAACGCCGAATAGTATTCCATTGTGTATATATACCACAACTTCTTTATCCATTCATCTATCGAGGGACATTTTGGTTGTTTCCATGTCTTGGCCACCGTAAACAAAGCTGCAATGAACATTGGAGTACACGTGTCTTTATAGAGAAATGTTTTCAGGTTTTTGGGGTAGATACCCAGGAGACCGATTGCTGGGTCCTATGGTAATTCTATTCGTAATTTCTTGAGGAACCTCTACACTGCCTTCCATAAAGGCTGAACCAGTCTGCATTCCCACCAACAGTGTATGAGGGTTCCTTTTTCTCCACAGCCTCTCCAACACTTGTTACTATTTGTCTTGTTGATGAAAGCCATTCTGACTGGGGTGAGGTGATATCTCATTGTGGTTTTTATTTGCATTTCTCTGATGATTAGCGATGTTGAGCATTTTTTCATATGTCTATTTGCCATTTGTATGTCCTCTTTGGAGAAATGTCTCTTCAGGTCCTCTGTCCATTTTTCAATTGGGATGTTTGTTTTTTTGTTGTTGAGTTTCATGAGTTCCTTGTATATTTTGGATATTAGCCCCTTATCAGAGGCGCTGTTTGCAAAAATCTTCTCCCTTTCAGTTGGTTGTCTCATTATTTTGTCAATATTTCTTTTGCTGTGCAGAAGCTTTTAAGTTTCATATAATCCCATTCGTTTATTTTAGTTTTTACTTCCATTGCCTTTGGAGTCAAATTCATAAAATGCTCTTTGAACCCAAGGTCCATAAATTTAGTACCTATTTTAGTACCTGTTTTCTTCGATGCAGTTTATCGTGTCAGGCCTTATGCTTAAGTCTTTGATCCATTTTGAATTAATTTTGGTACATGGTGACAGATAGCAGTCCAGTTTCATTCTTTTGCACATAGCTATCCAATTCTGCCAGCACCATTTATTGAAGAGGATGTCTTTCCTCCATTGCATGTTTTTAGCTTCTTTGTCAATAATTATCTGTCCATATTTATGTGGTTGTATTTCTAGGTTCTCAATTCTATTCCATTGGTCTATGTGTCTGTTTTTCCGCCAATACCAAGCTGTTTTCATTATTGTAGCCGTGTAGTACAAGCAAAAATCAGGGAGTGTGATACCTCCAGTATTGTTCTTTTTTTTTTTTTTTTTAATATTGCTTTGGCTCTTCGGGGTCTTTTGTGGTTCCAAACAAATCTGATGATTTTTTGTTCTTTTTCTTTAAAACATGCCATTGGGATTTTGATGAGGATTGCATTATACCTGTATATGGCTTTCGGTAATATGGCCATTTTAACTATGTTGATTCTTCCAATCCATGAGCACGGAATGTCTTTCCATTTCTTTGTGTCTTCTTCAATTTCTTTCAAAAATGTCTTATAGTTTTCAGCATATAAATCCGTCACATCCTTGGTTAAGTTTATTCCTAGGTATTTTACTCTTTTTGCTGCAATTGCAAAAGGTATTGTTTTTTCTATTTCTTTTTCTGAGATTTCATTGTTGGTATATAGGAAAGCAATGGATTTTTGTACATTGATTTTGTAGCCAGCAAATTTACTGTATTCATTGATTGTTTCTAATAGCTTTTCGTTGGAGTCTTTAGGGTTTTCTATATGTAGCATCATGTCATCTGCAAAGATTGATAATTTAACTTCTTCATTCCCAATTTGGATGCCTTTTATTTCTTTCTCTTGCCTGATGGTTCTGGCAAGGACTTCCAACACTATGTTGAAAAGCAGAGGTGATAGGGGACAACCTTGTCGTGTTCCTGAACGTAGAGCAAAGGGCTTCAGCTTTTCACCATTAATTATGAGATTAGCTGAGGGTTTGTAGTATATGGCCTTTATTATGTTGAGGTATTTTCCTTCTATACCAATTTTAGTAAGTGTTTTAATCATAAATGGATGTTGTATCTTATCAAATGCTTTTTCTGCGTCAATTGATAGAATCATATGATTTTTGTTTTTTATTTTGTTTATGTGATGTATCACATTGATGTATTTGTGAATGTTGAACCATCCTTGTGCCCCGGGGATGAACCCCACTTGGTCGTGATGAATAATCTTTTTAATGCATTGTTGTATTCCATTTGCTAGAATTTTGTTTAGGATTTTGGTATCTGTATTCATCAGAGATATAGGTCTGTAGTTTTTTTTTTTTTTGTGTTGTCCTTACCAGGTTTTGGTATCAGGGTAATGTTGGCCTCATAAAATGAGTTAGGGAGTACTGACTCTTCTTCAATTTTTTGGAAGAGTTTGAGCAGGATTGGTATTAGATACTCTTTGAAGGTTTGGTAGAATTCACTAGTGAAGCCAACTGACCTGGACTTTTGATTTAGGGAAGGTTTTTGATGACTGATTCAATTTCGTTACTGGTGATCGGCCTGTTTAGATTTTCCAGTTCTTCATGATTCAGCCTTGGAAGGCTATACGTTTCTAAGAACTTGTCCATTTCTTCTAAGTTATTAAATTTGGTGGTATATAGTCCTTCATAGTATTCTTGGATAATCCTTTGTATTTCTGTGGTGTCCGTGATAACTTCCCCTTTTTCACTTCGGATTTTGTTAATTAGTGTCTTCTCTCTTTTTATCTTAGTGAGTCTAGCCAAGGGTTTGTCAATTTTGTTAATCTTTTCAAAGAACCAGCTCTTTGTCACATTAATTTTTTCTGTTGTCTTTTTGTTCTCTATTTCATTTAGTTCTGCTCTGATTTTGTTATTTCCTTTCTTCTGCTGACCTTGGGTTTCGCTTGTTCTTCTTTTTCTAGTTCTTTAAGGTGTAACATGAGGTTATTTATTTGGGATTTTTCTTGTTTCTTGAGATAGGCCTGTAATGATATAAATTTCCCTATTAAAACTGCTTTTGCGGCATCCCCCAAATTTTGGTAGGATGTATTTTCATTCTCATTTGTTTCTATGTATCTTTTGAGCACTCCTCTAATTTCTTCTTTGACCCAGTCGTTCTTTAAAAGTATGTTGTTTAATCTCCATGTATTTGTGTTTTTTCCTGCTTTCTTTTTGCAGTTGATATCCAATTTCAAAGCTTTGTGATCAGAGAATATGCTTGGTATGATTTCAATCTTCTTAAATTTGCTGAGGCTGATTTTGTGTCCCAATATATGGTCTATCATTGAGAATATTCCATGTACACTAGGAAAGAATGTATATAGCCAAAGAAATATTAAAGAAAAAGAACAATACTGGAGGTATCACACTCCCTGATTTTTGCTTGTACTACACGGCTACAATAATGAAAACAGCTTGGTATTGGCGGAAAAACAGACACTTAGACCAATGGAATAGAATTGAGAACCCAGAAATAAAACCACATAAATATGGACAGATAATTATTGACAAAGAAGCTAAAAAATACAATGGAGGAAAGACAGCCTCTTCAATAAATGGTGCTGGCAGAATTGGATAGCTACGTGCAAAAGAATGAAACTGGAGTGCTATCTGTCACCATGTACCAAAATTAATTCAAAATGGATCAAAGACTTTAGCATAAGACCGGACACAATAAACTGCATAGAAGAAAACATAGGTACTAAACTTATGGACCTTGGGTTCAAAGAGCATTTTATGAATTTGACTCCAAAGGCAATGGAAGTAAAAACTAAAATAAACGAATGGGATTATATGAAACTGAAAAGCTTCTGCACAGCAAAAGAAACTATTGACAAAATAATGGGGCAACCAACTGAATGGGAGAAGATTTTTGCAAACAGCGCCTCTGATAAGGGGCTAATATCCAAAATATACAAGGAACTCATGAAACTCAACAACAAAAAAACAAACAACCCAATTGAAAAATGGACAGAGGACCTGAAGAGACATTTCTCCAAAGAGGATATACAAATGGCAAATAGACATATGAAAAAATGCTCAACATCGCTAATCATCAGAGAAATGCAAATGAAAACCACAATGAGATATCACCTCACCCCAGGCAGAATGGCTTTCATCAATAAGACAAACAGTAACAAGTGTTGGAGAGGCTGTGGAGAAAAAGGAACCCTCATACACTGTTGGTGGGAATGCAGACTGGTGCAGCCGTTATGGAAGGCAGTGTGGAGGTTTCTCAAGAAATTACGAATAGAATTACCATATGACCCAGCAATCGCTCTCCTGGGTATCTACCCAAAAAATCTGAAAGCATTCCTCTATAGAGACACGTGTACTCCAATGTTCATTGCAGCTTTGTTTACGGTGGCCAAGACATGGAAACAACCAAAATGTCCTTCGATAGATGAATGGATAAAGAAGTTGTGGTATATATACACAATGTAATACTATTCGGCGTTTAGGAAAGATGATATAGGAGCATTTGTGACAACATGGATGGATCTTGAGAGTATAATGCTAAGTGAAATAAGTCAGACATACAAAGCAGAGAACCCTATGATTTCACTGATATGTGGTATATAAACCAAAAAGAAGAAGACAAACAAATGAGAAAGAAAAACTCATAGACACAGACAATAATTTAGTGGTTACTAGAGGGTAAGGGGGTGGGGGGTGGGAGATGAGGGTAAACGGGATCAAATATATGGTGATGGAAGGAGAACTGACTCTGGGTGGTGAACACACAATGGGATTTATAGATGATGTAATACAGAATTGTACACCTGAAATCTATGTAAATTTACTAACAATTGTCACCCCAATAAATTTAATAAAAAAAAAAGAATGTATAGTCTGATGTTTTAGGATGAAGTGCTCTATATATGTCAATTATTTCCATTTCATCTAATGTGTCCTTTAGGGCTGCTATTTTGTTATTTATCTTCTGTTTGGATGATCTATCCATAGCTGTCAATGATGTATTTAAGTCCCCTAGTATAATTGTGTTTTGGTCAATTTCTCCCTTTAGTTCTGTTAGTAGTTGCTTGGTATATTTCGGTGCTCCCTGATTGGGGGATAAATATTGATGACTGTTATGTCTTCTTGTTGTATAGTCCTCTTTACCATTATGAAATGTCCATCTTTGTCTCTTGTTATCTTTTTCACCCTGAAGTCTGTTTCATCGGAAATCATTATGGCTACACCTGATTTTCTCTGGGTACCATTTGCTTGGAGTGTCAATTTTCACCCTTTCACTTTGAGTCTATGCTTGTCCTTGTAGCTGAGATGTGTCTCTTGTTGACAGCTTATGGTTGGGTTTGATTTTTTGATCCAATCTGGTACTCTGTGTCTGTTTATTGGTGAGTTCAGTCCATTTACATTTAGGGTGATTATTGATATGTGAGGAATTCCTGTCATTCTATCTTTAGTTTTCTGGTAAGGCTGTGTCTCCATTGTTTCTTTGCCTTTTTGTTGTTGTCTATTATTTCTGTGTGTTGTTATTCTATGATGTTTCCCTCTGTTTCTTCTTTTATTACAGTATTTATTTCAGTTCTGGATGATTTTTGAGTAGTTATCATTAAGTTTATGTAAAAGAAAGTTTGATATTTAGAGTATTCCTGTTTCTTCAGTACGCTTACTTTCTCTATTCCCATATTCCAGTTCAGGCCTTTATGCTCCCCCTTTTTATGTTTCGGTTGCCACAAGTTGTCCCTGTTGATGGTGGTCTAATAGCCTCCTTTAGTATGTATGTTGTTCTTAGATCGTGTTTCTGAGTTCATTAAACTGCCTTTCTGTGTTTTCTTGCGTCTCGTTTTTTCAGAACTGCAATATTGAATTCTCTCTAATTTAAGTCACATATTTCCATATCTTTAATTCCTTTTCTGGAGACTTTTCATTTTCTTTCTGAGTTGTCTTGTTGTCTTGGTTATTCATTGCAATTATTGATTTATTATTTCTCTTCCTGGACATCTGCAGGAGTGGCTTCTGCAACAGGTTGGTAGGAAGAGATCTTTCTTTTGTTTTCCAGTACTTGTTGGTAGATGTTTTATTTTCTCTCCGACTGTAGCCTTTTTTTCTCTCTCACAATGTAGTGCTATGTGTTCTCTGCACTATTCCAGCTTCTCACACAATGGGGGGATTTCCTGGGGATGGGCTTCTCCTCTGTTAATAGTTCTCCTGGGTGACAAGGTGCAGTGTCTGTGTGGGTATTTGGAAAGCTTCTGAATTTCCAAAGTTCTTCCTGCACCATATTCTGAGCCCGTGAGTTTCAGCAGTTGTGTTAGTCCTGCCGTGTCCTCCCAGATATGTGGGGCCAGGAGTGGGGTGATTTGTGAGAGGTAGCCCAGAGCAATGGCAGCAACCACCACCACAACTAGTCCTGCTTCCACAGCTCCCTCCTCTTTGCTGAAAGTAGTTGGGCTGCAAATCTGTGTCTGCGGTCCATAGTTCTTAGAACAGCAAATATTCTGTTCTTTTGGTCTGACACTGCTACTGTTCCATTTCTGGCACTAGTCAGGTTGAGGCGGGGTGAGCTCTGGGAGGGTAGGGAGAGGGCAGCTAGTCTCACTGCCTAAGGCTTCCCTTCTCTGCAGTGGTGAGGCCTTAAATCACCATTTTCAGTCTTCTTTTTTCAGTCTTTTCCCTGAGGTCTCTGCCATGAGCGTTGGGTTCAGCCGTGTTATATGCTGTCTCCTCAGCCCTGTGGGCCATAAACGGAGCCTTAGGAGTCCAAGTTCTTCCCTGTTCCACAGCTGCAGTACCTCCAGGATGCAGCAAGCGCACTAAGAGCACTGAGCTAGGTCTGAGTCCTGAGCCCATGTCGCTCCATCTTTGTACTTCTCCCTTCCCTCGTCCCCCACTTGCCTGATTCACCCACCTTTAGGTTAATTTAGTAGTGGGCCTCTGCGTCTTACCTGTCTGCTGTGCAGGGAGTCCTTTGTGGAGTTATAGTTGTTCTATTTGTGTAAATTCAAGGGGAGTTTTACAGAGGGTCACCTCACGCTGCCATTTTGATCAACAGAGTCCCCAGACACTTCTGATTATGGCAGAAGTGTCAAACTACTGCTTGAACAACGTTGACCAAAGTGTCCCCTTGCATACTTTTTTTGGCACGTCCTGTATTTTCCTCGTATAAAGAAAATATTCTTGAGCTGTTACCTCACACCAGTTAGAATGGCAATCATCAACAAGACAAATAATAACATGTGTTGGAGAGGCTGTGGAGAAGATCCCTCATACACTGTTGGTGGAAATGCAGGTTGGTGCAGCTGCTATGCAAAACAGTATAGATAATCCTGAAAAATTAAGAATAGATGTACGATATGACCCAGCAATCTCTCTGCTGAGTATGTACCCCCAAAATCTGGAAACATTTATCCGTAAAGATGTATGTCCTCTGTGCGATGTTCATTGCCATTTTATTTAGCATGGTCAAGACACGGAAATAACCAGTGTCCTTTGATGATTGGATAAAGAAGTTGTGGTATATATACACAATGGAATACTACTCTGTCATCAGAAAAGATGAAATGCTGCCATTTGTTACAACATGGATGGATCTTGAGATTATTATGCTAAGCGAAATGTCACGTAGAAAGGGTCAAGAGCCATATGACTTTACTCAAATGTGGGATATAAAACTGAAAGAAACAATGTACAAGACAAACAAAGAAACAAAAAGTCATTGACACAGAGAATAGTTTAGTGATTACCATAGAGTATGGGGGGAGGGAGGATTGTAGCAGAAGTAAAGGGGTCAAATATATGGTGATGGAAGAACTGACTCTGGGTGGTGAGCACACAAGGTTATATATAGATGATGTATTGTAGAATTATACACTTGAAACCTATGTAGTTTTACTAGCCATTGTCACCCCAATAAATTTAATTTGAAAAATTAAAAAATAAAAAATAAACAAAAAGAAAAAATAGTTGAGTCGCCTTTTTATTGGCATGTTAGTGGGTAGGATTGACCCTCAGGCTGAGTGTCTGTGAGGTTTGGCCAAGTCCACAGCTTACGGACTGCTGCATGGGGGGAGTGGGGCTTACCTCACTGATTAGGGTTCATCCCAGTGGTCTTTGGTGCTTGTTGAGACTGTCCTTTGGGTGTGCCACAAATGGTTTTATTTGGGCAGTGCTCTGTTGTGGTCTGAAAGCAACCTCCAAGTATGTCAGTTCTGGGACCTCTTGTTAGGGTTTCTGGTGCAGACCCAGTTCACCCACTGCCTGTGACCAGCTGGAGACTACCTGGTAAAATTTATAAGGTGATTGGCTGTTATTCAATGCCTGTGCTATTCCTGGAGGCGGGTGGGAGAGGCCAGGCTGTGAACCAAGGAAGTCTGCCACCAGTTTTGTGCCTGGGGTAGCTCTGCAAAAGTTCAGGGCATCCTGAGGCCTGCTGCCACCTGCCAGTTTTCTTAAGGTTCAGCCACTGGTAAAGCCTTGTGCAGTATGGAAGTGGGTGAGGCAGTCTCAGGGAGTCAGTATAGTGGGAAGAGTTATGGCCACCAGGTTAATGTAAATTCTTGTTTGGTGCCAGTGCTAAGCCTGAAGCTACTCAGCAAATGTGTCAGAGTACACTGAGGCCAGTCCCCACTCGCATGTTATTTGTTTTCCAAGGAAGCGTGCATGGGGCTGGATGCTCTTGGAGAAAGTTCCTCTATCATTGGGGGAGTTGGGTGTGGTAGGGCTGCAGTGAGTCAGCAGGGTGGAGCTGCAGAGCTCACCAGACCAATCAGATTCAGATTTTGCCATAAGTGTAGGGGGCGGGCTCAACACAGGAAAGATGGGCTCAACACAGGAAATATGGCACCAGCCTACCTGCTGCACTGGAGAAGGACTCCTCATAGAGCCAATGCCAACTGTCCTCCAGCCCTCATTTTGAAGCCACACATTTCAGTCTGCCCCCATGTATGTCTGTGACACTCCCCAAGTTACTCTCTCTCCGCTGGAGCCCAAGGTGATTGTTTGGGTGTTAGAGAGTCTGTTTGCAGGCCCTTTAAGAGGATGCTTGGGATTCCCGCAGTCTTCCATCCTACCCAGATTGTCAGAATCCCCAGTTTTTCACAGCCAGATGTTGTGTGGGGTCCTCTTCCTGGCACAAGTATTCTGGGCTGGGGAGATCAGTGTTGGGCTGGGGTTTCTCACTCTTCTGGGGGGAATGTCTGTGGCCAAGATATCCCTCCTAGTTCTCAACCACCACAGGGAGGATTGGGGTTAGCCAGTTCCATGTCTGCACCCTTCCTACAAGTCTCAACATGGCTTCTTCTTTATATCCTTAGTTCAAAAACTTCTGTCCAGCCAGACTTCAGATGGTTCTCCAGGTTGATTGTTCTATAATTTAGTTATAATTTTAATTTGTTCTTGGAAGGAATCAGGCACAGAGTTTATCTACTCCGCCATCTTGGATTCCCTTAGACATTATTTATTTATTTTTAAATTTTTATTTATTTATTTTTTTGGTCACTGCAACAACACTTTTTTTTTAATTAGTTTCAGGTGCACAAGATAAAGTAATACTTAGACATTTATCATTTATATCCCTCACACTGTGTGAACCCCCTCCCCCATCCAATATCCATCTGAAATCGCACCGAGCCATCACATTTCCACTGTCTCCACTCCCAATGCTGTACTCAGCCTCTTGTAAGTATATACATACATATGTATACATATATGTATATAAAATTATAGCTGGCATTCATTATTGTTCAGCTTCAGGTATATAGTGCAGTGATCAAGCATCTACATCGTCCCTGAGGTGGTCTCCCAAATGGGACACGCGTCCATCGGATACCCTACACAATCTTTACAACATTTTTGATTACGTTCCTCAAATTAATTTTCAAAACCCTGTGGCTATCTTGTGGTTACCGACTGTTTTCTAATCCCCTCACCTTCCCCCTTATCCCCACCCCCCGCCCATCTAACAACCCTCAGTTTTTCTTCTTTGTCTCCAAAACTGTTTCTGATTAGTTCATTCACTTATTCTCTTCTTTAGATTCTGCATATAAGTGAGATCATATGGTACTTGTCTTTCTCCGTCTGACTTATTTCACTTAACATAATGTTCTCTAGGTCCATCCATGTTCTTGCAAATGGTAAGATTTCTTTCTTCTTTATGGCTGTGTAATACTCCATTGTATAAATGTACCACAATCTCTTAATCCAGTTATCTACCGATGGGCATTTCGGTTGTTTCCAAACCTTGGCTATTGTGTCTAGTGCTGTAATAAACATAGGAATGCATAAAGATTTTTGAATTGGAGTTTTGGGTGTCTCCCAATAGATACCTAGGAGTGGAATTACTGGATCATAGGGTAGTTCCATTTTCAGATTTTTGAGATACCTCCATACTGTTTTCCATAGTGGCAGCACCAATCTGCAATCCCACCAACAATGCACAAGCATTCCTTTTTCTCCACATCCGCGCCAGCACTTGTTGTTTGTTGATTTATTGATGATAGCCATTTTGACTGGGGTGAGATGGTATCTCATTGTGGTTTTTATTTGCATTTCTCTGATGGTTAGTGAGGTTGAGCATTTCTTCATATAGACATTATTTTTTAATCTTTAATTTTCATGTTTGTCAGTTTCTTTCAAGTTAGCAAGGTGAAAAAAAGCCACCACACCAAAACAAAAGTAGTTATGTTTAGGAGGACTGAAAATTGTCATTTTTCTCTACGTAGAGGGCAATGAGACAAATGAGAAAATAGAAAACCTTTATTTACCATTTTGTATAGTTAATAATACACTTTCTTTGCCAAAGGACAGTTTTCCATAAGGATAATTTAGTTGTGTTAAATTTTAAAGATAGTGCTAGTGAGATGCAAAACATTTCCTAGATTAAGTAACTAATTATCAAGAGAAACTGTAAAGGTCAGATGCTTGGGAATACCAATTTAAATGTCAATTGAGCAAACATTTACAATTTACATGTAAATGTTTGATAAAATTTAAGTTATGCTTTTGTAATTTAGAATAGGAATATATTCTGGGATTCAATAAAATTATCATGAAGGAGATTATATCAAGGAATTATGTATAGTTCAGAAAAAAAGAGATGTAGTGAACAGATGAATGAGGAGTTAGAATTTGTCTTTTGATTTATCTGGGGTAACAGAGCTCTAGGATGGATCAAAGAAAATGTTTTAGATTTGGCCTTTCAGAAATATTTTGCTGTTTTTGATCAAGAAAAGGCAATCTAACACAGGTTGTGCCCATGAAGTAGAATAGAATAAGTGAGCTTTGCTTCCTAACTCTTTACTAAAAAAGGCCCAGAAATTTAATCTGTTTTGAGATCTAATCTCACCTTTCAAGCTTCTGAACTTTCCATCACTAGAGTCACAAGGGTTATAAGAGGAAAATACAGAGATATATATTTAATAATCTCAAAAGGCCATTCAAAAGTCAATTAAACATACAAAGTCATGTCACTAGAGTGAAAAGCCAGGAGATTTTGACAATAACAACAAAAAACCCAAAGTTTATATTCTGAGATGAGTTCAGAAAGCAATTTGTTTAATCTGCAGACTAAAATACAAAGCATTGCTTTAAGATCTGAAGTTATTTTTTGAGATACAGAAACCACATTGACTGAACAAAATAAAAAGCCAATTGTATAATGAAAGAGAGCTTTCATAGTTAATGCAATTTGAAAGGATTGTTAAAGACTGGAGGAATGTGTATGATGACTGTGGCATGTTAATGCCACAGGTTACTATACAGTTATTAGGAATTGTAAACATGAAGGATTTTCTAACGTCAACGTTCTAGGATAGTGTATAATATTCATAAGTTGTTCTTCCAAATAAAATCGTAAGGTTTATGTCATGATTCATGTGTTCATTAAAAACTTTAAGCATGTAGTTTAAATAAACCTGGTTTTTAAAGTGAAAAAATAAACGATTTTAAAAAATCTTTGCCTCTACTCCTTATATTTTGAAGATGGAAAATGGTCCAGAAGGACAGCATAGCAAATTAAGAAATTTCGTTCTGGAGTCGGATTGCCTAAATTGGAACCCTGGTTCTCATGCTTGACATTTGACAAATTACTTAATTTCCTTGCACCTCAGTTTTTAAATCAGCAAAACAGGGATAATAATGATACCTACCTCACAGGGCAATTTTAAGCATTAAATGAATTGATACAGATAAAGCCCTTAAAACAGAGTAAAAGCTCAATAGATATTAGGCAAATATATACTTAAAAATTTAAATGTAGTCCCATTTGTTTATTTTAGCTTTTACTTCCATTGCCTTTGGAGTCAAGTTCATAAAATGCTCTTTGAACCCAAGGTCCATAAGTTTAGTACCTATGTTTTCTTCTATGCAGTTTATTGTGTCCGGTCTTATGCTTAAGTCTTTGATCCATTTTGAATTAATTTTGGTACATGGTGACAGATAGCAGTCCAGTTTCATTCTTTTGCACGTGGCTATCCAATTCTCCCAGCACCATTTATTGAAGAGGCTGTCTTTCCTCCATTGTATGTTTTTAGCTTCTTTGTCAAAAATTATCTTTCCATATTTATGTGGTTTTATTTTGGGGTTCTCGATTCTATTCCATTGGTCTATGTGTCTGTTTTTCTGCCAATACCATGCTGTTTTGATTTTTGTAGCCCTGTAGTACAAGCTAAAGTCAGGCAGTGTGATACTTCCAGCATTGTTCTTTTTTCTTAAGATTGCTTTGGCTATTCGGGGTCTTTTGCGGTTCCAAACAAAAAAGTTTCTGCACAGCAAAAGAAACCATCGGCAAAATAAAGAGGCAATCGATTGAATGGGAGAAGATATTTGCAAACAGTTCCTCCAATAAGGGTCTAATATCCAAAATATACAAGGAACTCATGAAACTGAACAACAAAAAAACAAACAACCCAATTGAAAAATGGGCAGAGGACCCGAAGAGACATTTCTCCAAAGAGGACTTATAAATGGCAAGTAGATATATGAAAAAATGCTCAACATCACTAATCATCAGAGAAATGCAAATAAAAACCACAATGAGATATCACCTCACCCCAGTCAGAATGGCTATCATCAACAAGACAAATAGCAAAAAGTGTTGGAGAGGCTGTGGAGAAAAAGGAACCCTCATACACTGTTGGTGGGAATGCAGACTGGTGCAGCCGTTATGGAAGGCAGTGTGGAGGTTCCTCAAAAAATTACAAATAGAATTACCATATGACCCAGCAATCCCTCTCCTGGGTATCTACCCAAAGAATTTGAAAACATTTATACATAAAGACACGTGTGCTCCAATGTTCATTGCAGCTTTGTTTACGGTAGCCAAGACATGGAAACAACCAAAATGTCCTTCGATAGATGAATGGATAAAGAAGTTGTGGTATATATACACAATGGAATACTATTCGGCGCTAAGGAAAGATGATATAGGAGCATTTGTGACAACATGGATGGATCTTGAGAGTATAATCCTAAGCGAAATAAGTCAGACAGAAAAAGCAGAGAACCCTATGATTTCACTGATATGTGGTATATAAACCAAAAACAACGAAAGAACAAGACAAACAAATGAGAAACAAAAACTCATAGACACAGACAGTAATTTAGTGGTTACCAGAGGGTAAGGTGGGTGGGAGGAGGGAGGTGAGGGTAAGGGGGATCAAATATATGGTGATGGAAGGAGATCTGACTCTGGGTGGTGAACACACAATGGGATTTATAGATGATGTAATACAGAATTGTACACCTGAAATTATGTAATTTCATTAACAATTGTCACCCCAATAAATAAATTTAAAAAAAAATTAAATGTATACTTTTCAACAAGAAATTCTGCGAAGTAATGATTCCACTTTGGGAGAAAAATACTAACACATATAGAAAAGTTGGGGAAAAAAATTAAGAACTAACCAGTGTGGTATTGGTCATAAATTCATGTGACATTAAAGAACAACTCCATGGTGAGCTTATAGGTGATTGAAGTATGGTATGTTTCTGTGTTGGAAGAAGTGGGATTGTCAGTGAAAGTGAGAATGTAGGCAAAATTCTGGGGGTAAGAATAAATAAGCAACGAGATTCTTTACTGTGGAATAGAATTTAATTATAGCCATATTTTGTTCTAATTCTTTCAAAATTGAAAATTCATGTAGTAAATATGAAGCAGTATATTTAAGTACAAATTCATCTCTAAATACTTTAAAATTATTCACATACATTTTAAGGTAAAAATTTAACATATGTATGTTAACATATTTATGTATATTATGATCACATTTGAATTTCAAAAATGCCCTGTAAGAAAGGCAGGACAAGTATTATTATTACCATTTTACAAATAGAAGCTGAGGATCAGAGTTTATGTCACATGCTTAAAGTTATACCGCTAATAAATAATAGAGACTAGATTAGCATCCAGGTCTTCTGGCTCTTCTACCACACGATTCTTATTGAATAGCAGAAAGCTTAGTAAATGAGAAATTAGGACTGACTTTTATGATGAATATTCCATTTGATCTTCGTCTCAAGCAAGGAAAAAATGGATAGGGTAAAAGTATAGGTACTGCCAAATTTTAGGTATGTTAAAAATAAATGGACGTCAGTTATTACTAGGCCTTAGAAGTCCTCTCTCTTTATGTTCTGAGTATTTTCCCCCTAAAGGTTTGCAACATTTGAGGTGAAATAGAAATAACATACACATGGCAGATTCAGAAATAACTTCTTTCATAACTTTCCTTTTTCTTTTCTATTATTATTTGTTTCCTCTGAGGTAATGTGCCTTTTGAAATACAGAATTAAGGAGCAGACCACACTTCAGCAAAAGCTTTTCCATGAATATCATATTTTAGCCATAATCAAGTTGTTTTTGTTGGTTTAAGAACAAAGCTAACACTGTAATATATAATCCATTGTAAACATTTCTTTGATATTCCTGTCAACATGCCAATACAAAAGTACAAAGTATAAAACAATAAAAAAGTTTATAAGTAACTTCCATTCATAAATGCATATCATAGAGCAAAATATCTTACATATAGTTATACACATATGCATAAATATAAGTACTTTTTGAAACAATTTTTAATATCAATATTCAATTTTTTATTTAGAAACTCATTTTAATTAATTTTGATCCCAGTAATAAGCATGTAGAAAAGTGGACCCCTTTTTATCTTCTTTAGATTAATTTTTAATTACTTCTGTTCAAATATAGGAATGCCAGTTGTCTGGTTTCCTAAGGAAGGTCTGTGTGTCGTGTAGGGAGAGAATTCCCTACAAGAACCTCAATAAGCAAGAAAAATTCCACCATTCTCCTTTGGGGGCCTGAGTCAGAAGCAGAAGAAAATTGGACACAAACTGAACTTTGACCAGGGTTATCTTCCTCAGTTTCCAGACTGTACATTGCATGGAGCCTTTAGGGCCATTTGGCTGAATGCTAGGCTGTTCTGGCACTTGCACATTCTCTTCTGGAAGAAATAGCCCTATTTCGCCTAGCCAGTCAATACTACAAAGGAATAGGGTAATGGTACATTTTATGTAGTTCCTGGGTCATTCTAGTTCTCATCTGATGACATGTATACAAAGGGATATGCTTGTATGATTGAGAACTATTTACTAATTTTATGTCTTAAAAGGCTAGTTCTTATCCTTTTATAGCTTTTGTTTCAGGGTGAAAACCTTGATCTTGGACCCATTTTTTTTACAGTGACAATACACAATTATTCTCCACCTTTTGGTGAATGGTCAAAAAACATTTATAATTTATTTAATAGTTGTGGACTGAATTTTTAACACTTAAAAATATCTTTAGGACCTCTAATAATGTGGATGCATAAATAAGATAGATTTGTAAGCACACCTTCAGTTAAGTACTTATAAATTATTAATGGAAATTCTTATTTTTGTTGTGAATGATTTGAGATAATGCTTGGGAAACTTTCATTGATTTACATTGGAGATGGGTTTACACTATTCTTTTAATATTTCCTCTCCTTTTTCTGGCAAAGAGGTCTTCTTCTTGGGTACATAAGTCATGCTGGACAATGAATGCTTTCTAAATGTAGACAGCCTTCTCCTAAAGTTTCCCCCTGAAAAGAAGTATAAGAGAGGATCAAAGCAACAATTTGATGCAGCCAGAGACAAGGTTATGACCACTGACTTTTGCATTCTAAGGACAGAATCACAGGGTTTAGTTTCATTGTGTAAAAAGTGAAGGTGGATGGTGCGTTGAATATGATATGGCATGAAGCTGATCAAAAAGGCAGCTGTCACGACTATAATCATCCCTATCGCCTTTTTACGACTTGACAGATTTTTCTTCATTGAATTTTTTAGTAAGGTCAAAATGATCATTGTGTAACAGACAATTATAATAATAAAAGGGATGATAAATCCGACAAACAATGAAACATAATGCAAGATTAAAACATGATTTTTAGCTTGATTGTCCTGTGGAGGCTCAAAGCACTTGGTGTTGTTTCTCTCATCTTTGTAAGATGTGGACATTAAAAATGGAGAACTGGTCAAAATCACAAAAATCCAAATGCCAGCACACACAAATCTGGCTTTTTTCTGTGTAACCGCATTAATGTTCTGGACTGGGAAAACAATTGCAATGCACCGGAAAAAGCTCATGGCTGTCATAAAGAAGATGCTACAATAGAGGTTGACATACAAGGCATAGGTGCTGAGGCGGCACAAAAAGTCACCAAAGAACCAAATGCCTTTGTGAACATAGTAGACCACGCGGAGAGGCAGTGTACACACGCACAGTAGATCTGCAACTGCTAAATTAATCATGTATATTTGGAAGGCTGACTTCTCATGATATGTTTTTATGAGGACATAGAGCACAAAGCCATTACCAAAGAAACCCACAACAGAGATCATAGAGTACAAGGTGGAATATACTTGATTGCGGAAGTCATCGATAGTGTCATTGCATATGTTATTACTGGCAGAAGATACTGTCAGATTTCCAACTCCATCCATGTTTCTCTAGGAATGTCTGCTTGGTGCCTACAATATATATTAAAAAATTTTGTCAATTTTTACCAGACCATAAATTACAGGAGGTACTAAGGTTTCATTTTATAGTGTCACTATGTATACTTTTTTGACCACAGCAGGAAGCAAGGATGGTGTGGCAATGAGGAGGGATTCAGGTGCACCTTGTCTCTAGAAGGGTTTGGGTCCTACAGGCACTCTTTTATCCCTCCTTTTCCACCCATGTTTGCTGATAGACTTTCTTTTAATTTTTAAGACCTAGCTAAAACAGCTTTGCCTTATTTTAAGTCAAATCTCTCCAGTACTGTTCTGTAAATCTTCCTTTTAATTGAGTTTGTTTTTTGATGAGAGAAAAGCTCTAAAGATGATAGTGGTTTTTGTTTTTGAAGAAAAAAATGTTTCTAATAATGAAAAATATAACAAAAAATGATTTAAAAAGGTCTAATGAATTAAATTGAAGGGAAATAGCCAGAAAAAGAAAGCCAATCTGTGTAACCAAAATGATATAGATTTATACAATTTATACTTTTATATGAATTTTCCTGAAATTGTCCCAGATCCTCTTCTTTGTCATTTAAACCATTGTTACTGTTAAGATAGTAGTTTCATAAATGTGAATCAATCAATCTATCTATCTATCTATCTATCTATCTATCTATCTATCATCTATCTATCTATTGGCAGAAAACTGAATTCTCTTGGAAAATAAAATCTGGGTGAGAATGCATGGTTTCCCCAAAAAGAGGGCCTCCTAGGTAACGTTTGTTGGATGATACTCCTACCTAGGGAAAATAATCGGATTTGTTATCAATGGAACTCACTCCCCTGGGAGATAATCTTAATCTAGAACATGGTTGACTTTATTTAGAACCACAGAACACCAAGGCTGGACTAATTATAGAAGTCATCCAGTTATTTTAATGAGGAAAATAGTATAAACAGGTGAAATGCATTTCTAAAATCTGTGCCATAAGTTAAGGCTCTGAGGAAAAATGCAGCATAACTAGTTGGAATATACTTTCTGGGAGAAGATATTGTAGCTGTTCATCCTTGTTCTCTTCCTAGACTCATACTCAAAGGCTTACTGTTCAACACTACATGTCCATTTCTCTTATAGCAAGAAGGTGTCACTTGGTCTAGCCTAGTTCAACTATATCAGGTCAGTCAATTAGGGCACCCAACAAGCTCTGATCAGAGAGAAATGGGGATAAGATAGTGTGAAAGTAGTGATATCTTTAGTGTTCCTCCAAATTCTTTTCCTTTATTCTTTAAGAAGGTGGGAGCAACTCATCCATATATAATATGAGGAACAACCCTTGATTGAAGTCTGAATTTTTTGCCCTTTAACACAGCTCTTGTTCCCTAGTAAGAGAGGAGTTGGGATTTGTAAAGTGAGAAGACTGAACATGCAACAACTGTCAGAAATGGAGGAGACACATCTTGTCTCTGCCTTTGAGACATAGAAACAGATAGCTACGATAGTGATTGTAGTTGGGATGTAACTTCCTAGGCTTAGTACTACTAGCAGTTATATTTGCTGTGAAAAGGTTTCATCCATCCATCCTGGCTAGTTGTTCCATTTTTTCCCTTTCATTGAAAAAATGCCATTATTTTCGTAAGAACTGTTGGTATATGATAAAAAAAAATTGAAGATGAATCATTCTGAGGGTATATCTAGGATCATAGAGAAAAATTAGTTCACTATTCCCAATCTCTGCATTATTTCTTAGTTTGCTTTCCTGTTACCTGCCTCTTTCACCATTTGTTCTCTGAATGCAGGTGAAATTGCGCAAGAAAGAGAAACCACCTAAACTTAATCTAGTCTTTTTTGTTAGCCTTGTCTTGGGTTTTCCCCAAATCGGGCAGTGTTATGTTGTGAGGCACTAGATGGTGCTGTTGAGATTTTTGATACAGCCTTTGTTTTAAGACCTACACTTGAAAGGTATTAGGTAATTACCACCTGTCCTGCTTACCATCACCAACTCTCACTATACCCTGCCACAAACTCTTTCCAGAATAATTTTCCATACATTATAGCTTCCAATTATGTCATGTCCTTGCTCTAAAACCTTCAGTGTTTCCTGAATGCCTTCAGAATAAAATCCAGATTTCTTGGCTTGATATTTAAGGCTCTCTACAGTCTGGTTGCAGCTGAAGTTTCCTAGCTTCTTTCTCATTTCTCCTCTTTGCACACCTTAAAGTTCAATGAAACAACTATTTTACTATACCAGGGGCTTGTTTTCCCACCTGCCTGTCTTTTAAAATGGATTTCCTCTTCCTGAAATACCCTTTCCTCCATCTATGTGCGAAAACTATCCATCCTTCAGCCTTCTCAGCCTCCATCCAAAGTAATTTCTATTGTTTTCACTTCTAGGAAACTTTAAATATATCTTGCAGATAAATAATTTGTATGTATATGTTATCTTCCCTCACAGACTATCTGGTTGATATATAAGAAGGTGTCACACACAGGGATAACACATATGTACCTTGCCTATAAATACTCATAAATGTTAATTGAATCAATGAGTAAATGAATAATGGAAAAAATTTATCATTTGAAAGTATTATTTATCATTTAAAATCACTTAGAGTTATTTTTCCATTCCGATATAATTAAAAACCTTTCCAGGGGCAGCTGAATGGCTCAGTTGGATAGAGCGTGAGCTCTGAACAAGAGTTGCCAGTTTGATTCCCACATGGGCCAGTGAGCTGAGCCCTCCATTACTAGATTGAAGACAACAAGCTGCCACTGAGCTTCTGGAGGCGTGGCCGGATGGCTCAGTCAGAGCGTAAGCTCGCAACAACAAGGTTGCCAGTTCAATTCCCTCATGGGATGGTGAGCTGTGCCCCTTGCAACTAACTAAAGAATGAAGATGGCAACTGGACTTGGAGCTGAGCTGCGCCCTCCACAACTAGATTGAAGGACTACTACTTGGAGCTGATGGGCCCTGGAGAAACACACTGTCCCCCAATGTTCCCCAATAAAATTAAACAAAACAAAACAAACAAACAAACAAACAAAAAACCTTTCCAGATTCAGAACCTAAAGTGGCTCTGTTAAAGTGGCTCTGTTAAGTTGCTTCCCAAAGTATTAAGGAATGCACTAAATCAACCTTAAGATTGTCAGATTTAAAAAATCTGTATCTTGACACACATTAATCATTTATTTATTTGTCTGTTAAATACCATAAATTAAATAAACTTGAAATTCCCATATCTCTGAGTGAAAGATGTCAAATAAAACTGATAATAAAAACAGACAAAAACAAACAAACAAAACAAAACAGATGATCTTTAGTCCCATTAATAAGTTACCAGTCCTTCCAGACCAAAATAAGCCTTCCTAGTAATTTCTGTATTTAGGTTCAATTGTTTATTTATAACTAAGTCAAGTCAATGATCTATATTAGGCTATTAAAAACAAGACTGTAAGACTTTCAAACAAATAGTAAATCCTGGGGTAGGGATCATTTAGTTCAGCCAGTCATTTTACAGATGATGGCTTTGCTTATCTCAAACAGCATTTAATTAATTTTTATAGAATTTACTGTGATCTTCCAATAATGAGACCCATGCTATATGGAGATGGCTAAGATCTCATTCCTGTGTTTAAGCAGCTCACAGTCTGGTGGGGGAAGGAATGATGTCTCAGAAGTGTGGAGAGGTTACAATACAATATGGTAAGAGCCATCTTAACCCAAAACAAATGGTCATTAATTGATTAATATAAAGAAGCAATAAACATAAATGAAATTAATTTTTAGTGCAGATGATGAAGAAAGTTAATCTGTTAAGATAATTTGCAAGTTGATAAAAATAAGAATCATTTAGAAAATGGAGCCATACCTCCTTGTGATGCTGCAGTACTCTTCACAAATGTTCTGGTTAGTGGTCAGTTCCTCTTATGATACACTGGCAGAAGAAGCCTAAGCTGAAATCATAAGATTGAAAAGGAAGTTAATGACCTTAGAAGCAGTCCAGAAGGGTCATGGGAGCTTAACAGCCTTCAGCACAGATCCAGGGTGTGTGATGGAATATCAAAGCTCTACTGACAGACTGAGGAATAGTTATTGCATTCTGTGCCTCATTCTTTTCTCTCCATTCATGTTTACATCCCCAGGGGCGAAACTTGGAATACAGAACAGAGCTGATCACAGATGTTTGCTGCTGTGTGCACATAGCTTCTGTATCTAAAGAGGAAAACATTATTATAAAAATACTTCTTTCTCTATGAAACCATATTTTCCATTTTCTCTTCTAAACAGTTTGTTACAAAGTTCAAAGGTAAAATAATTTGGAAAATCATATCCAAGGATCTAGTTTACTAGGAAGAAGAGTTACAACATTAAAAATATCAAGTATATCTGTCTGGGATAGATTAGGAACAGTTTTCCCTGAAGGAAGGATGGCTTAGAGGACCTTGGACTCTTCTCCCTAAAAATTCATAGTAGCAGTTATTGTTTACATCACTAATTTGGCATACATACCCTTGGAGATCAACTGTTTTGTAGTTTGTATAGTTAACTTTTCATGACTGTATATCTCTTCTCTTCAATTAAACTATATCAGAAAAATCTACCAAAGTATAACAAATCTTCAAGAAATGAGCGAAGAAGAGCTTTCTCGGACCAGTAGCAACTTGAACACTTTTGTTCTAAATTTGTGTTGCCCTATGGCAACTTTCATCCCTGTCTGCAAGGATCCCAGAGGCTTGCCACTTTTCATTTATCTGTGGTCTAAGTGCCAACAAAATAAACATCTTCTTCCAGGTTTTTCTTAACAAGTATAAATAGGCTGGAACTTTCCAAAGGAACTCTACTGAAAAAAAAATAAACAAGAAAATGCAAAAAATATAAAACAGACAAGTTTTAAAAGTAAGACCTGAACCTACAGCTACGATATTGCTGTTTCCGTCCACCCTGTATTCACATAATCATTTTTCAGATCTTCTTCAATTTATTCTCGCTCTCTAAATTTCCCCTTTTTCTACAGGTAAGGAGTTGATATAGATAACCTATTACGAGCAGTCTGGGTGAAGTATGCGTTGCAGGTGGGGAATTACTCAGACAGACTTGGTTTTTATATTTTGTTATTCAAGCAGTAAACTTTTTTTTTCTTGGTTTAGCTTGTCCTAGGTCTCTAATCAATAAAGATATTCTAACTGAATACTGAACGAAAAAAGTCCTTTCTTTTTACCACTTTACACAATAATATTGTTTTTATTTTAAAATAATTATAGATTTATTGGAAGTTAGTATGGAGGGAGATTCCACTCAGTTCTTCCCAATTGTAGTATATTACATAACTGTAGTACACTATTAAAATTAGGAAATTGATTGGTACAATCCATAGACGTTATTCAGATTTCAACACTTCTGCATGCAGTCGAAAAGAATCTGTTCTAATATTGAAATTATGATCATACTCATCTTATATATGGATAAAATTAACTTTGGCTCTTTCACAGTTTTGTGCTTAGACAAAACTTACATTTCTCCCTCATGTGGAAAGAGAAAGCAAGTTAATGAATTTCTAAGACCCATCTATGAAAAGTTTAATATTATCAGACTAATATACTAGTTATCCATTTCCACGGTAGCTGTGTAATTAAAATTTAGCCCACTTGTTACATGCACAAGTGAGTAAATGTTGCATTGGCTGTGTAACAGTGTAGTGTGTTCTCAAGTTTGGGATTCTGAGGTGTCTTCTATGCTTGCTTTAGTGACATGAACTTTTTACCTAGTAAGTAATCAAAACTTTTACTCCTTGCCTCTCTTTCCTTTTCAGTTTGAGAACTCTTGTCTCTGACAGCAGCTTCAGTAGGATTCCACTATTCTTATATCGGTGATTGGGTGGGTGAAGGAGAAGTGTTAAACTGAAAGTGTAGATATATGCATATGACTTTTTACTTCAATTATTTAATTCAGGAGTTACTCAGAACTTTTATTTGATTATATATGTGGCGACAAAGCCCCAAAAAGCAGTTTCCAGGCTCTCGGCCTCACATAGAAAGGTGCTGGCTCGGGTAGTAAATGGCCATCAACTGTGATCAGACGGCCAGCAGCTGTGGCTAGTTGGCTGTCAGCTGTAACCCGTAGGCCATTGGCCACTAATATAACGGCTGTGGCTACGCTAGCAGAAAGGAATGGGGGCTAGCAAGAAGATGGTGGCTGGCAAGCGCGGACTGCTGTTAGGCAGATTATGTAGATCCTGCTTCCTGTGTCTCCAGCCCAGCAGCCAGCGAGAATATATTGGTTTGACTCCCCTATCTATGGCTCCGTGGGTGTTCCTTTTTGGCCTTACCGTGTCCTGCATTCTTATGAGGGGAGCGGGACCAGGGACCCCACCGGACGCCCCGCACGACAAATGGCACAGCGAGCAGGGTCCCCCGCCCGACAATATATATCATATCATATTACAGTACAATATAATATAACACTACCATGTTTCCCCGAAAATAAGACCAGGTCTTTTTTTTTTTTGCTTTGTGTACGTCATTTAATTCTCGTAAAAATACCATGAGATATACACTGTTATCAATTCCCATTTACCAATTGAGAATCTGAGGTACAGAGAGATTGAATAACTTCCCCAGGATCACTAAATTAACAGGTGAAGACCAGGTCTTATATTAAGTTGTGCTCCAAAATAAGCACATTAGGGCTTATGTTCAAGGGAAGTCATCCTGAAAAATCATGCTAGGTCTTATTTTCTGGTTAGGTCTTATTTTCAGGGAAACAGCATATATAATTATATAATGCATTGCATTGTATCATATTGTATCATATTATATATATTCTCTTATATATATTATTATATATATTCTCTTTCCCTCAGCCCTTAGCCTCCATTGAACATGTAACCTGGTATGGGTTGAACCTGGTTTGGATTCCAGTGAACGAGGTAACTGAGAGCCCTGAAACAATCTAAGAATATAACGTCCCAGTTCTTATACAGTGCTCTTTATTCTTGCTGCACTAGAATTACCTATGAACGCGAATGACTGTTGTGCTCTCTAAGTAGAGCTGATGACCTACAAGTGACCCAAGGTAGTCCCCAGGCCATGTTTTCTATTAAGTGAAGATAGCAGTGCCTCTTGTGTGCTTTTTTTGTTTGTTTCTAGTCAAACAAAAAGCCATTCCTGAGCCACTCAACCTAATTTAATATGCCTCTCCTTTGAAGTCCAGTAGGATTTTGTTTGTACTTTCCTTTTTTAAAAATGAATTATTTATTTATTTCAGTTACAATTAAATATTGTTTTATGTTAGTTTCAGGTGTATAGCATAGTGGTTAGACAATTATACAATTTATGTAGTGATCCACACGATTAGTCTAGGACCCACCTGGCACTATGCATAGCTGTTGCAACATTATTGACTATGTTCTCTATGCTGTACTTTACATCCCTGTGACTGTTCTGTAACTACCAATTTGTATTTCTTAATCCCGTTCACCTTTTTCACCCAGTCCTCAAGCCCTCCTACACTCTGGCCACCATCAATTTGTTTTCTGTATCTGTGAGTCTGTTTCTGTTGTGTGTGTTTGTTTATTTTGTTCTTTAGATTTCAAATGTAAATGAGATCATATGGTATTTGTCTTTCTCTGTCTGACTTATTTCACTTAGCACAATACCCTCTAGGTCCATCCATGTTGTGGCAAATGGGAAGATTTCATTCTTTTTTATGGTTGAGTAATATTCCATTGTATATATGTACCACCTCTTCTTTATCGAATTGTCTGTTGCTGGGTACTCAGGTTGCTTCTGTATCTTGGCTATTGTAAATGGCACTGCAGTGAAGATAGGCATGCATATATCTTTTCAAATTAGTTTTTTGGATTCCAAAAGATAAATAACAAGAAGTGGAATTGCCGGGTCATAAAGTGGTTTTATTTTCAGTTTTTTAAGGAACCTCCAAACTGTTTTCCATAGTGGCTGTACCAATTTGCAATCCCACCAACAGTTCATGAGGTTTCTCTTTTCTCCACATCCTCGCCAACCTTTGTTGATTTATTGATGATAGCCATTCTGACAGTTGTGAGATGATATCTCATTGTGGTTTTAATTTGCATTTTTTGATGATTAGTGACATTGAATATCTTTTCGTATGTCTATTTGCCATCTGTATGTCCTCTTTGGAGAAATGTCTCATCAGGTTCTCTGCCCATATTTTTATATTGGATTGTTTGTTTTTTTGGTGTTGAGTTGTATGAGTTCTTCATACATTTTGGATATTAATCCTTTATCAGATGTATCATTGGTGAATATCTTTTCCTTTTCAGGAGGCTCTCTTTTCTTTTGTTGGTGGTTTTCTTTGCTGTGCAAAAACTTGATAGTTTTACATAGTCCCATTTGTTTATTTTTTCTTTTGTTTTCTTTCCCCACGAAGGTAGGTCAGAAAAAAAATATTACTAAGATCAATGTCAGAGAGTTCACTGCCTATGTTTTATTCTAGGAGTCCTGTGGTTTTGGGTCTTACATTTAAGATTTTAATCCATTGTGAGTATATTCTTGTATATGGTGTAAGAAGGTGGTGCCATTTCATTGTTTTTGTTTGTTTGTTTTTGTTTTTGCATGTATCTGTCCAGTTTCCCCAACACTGTTTATTGAATAGACTGTGTCATGCAGGGTGGCATGAGGGATCTCTAGTCCCGCCCCCCACATAAGAATGCACGATATGGTGAGGCCAAAAAGGAATACCCACGGATACCCAAAAAGGAATTCCCCATAGATAGGGGAGTCACTATACTCTCGCTGGCGGATGGGTTGGAGACACAGGAAGCAGGAGCCACACTATCCATAACCTGCTGTCCACTTCTCTCTGCCAACCCACCTCACTTGTTAGCTGTAGTCCACCATGTTAACTGCAATCCACTCTTGCTAGCTCAGCCACCAACTTCTTGCTAACTCCCATTTTCTGCTAGCATAGCCACAGCAGTTATATTAGTGGCCAATGGCTCACTGGTTACAGCTGACAGCCAACAAGCCACAGCTGATGGCCATCCAACCATAGTTGATGGCCATTTACTACGTGAGCCAGCACCTTTCCACGTGAGGCTGAGAACCTGGAAACTGCACTCCTGGCTCTGTCCCTACAGACTGTTTTTATCCCACTGTGTATTCCTGTTTCCTTTGTCATAGATGAAATGATCATATAGGCATGGATTTACTTTTGAGTTCTCTATTCTGTTGCTCTATGTGTCTGTTTTTATGCCAGTACCATGCTTTTTTGATTACGATAGCCTTGTAGTATAGTTTTCTATCAGGTAGTGTGATACCTCTAATTTTGTTCTTCCTTTTCAATATTGCTGTGGCTATTTGTGGTCTTTTGTGATTCCATATAAATTTTAAGATTATTTGTTCGATGAAAAATGCCATTGGTATTTTGATAGGGATTGCATTGAATCTACAGATTTCTTTGGGTGGTATGGACTTTTAAATGATGTTAATTCTTCCTATCCACAAGCACAGTATATGCTTCCATTTATGTTATCTTTAATTTCTTTCTTCAGTGTCTCATAGTTTTCCAAATACAGGTCTTTTACCTCTTTGATTAAATTTATTCCTAGGTATTTTATTTTTTGATTCAATTGTAAATGGGATTGTTTTCTTAATTTCTTACTCTGATAGTTCATTATTCATGTATAAAAATGCAACTGATTTCTGAATATTATTTTTGTATTCCTCTACTGAATTCATTTATCATTTCTAATAGTTTTTTTGGTGGAACTTTTAGGGTTCTGTTTATATAGCATCATGTCATCGGCAAATAATGACAGTTTTGTTTCTTCCTTTCTAATTTGGATGCCTTTTAATTAATTTTCTCAATTGTTGTGGCTAGGGCTTCCAATACTATGTTGAACATTGCTGGTGAAAATGGGCATCCTTGACTTGTTCCTGATATTAAAGAGGACACTTTTAGCCCTTCTCTGTTGAGTGTGATGTTAGCTGTGGGTTTGTCATATATGGCCTTTATTATGTTGAGATACATTCCCTCTTTTCCCACTTTGCTGAGTTTTTATCATAAATCGATGCTGAATTTTGTCAAATGCTTTTTCTGCATCTGTTGATATGACCATAAGATTTTTATTTTTCATTTTGTTTATGTGGTCTATCATGTTAATTCATTTGCAGATATTGAAACAACATTGCATCCTAGGAATAAATCCAACTTGATCATAGTGTATAGTCTTTTTCATGTATTACTGAACTCCATTTGTTAATATTTTGTTGAGGATTTTTGGATTTATGTTAATCAGGGATATTGGTTCATAATTTAATTTTTTGTAACGTCCTTTTCTGGTTTTGAAATCAGGGTATGTCAAAATGGTGGTGTGAGGTGAGCCTCTGTAAATTTTCCCTAGAATTTACAACTAATCGAACAACTATAATTCCACAAAGGACTCACTGCACAGCAGACAGGCAAGACGAAAAACTCACTACTGAATTCACCTAAAGGTGGACAAATTGCGTGAGCGGGGAAAGAGGGAAGGGAGAAGTGTGGAGACAGAGCCGTGCGGGTGCAGGACCCAAACCTAGCTCAGTGCTCTGAGCTCACTGCATCCCAGACTACTGCAGCTGCGGGAGAGGGAAGAACTCGGAATGCTAGGCTCCATTTATGGTACACAGGGCTGAAGGGACAGCATATAACACGGCTGAGCACAGCGCTCACAGCAGAGACCTCGGAGAAAAGACTGAGGGAAGAAGGCTATAAACGGTGGTTTAAGCCCTCTCTGCTGAGTGGAGAACGGAAGCCTCGGGCACTGAGACTAGCCGCCTCCTCCCTATGCTCCCAGAACTTGCCCAGTCCCCACCTGTCTGGTGCTAGAAGCAGAAGAGTAGCAGTGTCAGATCAAAGAACACAATCTTTAATGTTCTGAGAACTGTGGACTGCAGACAAAGATTTGCAGCCCAACTAGTTCCGGCAAAGGGAAGGGAGCTGTGGAAGCAGGACCGGCTGTGGTGGTGGTTGGCGCCATTGGTCTGGGCCACCTATCACAACTCACCCTGCCCCTGGTCCAAAATATCTGGGTGGATCCCTGCAGGAGGAAACAGAACTGTTGAAACATACAGGCTCTGAATCTGGTGCAAGAAGAGCTTTGGAACTTCAAAAGCTCTCCACATACGCACACGAACACTAGGCCCTGTGAACCAGGTGAACTATTAACAGAGGAGAAGCCCATCTCTCAGGGAATCCCCCCATTGTGTGAGAAGCTGGAATAGTGCAGAGAAAATATAGCACTACCGTGTGAGAGAGAAAAATAGGCTGCAGTCGGAGACAAAATAAAACATTCTACCAACAAGTACTGGAAAACGAAAGACCTCTTCCTATGACCTTGTTGCAGAAGCCACGCCTGCAGATGTCTAGGAAGGGAGAAAACAAATCAGTAATTGTCATTAATAACGAAGGCAACAAGACAGTTCAGAAAGAAAGTGAAAAGTCTCCAGAAAAAGAACTTAAAGATATGGAAATACATGACTTAAATGACAGAGAATTCAAGATTGCAGTTCTGAAAAAACTCAATGAGATGCAAGAAAACACAGAGAGGGAGTTTAATAATCTCAGAAACACAATCAAAGAACATGAGCATTTTACGAAGGAGATTGAAAATTTTAAAAAGAACCAAATAGAATTTCTGGAGATTAAAAACTCAATAGAAGAAATTAAGAATGAAATAGCCAGCTTAGGTAACAGAGTTGACCAGATGGAGGAAAGAATCACTGACATCGAAGATAGAAACCTGGAAATAACATGGATGGAAGAAGAAAGAAAATTGAGACTTATAAGAAATGAAAGAACTCTACAAGAACTTTCTGATTACATCAGAAAGAGCAATACAAGAATAATGGGCATACCAGAAGGAGAAGAAAGAGAGAAGGGAACAGAGAATATATTCAAACAAATTGTTGATGAGAACTTCCCAAACTTGTGGACAGAACTGGATCCTTGAATCCAAGAAGCAAATAGAACACCTAATTACCTCAATCCCAATAGGCCTTCTCCAAGGCACATTGTATTGAAGCTGTCTAAAATCAGACAAAAAAAAAGAATCCTCAAGGCAGCCAGGGAAAAAAAGACGGTAACCTACAAAGGAAAGCCCATTAGATTATCATCAGATTTCTCAGCAGAAACTCTACAAACCAGGAGGGATCGGAACCAAATATTCAAACTATTGAAAAGAGAAATGATGCGCCAAGAATAATATATCTAGAAAAGATATCCTTTAGATATGAAGGAAGAATAAAGACCTTTGCAGACATAAGAAGCTGAGGGAATTTCATAATACACGACCTGCACTACAAGAAATACTAAAGGAGGCTATTTGACCACCATCAACAGGGACCATTGGTGGCAATCAAAACATAAAAATGGGGAGAGTAAAGGCCAGAACAGGAATATGGGAATGGAGAAAGTAAGCGTGCTGAAGAAAATGGAATACTCTAAATATCAAACTTTCTTTACATTAACTTAAGGGTAACCACTCAAAAAAAGTCTGGAACTTAAATATGTACTGTAATAAAAGAAGAAACAGAGGAAAAACATCATAGAATATCACTACACAGAAATAATAGACAACAACAAGAAGGCAAAGAAACAATGGAGACACAGCCTTACCAGAAAACTAAAGATAGAATGATAGGATATCCCCACATATCAATAATCACCCTAAATGTAAATGGACTGAGCTCACCAATAAAAAAGCATGGAGTAGCAGATTGGATTAAAAAAATAACCCAACCATATGCTGTCTACAAGAGACACATCTCAGCTATAAGGACAAGCATAGACTCAAAGTGAAAGGTTGGAAATTGACACTCCAAGCAAATGATACCCAGAGAATATCAGCTGTAGCCATGATGATATCAGATGAAACAGACTTCAGTGTGTAGAAGGTAATAAGAGAGAAAGATGGACACTTCATAATGGTAAAGGGGACTATACAGCAAAAAGACATAACAGTCACCAATATTTATGCCCCCTATCAGGGAGCACTGAAATATACCAAGCAACTATTATCAGAATTAAAGGAAGAAATTGAACAAAACACAATTACACCAGGGGACTTAAATATGTCATTGACAGCTATGGATAGATCATCCAAACAGAAAATAAATAACGAAATAGCAGCCCTAAATGACACAATAGATGAAATGGACATTATTTACATATATAGAGCACTTCATCATAAAACATGAGACTATACATTCTTTTCGAGTGTACATGGAACATTCTCAAGGATAGACCATATATTGGGAGATAAAATCAACCTAAGGAAGTTTAAGAAGACTGAAATCATACCAAGCATATTCTCTAATCACAAGGCTTTGAAATTTCATATCAACTGCAGAAAGAAAGCAGGAAAAAACACAAATTCATGGAAATTTAACAACATACTTTTAAAAAACATCCAGGTCAAAGAAGAAATTTGAGGAGAGATCAAAAGATACATAGAAACAAATGACAATGAAAATACATCCTACCAGAATTTTTGGGATGCAGCAAAAGCAGTTTTAAGAGGGAAATTTATATCATTACAGGCCTATCTCAAGAAACAAGAAAAATGCCACATAAACAACCTCATGTTACACCTTAAAGAACTAGAAAAATTAAAACAAATGAAATCGAAGATCAGCAGGACAAAGGAAATAACAAAAATCAGAGTAGAACTAAATGAAATAGAGAACAAAAAGACAATAAAAAAAATTAATGTGACAAAGAGCTGGTTCTTTGAAAAGATTAACAAAATTGGCAAACCCTTGCCTAGACCCACTGAGATAAAAAGAGAGAAGACACTAATTAACAAAATCAGAAAGGAAAAAGGGGACTTTATCACGGACACCATAGAAATACAAAGATCATCGAAGAATACTATGAAAAACTATATGGCACCAAATTCAATAACCTAGAAGAAATGGACAAGTTCTTAGAAACATATAGCCTTCCTAGGCTGAACATGAAGAACTGGAAAATCTAAACAGACTGATCACCAGTAAGGAAATTGAATCAGTCATCCAAAACCTTCCCAAAAGCAAAGTCCTGGACGAGATGGCTTCATTAGTGAATTCTACAAAACCTTCAAAGACGATCTAATACCAATCCTGTTCAAAGTCTTACAAAAAGTTGGAGAAAAGACAGTAGTCCCTAACAAATTTTATGAGGCCAACATTACCCTGATACCAATTCCTGGTAAGAACAACACAAAAAAATAAAACTATAGACCAATATCTCTGGTGAATACGGATGCAAAAATCCTAAAGAAAATTCTAGCAAATAAAATACAACAATGCATTAAAAAGATTATTCATTATGATCAACTGGGGTTCATCCCCGTGGCACAAGGATGGTTCAACGCCCACAAATCCATCAATGTGATACATCACATAAACAAAATAAAGGACAAAAATCATGATTATATCAATTAATGCAGAAAAAGCATTTGACAATATACAACATTCAATTACGATTCAAACCCTTAATAAAATAGGTATAGGAGGAAAATACCTTAATATAATAAAGGCCATATATGACAAACTCTCAGCTAATCTCATAATTAATGGTGAAAAACTGAAGCCCTTTGGTCTACGTTCAGCAACACGACAGGGCTCTTCTCTATCACCTCTGCTGTTCAACATAGTGTTGGAAGTCCTTGCCAGAGCCATCAGGCAAGAGAAAGAAATAAAAGGCATGCAAATTGGGAATGAAGAAGTTAAATTGTCAGTTTTGCAGATGACATGATACTACATATAGAAAACCCTAAAGACTCCACCAAAAAGCTATTAGAAACAATCAACGAATACAGTAAAGTTGCTGGCCACAAAATCAACGTACAAAAGTCCATTGCATTCCTATATACTAACAATGAAATCTCAGAAAAAGAAATACAAAAAAGAATTTCTTTTGCAATTGCAGCAAAAAGAATAAAATACCTAGGAATAAACTTAACCAAGGATGTGAAGGACCTATATGCTGAAAATTATAAGACATTTTAAAAAGAAATTGAAGAAGACACAAAGAAACGTAAAAACATTCCGTGCTCATGGATTGGAAGAATCAGCATAGTTAAAATGGCCATATTACCCAAAGCAATATACAGATTTAATGCAATCCCCCTCAAAATCCCAATGGCATTTTTTAAAGAAATAGAAGAAAACCCATCAGATTTGTTTGGAACCACAAAAGACCTCGAAAGCCAAAGCAATCTTAAGAATAAAGAACCATGCTGGAAGTATCACACTCCCTGACTTTAGCTTGTGCTACAGCACTCCAATAATCGAAACAACATTGTATTGGCTGAAAACGAGACACATAGACCAATGGAATGGAATTGAGAACCCATAAGTAAAACCACATAAATATGGACAGATGATTTTTGACAAAGAAGGTAAAAACATACAATGGAGGAAAGACAGCCTCTTCAATAAATGGTGCTGGGAGAATTGGATAGCCACGTGCAAAGTGGATGAAAGACTTAAGCATAAGACCTGAAACAGTAAACTGCATAGAAGAAAACATAGGTACTAAAATTATGCATCTTAGGTTCAAAGAGCATTTTATGAATTTGACTCCAAACGCAGGGGAATTCAAAGCTAAAATAAACAATTGGGACTATATGAAACTTGAAAGCTTTTGCACAGCAAAAGAAACCATCGACAAAGGAAAGAGGCAACCAACTGAATGGGAGAAGATTTTGCAAACAGTGCCTCCGATAAGGGGCTAATATCCAAAATATACAAGGAAGTCATGACACTCAACAACAAAAAAACAAACAACCCAATTGAAATATGGGTAGACAACCTGAAGAGACCTTTCTCCAAAGAGGACATACAAATGGCAATTGGACATATGAAAAAATGCTCAACATCACTAATCATCAGAGAAGTGCAAATAAAAACCACAATGAGATATCACCTCACCCCAGTCAGAATGGCTATCATCAACAAGACAAATAGCAACAAGTGTTGGAGAGGCTGTGGAGAAAAAGGAACCGTGATACACTGTTGGTGGGAATGCAGACTGGTGCAGCCATTATGGAAGGCAGTGTGGAGGTTTCTCAAGAAATTACGAATAGAATTACCATATGACCCAGCAATCGCTCTCCTGGGTACCTACCCAAAAAATCTGAAAGCATTCCTCTATAGAGACACATGTACTCCAATTTTCATTGCAGCTTTGTTTACGTGGCCAAGACATGAAAACAACCAAAATGTCTTTCAATAGATGAATGGATAAAGAAGTTGTGGTATATATACACAATGGAATACTATTCGGCGTTAAGGAAAGATGATATAGGAGCATTTGTGACAACATGGATGGATCTTGAGAGTATAATGCTAAGTGAAATAAGTCAGACAGATAAAGCAGAGAACCGTATGATTTCACTGATATGTGGTATATAAACCAAAAAGAACAAGACAAACAAATGAGAAAGAAAAACTCATAGACACAGACAATAATTTAGTGGTTACTAGAGGGTAAGGGGGTGGGGGGTGGGAGATGAGGGTAAAGGGGATCAAATATATGGTGATGGAAGGAGAACTTACTCTGGGTGGTGAACACACAATGGGATTTATAGATGATGTAATACAGAATTGTACACCTGAAATCTATGTAAATTTACTAACAATTGTCACCCCAATAAATTTAATAAAAAAAAAGGAAAAAAAAAAGATTTTGAATAGAGCATATGAAAGATATGGTCATATGAACATTAAAGAGTCTTGCCAACAGCGTTAAGTAATATAGATTCAAAAAGGGTAAGACTAGACGCAGAAAAAAACAATAAAAAATAAACTGTATTTCTTTGAAAAAAAAATCAGAGGGAATCTTTGCAAGGAGAAAGACAATGGACATGGTGGAAAATTCATAGGACTGGTAGGCACAAGACCTGGATCATACCTCAGGCTCTGGCGGATGATTGTGTGATCTTGAGTAAATCACTCCCTCCCTATGATCTGTTCACTTATCTGCAATTTAATAGGATTGTATTATATGATCCCTGAATTCCCTTCCAGTTTGCCATTCTGTAAATCTTTGAAGCTCTGGGTGTGATTTTCCCCCTTGATTTAGTTTTTATCTTAGGAAAAAAAAAGAAAAGAGAGAAGGTATGATAAGAGATCGATGGCTTCAATAAAACGTAAAGTTGCCTCACTTTCCATGGCTCACAGGTATTTCTCCCTGGCCTTATCTCTTATTTTACAAGTTACAGCATCTCTGATTCTGGCAGTATGATCACCATTCTTCAGATCTTTTAAGAGAGAAACTCATAAAGTCATCTTTGTTGGTTCCTTTTTATCATCTCTTGTATAGGTTGCTCATCCTACTTGATCGTACGGCTTTAGGGTTTCATAAAGATGGTATGGCTTTACCTTCCTTTCATTTCTGATTTTGTTTATTAGTGTCTTTTCCCTTTTTATCTTAGTGAGTCTAGCCAAGGTTTTGTCAATTTTATTAATCTTTTCAAAGAACCAGCTCTTTTTCACTCCAGGACCAAAAATCTATCCATACACATCTTAGCTGATCTCTGAAATCTACTCTGCAGAGTTTCTAACAGGCTTTGATTCCTGCCACAAAGAAATAAAATGGCAGATTGTGTTCAGCAGTTTTAAATGGCTACCTGTTAAATTTCTTGTGTGCATTAAGGTAATAGAGAATTAAGTCTACAATACACATAAAGGTGTATAGTATGCAGATACATTTCATATAGGTAATAGTTATTTCTTAGTAAAGCCAGTATAAAAACAGTGTGAGTTAAGTTTGTATTCAGCAAATATCATTTCTCCATCCCTGTTCCCAAACCTGGTAAAACGACACTGTCTTTAGGATGGTCAAGCCCCAAATTTGTCAGACCATTTCATCTTCGTTAGATGGAAAGACTCAGGGAGGGTTTTATTAAAGCTGACGAGGGCAAGAGGAAAGAGCAGAAAGGCACTGAATATTTTAGACCTGAAGACACTGAAGTTAAAATTACAGGTGGGGAAAACAGCACACATCTGGGAAGCTGGGAATGAAGGGAGGAGGGATATGACTCCTTCTCAGTTTTGCTCCAGTTCCAGCTAAGTTTGATACTAAGTCTTGATCTTTTTCATCTCCACTTATCTTCATACCTGTTGCTGCTTCTTTTGTTCTTGCTCTCATTACCTCAGACATAGATGACTTATGACAATCTCCTACTTTTCACATGCACCTTGTATTTTAACTATGCTGAACTATTTGTAATTCCTGAAGATATCATCATGCCCCTTAATTTCAATCTCTTTTCCCTCAAAATCATCTGGCACAGCACTGCCAGACTAGTCATTTTTTTTAAAATTAAAGTTTATTGGGGTGACAATTTTTAGGAAAGTTACATAGATTTGAGGTGTACAATTCTGTAATATATTATCTATATCTCACATTGTGTGTTCACCACCCAGAGTCAGTTCTATTTGATCACCATATATTAGACCCTGTTTACTCTCTTCTAGAGCCCCCGTGCCCCTTTACCCTCTGACAACCCCTAAACTATTGTCTATGTCTATGAGTTTTTGTACCTTCATTTGTTTGTCTTGTTCTTTTGTTGTTCTCAGTTTTATGTACCACATATCAGTGAAATCATATGGTTCTCTACTTTTTCTGTCTGACTTATTTCGCTTAGCATTATAATCTCAAGATCCAGCCATGTTGTCACAAATGGTACTATTTCATCTTTTCTTACCTCCGAATAGAATTCCATTGTGTATATACACCACATCTTTATCCATTCATCCATCAAAGGATATTTTGGTTATTTTCGTGTCTTGGCTACAATGAAAAAAGCTGCAATGAACATTGGATCACACATGTCTTTATGTATAAATGTTTTCAGATTTTTTGGGTAGATACCCAGGAGAGCGATTGTTGGGTCATATGGTAATTTTATTTGTAATTTTTTGAGGAACCTCCACACTGCCTTCCATAGGGGCTGCACCAATCTGCATTCCCAACATGAGTGTATGACGGTGTCTTTTTCTCTACAGCCCCTCCAACACATTTTATTATTTCTCTACTTGATGATAGCCATTCTGACTGGGGTGAGGTGATATCTCATTGTGGTTTTTATTTGCATTTCTCTGATGATTAGTGATGTTGAGCATTTTTTCATATGTCTATTTGCCATTTGTATGTCCTCTTTGGAGAAATGTTTCTTCAGGTCTTCTGCCCATTTTTCAATTGGGTTGTTTGTTTTTTTGTTGTTGAGCTTCATGAGTTCCTTGTGTATTTTGGATATTAGCCCCTTATCGGACATACTGATTGCAAAAATCTTCTCCCATTCAGTTGGTTGCCTCTTTATTTTGTCGATGGTTTCTTTTCCTGTGCAGAAGATTTTACGTTTCATATAGTCCCATTCATTTATTTTAGCTTTCACTTCCGTTGCATTTGGAGTCAAATTCATAAAATGCTCTTTGACTCCAAGGTCCATAAGTTTAGTACGTATGTTTTCTTCTATGCAGTTTATTGTGTCAGGACTTATGCTGATGTCTTTGATCCATTTTGAATTAATTTTGGTGCATGGTGACAGATAGCAGTCCAGTTTCATTCTTTTGCACGTGACTATCCAATTCTCCCAGCACCATTTATTGAAGAGGCTGTCTTTCCTCCTTTGTATGTATTTAGCTTCATTGTCAAAAGTTATCTGTCTTATTTATGTGGTTTTATTTTGGGTTTCTCAATTCTATTCCATTGGTCTATGTATCTGTTTTTCTGACAATACCATGCTGTTTGGATTATTGTAGCCCTGTAGTACAAGCTAAAGTCAGGGAGTGCGATACCTCCAGTATTGTTCTTTTTTCTTAAGATTGCTTTGGCTATTCGGACTCTTTTGTGGTTCCAAACAAATCTGATGATTTTTTTTTTGTTCTATTTCTTTAAAAAATGCCATTGGGATTTTGATGGGGATTGCATTAAATCTGTGTATTGCTTTGGGTAACATGGCCATTTTAACTATGTTGATTCTTCCAATCCATGAGCATGGAATGTCTTTCCATTTCTTTGTGTCTTCTTCAATTTCTTTCAAAGATGTCTTATAGTTTTCACATATAAATCATTCACATTCTTCGTTAAGTTTATTCCTAGGTCATTTATTATATTTGCTGCAATTGCAAAGGGAATTGTTTTTTGTATTTCTTTTTCTAAGATTTCATTGTTAGTATATAGGAATGCAATGGACTTTTATACGTTGGTTTTGTAGCCAGGAAGTTTACTGTATTCGTTGATTGTTTCTAACAGGTTTTTGGTGGAGTCCTTAGGGTTTTCTATATATAGCATTATGTCATCTGCAAAGAGTGATAATTTAACTTCTTCATTCCCAATTTGCATGCCTTTTATTTCTTTCTCTTGCCTTATTGCTCTGGCAAGGACTTCCCACACTACGTTGAAAAGTAGAGGTGAGATGGGAATGGCGGCAGCGGGGTGCTCTTTTTGAATCCTCCCCGAGATTTTCTAGCAATCGGGACATATAGAACACCTGAGGAGTCCTTTGCTCATCACGCAGAACAGCAGCGAGACTCGTAGAGCAATTACCTGAAGATGTGCACTGATTGCGAGCAGAGGAGGAGGCAGGACAGCAAAGTGGAAGCGCGCCACCCCCCTCACTGCGGAGCCGAAGCCGGTCGGCGACAGCCTTGCGGCTACCAGGACGTAGCGTAGACTTGTGGAAGGTTTGCTTTGGGGTGCGCTAGTTGGGCAAGCAGTGGTGGAGAGAGGGGCACGAAGTGGAAACGCACCCCCGCCATGGTGGAGCCCAGGCCGGACGGCAACCGCTGCGCTGCGCGGCTCCCAGGACGGAACAGAGACTCGTGGAAGGTTTGCTTTGGGGTGCGCTAGTTGGCCGAGAGGGGGAGAAGCGAGGAGGGCAAGAGGAAACGCGCTGAGCTCTCCCCACCCCCCACGGTAGAGCTGCGGCCCTGCAGCATGCCCATAGCAGCAGCGGCAGGCAGCACCCGGAGCTCTAGAGTCCCACAGGAGCCCAGGGTACAGTGGAGAGTGCAGGGTCCAGGAGGTGGGCTCTTTCCCTGCACCCCACAGCTGATCGCTCCCGCTGGGGCGGGCAGCTTGTGGGCCCTAGGGCAGACAAAGAACTCAGACTCCACACCTCGGTCCCTCACCCCAATTTTCGAATCCTCCCCCCGCCCTTCCAGAGACTTAAACTGACCCCTGAACTGAGGAGTAGTGTCAGATTACAGAGGGGCGTCTGTGCTCAGGCACTGGGAAGATTGGCAGCCAGCTCTGACATTTGCAAGAGGCTGGGAGGAGGGGATTTTGGCTGATCGAGGAGAGAGGAGACCCCCCACACCCCCAGACACCACCTTTTCAGGCCTGCGGGAGGAGTGTGACATGGCTGGCCTGGGAGAGAGAAGACCCCTCCATCCCCAGTCCCCACCCTTTCTGGCTGGCCTGGGGCGGGGCAAGGGCAGCCTCGGAAGCACTCCCTGAGTTCAGCAGTAACCGGCAGACGCAGCTCCCGGATTTCAGCAGCTTAGAGATCTCCCGCCCACCCCCTCCCACACACTCACGGAAGGAGGGCCCTAAGACTCAGGAGTACTGGGCACAGGGCTGGTTGTGTTATTCTCAGCGTGCATTTGTGCAGGAAAAAACAGAAACTGCACGGTCTCTCTGAAAACTGTCATCCAGACCCCTCAGCCCCTAGCATTTAAATCTAAACTCCCAAATTCACTCTGGGCACCAGCTGATCAGCGCTGCCTGCGCAACAGGCAGGGAACTCTTTGGCACAGCGGAGGACAACCTGGAGATTACTTGGTGGGCTTAAGCCAAGACTGGTGCTGCCTTCTGTTTTGCTTTGCTTGGTGTTCTTTTTTTCTTTTTTCTGCTTGTTGTGATTTGCTTTGTTCTGTCTTTATTTCTTTGATATCTTTGCCTATGTTGAGTGGGGATTGTCGGTTGTACTTTACATGTGAATGTACTTGATTTGTTTTCTTTGTTGTTGTTGTTGTTGTTGTACTTGGTAACTTGATTTGTGCTGAAACTGCCCTAACAGGGCCCAGCTTAAGAGGCACAAGATTCAACATATCCAGAAGGCAACTCTGGACCAAACAAGAGTACTACCGGGTATGACCTACAAGTCACACACCAAGAGGGAATTTTCTGAAGGCACAAGAGCCCATAGAGGCCAAACCTCATTTAAGTGGCCAACCCTCACCCAGCAGAACACCCTGCGGTGGGCAGAGCCAAGTTTCACAACTAGACGGCCTACGAGTTAAACCCACCTACTCACAAGCAAAAAGCAATTAAAGTTCTTCTTGAGCAGGACAATATACTAAACACATGAGCCACCTGTGGAGCACATGCAGAGGAGAAGAACAAAGTAGTCCAAGTCAAATATAAAGGACACATACTACATAAGATAACCCAGCAAGAACTAAGAGCTCTAGGGGATCTTCCTAATACATCAAAGCAAACACAGAGAGTCACTCAGAATGGGGAGACAAACAAACATGTACTAAATAAAAGAACAGAAGAAACCTCCACAGCTGGAACCAAATGAAGCAGAGGTAACCAACCTGTCAGAGACAGAGTTCAGAACACTGGTAATAAAAACGTTTAAGGACCTTACAGAAGACATAAAGAAGGATATAGAAATCATAAAGAACAACCAGTTAGAACTAAAAAAGGATGTAGAAATCTTAATGAACAACCAGCTAGAACTAAAGAACACAATTACCGAAATTAAAAACTCACTTGAACGAATGACCAGCAGGTTAGATGAAGCAGAGGATCAAATCAGCGACTTACAAGACAAGTTAGCAGAGATCACTCAAACTGAACAACAGAAAGAAAAAAGAATAAAAAACAATGAAGATGGGTTAAGAGACCTCTGGGATAACATCAAGCGCAACAACATGCACATCATAGGAATACCAGATGGCGAAGAGAGGAAGCAAGGGATTGAGAACATACTTGAGGTAATAATGTCCGAAAACTTCCCTAACCTGATCAAGGAAACCAACATACACGCCTAGGAAGTGCACAGAGTTCCAACCAGGATAAACCCAAACAGGCCCACACCAAGACACATTATAGTTAAAATGGCAAAGCTTAAAGACAAAGAGAGAATCTTAAAAGCAGCAAGAGAAAGGCAGAAGGTTACATACAACGGAACTCCCATAAGACTATCAAATGACTTTTCTACAGAAACATTGAAGGCCAGGAGGGAGTGGCAGGAGATACTTAAAGTGATGGAACACAAAGGCCTACAAACTACATTGCTTTATCCAGCAAGGCTATCATTTAAAGTTGATGGAGAGATAAAGAGCTTCCCAGAAAAGAACAAACTGAAAGAATTTATTACAACCAAGCCAGAATTGCAAGAAATACTAAAAGGACTTTTGTAAATAGAAGAAAGATGAAAACAATTTACTACAAATTTAAATATGTCAATAACTATATGCCTATCAATTATCACTTTAAATGTAAACGGATTAAATGCTCCCATCAAGAGACATAGGGTGGCTGAATGGATAAGGAAGCAAGACCCTTGTATATGCTGTATACCAGAGACTCATTTCAGATCAAAAGACACACACAGGCTGAAAGTGAAGGGTTGGAGTAACATATTTCATGCAAATGGAAGCGAAAACACAGCTGGAGTTGTAATACTTACATCTGACAAAATAGACTTTAAAATGAAGAACATATTAAAAGACAAAGATGGGCACTATATAATAATAAAGGGATCAATCTGACAAGATGACATAACCCTAGTAAACATCTATGCACCTAACATAGGAGCCCCTAAATATATAAAACAGGTACTGATGGACATAAAGACAGAGATCAACAGCAACACTATCATAGTAGGGGACTTCAACACACCTCTGACAACAAGGGACAGATCCTCCAGACAGAAAATCAATATGGAAACAACAGCCTTAAATGGTCCTTTGGAACACTTTGATTTAATCGATATTTTCAGAGCATTTCACCCCAATGCTGCAGAATACACATTCTTCTCAAGTGCACATGGAACATTTTCCAAGATAGATCATATGTTAGGACTCTAAACAACCCTTGATAAATTTAAGAAAATTGAACTCATAACAATTGTCTTCTCTGACCACAGTGCTATGAAATTAGAAATGAAGTACAGGAAAAAAAACCCAGGAAGACACACCAATTCATGGAGGCTGAATAACATGTTACTAAATAATGAATGGGTCAAGCAGCAGATCAAAGAAGAAATCAAAAGATATCTCGAGACAAATGAGAATGAGAACACGACGACCCAAAATCTATAGGATGCTGCGAAAGCAGTCCTAAGAGGGAAGTTCATAGCACTGCAGGCCTACCTAAAGAAACAAGAAACATCACTAATTGACAGTTTATCTTCACACTTAAGGGACCAGGAAAAAGAACAGCAAAATAAGCCCAAAGGGATCACAAGGAAGGAGATAATAAGGATCAGAGCAGAAATAAATGAAAAAGAAACCAGAAAAACAATACAAAAGATCAATGAATCCAAGAGTTGGTTCTTAGAGAAGATAAACAAAATTGACAAACCTTCAGCCAGACTCATTAAAAAAAGGAGAGAGAGGACCCAAATTAATAAAATCAGAAATGAAAGAGGAGAAGTGACAACAGACACCACAGAAATACAAAAAATTTTAAGAAATTACTATGAGCAACTATATGCCAACAAATTTGACAACCTTGAAGAAATGGACAATTTTCTAGAGGCGCACAACCTTCCAAGGCTAACTCAAGAAGAAACAGAAAGCCTGAACAGTCTGATTACCACCAGGGAAATTGAATCAGTAATCAATAATCTCCCAACAAACAAAAGCCCTGGACCAGATGGCTTTACAGGTGAATTTTTCAAACCGTTCAAAAAAGAATTATCACCTATTCTCCTCAAGCTCTTCCAAAAAATCCAGAAAAAAGGAAGACTCCCAAACACTTTTTACGAAGCCACTATCACCCTGATCCCAAAAGCAGACAAAGACACCACAAAAAAAGAAAACTACATGCCGACATCTCTAATGAACATAGATGCAAAAATTCTCAACAAAATGTTAGCAAACAGAATTCAGCAATACATTAAAAAGATCATACACCATGATCAAGTGGGATTCATCCCTGGTATGCAGGGGTGGTTCAACATCCGCAAATCAATTAATGTGATACACCACATTAACAAAATGAAAAATAAAAATCACATGATCATATCAATAGATGCAGAAAAAGCATTTGATAAAATACAACAACCTTTTATGATGAAAACCCTTAAGTAAGTGGGAATAAAGGGATCATATCTTAGTATAATAAAGGCCATATATTACAAACCCACAGCTAACATCATACTCAATGGGGAAAAGCTAAAACTATTCCCCCTAAGATCAGGAACAAGACATGGTTGCCCACTTTCTCCACTTCTATTTAACATAGTGCTGGAAGTTCTAGCCACAGCAATCAGACAAGACAAAGAAATAAAAGGCATCCAAATTGGTAAGGAGGAAGTAAAATTATCGCTATATGCAGATGACATGATACTATATATAGAGAACCCTAAAGACTCCACCAAGAAACTATTAGAACTGATAGATGAATTTAGTAAAGTAGCAGGATATAAAATTAATATTCGGAAATCAGTTGCATTTGTATATACCAATGATAAAATATCAGAAGGAGAAATTAAAAAAACAATTCCATTTACAATTGCTCCAAAGACTATAAAATATCTGGGAATAAATCTAACCAAAGATGTAAAAGATCTGTATTCAGAAAATTATACGACACTGAAGAAAGAAATGAAAGAAGACATAAAGAGATGGAAACACATATCATGTTCCTGGATAGGAAGTATTAATATAGTTAAAATGTCCATACTGCCTAAGGCAATATACATATTCAACGCAATTCCTATCAAACTACCAAAGACATTTTTCACAGAAATAGAACATATAATCTTAAAATTTATATGGGACCATAAAAGACCCCGGATAACCTCAGCAATCTTGAGAAATAAGAACAAAGTGGGAGGTATAACGATACCTGATTTCAAACTATACTACAAGGCTACAGTAATCAAAACAGCATGGTACTGGCATAAAAATAGACACATAGATCAATGGAACAGAATAGAGAGTCCCGAAGTAAATCCATGCCTATATGCCCATCTAATCTACGACAATGGAAGCAAGAATGTACGATGGGGTAAAGACAGTCTGTTCAATAAGTGGTGTTGGGAAACCTGGACAGACACATGCAAGAAAATGAAGCTGGACCACCTCCTTACACCATATACAAAAATAAATTCAAAATGGCTTAAAGACTTAAATGTAAGATCTGAAACCATAAAATATCTAGAAGAAAATATAGGAAGAAACTTCATGGACATTACCCGGAATAAGATATTCACTGATATATCCCCACGCGCGAGGGAAGTAAGAGAAAAAATAAACATGTGGGATTACATCAAACTAAAAAGTTTTTTCACAGCAAAGGAAACCATCAATAAAACAAAAAGGGATCCTACCTAATGGGAAAAGTTATTTGCCAATGACATATCTGATAAGGGATTAATATCACAAATCTATAAAAAACTTACTCAACTCAACTTCAAAAAAACAAACAACCCAATTAAAAAATGGGAAGAGGACTAGAGGAGACATTTATCTAAAAAGGACATACAGAAGGCAAGAAGACATGAAGAAATGCTCAACCTCACTAATCATCAGAGAAATGCAAATAAAAACCACAATGAGATACGACCTCACTCCAGTGAAAATGGCTATCATCAATAAATCAACAAACAACAAATGCTGGCGCGGATGTGGAGAAAAGGGAACGCTAGTGCACTGTTGGTGGGATTGCAGATTAGTGCAGCCACTATGGAAAACAGTATGGAGGTATCTCGGGAATCTGAGAATGGAAATACCCTATGATCCAGTAATTCCACTCCTAGGCATCTACCTGGAGAAATCCAAAACTTCAATTCAAAAATCTGTATGCAGTCCTATGTTTATTGCAGCACTTTACACAATAGCCAAGATATGGAAACAACCAAAATGCTCATCGGTAGATGAGTGGATTAGGAAGCTGTGGTATATTTATAGAATGGAGTATTACGCAGCCATAAAGAAGAAAGAAATCTTATCATTTTCAACAACATGGATGGATCTAGAAAACATTATGTTAAGTGAAATAAGTCAGAAAGAGAAAGACAAGTACCATATGATCTCACTTATATGCGGAATCTAAAGAAAAGATTATGTGAATGAACTAATCAGAAACAGTTTTGGGGACACAAAGGAAAAACCGAGAGTTTTTAGATGGGTGGAGTGGGGGGTTGGGGATAAGGGGAAAGGTGAAGGGATTAGGAAGCATCTGGTAACCACAAGATGTCCTCAGGGTTTTTTGAAAATTAATTTAGGGAACATATTCAATAATGTTGTCAAGATTTTGTTGGGTATCCGATGGACATGCGTCCTATTTGGGAGACCACTTGAGAGATACTGTGGATGCCTGATCATGGCATTGTAAACCAGAAGCTAAACATTAATGAATGCCAAGTATAATTTTATATATGTGATGCGTTGGCTCAGTGTGAGGTCAGAGGGATAGTGGATGGGGGGAGCGATGTTCACAGTATGAGGGATAGAAATCATGACCGTCTATGTATTACCACATCTTGTACACCTGAAACTAATAAATTAAAAAAAAAAATTAAAAAAAAACAAGAAAAAAAACGAAGTCTTAAAATAACAACAACAACAACAACAACAACAACAACAACAAAAAATCCAAAGGAGAACAAAAAAAAAAAAAAAGGAAAAGTAGAGGTGATAGGGGAGAGCTCTGTCGTGTTCCTGAACGTAGAGCAAAGTGCTTCAGTTTTTCACCATTAATTATGAGATTAGCTGAGGGCTTGTCATATATGGCCTTTATTATGTTAAGGTGTTTTCCTTCTATACCTATTTTATTAAGTGTTTTAAACATAAATGGATGTTGTATCCTGTCAAATGCTTTTTCTGCATCAATTGATATAATCATATGATTTTTGACCTTTATTTTGTTTATGTGATGTATAACATTGATGGATTTGTGGATGTTGAACCATCCTTGTTCTCCGGTGATGAACCCCACTGGGTCGTGATGAATAATCTTTTTAATGCATTGTTTTACTCGATTTCCTAGAATGTTGTTTAGGATTTTTTCATCAGTATTCATCACAGATATTGGTCTGTATTTTGCTTTTTTTGTGTTGTCCTTACCAGGTTTTGGTATCAGGGTAATGCTGACCTGATAAAATGAGTCAGGGAGTACTGTCTCTTCTTGAGTTTTTTGGAAGAGTTTGAGAAGGATTGGTATTAGATACTGTTAGAAGGTTTGGTAGAATTCACTAGTGAAGCCATCTGGTCCTGGACTTTTGCTTTTCAGAAGGTTTTGGATGACTGATTGATTCAATTTCGTTACTGGTGATCAGTCTGTTTAGATTTTCTAGTTCTTCATGGTTCAGCCTTGGAAGGCTATATGTTTCTAAGAACTTGTTTATTTCTTCTAGGTTATTGAATTTGGTGGCATATAATCCGTCATAGTATTCTTACATGATCCTTTTTATTTCTGTGGTGTCTGTGATATCTTCCCCTTTTTCATTTCTGACTTTGTTAATTAGTGTCTTCTCTCTTTTTATCTTAGTGAATCTAGCCAAGGGTTAGTCAATTTGTTTTCATCTTTTCAATGATCCAGCTCTTTGTCACATTAATTTTTTCTATTGTCTTTTTGTTCTCTATTTCATTTAATTCTGCTCTGATTTTTGTTATTTCCTTTCTTCTGCTGACCTTGGGTTTCACTTGTTCTTTTTTTTCTAGTTCTTTAAGGCATCACATGAGGTTATTTATTTGGGATTTTTCTTGTTTCTTGAGATAGGCCTCTAATGATATAAATTTCCCTTTTAAAACGGCTTTCGCTGCATCCCAAAAATTTTGGTAGGATGTATTTTCATTGTCATTTGTTTCTATGTATCCTTTGATCTCTTTTCTAATTTCTTCTTTGACCCAGTCGTTCTTTAAAAGTATGTTGTTTAATCTCCATGTATTTGTGTTTTCCCCTGCTTTCTTTTTGCAGTTGATATCCTATTTCAAAGCCTTGTGATCAGAGAATATGCTTGGTATGATTTCAATATTCTTAAATTTGCTGAGGCTGCTTTTATGTCCCAATATATGGTCTATCCTTGAGAATGTTCCATGTACACTCCAAAAGAATGTATATTCTCATGTTTTATGATGAAGTGCTCTATATATGTCAATAATGTCCATTTCATCTAATGTGTCATTTAGGGCTGCTATTTTGTTATTTATCTTCTGTTTGTATGATCTATCCATAGCTGTCAATGATGTATTTAAGTGCCCTAGAAGAATTGTGCTTTGTCAATTTCTCCCTTTAGTTCTGTTAGTAGTTGCTTGGTATATTTTGGTGCTCTGTGATTGGGGGCATAAATATTGATGACTGTTATGTCTTCTTGTTGTATAGTCCTCTTTACCATGATGAAATGTCCATCTTTTTCTCTTGTTACCATTTACACACTGAAGTCTGTTTCATCTGATATCATTATGGCTACACCTGATTTTCTCTGGGTATCATTTGCTTGGAGTGTCAATTTCCACCCTTTCACTTTGAGTCTGTGGTTGTCTTTGTAGCTGATATGTGTGTCTTGGAGACAGCATATGGTTGGGTTTAGTTTTATGATCCAATCTGCTACTCTGTGTCTGTTTATTGGTGAGTTCAGTCCATTTACATTTAAGGAGATTATTGATACGTGAGGAATTCCTGTCATTCTATCTTCAGTTTTCTGGTAAGGCTGTGTCTCCATTGTTTCTTTACCTTTTTGTTGTTGTCTATTATTTCTGTGTGGTGGTATTCTATGATGTTTCCCTCTGTTTTTTCTTTTATTACAGTATATATTTCGATTCTGGGTTTTGTTTGAGTGGTTACCCTTAAGTTTATGTAAAAGAAAGTTTGATATTTAGAGTATACCCTTTTCTTCAGCACTCTTACTTTCTCCATTCCCATATTCAGATTCAGGCCTTTACTCTCCCCCTTTTTATGTTGCCACAAATTGTCCCTGTTGATGGTGGTCGATAGCCTTTTTTAGTATTTCTTGTAGTGCAGGTCGTGTAGTAGAAAATTCCCTCAGCTTCTGTATGTCTGGAAAGGTCTTTATTCCTCCTTCAGATCTAAAGGATATCTTTGCTGAACATATTATTATTGGCTCATAATTTCTCTCTTTCAATAGTTTGAATATTTGGTTCCACTCCTTCCTGGCTTGTAGAGTTTTTGCTGAGAAATCTGATGATAATCTAATGGGCTTTCCTTTGTAGGTTACAGTCTTCTTTTTCCTGGCTGCCTTGAGGATTCTTTCTTTGGCATTGATTTTAGACAGCTTCAATATAATGTGCCTTGGAGAAGGCCTGTTGGGTTTGAGGTAATTAGGGTTTTTTTTGCTTCTTGGGTTCAAGGATCCAGTTCTGTCCACAAGTTTGGGAAGTTCTCATCAACAATTTGTTTGAATATATTCTCTGTTCCCTTCTGTCTTTATTTTTCTTCTGGTATGCCCATTATTCTTGTATTGCTCTTTCTGATGGAGTCAGAAAGGTCTTGTAGAGTTCTTTCATTTGTTTTAAGTCTCAAGTCTCTTTCTTCTTCCATCTATGTAATTTCCACGTTTCTATGTTCGATGTCACTGATTCTTTCCTCCGTCTGGTCAACTCTAGTATGTAAGCTGGTTATTTCATTCTTACTTACTTCTATTGAGTTCTTAATCCCCCGAAATTCCATTTGGTTCTTTTTGAAAATTTCAATTTCTTTCGTAAAATGCTCATGTTTTTATTTGATTGTGTTTCTGAATTCATGGAATTGCTTTTCTGTGTTGTCTTGCATCTTGTTGAGTTTTTTCAGAACTGCAATCTTGAAATCTCTGTCATTTAAGTCACATATTTCCGTATCTTTAAGTTCCTTTTCTGGAGACCTTTCACTTTCTTTCTGAGCTGCCTTGTTGCCTTGGTTATTCATGGCAATTACTGACTTATTGTTTATCTCTCTAGACATCTACAGGAGTTGCTTTTCTAACAGGTTGATAGGAAGAGGTCTTTCTTTTGTTTTCCAGTACTTGTTGGTAGAATGCAGGCATTTTTTTCTCTCACATGGTAATGCTATGTTTTCTCTGCACTATTCCAGCTTCTCCCACAATTGGGGGGATTCCCTGGGAGATGGGCTTCTCCTCTGTTAGTAGTTCACCTGGGTCACAGGGCGCAGTGTCTGTGTGGGTATGCGGAGAGCTTTTGACATTCCAAAGCTCTTCCTGCACCCGATTCAGAGCCCGTATGTTTCAGTTGTTCTGTTTCCTCCTGCAGGAATCCGCCCAGATAGGTGAGGCCAGGGGAGGGGTGAGTTGTGAGAGGTGGACCAGAGCAATGGCGGCGACCACCACCACAGGCAGTGGTCCTGCTTCCACAGCTCCCTCCCCTTTGGCAGAACTATTTGGGCTGTGAGTCCGTTGCTCCGAACCACAGTTCTCCGAACTGCAAATATTCGGTTTTTTTAATCTGACACTGCTACTGTTCAACTTGTAGCACTGTGGTGGCAGGGTGAGTTCTGGGAGGGCAGGCTCAATGCCTAAGGCTATCGTTCTCTGCTCGGTAGTGATGGCTTAAACCAGCATTTTCAGCTTTCTTCCCTCTGTCTTTGCTCCGAGGTCTGTGCCGTGAGTCTTTGGTTAATCCGTGTTATATGCTGTCCCCTCAGCCCTGTGGGCCATCAGCAGAGCTCCAACAGTCCGAATTCTTCCCTCTTCCTTAGCTGTGTTAGTTCCCCAATATAGCGATTTCGGACCACCAAGGTAGGTCTGTGTACTGAGCCTATGCATCCCCTTCTTTGCACTTCTCCCTTCCCTCCTCCCCTGCCTGTGTTATTTTCCCACCTTTACATGATTTCAATAGTGTGCTTCTTAGTCTTGACTTTCTGCTGTGCAGGGAGTTCTTTGTGGAATTATAGTTGTTCAATTTGTTGTAAATTCCAGGGGAGATTTCAAGAAGCTCACCTCTCGCTGTCATTTTTATGACGTCATCTATCCCAGACTAATATTCTTAACCCTGGTTTTCACTGTCTTTTTGTTGATCAAGAGCAAATACTTGTCTGTAATCAAGTCCCAACTTTATATTTCAGGGAATCCCCTCCACAATCTAGCCCTAGCCTTTTATCTAACCTTCTGTCTCACCAAGAAAAGTGATCATGGCAGACACCAATGAAGTGTTACTACTTGGAGAAAGAAGGAATCCATTAGTAAATACTAAGAAGAGCTGAGGGTTCTCTGAAAGAGAGCTTTGAAAGAATTTGTGGAATTTTTTTTGATGTCTAATTATGTCTAAGATATGTTCTAGATTGAATATTACAGCTTATTTATTGGAATAGTGACTCCTGGGAAAACTTGGTCCAGCGACCCAGTTACCCTGATAAGCTAGTTTTCAATTCTGATTGTCTTCAGAGGCATATCCCTTGAGTGTATCATAGTGACTCACCAAAATAAGCTAATACTTTTGCTCTTCATATCAGTGACTTTTTTCCTGAGACCATTTCTTGTAGTACCAAAGTTTAACTTCTTTTAATGTTATCCTGCCATCATTTAAAATTATCCTTGGTTTCCACTCAACCCATCACTCCCAGGCCCACTTCCAGCCTCGCCCACTTGTGTCATCTTTTGAATAATGAAACATCTATTTTGATATTGTTATATGTCCAATCTAAAAGAATGATAAACATTTTTTTTCTTTAAAAGTAAGATCTTAAGAGGTAGTCAAGTATATCTGATGTCTCTAACAATTCTAATCAGGGGAGATGCCAGGGCCAACTTTGATCAGCAGGGCTGGAGGTGGGAGTTTGTTTGCTTCTAACATTTGGACACTAAGCTTATCTTAGGGGATAACCTTAATTTGGAAGTCGGTTCCCAGGTGATTGTGAGAAAATTTCCAGAAATATGCAAATAAGAACAGCTGCATTAGTCCAAATTTGGGGAGTTCACATTACTGATTGCACTTTGTTGGAGTAAAACAAATTAGAGATATTTTTACTTGGGGAAAAGGACTCACTTATGCACATTATTAAGGGTGCAAGGAACCAAAACACTCCACATAGGGGAGAAATATACTTTCTACAAGAAGCAAGGAAATAAGTGAAAATTTACAGTGAGCCTACTTTGTTTCCTAAAATATAGGAAGATAGGGGAAAAATTCATAATTGGAAGAAAAGGAACATGGTTTATTTTAAGGTCAGTTTGATGGTTGTAAAAAATGTACAGTTTTGAAAGGTAGATATGGGTTGTGGTGTTGAGGGAGTGGCAGAAAAATCTCTTTTGTTTACACCCAAAGTTCTGGTAAGATTGTAAACTTTAGTTATTTTAAAGTTTGGGATTTGCAATGACCTCTACAACTTATAAGTTTTTGGTTTCCACTGCTTTAAAAGTTCACCTGTGATATCACCATTTCAAACACTAGGATAAACTAGAAACTAATGCAAAGAGTTGGGGAGGGAGTAACAGGGTGAAGGGGGTTGGAATGGGAGGAAGACTTCTTTGAGAATACCTTTTGACTTTTGAAAAATGCAAATGTCCTACACATTCAAAATTAAAAGAAAAGCAAAAATAAATAAAGTTTAGGATTTGAAAAAAAGTGTACAAATAGAAAATCCTTATTTTAAGTTTTTAATATGGGAATGAGACCCATGTAAGTTGAAGAAGACATATTATATCTTAAGTCAAATTGCTTCTGTAATATATTGCAAAGAGAAATAGAGCTTGTTTTTTTGTCCTGTTTATTGACTGTCTGTCTAATATTTGTGATTGCCTGTGCTCTTTCATTTCTCTTAATTCTTGCAAGTCATTTAAATTTTTTAATCTGAGAGATCCATATAGACTGAGGTATTCTGAAACAAGCTCTCATTGAGTGGTGATAGAGAAAAACTTAAGAATGGCCTTGTATGGGGATGGGAGGACTTGATAAAGAATGAAGTCAAACAACTCTGCTTTCCCCGATGGGCCCATAATCCCTGTATTTAACTTGGAGATTAATTTTAGTTCTAGTCTATGCCATCTTTTATTTACAGCAATTTCTTTGTTTTACAGATAAAGACTTTTTGGTTATATTAAACTACTCCTTCTTCAAGAGAGGAGAAACACTGAGCTTAACTTTCTACTGAGAGAAGGTCAATGTGGATATAGTGGCAAAAACACAATAGCTTTTGAGTCAGGACAAGTCTGAGTTTGAATCATGGTTTCTTCACTTACTAGCTGTGTGACCTTGGGCATTAGTTAACTTTGCTGATGCTCAATTTTCTTATCTGTAAAATGAAGACGATAAAGGAAAGGATACGGCAAAAGAGTACCAAAGAGAGACAAGAAGAAAACAAAATTTAAAAATCTGTAGTATTGTATAAGTCAAAAGAGCAGTTTTAGGAAAGAATGTGGTTGTCACTGATCTCAAAGTTTTCCAAAAGACCAAAGAGAAGGAAGTTTATATAAATGGCAATTGGATTTGGTAATTAGGAGGCCAGTGGTGACCTTGGAGAAAACATTTTCAATAAAATATTGAGTTTATAACTAAAATAGAAGTGTTAGTGTGTGTGTGTGTGTGTGTGTGTGTGTCTACAAGTATGCCAGCTTCTATTCTACACCACGTGGGCTCAGACAATCTTCCTGGTTCCCATTTAGCTAGGAGGGCAGATCTACATGCTTCTTATTTTATAATACTAGGAAGGGGGAACGTTATCCAGCCAGATACAGTGTCCATCCACATAACATAATCATGTAACAAAGATGCAACCACTTCACATAAAGTCTGTTCAAATATACCAATCCCCCTACAAACTTATACTGTAATTCCATAAACCTTTACATTCCTAAATGTAGCCTCTACTAGGACTTCATCCATAGGTATTGGTTTCACAATAGTAGGTAGGGAAACTGTCCCCAGCCAGACATAATAATATCCATTCTACAAGCATTGATATTTTTAATCAATCTTTTTTGGTATCCATTTAGACAGTCATCATCAATAAGAAGAGACAAAGGATGAAAGAAGGTATATTAATTTTCTATTTTTTGTGTAACAAATTATCCCAAACTTAAAATAACACCCACTTATTTTCTCATAGTTTCCATGGGTCAGGAGTTCAGGTACAAGTCAGCTGGGTCCTCTGTTTAGCGTCTCACAGGGATGCAAAAAAGTCAGCCAGAACTGTGACTGCATCTGAGGCTAGGGATCCTCTTCCAAGATCACTGGTTGTTAGCAGAATTGATTCCTTGTGGCTGTGTGATGGAGGTCCCATTTTCTTGCTGGCTGTTGGCCAGGAACCACTTTTAGCTCCTATAAGCCACCCTCAGGCACTTAACACACGACCCCATTCTCTCACATCATGACTGTTTGCTTTTTCCCAAGCCATCAGGAGAGAGATCTTTCTCTTCAAATCTTTTTGACTTCTTTCTGACTTCTAGACCTTCTTTTAAAGGGCTCACCTGATTCAGTAGCCCTGCCCCAAATAATATTCTGTTTGGTTAACTGCCAACCAACTGATTAGTACCCTAACACAGAAATGAAACCCCCTCACCTCCACAAGTTCCACCTACACTCAAGGGGAAGAGATAACTCAGGACAGGTACACAAGGAGATAAGAATCCTGAGAGCCACCTTTGAATTCCACCTATCAAAAAAGGGATTTTTCTAGGGAGGAAATATGGTGCAAAGCCAAGCTAGAAAAATATGCAAAAATGTAGCAGTGGTGGAAATGTGGACTTAGAAATGCAAGGATCATTGATTAAGGTGCTTCAGGTGGATGTTCATTTCATCTGAGACATTTTTTGGCAACATGGAAGTGAAATAGTGTATTTGGCATATAAATGCTCCAACAGAAAGGGATTGTCAGAAATCTTTGCTTTAAGTCCAGGTGAGATCTCCTGGCTAAATTATAGCAAAAGCTGGGATTGCAGCTGAAGGTTTCCAGGGAAAGGCAGAGTTTTGCAATGCTGAAAGAAGCTCTTTAAAAAGGCACACGAGGCCATTAAAGAAGGACCCAAAGGAGAAACAGAAGACCATCCATTTGCCTGATATTGAGTATCCTTTAATGTGGAGGAGCAAACTACGCTTTATTTCTCTGAGTGTTACAAAAAACAGTATTCTTCTCAGGAATACATACATTTTTGATACTTTGACAAATACCTCCCCAGGTATCTATTGTTAGTGAATGGAGTGAATTGGAAGTGACCTATGACTATGTAAATAAATGGCACATGAAATTAACTTAATTTAATTGAACAAACCTCTTCTGGTTTTGATTACATGAATAATGGTTTATTATATTGTCATAAATAGAATAAAATGAAATGTTTGCTGAGCATTGTCTAAATTACCTAAAATTAGTAAATATTCATCTAAACTTACTGAGGTTAAAACTGAAAATTTATAAGGATAAGGCTGAAAAATGAATCTCTAAGTTTAACTTATATATCTAGAAAGATATTGGTAAAGATACAAGATCAGTTTATATTAAGTACTAAGAAGTATTGAGAAGAAATTAAATTGTCTTTGTAAAGGGAAGAGCCCACCAGCCTGATTTAAAAATTTAAATTCTACCCTTCATAACATACTCAATAATAAAGCAGAAAAATATGGTATAACTATGGAATTTACTAATTTATACCTAGTATTATATTCATTTATTCAAAAAATGTTTTCTAAGACTCTATTATTTTTATTTATGTACTGGCCTTAACTCTTTTCACCTAACGCTCCATAGGGCAGGTAGCATGTCTCGTTCATCTTTGTGTTCTCAGCAAGCTTAGGCCCAGGCGTGAGACATAGTAAGCCCTTAAAGATGTTACTGACTGGTAGGGTTTCCAGGCGGGAATTCTTGCCCATTCTCAGGAATTTTTTTCGCTCTCCCCTTCCCAAATCCTGAGATATATATAAACTGTCTTCTGTTCTCCATGATGAATAGTTTCCACAAAGTGACAACCGATCCTACCAATACCTGGCTTCAAGGAGCCGATTTTCCGGATTTCCTGACTAACTTTTCTCAGGATTCAGGAAGGGGAAAGCGAAAAAAAATTCCTGAGAACAGGCGGGAATTCCCGCCTGGAATCCCTACTGACTGGCATTGACTTGGTGACAGGCTTATGTTTGAGAATGGTAACTGATCTGTGTTGGTCTGGTACTGATATAGCATATTTCACAGTGTTGGTATTGGCTTTCCACTGCTATTAGTAACTTCGATAATAGGCAAGGAAACAGAATTATTATTTTATGCAGATGTTACCAACTGGTGGGTGTGGATTGCCATTCTGAATAACTTTGGAAAATTAAATGAGTTGGGAGATGTAATGTGAATGCTCAGTAAGTTTGTTAAATACTAGTCAGAAAAACGTATGGTTTTGTTGTAATTAGAGCTAAAAAGAAAGAAAGAAAGGAAGGAAGAAAGGAAAGAAAAAAGGAAGGAAGGAAGGAAGGAAGGAAGGAAGGAAGGAAGGAAGGAAGGAAGGAAGGAAAAAAGGAAGGAAGGAACTGTTGTTTGTGTCTATGAGTTTTTGTTTGTTTGTTTGCCTTGTTCCTTTGTTACTTTCAGTTTTATGTCCCACACATGGGTGAAGTCATATGGTTTTTGACTTTTTCTGTCTGACTTATTTCACTTAGCAAGATAATCTCAAGATCCATCCATATTGTCACAAATGGCAATATTTCATCAAAAACAATTCTTAAACAGAGCTACTCCATTAAAAAAAGTTACCAGAAGTTGCTATGAAGTCTCTGTTTGGGATTGAATGACCTAGTTTTAAATGTCAGAACCAGAAGAGAACTTAGAAAACATCTAATCCAACCCCACTTCCTTTATGACCCAGAAAGATAAAATGATTGCTGGAAGTAACACACAGAATTAGTGACAGAGCCAGGATGCCTGACTCATAGCCCAGTGCTATTTTCATTATACCATACTATTAAGTTTCAAATTTTACAAGACCTATCTCTAAACACTGACATAAGACAAACTCATACACTGGTATGAATCATGGCAGTTGAACAAACTGTTATGTAGAGGACTGCACTAAAGCCAAGGATTGATCCTTTTATTTGATCTTTATTTGGTTATAATATGGGAGTACTGTTTACTGAATATTAAAAACTACAACTTTGTTTTTAATTTTCTTGTTTCTCTTCTCTTGAGTCTTTCCTTATCGCTTATACTGAACTATTCATCTTAAAGCACAGTTGTGATCTTATCACTTCCCTTTCAAAGGGCTTCAGTGACCTATTAAGCTAAGCTCAAAGCATCATTCAAGACCACAATAATATTTTATCTTAACCTTACAGAGTCACTTTCCATGGTTTACTATATGTATATTATATAAATGTGAACTTATGACCAGTTTCATCCCTTACTTGGTTTCTTCCTTTGCTCAGGCTATTTTGCCATCTGAAATGCCTTTCATCCTCATTGCTATCAGATATAATTCTAACCATCTTTAAGATCTCCTCCATAAAAACTTTCCTGATCCTCTGTATTACTGTGATATGCTAGTTATATTAAAAAATATGTATTAACTACTTACTATGTGTCCATTCTATGCTAGTTCCTTTGGAAAGTAAGACACAAGCCCTGCCCACAAAGGGAGCTGTACTAATGGAGCTGTACTAAACTGTACTAGACGGAGACATAGATGTATTAAGAAGTTAATTCACTGTACCATTACAGCTGCATCAATACAAATACATAAAGAACACAGAAAATGGGAATAGTAAATGGTGTGCGTATGTTAGTAAAGGCTTCATAAAAGATAGAAGGATATGGAAGGTGGAGAAGAGCATTCTAGGCAGAGGTTAGAAAGTAGAATGAACAAAGTGTTGGAGGAGTGAAATAGGCTGACATGTTTAGGGAACAGCTAACAGTGTGATAGAGATGTGAGCGGTGTCTGTGTACAGGTGCATGTGTTTGGACGTATGTATCTGTATGTGACTTGGATTATGGGGCTTAAAAGTGAGAAAATAGGTCAAAAAGAAATGCAGGAACTAGATAACAAAGGGTCTTGTATACCATTCTAGAGAATTTGATTTTATTCTCTAGGGAATGAGGAGCTACTAGAGGGTGCAGATTGAGAAAAGAAAATATTGACATGTAAGGGAAAGAGGAAGTGGAGAAGCAAAGATAATGGTTGTTCATACCTGAGAGGCTTAATTTTTATTAGTTAAATACGAGACAATGTGGTCTGTTGAGAAAAAGAGGGCTACACTTGGGTTCAGGTTTTTTAAAAACTGGTGAAGTTTTGAATGGAGGCTCTGGGAAATTGAAGAGAAATATGACCAAGATGAGACCGAAGGCCTAACTGAGGTTGGAGAATGTGGATTTTTAATGGCCCCAGTCTGCACTATTAGGTGATTTATTTCAATAGTGTTCAGCAGCCTGGGTGCAAGAGAGAAAAAATACAAATGCTTAACTTGGTGTAAGGTTGGGGGTCACAGAACAAATGTTATGGAAAGACACTGGGGTAAGAAAGTTGAAAATGCTACCAAAAGAATGGTTAAAAGTAAAACCATGAAGAAGTTTAACAGATTGGGAGAAAAAGGAGGGACCAAGGGACAAAGATTCATTGAGATTTAAGAACTGGTGTTGTAGCAATAAAGGAATATAGGAGCTTGTGGTTAGAGTAAGGTAGGTACATAGGAGTTTAAAATTTCAGCTGTGTGATGATAAATAAAGCCCCAAGTGTGGCCATGGAATGAATAACCAAGGTAGAATGTGAACGAATGTTGTTCCAGATAAGGTGATCAAGAAAAATTTGAAGTCAGTTTCCTGGATTGGTTGTTCATATGGAAGATGAAGTTACCAAGGTAATAGCAGGATTTGGGGTAGAAAGGAAGATTGCAAGCCAAATGCCAAAATAATCAGTGAATTAGGGAAGAAGTAGGAGGTCAATAGATGATGACATTAATAAGGAGGATTAGAGGGTAGCATAGATAAATGGCTTTTTGCATTATGGCAGAAGAGTAATGGTTTGAAGTGTCACCTGGAACTAGAAGATATAAAACAGACTCTTTTTGGGTCTTAGAGTACATGGGATGCAAAAAAATAAGCAGCTTACTTTTGATGGGGAGGACAAAGTTTCTTTTAAGGCAAGTAGGTGGTGGGAGAATTATTTGAGGAGGTTTAAGATGTAAGGGAACTTATTCATAATGGAAGGGGGTTCCAGAGGGCACAATGAGGAAAGGGTTAGTAGAAAGGTTAGATGTGGAAGGAAGAATTAGAAAGGCGGAAGTACAGGATATTCTCAGGATGTTAGAACCTTGGAGAGCACTTGAACACAGGTTGATGGTTCAATTAGAATTCAGTTTTCTCTTTCTACTTTGTTTCTCTACAAATGCTTCCTTGTTCATGGTTCTATTATCTTACTTATTACAGTGCTGTAATTACTCTTTTTGCTTACATGGCTGTTATATCCATTTAGGTGTTGATCCCATCAATGACAATGAGTCTGCCTTATTCAGATTTGCTCTTTTCCTCTCCTAATTGAGCAACTTTGGAAGAGTAACTGTGTAGTATTAGGTGCTTTTGAGTAATAGAGTATTTAACTCCCAAGGGTGGGGGTCTGGGGGGTGGAGGGAAGGAGCATCTTTTTCATGTGGAAATACAGATGCTATTGTGCAAGAATCTAGATAATGGTGTAAAGTGGAAGTGAAATTTGGACACCTCTAGGAGGATAGAGTCTATTAAAAGGAAAACTTAAAAATCAAAAGGCGTATAGAGGACCATCACTCATGAATTGACACTTCACAAATCACTGGTGAAGAAAGGAATGGAGGTGGGGCAGATGAATCCACACATTTAAGAAAAAACAGAAGGGAAAGACCTTAAAACAAACTAAAACAAAAAGGCAAAAGTGTTCTGCTGGGGCTGAAGGAGAGTTCAAATGTGGCCTAGGTCGGAGATTGATGAGACTCCAACCACCCAACCCAAGGATGTGTCTGACTATAAGGTCTGGGTGAAACTGATGATGGGTATTTTTGAATTTAGCCAAAAGGAGAGACTGAAAGATTAAATCAGTATTTGGGTATAGTTTTATGATTTTAATAGTTCAATGCCTCCCCAGGATGTCCTTTACCTTTCCAGTAAATGTTAGTACTTTACCGGATGGTCTACATGTATTGGAGGACTGCCAACAGGGGTGGGGTGATGAGGGCAGGGCCAAAGCAGCAGAGGAAGTGGGGGAGGTTGCAACTCAGGGCTCAGCTTTCTAAGGCAGATAGTTCCTCCACTTCTGCTGAGCAGTGGCAAGATGCAGGAAACTTAGTTTTCATTAGGCAGCTCAGTGAGACCCGACTTTTGTTTGGTCAATGCCCTCTTTCCTATTCTCCATATATCCAATTATTGTCAAATGAAAAAAATTACCTGTGCTGTTCATCCTATACAACTGAACTCATGGAGGTGAGGGTCAATGTTTTTCCCCTACAACTTTATTGAGGTATAATCAACATATAAAATTATAAGATATTCAAAGTGTACAATGTGATTTCATATATGTCTACATTGTGAAGGGATTCTCCCCAAGTTAACTAACTGTTAACTTGTTAATAAAATGTTTTATTAATCTTTTGGTACAGCAGGTGTTTGTTGAGTGGATACATGAATTGGAAAATCAGCAAATAGGAGTATTTTGTAAACTATAAAGCACTATACCAATGCAAATATTTACGGTTCTCTTTCCTGCTCGTACTAGGCTGAGCTCAGGTTTCACTTCCTGACACCAACTTTGACCTTTGAACACCCCACCCTCATATCTCTCTTCTTTGAACTTGTATTACGTTTATTGTCTATACCAATAATAAGGCAGTCAGCATCTACGACCTCGTATTGTATCTTTTAATGTATAGGAATCTTGTCCCCCTAGGTAGATTGCAAATTGCCCTAGGGCAGGAGAAAGAAAAAATCTAGCCTTCTTTTTTTTTCTTTTTTTTTAATAAAGAAATTGAATGTTTTATTATTAAACTTTGTTCTCCTGCAAGGCTGTTGCTTCACTGTATAAAAATAGCACCAGCAAACGCAGTATATTGCAAAATTAAGACAGAATTGTTCATCACCTGACACTGTAACAACAAAAGCTTTTCTCCACTGCCAGTTATTTCAAATGTAAAGATCACTAAGTATTCTGACCCAAATCCAGAGATGAGTGTAAGCAAGTTATAATACTATATAGGGCTTAAGGTATGTTATTGTTGAATTACATAAATTTTATAACTGCATTTTACCTCAAATAGTTTCAGGAATTCTGAACATTGAACTGTAGCCTAGCCTAAAAATATCATAGGGTGTTATGAAGATGTATGTTGTGTTTATCTGCAATCATTGGAAAGTTAAAGGGTATTTTTTCCCAGAAACATTGTAGTTTCTTTTCCATTGGTGTTACTAAAGGTTGCTATTTTAAATCTTCTATCCACCACTAATTTAAGACAACTATGCTAGATTAAATTGTTTCACACTGCTTTATTCAGGGAGTTCAATTCTCACTCCTCAATAGACTTTATGTACTTCTCGTAGGCTTCTTCACTCATCAGCCCCTCTAGTTCTGAGGGATTACTGAGCGCCATCTTGATCAGCCAACCATCTTCATAACAAGATTTGTTGACAAGTCCTGGGTTTTCTGCAAGAGCTTCATTAATTTCAGTTACTTCTCCTGATAGAGGATAATAGAGTTCACTAGCAGCGTTCACTAGCAGCTTTCACACTTTCCAAAGCACCAAACTCATCTTGTTTGTTCAATTTTGTCCCAACTTCAGGCAAACTACAGTAAACAACATCTCCCAAAGCTTCCTGTGCAAAATTGCTGATTCCCACTGTTCCAATACCATTTTCTGTTGTTATCCATTCATGTTTCTCTGTGAATTTACGCACCGAAAGCAAGTTGGGGCCGGTGCGCAGCGTCCGGACGGCGCCCACCCTCAGGCCCCAGGGCTGTGGCGCAGGGCGCGATGGGCGCCGAGGCGGCGGCGCAGGCTGCAGGCCGCTGCCCGCAAACTCCGCGCCGATCGCAGCGCCATGTTCGCCCGAGTGCAGAGGGTAGAGGGTCGTGGTGCACCTCCTCCGGCCACCGCGCAGTCGGGGTCGGGGTCGAGGTGGAGCGGGGGCGGGCCTTTTTTTTTTCTTAAACTCTGTGAACCCAAAGCCTAATCTACCACAATATTTGGCACATGGAAAAATGTGCAATAAATGTTAACTGAATGATTGGTTGTTGATCGAGTGGAGCAAAGCTACACATCCTCCATGGGGTTTTAATCTATAAACAGCCAGGCTTGTGTTAATGATCCCAGTGGCTTTCCTCTACGGTAATAAAAAATCTCAGGGAAATGAGTAGAAAGATCCTCCTGTCATCACTGTAGCCTTATTATCACAATAAATAGCTTTTTTACTTGGTATTTTCAGAGATATGCTTAGCAGCATTCTCACTGGTATTAGAAACTATGGGGGAGTTGATACTGTATTGCTGACAGCTCTAAGATGTTTCTTCTCCAGAAGCTTATTTGTCCTTAGAGGAGAACGGCACACTAATCAAATTGGGCCACTCTGTTGTCAGACAGTTGAATTCCAAACACAGAACAGTGTCAAGTCCAAAAGGAACTTAGACTGTGGTATTCAGAGCAAATAGCACATTCTGCCCCTTGCATAGTACTGTGACACAGATGTTTATCCTGTGTAATTAGAATAAAGTGATTCATAAGAACACACCTGAAGGGAAATGCAAGTCACAAAATGGCAAGAGGGATCCTGAGTAGTGCATGAATGTGGGTGGGGGTGCACAGTGGGAGAAGAGCTCTACCCTTGGTCTGGGTGGTAGAAACATTTTACAGACAGATTACCTACATTTGAACTTGTTGTGAAGCACTAATTAGAGGTACTACATTTTCACAGGGATATCTGTATAAGTTTCTACCTAATTACCAGAAACTCAGAAACCCTTTAAATTCTGAGGCCAATGCTCACAGCTGACTCTGAATTCGGCCTCTAACTTCTTGATCCAGGTATTTAGATGCCTGGATCCTGGAAGCAAGATAGTTATTCTCTAGGAGATTGCTTTCTATTGAAGTCCTTCATCTTAAATAAGAATTCAAATTTAGGTTAAACACAATGGGTAACCAATCTGGAATGAAAAGAACCTTTTAATATCTTCTGAGGCGTGAACTTCCTAGGAACTTTGGAATAAGTACTAGAGATGTGTCAGAGATATTTGAGCTTTGTAACTGTTAGCTTAATTCCATGTATAATGTTGAATCCATGACAACACAAAGACAACCCTATGTAAAAACAAAGGCTGTTCATATGAAATAGATGAGATTTTTTTTTTTTTAGAATAGCAGGAATGACTTTTTTGAAGAGTTCTAAAAGACTGAAAACTTAGGAGATATGAAGTTACCTAGGGAAAAATTTTTAAATCTTTTTTTTAAAAATTAAAGTTTATTGGGGTGAGAATTGTTAGTAAAGTTACATAGGTTTCGGGTGTACAATTCTGTAATACATTATCTATATATCACATTGTGGGTTCACCACCCAGAGTTTCACAAGTCATATGTTAGACATCTCAAGATGTGATTTCAAACTGGATTTTTCTTTTTCCTTTTTAGGGAAAAAGGATTGATGGAAAATAGAAGAAAGCCTGGATTTTCAAGTGGACACATTCTATATCTCAGCTCCTTTTCCTTTTCTATCAGCTACATTTCAGTAGGAGCTCAAATGTTAGGGATGTATTGATTCCATAAACATTCTAAATAAGATAATGACATTTTATTAATCAAAAGGAAAATTAACTCTGTGTTTAAGTGTTCAAGGGTCTATGTCTAGTCTTCTGTTTTGTCTCTTTCCCCCTATCTATTTCTACCAGGGCCCCTCTCTAGCTTCTCCCAAATGTTTAAAGATTTTTCTTTCTCTTTTCTCTCATATGTACTCTTCCCCTAAATCCAGAAGCAAAACTTGTGGGGCACAAAGAAGGGAGGAATCATGGTAGGATAGGATGGAATGAGGAAGCAAGATAGAAGAGTTTTGTGGTGCACAACTTATATTTAAACAGTGGTCTTCTCTAAAAACCTATGAAGAATCCTCAATTGAGGGTAAAAGTAATTGTCAGTTGCTAGTGTTTTAGCACCAGTATTGTGACATGAATTAATGGACCTAAGGTATCTGGATTTATAATCTGGTTAAATGGCTTTCTTTCTTGCCTTTTCTGTAAGGATAAGGATGGGCCACTACCTGCTATGAGTCTATCAGACTTCTTAACAGTTGTATTTCCTCAATGCAAATCAACAAATTGGTATTCTGACTCATGAATTGCTTTTGTAGGGTTAGTCAGCATGAATCTGTCTCCCTGGAGTTTGCTCATGCCTGATTGAACTGGAAAAGCTGTTTCTCACTGGCTTTTAAATCATTACCATGTAGACATCTCTGTAGCCTGAAACCCAAATAACATTGGTGTGAGAGATAAAAATGACTTAGGTCTTTGTATTTTATGGAGAGACACATGCACTATACCTACTTATATATTTTGGGAGCATGGTTTACATTATAACCAAATCTGTGATTGGAGAACTGGCTTTAGGACAGAATAATGGAAATTTTTTTACATTCAGAATTTGGTGTAAAAAATTGTTTTGATACTTAGCATTTAATCATAAGAACAATGGACTTAATGGAATTAATAGCTAATGAAAAAAGGTAGAAAGTATTTTCACAGAAATATATATTAAATACTACTTAAATATTTTATTTCTTCCAGAATTCACATTGAGGCTCACACAGGTATTATACAGTTAGTGGTAACTAGAAAGCTGGATCTTACTGACAGGTTTTAGGAGTAGGATGAGGATGAGATTACTGATGCTTAGATTAAAGCCCCTGGTCTAGAGGTATAGTATTGGGAGAAGAAAGTAACTGGTCTTACTTCTTCCACATGTAATCAAATTTGTTGTGAATTTTATTTACCTGGAATGGACTTTAAACAAAACCCTTTGGATGGTGGTTTGTATATTCAAGTTGCTTTCATATTTATATTTATTATTTTAACAGATCTGCAAAATAGTCCTATAAGCTCATTACTACATTTGATACATGAGGAAACCAAGAAATACTGATGTTCAGTAACTTGCTAAAGAACAAACAGCTGATTAAAAGGCAAAACTAGGATGACCTCCCAGTTATCCAGGCCCAGTTTCCTTTCCCTTGAAATCCATACATCAAGGTAGTTTAGAGCAGCCACTATTAGGTTGCAGAGTTTATGACAGAGTTCAAACTAGAAGATTGCTCAAAGTAAGAAATCTCTATCCTTGCTTATGTTATAATAACTTAATATTTATTGAGTGTTCATGGTGTGTATGAGGCACTGTGCTGGTTATTGTTAGGCGGGGAAGCTTTAAAAGAACCTGATAACTTCCCTCAAGACTCTTGGTATCTTTTGAGGAGAGGAAGTATATTTCTGTGGCTCTTATTTCTTAAGACCCTCTTCTTTATCGTGCCTGAAAATGTAGGCACTGCACAAGTTTCAGTCCTTGGTCATCTCTTACATTTGCTTTCTTGAAGCTGAGCCATTCTTATGGCCTTGGCTATCTACTACACTCTCCAGATTCAACTTCAGCCTCCACCTCTTATCCAACACTCACATTCAGGGCCATTATTTCTAATCACCCATCAGACATTGCTTCTTGGAATTTTTGCCATCTCCTCAAACTCAATAGGTCAAAAACAGTACTAATCATGTCCTACATTTCCACTTGTATCCCCAAATTACCTATTTCTATGAATAGTAGTAGCATCACTGCCCAAATCTCATAGGTTCAAAATTTTAGAGATGTCTCTGACATTCTTTTCCTATGCTGCCTGTATCTAATCGCTCACCAACTTCTATCTATTTTTCCATTTACATGGCTCTTCTCACTAACCTAGATTACAGCCTCAACTTCTACTCTTTAAGTGGTCTCCCTATTTCCAGTTTTTTCCAAATGTAGTCAGGACTATGAAACTGACAGATTCATCTCCTTAAAATGTTTTTTTTTTCCATCAATGTCCTTGCTTATTCAAAGTTTGTTCATAAGATTTCCCATTAAAATGCCTGGGATTCAATGTCTAATAATCTTGCCTTAAATTTCTATCCAAATTCATTTTCTGTTACTCCTCAACTCAATCCCTTTATCCTAGCCATATCAGGCTCCTTGATGTACCCTGCAGGTTCACCTGTAAGTTCCCCAAGGGCAGGAACTATGTCTTACTTTGCTTCGTTCACATACAATATTGAGTTTAATCACATTTGCTTAACTGGATTACAACATATTTGAGAGATTTTAACAAGAACATAAGAAATAACAAAATGGATCCACGTAGAAGTCCAAGCAGAGTTATGTTATTTAAGAGATTATTATAGTTATCCTTCATGGCATTAAATTCACAAGGCTGGTATGTATGTCTTAAGGATCGGTGCTGTTCCTTTCATCCCTTATTGTCAACTAATGATAAAGCAAAGGCAAATTTATAATTTCTGCACCATGGAAAAGTTTGTGTTTAGCTCAGATAAATAGTTCTTAAACACATCAAAAGTTTGATTAAGGGTAGGGGGGGAAATGTAATAGAAAATGAAATTAATGACTCTGGGTTAGGAAGACACTGAAATGCTGGGTTCAGACTAGATTCAATTGGCCAACTTTCTTTAATCTACCATTCTATTTGGTTTCACTGGTTCCCAGGCTGATTTATTTCATTTACAGGGACTGCTTGGCATACAATGCAGTCCCAAGTCCGGGTTTAGTTACATTTTGTTTTTGAATAATCACCTGATAGATGTATGGTGTCATGGCCTCTCTCTAGGTTTCAAGACAATCAGAACACTGGGAAGGCAGAACAACTGAATTCAAGATTCAAGGATTTTTCTTTTTTTAGCTAGAAATGGAATCCACCAAACCATTTGTTTACCCTTGAAAACAGTTTCTTTGCTGCTAAATAGAAGAATGCTCCTGGCCAAATATTTTGATTAAAATGTATAAAGTGTTGATTCTGTGTAAACCCGGTCTATGACAGATATGTCTAAGTTACTAAATAGATCATGCAATTTCTTTATATTCATTTATAGTTCTGAGAGCTTTCTATTTGCAGTCTCTAGCCATAATTTGCCAATTTCTAGTTGTGTGGTATGTTTCCAGAAAATTTCTTAACCTCTTTGAGTCTATTTCCTTATTTGCAAAACAAGGATATTAACACTTATCCTGTCTAAATTGCAGGATATTGACAGGTTCAAGTGGCATAATGAATGTGAAACTACCTTGTAAAAATACCAGATTATTCTTCACTGGTTTACCTTCAGCAGTCACTATATATTTTCTTTCCATATTGAAGTAAACTGCCACTACAGATTAGAGAAACTACAAGAAGCCCTTAAAATAGGATTTTAAATTATGCCCTATAATTTTAACTTAATTATAAAGGTGCTGGAGGCTTGGGGGAGTGTCCCCTCTGTATTTTGCCACATTGAGCCCTTAGCAGAAGCACTGAGCAATACTTGTTGACAGACTTACTTGCCAACAAATGTAGCAGAAAAAATTCGTACCAGCAACCTAAATTAAAGCAAGTAGGGCAGATCCCCAAACTCCTGAAAATTTGCTAAAATCATCTTAGCATTGAAGCATTGAATCTCCTTACCTGCTACCTTCAAGGCTGGCACTTTAGGGTCCTTTGACATTCACTTTCAGAAGCAAACACCAAGTTTTCTGTAAATCCAATTCCCTGTTTCTTGGAGAGCCAAACCGTTGTTAGTGAGCTGCACAGTAAATCTGAATACTCTGGAGGGTTCTGAAAGTGCACTCCATTCACTGGGTGCTTGCTGTTCAGGCAAGCTTCTTCGAAATGTTGGGTTGCTGCTATTTTTAAGAGGACAGAGGGCAGGGCACATATGCTAGCCAATGTATACAGATTCTTCTTCCTCTTTCAGATTAGTCCTCAAACTGTTTAAAGCACACATAAGTTTGGCTTCTCTGGTGCCAAGTGGGGGAGGGGACAGCAGAGGAATGGAGGAAAAATAGAAACTGGAGACTTGCAGCTTGTTGTGTGTATAAATGAGCTTTGATCTCTAGCTCCAGGAACAAAATCCTAAGGAAATCACACAGCTGCTCTGAGATGGGAAGCAGGAAGGAGTATACTCTGTCCAGCTTAAGTTCTTTCTGATTTTTATGATTTGGGGGTAGTTAGACTATTTGTAGGTGGAGAAAGATAATCCTACCAGTATATGCTAATCTAACTGCCGTTATGTGAAACTTGATCTTAGACAAGATAAACTCTCTCTCTCTCTCTCCTCCTTCCCCGTTTCCCCCCTCTCTTTCCTTTATGACACTTCTGGCTCTAACTACATTCTAAAAAAGCTTTTTATTTCTGGTGCCTTATTTCCTAGAAAATAATTGCCTTAGTTTGAACTTGGTTTCCCCAATCCTCACAACAATATATTGCCTCCACTGGATTAAAAGTGGGTTGTTTTACCTCACACTGAGAATGGTCTGGAATGACTGGGCTTGCTGTCAGTGGTATTTGGAAGCTAAGTGAATGCTCTTGACTTTTGGCTAGGCTTCGCGGTGTTGGGATTATGGGATGGTCTTTCTGGCTTCTGGAGAATAGGGACATTGCAGTCTGCTATGTGCTGATTTGAACATACCTTCATGTTATGAACCAAATGATGAATGAGACTTTGATGTGAGTTGGTTACATCAATTATACTGAGTTATATTAAGATGGTCTATATGGGGATAGGCATATTTACGTTTAATACTTTTAAAAACATAACCCCATGTTATCATTTTGTGAGGTGTGTAAATGTCTAATCGCTATGCTGTTGTTGTACACCTAAAACTAATAATAATGAAAAACATGACCAGTTAACTAATAACTAATTTGGTTGTACTCAGTAAAACATGAGCCCAGCAAAAGCCCTCTGGCCTGTTACCTGCTGCAGGAACAAAGCCATTTACTCAAATTTTGGAGTTGTAGGTACCAAAATTATCTCACAGCCAACCTGGGGCCAGAGCTCTAAAGTTTTTGAAATCTTCATCTTTATTTAGAGAATTCTTGGTTATGGTAGTAGTTTGGGGTAAAAGGCCAACAAACCAAATTAAAGGGGGAGATATCATTTGGACCCAAGACCAGACTCTTTAATCACCCCTGGGGAGTTTTACTTACTAAAGTGACATTATAACTTGAATTTCTTCAACTGAGTTTGGATCCTGGGAGATATAGTGGAAAGTTCATGAAGGAGATAGAAGGTGTGCTGTCACTTCCTTCCCAGTCTGGACTGTTACTGCCATCCTGAGCTATGGTGGAAGAGTAGTGCATACTCAGGTAAGGAAGAAAAGAAAAAGGGGCTAGATTTTTGAGCTTCAAGATGGCACTGCAACAGCGGTGTCAGAGAGGGGATGCCCTGTGGTGTTTCTGTGTCCTTCCATACTCATTTTATTCCTTAGGTGTTTCTCTGCTTCCTAAATGATGGGAAGGACAGTGCCCCACCCATCCCCAATTAGGTCTGTGCCTTGTACAACTGCATCTGTTTATACCATGTTCGCTATAATTGAAAACAGATTATTAAATCTCCTTTCCTTGTGTTTCATCATTTCTTTTCTTTTCTGTACATCTTAATTACCTACTTATCCTCACATTTTCTATGATTTCAGGAAATCGTTAAATGCCCAGGTTGATCCCTCTCTGCTGCCATCTCTACTCTTTCTCATTTTCACAGACTCTTTCACTTGTTATTTTATTATTAGGGTGGAGAGTACCAAGTAAGGAATGGTGAGGGAGAAGGGCGATACCATGTGATTGGATGGGGACTCTGTCTTAGTGAAGTATAGTTTGGGCAGGAGGTTAAAGAATTTTCAGACATACGCCATTCACAACATTAACTATAAGTCATAGGATTCATGACTTACATCAACTCATACAGATGAAAAGGGGACTTGAAAAATCATTTTGTTTAGAATGTTCATTAAGTTGAGTTCCTGAGGGTATGACAGGCTTTCAGATCATTGTGTTTCCAGCTGTTAGCTTATTGCATTATTTGATTTGTTGTATAAATAAATCTAGTCCAACTCTCTCATATTACAGATGAGGAGACAGGCCACGGAGAAAGAGACTTTCTCAAGATGTATTTGCTTTACTACAAAATCAAGAGGAGTCACTTTTTTTCTTCCAGAACTGAAATTGTTCCACAATCAATAATAATGACACTTTTTTTCTCATTATTTTTATCTCGTTTTGCTGCCAGGGCATTTGCATTTTTCAATGGACGTGTTACAGGACATGTTAAGTCAGTCTTCTGTGAACAGAGAAATAGAGAGTGTTAAAGCTACCAGTGACAGAGAGGTGACAGCACCAAACAGATGCCCAGAGCACGGCTTTCACAAGCCACACAATTCCTTTGCCCCGCGGCCTGTTTTTCAACCACTTTTAAAGTGAATGGAGCAGCTGTGGGTCCTGTATTATTTCTGGAGATGAGTGGGCCTATGAGACTTTGGTTTTCCATTTATATCTTGCTGTTTTAGAATATTTGCAATACATATGTATTTCTTTTGCAATTAAAAAATAAATTAAAAAAGAAAAAAAAGTAATAATAATGACACTTTGAAAAGGTAGATAAGAAAGAGTGTTACTATACTCATAGCCCAGTTCTATACACACATGTACATTTATTCACAAAGGCTTGGATTGCCTTGATTCTCCCTTTAGTTCTAGTGTATAGAAACCCAGAGACAATGAAAAATATCAGTCTAGCTGTGGAAATATGGCTCTTACCACTTTCCCTCTTCTTGCCCCAGGGCCAACCCAATGGGCATAAAGTAACCCTGGATTATCTTTTCTGGTGAGGCTGAGGCACACTAACTGAGAATTCCGTATGAGTTGGGATGAACCCTGTAGAATGGAATAGCATAAACCACGAAGGAGAAATGGTACAGATAATTTAAGCCAACATCCCTACATTATTTTGTGCTGTCCAATGCGGTATCCTCTAGCTGTATGTGGTTATTAAAACTTAAATGTAAGTTAATTAAATACAATGAAAATTCTGTCCTTCAATCACACTAGCCACATTTCAGAGGCTCAGTAACCACTTATGGATAGTGGCTACTGCATTGAAAAACCCAGATTTTGAATATATTTTAAAATTAATACCGTGTTTGGGTTAGGAAGTATCACAAGTACAAGGTCGTATAATTAAGTGCCAAAGTTGGGAAAAGAACCCAAGTTTCTGGATTTCCAATCAAGAGCAAACAGATTTATTTTCACACTTCTGTATTTATTTCTATCTCAGTGTGGATCTATGGGCATCACTGAGGCACGCTGACTTTGTGTGACTTTATGTGTGGGTTTTCAAGTTCCAGGAGAAGGGAATCTAGTTAGCATGGATGAGGGAGCTCCTTTGCATGAATTTATACAGTTATTGTCCTTCTTCCCTAACAGGACCAAAAGAGAATATACATTTGCAGGAAAAAACATTATAAAATGCAAGGTGTAGTAATGATGATAAACTCCAAATTTACTTCCTACTGATTAGTGTTTGCCCCGCAGTCCAGCTGAAGATGGGTGTGGGTCGGGAAACAGGCTGGATTGGTGGGTCATTTTGACAATTGTGGTGAAAGAGAATCTGTCGAGTGCCTGTAGTAAGGAAATCTGCTGATAACTTGCAAACCTAGGATCTGGGGCCAATTGGACTTGTCACCACATCAGCTTTTGTTCCAAGAGAGGATCAGTAATGGAAGAATTAGGCAAAGACCTTCAGTGAGAACTAGGTCTTTTCTTAATTGAAGGAATTGTCTACAGCCACTTGAAAGTGTACCAAGTTTAGGTTTTTCCAAGGAAAATGAAAGACAATTCCTGAGCAACAACTGTACTATAAATTTCTGATTTGTCCGGTCATCAAAATGTCGGTGTGAGGTGAGGCTCTATAAATCTGCACTGGAATTTACAACAAATGGAAGAACTATAACTCCACAAAGGACTCCCTGAACAGCAGACAGGCAAGATGAAGAGACCCACTACTAAATTCACCTAAAGGTGGGCAAATCGCGCGAACTGGGAAGGAGGGAAGGGAGAACTGCGGAGAAGGAGCCCCTTGTCGCAGGATGCAGACCTAGCACAGGGCTCAGACCTCAATACATCCCGGAACTACCGCACCTGCAGAAGAGGGAAGAACTCGGACTGCTAGGGCTCCATTTATGGTCCACAGGGCTGAGGAAACAACCAATAACACAGCTGAACCCATCGCTCATGGCAGAGAACTTGGAGCAAAGACTGAGGGAAGAAGGCTGAAAATGGTGGTTTAAGCTCTCACTGCCACAGAGAACGGAAGCCTTAGGTACTGAGACTAGCCACCTCCTCCTTACCCTCCCGAAGCTCGCCCCGCCCCCACCTGCCCCGTACTAGAAGTGTAACAGTAGTGGTGTCAGATCAAAAGAACAGAATATTTGCTGTTCTGAGAACTGTGGTCCTCAGACACAGATTCGCAGCACAACTAGTTCCGGCAAAGGGGAGGGACCTGTGGAAGCAGGACTGGCTGTGGTGGTGGGCACCGCCATTGCTCAGGGCCACCTCTCACAACTCACCCTGCCCCTGTCTCCACCTATCTGAGCGAATCCCTGCAGGAGTAAACAGAAACTACTGAAACACACGGGCTCTGAATAAGGTGCAGGGAAGAGCTTTGGAACTTCAAAAGCTCTCTGCATACCCACAAGGACATTGCACCCTGTGACCAAGGTGAACTATTAACAGAGGAGAAGCCCATCTCACAGGGAATACCCCCATTGTGTGAGAAGCAGGAATAGTGCAGAGAAACTCTACAAGCCAGGAGGGAGTCGAACCAAATATTCAAACTATTGAAAGAGAGAAATTATGACCCAAGAATAATATATCCAGCAAAGATATCCTATAGATGTGAAGGAGGAATAAAGACCTTTCCAGACATACAGAAGCTGAGGCAATTTTCTAATACATGACCTGCACTACAAGAAATACCAAAGGAGGCTATTTGACCACCATCAACAGGGACAATTTGTAGCAACCAAAAAATAAAAAGGGGGAGAGTAAAGGCCTGAACTGGAATATGAGAATGGAAAAAGTAAGCGTCCTGAAGAAAATGGAATACTCTAAACATCAAACTTTCTTTTACATAAACTTAAAGGTAACCACTTAAAAAATTAAGAACTGAAATATATACTGCAATAAAAGAAGAAACAGAGGGAAACATCATAGAATACCACCACACAGAAATAACAGACAACAACAAAATGGCAAACAAACAATGGAGACACAGCATTCCCAGAAAACTAAAGATAGAAAGACAGGAAATCCTCACATATCAATAATCACCCTAAATATAAATGGACTGAACTCACCAATAAAAAGGCACAGAGTAGCAGATTGGATCAAAAAACTAAACCCAACCATATGCTGTCTACAAGAGACACATCTCAGCTACAAGGACAAGCATAGACTCAAAGTGAAAGGGTGGAAATTGACACTCCAAGGAAATGGTATCCAGAGAAAATCAGGTATATCCATACTGATATCAGAAGAAACAGACTTCAGGGAGAAAAACGTAACAAGAGAGAAAGATGGACATTTCATAATGGTAAAGGGGACTATACAACAAGAAAACATAACAGTCATCAATATTTATGCCCCGAATCAGGGAGCACCGAAATATACCAAGCAACTACTAACAGAACTAAAGGGAAAAATTGACAAAAACACAATTATACTAGGGGACCTAAATACATCATTGAGAGCTCTGGAAAGATCATCCAAACAGAAAATAAATAATGAAATAGCAACCCTAAATGACACATTAGATGAAATGGACATAATTGACATATACAGAGCACTTCATCCTAAAACATCAGACTATGCATTTTTTTCTACTGTATATGGAACATTCTCAAGGATAGACCATATGTTGGGACATAAAATCAGCCTCAGCAGAAGAGTGATGTCATAGGAATGGTAGCAGTGGGATGCACTTTCTGAGTTCTCCTCCAGATCTTATTACCAACGGGACATATAACCCATCAAAAACTCTTTGCTCGTCACACAGAACAGCTAAGAGATTCATGGAAGGATTACTTGAAGGTGCACAAATTGGGCGAACAGGGGAAGAAGGATGGGAGCGGAGTAGAAACGCGCGGTGCTCCTGTGGTGGAGTAGCAGCTGGCAGCAGCGGTGGCGTAACACGGCAGGCAAGAAGCATGGGACCCCAGGGCTGAACAGAGAACACAAAAGCCAGGAGGTGGGCTCTTTCCCTGTGTCCCACAGCTGATCGCCCGCCGGGGTGGGGGGCAGCAGCTTGGTGGGCCCTAGGGCGGACAAAGAACACAGACTCCATACCTGGGCCCCTCTCCCCACTCTTCCAATCCTACCCCCGCCATTCCAGAGACTTAAACTGGACCCTAAACTGAGGAGTAGTGTCAGATTCCTGAGGGGCCTTAGTGCTCAAGCTCTGGGAAGACTGACAGGCAGCTCTGACCCAGGGAAGAGGCTGGGAAGAGTGTGAATTTGGCTGGGCTAGGAGAGAAGAGACTCCTCCACCCCCTTTCTGGCCTGCAGGAAGAGTGTGAAGCGGCTGGGCTGACAGAAAGAAGACCCCACCATCCCCACTCCCCACGCTTTCTGGCCTGCCTAGGGCGGGGCAAGTGCAACTGCGGAGGCACTCCCAGAGATCAGCAGTAAGCAGCAGACACAGCTTCCGGCTTTCAGCAGCTTAGAAATCTCCCACCTGCCCCCCCCCCCACACACACACGGATGCAGGGCCCTAAGACTCAGTAGTACTGGACACAGTGCTGGTGTTGCTATTCTCAGTGTGTATATGAAACTGCACTGACTTTGTAAAAACTATCATCCAGACCCCCCAACCCCATGCATTTAAATCTACACTCCCAAAGTCACTCTGGGCACCAGGTGACCAGTTCTTCCTGCTTAAGAGGCAGGGGACTCTTTGGTACACCAGAGGACAACCTGGAGATTACTTGGTGGACTTAAGCCAAGACTGGTGCTGCTTTTTGTTCTGCTTTGTTTTGTTTTGTTTTGTTTTGTCTTTATATCTTTGATATCTTTGCCTGTGTTGAGTGGGGGTTATCAGGTGTTTTCACATGTGAATGTATTTGAGTTTTTGTTGTTGTTGTTGTGCTTGGTGATTTGCTTTGTTCTGAAACTGCCCTACCAGGGCCCAGCTTAAGAGGCACGAGAGTCAACATATCCAGAGGCCAACTCCAGACCAAACAAGAGTACTACCGTGTTTGACTTACAAGTCACACACCCAGAGGGAATTCTATGCAGGCACAAGAGCCCATAGAGGCCAAACCACATTTAAGTGGTCAATCCTCACTAAGCAGAACAACCTGCGGTGGGTAGAGCCAAGTTGCACAACTAGTCAGCCTGGGAGTTAACCTCACCTACTCACAAGCAAAAAGCAATTAAAGTTCTTCTTCAACAGGACAATATACACAACACAAGAGTCACCTTTGGAGCACACACAGAGGAGAAGAACGAAGTAGTGCAAGTCAAATTCAAAGGATACATACTATATAAGATAACCCAGCAAGAACTAAGAACTCTAGGGATCTACATAATACATCAAAGCAAACACAGAGAGTCAGCCAGAATGGTGAAACAAAGAAACATGTCACAAATTAAAGAACAGAAGAAACCTCCACAACTGGAACCAATTGAAGCAGCGGTAACCAACCTATCAGAGACAGAGTTCAGAACACTGGTGATAAGAATGTTAAAGGAGCTTAGAGAAGACATAAAGAAGGATGTACAAATCATAACAAACAACCAGTTAGAAATAAAGAACACAATTACTGAAATTAAGAACTCTCTTGAAGGAATGACCAGCAGGTTAGATGAAGCAGAGGATCGAATCAGCGACTTAGAAAACAAGTTAGCAGAGATCACCCAAACAGAACAACAGAAAGAAAAAAGAATAAAAAACAATGAAGATGGTTTAAGAGACCTCTGGGATAACATCAAGCTCAACAACATGCGCATCATAGGAGTACCAGAAGGTGAAGAGAAGAAGCAAGGGATTGAGAATATATTTGAAGTAATAATGTCAGAAAACTTCCCTAACCTGATGAAGGAAACCAACATACAAGCCCAGGAAGTGCAGAGTTCCACCCAGGATAAACCCAAACAGGTCCACACCAAGACATATTATAGTTAAAATGGCAAATCTTAAAGACACAGAGAGAATCCTAAAAGCAGTGAGAGAAAGATAGATGGTTACATACAATGGAACTCCCATATGACTATCAAATGACTTTTCTACAGAAACATTGAAGGCCAGGAGGGAGTGGCAGGAGATACTCAAAGTGATGGAAAACAAAGGCCTACAACCTAGATTGCTTTATCCAGCAAGGCTATCATTTAAGGTTGATGGAGAGATAAAGAGCTTCCCAGAAAAGAATAAGCTAAAGGAATTTACTACCACCAAGCCAGCATTGCAAGAACTACTAAAAGGACTTCTGTAATGGAAGAAAGATGAAAACAATCTAACTACAAATTTTAAAATGGCAATAACTATGTACCTATCAATAATCACTTTAAATGTAAACGGATTAAATGCTCCAATCAAGAGACATAGGGTGGCTGAGTGGATAAGGAAGCAAGACCCTTGTATATGCTGTATACAAGAGACTCATTTCAGATCAAAAGACACACACAGGCTGAAACTGAAGGGTTGGAGTAAGATATTTCATGCAAAAGGAAGCGAGGAAAAAGCTGGAGTTGCAATACTTATATCTGACAAAATAGACTTTAAAATGAAGAACACATTAAAAGATAAAGACGGGCATTATATAATAATAAAGGGATCTATCCGAAAAGAGGACATAAATCTAATAAACATCTATGCACCCAACATATGAGCACCTAAATATATAAAACACGTACTGACTGACATAAAGACAGAGATCAACAGTAACACTATCATAATAGGGGACTTCAACACACCTCTGACAACAAGAGACAGGTCTTCCAGACAGAAAATCAATATGGAAACAACAGCCTTAACTGATACATTGGACCACTTGGATTTAATCTATGTTTTCAGAGCATTTTACCCCAATGCTGCAAAACACACGTTTTTCTCAATCGCACATGGAACATTTTCCAAGATAGACCATATGTTAGGCCACAAAACAAGTCTTGATAAATTTAAGAAAATTTAAATCATACCAATGGTCTTCTCTGATCACAGTGCTATGGAATTAGAGATGAACTACAGGAAAAAAACTGGAAGACACACCAATTCATGGAGGCTGAATAACTTATTACTAAATAATGTATGGGTCAAGCAGGAGATCAAGGAAGAAATCAAAAGATATCTCAAGGCATACGAAAATGAAAGCATGATGACCCAAAATCTATGGGATGACGCGAAATCAGTTCTAAGAGGGAAATTCATAGCATTGCAGGCCTACCTAAAGAAACAAGAAAGATCACTAATCAACAGTTTATCTTCACACTTAAGGAAGCTGGAAAAAGAACAGCAAAATAAGCCCAAAGGGAGCACATTGAAGGAGATAATGAAGATCAGAGCAGAAATAAATGAAACAGAAATCAGAAAAACAATACGAAAGATCAATGAATCCAAGCGTTGGTTCTTAGAGAAGATAAACAAAATTGACAAACCTTTAGCCAGACTCATTAAAAAAAGGAGAGAGAGGACCTAAATTAATAAAGTCAGAAATGAAAGAGGAGAAGTGACAACAGACACCGCAGAAATACAAAAAATTTTAAGAAATTATTATGAGCAACTATATGCCAACAAATTTGACAATCTGGAAGAAATGGACAATTTTCTAGAGGCGTACAACATTCCAAGGCTAACTCAAGAAGAAACAGAGAATCTGAAGTGACTGATTACCATCATGGAAATTGAATCAGTAATCAACAATCTCCCAACAAACAAAAGCCCTGGACCAGATGGCTGTACAGGTGAATGTTACAAAACGTTCAAAAAAGAATTATCACCTATTCTCCTCAAGCTCTTCCAAACAATCCAGAAGGAGGGAAGACTGCCAAACACTTTTTTTGCTCTATGTTCAGGAACACGACAGGGCTGTCCCCTATCACCTCTGCTTTTCAACATAGTGTTGGAAGTCCTTGCCAGAGCAATCAGGCAAGAGAAAGAAATAAAAGGCATCCAAATTGGGAATGAAGAAGTTAAATTATCACTCTTTGCAGGTGACATGATGCTATATATAGAAAACCCTAAAGACTCCACCAAAAAGCTGTTAGAAACAATCAACGAATACAGTAAATTTGCTGGCTACAAAATCAACATACAAAAGTCCATTGCATTCCTATGTACTAACAATGTAATCTCAGAAAAGAAATACAAAAAACAATTCCTTTTGCAATTGCAGCTAAAAGAATAAAATACCAAGGAATAAACTTAACCAAGGATGGGAAAGACCTACAGGCTGAAAACTATAAGTCATTTTTGAATGAAATTGAAGAGGACACAAAGAAATAAAAAGCCACTCAACGCTCATGGATTGGAAAAATCAACATAGTTAAAATGGTCATATTACCCAAACCAATATAGAGATTTAATGCAGTCCCCATAAAAATCTCAATAGCATTTTTTAAAGAAATAGAACAAAAAATTATCAGAATAGTTTGGAACCACAAAACACCCCGAATAGCCAAAGAAATCTTAAGAAAAAAGAAGAAGGCTGGAGGTATCACACTCTCTGACTTGAGCTTGTACTACAGGGCTACAATAATAAAAATAGCATGGTATTTTCAGAAAAACAGACACCTAGACCAATGGAATATAATTGAGACTTCAGAAATAAAACCACATAAATATGGACCGATGATTTTTGACAAAGAAGCTAAAAACATACAATGGAGAAAAGACAGCCTCTTCAGTAAATCGTTCAGGGAGAATAGGATAGCCACATGCAAAAGAATGAAACTGGAGTGCTATCTGTCACCATGTACCAAAATTAATTCAAAATGCATCAAACACTTAAGCATAAGACCTGACACAATAAACTGCATTGAAGAAAACATAGGTACGAAACTTATAGACCTTAGGGTCAAAGAGTGTTTTATGAATTTGACTCCAAAGGCAAGGGAAGTAAAAGCTAAAATAAATGAATGGGACTATGTCAAACATAAAAGCTTCTGCACAGGAAAAGAAACAATCAACAAAATAAAGAGATGACCAACTGAATGGGAGAAGAATTTCACAAACAGTGCCTCCGATAAGGGGCTAATATCCAAAATATAAAAGGAACTCATGAAACTCAACAACAAAAAAACAAACAACACAATTGAAAAATGGGCAGAGGACCTGAAGAGACATTTCTCCAAAGAAGACATATAAATGGCAAATAGGAATATGAAAAAATGCTCAACATCACTAATCATCAGAGAAATGCAAATAAAAACCACAATGAGATATCAGCTCACCCCAGTCAGAATGGCTATCATCAACAAGACAAATAGTAACACGTGTTGGAGTGGCTGTGGAGAGAAAGGAACTCTCATACACTGTTGGTGGGAATGCAGACTGGTGCAGCCGTTATGGAAGGCAGTGTGGAGTTTCCTCAAAAAATTAAGAATAGAATTACCATATGACCCAGCAATCCCTCTCCTGGGTATCTACCCCAAAAAATCTGAAAACATTTATGCATAAAGACACGTGTTTTCCAATGTTCATTGCAGCTTTGTTTACGGTGGCCAAGACATGGAAACAACCAACATGTCCTTTGGTAGACGAATGGATAAAGAATTTGTGGTATATATAAACATTGGAATACTATTCGGCGGTAAGAAAAGATGATATAGGAACATTTGTGACAACATGGATGTATCTTGAGAGTATAATGCCTAGCAAAATAAGTCAGATAGATAAAGCAGAGAACCCTATGATTTCACTGATATGTGGTATATAAACCAAAAACAACAAAAGAACAAGACTAACAAATGAGAAACAAAAACTCATAGACACAGACAATAGTTTAGTGTTTACCAGAGGGTAAGGGGAGTGGTGGGAGGGAGATGAGGGTAAGGGGGATCAAATATATGGTGATGGAAGGAGAACTGATTCTGGGTGGTGAACACACCATGGGATTTATAGATGATGTAATACAGAATTGTACACCTGAAATCTATGTAATTATACTAACAATTGTCACCCCAACAAATCAAAAAAAAATTCTTGTGTAAGTGCTGCTGTAAATAGAGAGTAGTGTAATGAGAGTTATTTTAAGGATGCACATGAAATCCACAGTTCCTCCAAGCTCCTGCTACTCTAAACTTGCTAACATAAACCTGAAATATATTTAAGTTTAGCTCACATGAGAGTCCTGTATTAGATTCTTTTACATTCAGAACCACTAAGTAGATGTGACCCAAGGTCTGACTCTCATAGAGAAATCATCTCCTGTGATGGGGAGTATTAGTGTTCTTATTCAGAAAAAAAATGATGATAATAATATCAGCTCTGCCTATTTCACAGTATTTAAAATCAAATAAAATGAAAGCCATGGAAGGGTTTTATAAACTATAACATAATATGCAGAAAAAAGTATTTCATTACCTATTTCTCTATCCTCCTCTCCTACACAGTGCTATTTCTTACCCAAAATATTGCATGAGTTCTTATAAATAAAAGTTTTTGAGAGAGAAATTTGTGTAATTTTGAGATAATTTGAAGTTATAATCCCAGGGCAGGAAATTATTTACATTGAGGATTAGTTGAAAAGGCCCATTTTATGTATGGAGCTAAATTTGCCACAATGACAGCGTCTGCCAGGTGTATTTGTATGTGTTTTCTGAGTGCATGGGCTAGTGAAGTGCTATCTGTAAAACAGCCTTAGCTATTGGAGGTCTGAAGGTAAAGTGAAAGCATTTGTTTACTAACAGTTGTCACCCCAATAAACTGTAAAAAAAAAAAAAGAAGAAAACATTCATTTGACTTGAAAACGGAGTCCCAAGACCTGGGTTTATTTTGGCCCTAACACTTTTAGTGTGACCTGGGAGAAAGCAAATCACTTGAATTTTGTGAGCCTCAGTTTTCCCATTTGTAATTATTAGGTTGATGCAAAAGTAATGAGGTTTAAAAGGTTAATAAATGTAACAACCGCAATTACTTTTGCACCAAACTAATAATGGTACAGGGTTAAGAACCACCACTTGGTCACTTCTCTAGACATCAGATTGAACTAATGCATGTGAAAATGCTTGTGAACTGTAAACAGCTGTACAAACAACCTCAGTAATTTCCAAGTATCAGGGGAATCCCCCCCAGGGACATACTCAGAAGCTTTTTTTGTCATATTTCTTCTCCTCCTCCTTCTTTTTTTGTAGCAGATGCTCTTTTAATGGTGGCTGATAAAGACTGACAGGCACTTTGAGAGAATCTGATACATTTCTCACAAGAAACCCACTATTCTCTTTGGAAATATTGGAGGGAAATATAAAATATGTCTCCCCAAATTTCTGAACATATGTGTTTTAATATATTTTAAGGCATGCATAAATGAAAATACCTGTATTTATCTTTAATAATAAAGTCTTTATAAATATTTTTTATTAAAATACAGCTAACGTACAATATTATATTAGTTTCAGGTGTACATCATAGTTATTCAACAGTACCCATTTAGCTCTATACAGTGTTATTGCCACATTATTGATTTTATTCCTTATGCTACAGAATTGATCATCATGATAAGTCCATGATGTACCACTGTACCACACTATCACAACATTAGTGATCTTCCCCCCCTTTTTGAATTTTTCAATTAGAGTTAACATTCAATATTATTTTATATTAGTTTTAAGTGTATTGCATAGTGGTTAGACCTTTATATAATTTAGGAAGTGATCTCCCTAACTAGTACTGCCTGGCACTATAATTATTGATTATATTCTTTATATTTTACATCCCCATGACAATTTTGTAAGTACCAACTTGTATTTCTTAATACCTTCACCTTTTTCACTCTGCCCCCAACCCCATTCCCATCTATCATGCTGATAGATCTAATACTTATCTGGCACACATAATTATTATAATATTATTGACTACATTCCTTATGCTATACCTTACATGCCCATGATTACTGTGTAACAACCAATTTGTACTTCTTAATCCCTTCCTCTTTTCACCCATCCCTAAACCCTTTGCCATCTTAAAGAAGTCCCTATAAGATTCCTTGTATTACTGGTTTGGTGGTGATGAACTCCTTTAGTTTTTTATTTTCTGGGAAGCTCTTTATCTGTCCTTCAATTCTAAATGATAGCTTTGCTGCATAGAGTAATCTTGGTTGTAGGTCCTAGCTTTTCATCACTTTGAATATTTCCTGCCAATCCCTTTTGGCCTGAACAGTTTCTGTTGGTAAAACAGGTGACAGTCTTATGGGGGCTCCCTTGTAGGTAACTAACTGCCTTTCTCTTTTGGCTTTAAGTTTCTGTCTTTGTCTTTAACCTTTGGCATTTTAATTATGATGTGTCTTGGTGACAGCCTCTTTGGGTTCATTTTTCTTGGGACTCTCTGTTCTTCCTGGGCTTATACATCTTTTTCCTTCACCAGGTTCGGGAAGTTTTCTGTCATTATTTCTTCAAATAGGTTTTCAATTCCTTGCTCTCTCTTCTCTTGGTACCCCTATAATGCAAATATTGGTATGCGTGATGTTGACCCAGAGGCCCCTTTAACTAACCTCAACTTTTTTGTTGTTGTTGTGATTTTTTTTTCTGTTCTGGTTGGGTGTTTTCTGCCACCTTATCTTCTATATCACTGGTTCTATCCTCTGCTTCATCTTATCTGCTGTTGATTCCCTGTAATATATTATTCATTTCCATTGTTGTATTTTTTTTTATTTATGACGGGTTCTTTTTCACGTTTTCTATTTCCGTTTTTATGTTTTCTATTTCTTTGTTAAAGTTCTCCCTGAGATCAGTGAGTGTTCTTTTTTAAAAAAATTTATTGGGGTGACAATTGTTAATGAAATTACATAATTTTCAGGTGTACAATTCTGTATTACATCATCTATAAATCCCATTGTGTGTTCTTTTAACCAGTGTTTGGAATTCTGCATCTGATAGATTGCTTTTCTCCATTTTGTTTAGTTATTTTTCTAGAGCTTTGTTCTGTTCTTTTATTTATCTCCATATTTTATCTCCATGTTTCTTTATCTCCATATTTTGGCTGCCTCCCTGTGTTTGTTTGTATGTATTAGGCAGAACAACTATGTCTTTCTGCCTTAGTAGAGTGGCCTTATGTAGTAGGTGTGCTGTGGGGGCTCAGTGGCGCAGTCTTTCTGGTCACCTGTGCCATGCACTTCTAGTGTGTCCCTTGTGTGTGCCCTCCTCTTATAGTTGAGTATTGGTTGCTATTTGCACATCAGTGGGAAGGATTGACCCTTGGATTCATTGGTTGTGTGGATTGGTGCTGACTACAGTGGAAGAGTTATGGTGCAGGGGTTGAACCTATAGAGCAGGATCTGCCTCAGTGGGACTCTGGTACCTGCCCAATCTGCTGCGTGGGTGTGTTGTTCTTGGAGGTGCCTGGGTGATTTTCCAGCTCATTTTAAAGTTGGCTACTAGGGGCGCCAGCCCCAGGACCACCTTGGAGGGGATCTGCTGTAGGTCAAGTTCAGCCACAGCCTGTGTCCCACACAGGACCACCCAGCAGGAGCCACAAAAAAATCAGCAGATGGCTGTTACCTATGCTGTGCTTGGATGTATCTTGAGAGGCCAAACCGTGACAAAGTTGGCTGCTGTTAGTGCTGAGCTTAGGGCTGCTCAGATAGAGGTATAGGACATGCTCGAGCCAGATGCTGCTTGTGTGTGTTATGCAAACCTTTGAGAGATCCTAGGAAAGTCTGCAGCATGATCTAAGGCAGGCAATTTGTATGAAAAAGCCACTCAAAGAGGCTTGGGTGTGGATGAAAGTTGGGCAGGGTGGGTTCTCAAATGATCAGGGTATGGGGAACATGCACTGCCTGCATCTGCATGCCGGGAAGGGGTAGGGCTCAACAAAAAAACAACGGCTTCTGCCAGCTCCTCTATTTAGGATAACGCTGTCCCTAAAGCCTCCATCCTGAAGCCAGACAGCTCAGTCCTCCCCCTGCCCCATATGTCCCTGCCACCTATCCAGTTGCTGCCCCAGTGCTGGAGTCAGAGTGATTCTGTCCATAAGTCTGCACATGATCCCTTTAAGAGGAGCTCCTGGGACTCCAGCCACATGCATCTCACCAAGTCACAATCTCTGCTGGTTTTCACAACCAGAAATTATGGGGACTTCTCTCCCCAGCACTGGAACCCTGGGCTTTGGTGGGGCTGGGACCTCTTGCTCCTCTGGGGGATGGATGGGACCTCCACAGCCCAAATGTCCCTCCCAATCTTTAATGGTCACAGGCGGTGTGGAACCAGCCCATTCCGTGTCTCTGCCCCTTCTACCAGTCTTGAGGTAGTTTCTGCACGTCCTTAGTTGTACGGCTTCGGTTCAGCGAGATTTTAGGCGATTCTCAGTGAAGGTTGTTTTGTAGTTTAATTTTGATGTGGTTGCAAGAGAAGGTAAGCATAGCATTTACCATTGTGCCATATTGGTATTCCTCCCTTGACATATTTTCTTTATCTCAGCATGGACCTAACAACTCTCTAGCCAAGAAGGGAAAATGACTTAAACTTTTGATTTTGGAGATTAACCCTTTAACTTAGCTTCTCCTTTCTTACTGAGATACCCTCACTTTCAAAAAATATATGCAGAACTACATAAGGGAAAACAATTAGAAGCAAATAAAGTATGTTTTTAATGTTTTAACTTTCCCTTTTCTTTCTTCCTTTCAGCACTCCCTCCTGTAGAAAGAGTAGAAAGTAGCAGAAGAAACTAGACTGAGTGGTTGTATGCACTAGTGATTAGTAGTGTAAACTCTGGAGGTAGACAATTTGGGCTGAATCTTGGTTCCATCATTTACTAGTCGTGATCTTGAACAAGTTATACTACTGCTTGGCTCATTATGTTCCTGGTCTGTAAAATGGGGTCAATAATTACACTATCTTATGGGGTTGTTATAAGGCTTAAATGTAATAATGCCTGGTACAAATTATGTTTCCAATAAATATAGTTTTACTCTTATTCACACCACGGTTTTGTTCACTCAAATTTATTTATATTTTAAAGTTACCAGTCAGGAAGTAGACACTGTCCCAAAGAATACCTTACGGATTGGAGAGTTAAAATCTTTCCTATATCTTAGCCTTGCTAGTTTGGTGGTTTGTACAAGTGAGCGCTCAGGCAATATTGGGCACAAATTTGAGTACAAAATAGAATCTTGATTTTCTTTCATTATTTACACAGCTTTTCCAATTTATACTTTTTTCTTGATGATTTTTCTTTTACTTTTGCTTACAGATGATCAGAGTGCTTCAGTTGGTATTGATTATCTCCTAATAAATATGTGTATCCTTGTTCTGTCCAGAGGCCCCTGACCACTGGGTGGCTGGTACCTAGATTGGCTGGTCAAGGTTTTGATCTTGACTAAAATGAACTAACAAAAATGAAGATTTTTTTCCTGTTTTCCAGAGAACAGAACAGATGGTATGTGTCTCAGGGTTAAGGTGGATCCCTAGAAGTATAACAGACATGGTTATCAAATGAACGGCTAAATTAGATTAACTTTATGATTTTTGATTTGGAACACATTTCCATAGTTCAACCTCAAATTCTCTTTGTCAGCTTACAGATTACCTTTGGATCCATGAAATTGTACCTAATAATTTATTTTTCATCCATAGAGAAAAATAGTGGGCAAAGTTGTTAAAAGAGGACAAATGTGTGTTACTGGTTGGTTGAATATTTTCTTTTCTTTTTTTTTTAATTAAAGTTTATTCGGGTGACAATTGTTAGTAAAGTTACATAGATTTCAGGCGTACAATTCTGTAATACATCATCTATATATCATAGTGTGTGTTCACCACCCAGAGTCAGTTCTCTTTCCATCAACATATATTGGATACCCTTTACCTTCATCTACCACCCCCTCCTCGTTACCCTCTGGTAACCACTAAACTATTGTCTGTGTCTGTGAGTTTTTGTTTCTTCAGTTGTTTGTCTTGCTGTTTTGTTGCTTTTAGTTTTATATACTACATATCAGTGAAATCACATGGTTCTTGACTTTTTCTGTCTGATTTATTTCACTCAGCATAAGAATCTCAAGATCCATCCATGTTGTCACAAATGGCACTATTTCATTTTTCCGTATGGCGAAATAGTATTCCATTGTGTATATATACCACAACTTCTTTATCCATTCATCTATCGAAGGACACTATGGTTGTTTCCATGTCTTGGCCACCATAAATAAAGCTGCCTGAACATTGGTGCACATATATCTTTAGAATATACATTTTCAGAGTTTTTGGTTAGATACCCAGGAGAGGGATAGCTGGGTCATATGGTAATTCTGTTCTTAATTTTTTGAGGAACCTCGACACTGCCTTCCATAGCGGCTACACCAATTTGCATTCCCATCAACAGTGTATGAGGGTTCTTTTTCTCCACAGGCTCCCCAAAACTTGTTATTATTTGTCTTGTTGATGGTAGTGGTACCTCATGAACATTTTCTTTATACCAGGAAAATACCGGGGGTGCCAAAAAATGTATACAAGTGGACACTTTGATCAATGTTGTTCAAGCTGTAGTTTGCCGTAATCAGAAGTGTCTGAACACTGATGGTAACCACTCTGAACACTTCTTGTAATTGCAGAAGTCAAACATGACATGTGTTCATTTTTTGTTATCAGTATATATTGAGTATTACAATTTTAATAGTTTTTTCCTTTCTTAAATGTGTACACATTTTTTGGTACCCTTTGTACACTCAATAGGATGAGAAATAAATGTTTATTTTGTGTTCAGGCACTCACACTGATCACTATTGTCACATTTCTTAACAGACAGTCTGAGGTATTGTTTTTCAAGTTCCCATTGTTGATTAAATGAGGTCAAGCACTTTGAAAATGGGGATGCATTATAAATGTCTGAGATTATTACTTGTTATTAGCTTAGTGTTGGTTGTCAAATGCACTTGTTGGAGAATGTTGAACTTTCTCTTTTGCATAAAGATATTATTGGTGTCCTCCTTTCTCTGAAATGGTTCTAACGCTCACTTTAATTTCTAGATGAAGCACATTTTTGAACCTGATAACTATTCAGTCACCAAGCTGACTTGAGTCCAGTATTCTTCAAACGAACAAACAAAAAAGCAAAGCAAAGCAGTCATCAGGAGAAGTCAAAATGGTAGGTGTAGTCTGTCTTTTTGTTTCTGAGATAAGGAGTCCTCCTCCTTTTGCTCATTTTGGGTAAATTCTCAGTCCTTTTCTTCCTTCCTGTTATAAGCAGGAAGTGCTGATAGCATTACATATAAATAAGTACTCCACTTTGCATAACTGTTGCCTCCTTTCAGATTTTAAGAGTGTGTCAGACAGTCTTGTTGTATTTAATAGGTACCCAGGAGAGCCAGTCCAGAGCTCGATCTCTAGAAAGCTCTTTTCCACACTGTGTATGTTTTCTTGGGTTCATGGTTTATCTACCAAACATGTGAAATTCACTCTAAACTTGTCAGTCCAGCAGGGACAGCCTCGAAGAAAATTAGAGAATAAATGAAGTGAGACCTTCTTGACTTCAATTTATTTATTTATTTATTTATTTATTTTTATTTTTTGAAGTTTGTTATTTTTTCAATTTATAGGGGTGACACTTGTTAGTGAAATTACATAGATTTCAGGTGTACAATCCTGTATTACATCATCTATAAATCCCATTGTGTGTTCACCACCCAGAGTCAGTTCTCCTTCCATCACCATATATTTCATCCCCCTTACCCTCATCACCCACCCCCCATCCCCTTTACTCTCTGGTAACCACTAAACTATTGTCTGTGTCTACGAGATTTTGTTTCTCATTTGTTTGTCTTGTTCTTTTGTTGTTTTTGGTTCATATACCACATATCAGTGAAATAATAGGATTCTCTGCTTTTTCTGTCTGACTTATTTCGCTTAGCATCATACTGTCAGATCCATCCATGTTGTCACAAATGTTCCTATATCATCTTTTCTTACCGCCGAATAGTATTCCATTGTGTATATATACCACAAATTCTTTATCCATTCATCTATTCAAGGACATTTTGGTTGCTTCCATGTCTTGGCCACCGTAAACAAAGCTGCAACGAACATTGGAGCACACGTGTCTTTATGTATAAATGTTTCAAATTTTTTGGGTAGATACCCAGGAAAGGGAATGTTGGGTCATATGGTAATTCTATTCTTAATTTTTTGAGGAACCTCCATAATGCCTTCCATAATGGCTGCACCAGTCTGCATTCCCACCAACAGTGTATCAGGGTTCCTTTTTCTCCACAGTCTCTCCAACACTTGTTACTATTGGTCTTGTTGATGAGAGCCATTCTGACTGGGGTGAGGTGATATCTCATTGTGGTTTTTATTTGCATTTCTCTGATGATTAGTGATGTTGAGCATTTTTTCATATGTCTATTTGCCATTTGTATATCCTCTTTGGAGAAATGTCTCTTCAGGTCCTCTGTCCATTTTTCAATTGGGTTGTTTGTTTTTTGTTGTTGAGCTTCATGAGTTCTTTGTATATTTTGGATATTAGCCTCTTATCGGAAGCACTGTTTGCAAAAATCTTCTCCCATTCAATTCATTGCCTCTTTATTTTGTCGATGGTTTCTTTTACTGTGCAGAAGCTTTTAAGTTTCATATAGTCCCATTCGTTTATTTCACCTTTTACTTCCATTGCCTTTGGAATCAAATTCATAAAATGCTCTTTGAACCCAAGGTCCATAAATTTAGTACCTATGTTTTCTTCTATACAATTTATTGTGTCAGGTCTTATGCTTAAGTGTTTGATCCATTTTGAATTAATTTTGGTACATGGTGACAGATAGCAGTCCAGTTTCATTCTTTTGCACGTGGCTATCCAATTCTCCCAGCACCATTTATTGAAGAGGCTGTCTTTCCTCCATTGTATGTTTTTAGCTTCTTTGTCAAAAATTATGTGTCCATATTTATGTGGTTTTATTTCTGGGTTCTCAATTCTATTCCATTGGTCTAGGTGTCTGTTTTTCTGACAAACCATGCTGTTTCGATTATTGTAGCTCTGTAGTACAAGCTACAGTCAGGGAGTGAGATACCTCCAGTATTGTTCTTTTTTCTTAAGATTGCTTTGGCTATTCGGGGTGTTTTGTGTTCCAAACAAATCTGATGATTTTTTGTTCTATTTTTTAAAAAATGCCATTGGGATTTTGATAGGGATTGCATTAAATCTGCATATTGCTTTGGGTAATATGGCCATTTTAACTATGTTGATTCTTCCAATCCATGATCACGGAATGTCTTTCCATTTCTTTGTGTCTTCTTCAATTTCTTTCAAAAATATCTTATAGTTTTCAGGACATAAATCTTTCACATCCTTGGTTAAGTTTATTCCTAGGTATTTTATTCTTGCTACAATTGCAAATGGAATTGTTTTTTGTATTTCTTTTTCTGAGATTTCATTGTTAGTATATAGGAATGCAATGGACTTTTGTACATTGATTTTGTAGCCAGCAACTTTACTGTATTTGTTGATTGTTTCTAACAGCTTTTTGATGGAGTCTTTAGGGCTTTCTATATACAGCATCATGTCATCTGAAAGAGTGATAATTTAACTTCTTCATTCCCAATTTGGATGCCTTTTATTTCTTTCTCTTGCCTGATTGCTCTGGCAAGGACTTCCAACACTATGTTGAAAAGCAGAGGTGATAGGGGACAGCCCAGCTGTGTTCCTGAACCTAGAGCAAAAGGCTTCATTTTTTCACCATTAATTATGAGATTAGCTTAGGGCTTGTCATAGATGGCCTATATTATGTTAAGATATTTTCCTTCTATACCTATTTTATTAAGTGTTTTAATCATAAATCGATGTTGTATCTTGTCAAATGCTTTTTCTGTATCAATTGATATAATCATATGATTTTTGTCCTTTATTTTGTTTATGTGATGTATCACATTGATGGATTTGCGGATGTTGAACTATCCTTGTGCCCCAGGGATGAACCCCACTTGGTCATGATGAATAATCTTTTTAATGCATTGTTGTATTCGATTTGCTAAAATTTTGTTTAGGATTTTTGCATCAGTATTCATCAGAGATATAGGTCTGTAGTTTTCTTTTTTTGTGTTGTCCTTACCAGGTTTTGGTATCAGGGTAATGTTGGTTTCATAGAGTGAGTTAGGGAGTACTGACTCTTCTTCCATTTTTTGGAAGAGTTTGAGAAGGATTAGTATTAGATCCTGTTTGAAGGTTTGGTAGAATTCACTAGTGAAGCCATCTGGTCCAGGACTTTTGCTTTTAGGAAGGTTTTGGATGACTGATTCAATTTCGTTACTGGTGATCGGTCTGTTTAGATTTTTCCATTTCTTCATGGTTCAGCCTTGGAAGGCTATATGTTTCTAAGAACTTGTCCATTTCTTCTAGGTTATTGAATTTGGTGGCATATAGTCTTTCATAGTATTCTTGCATGATCCTTTGTATTTCTGTGGTGTCTGTGATAACTTCCCCTTTTTTCTTTCTGATTTTGTTAATTAGTGTCTTCTCCCTTTTTGTCTTAGTGAGTCTAGCCAAGGGTTTGTCGATTTTATTAATTTTTTCAAAGAACCATCTCTTTGTCACATTAATTTTTCTATTGTCTTTTTGTTCTCTATTTCATTTAGTTCTGCTCTGATTTTTGTTATTTCCTTTCTTCTGCTGACCTTGGGTTTCACTTGTTCTTCTTTTTCTAGTTCTTTAAGGTGTAACATGAGGTTATATATTTGGGATTTTTGTTGTTTCTTGAGATAGGCCTGTAATGATATAAATTTCCCTCTTAAAACTGCTTTCATTGCATCCCCAAAATTTTTGTAAGATGTATTTTCATTGTCATTTGTTTCTAGGTATCTTTTGATCTCTCCTCTAATTTCTTCTTTGACCCAGTCGTTCTTTAAAAGTATGTTGTTTAATCTCCATGTATTTGTGTTATTCCCTGCTTTCTTTTTGCAGTTGATATCCAATTTCAAAGCATTGTGATCAGAGACTGTGCTTGGTATGATTTCAATCTTCTTAAATTTGCTGAGGCTGCTTTTATGTCCCAATATATGGTCTATCCTTGAGAATGTTCCATGTACACTCGAAATGAATGTATAGTCTGATGTTTTAGGATGAAGTGCTCTATATATGTCAATTATGTCCATTTCATCTAATGTGTTATTTAGTACTGCTATTTCGTTATTTATTTTCTGTTTCGGTGATCTGTCCATAGCTGTCAATGACGTATTGAAGTTCTCTAGTATAATTGTGTTTTGGTCAATTTCACCCTTTAGTTCTGCTAGTATTTGTTTCGTATATTTGGTGCTCTCTGATTAGGGGCATAGATATTGATGACTGTTATGTCTTCTTGTTGTGTAGTTTCCTTTACCATTATGAAATGTCCATCTTTGTCCCTTGTTATCTTTTTCACCCTGAAGTCTGTTTCATCTGATATCATTATGGCTACACCTGATTTTCTCTAAGTACCATTTGCTTGGAGTGTCAATTTCCACCCTTTCTCTTTGAGTCTATGCTTGTCCTTGTAGCTGAGATGTGTCTGTTGGAGACAGCATATGGTTGTGTTTAGTTTTTTGATCCAATCTGCTACTCTGTGCCTTTTTGTTGGTGAGTTCAGTGCATTTACATTTATGGTGATTATTGATACGTGAGGATTTCCTGTCATTCTATGTTTAGTTTTCTGGTAAGGCTGTGTCTCCATTGTTTCTTTGCCTTTTTGTTGTTGTCTATTATTTCTGTGTGGTGGTATTCTATGATGTTTCCCTCTGTTTTTTCTTTTATTACAGTATATATTTCAGTTCTGGATTTTGTTTTTGGATTGGATACCCTTAACTTTATGTAAAAGAAAGTTTGATATTTAGAGTATTCCATTTTCTTCAGCACGCTTACTTTCTTCATTCCCATATTCTGGTGCAGTCCTTTGCTCTCTCCCTTTTTATGTTTTGGTTGCCACAAATTGTCCCTGTTTTTGGTGGTCCAATATCCTCTTTTAGTATTTCTTGTAGTGCAGGTTGTGTATTAGAAAATTCCTTCAGTTTCTGTATGTCTGTAGAGGTCTTTATTCCTCCTTCATACGTAAAGGATATCTTTGCTGGATATATTATTCTTGACTCATAATTTCTCTTTCATTAATTTGAATATTTGGTTCCACTCCCTCCTGGCTTGTAGAGTTTCTGCTGAGAAATCTGGTGATATTCTAATGGGCTTTTCTTGATTATATTTACCTCTCTTTTCCCTGGCTGCCTTGAGGATTCTTTTTTTGTGTTTGATTTTTGACAGCTTCAATACAATATGTCTTGCAGAATGTCTGTTGAGTTTGAGGTAATTAGGTGTTCTATTTGCTTTTTGGATTCGAGGATCCAGTTCTTTCCACAAGTTTTGGAAATTCTCTTCAGCTATTTATTTGAATATACTCTCTGTTCCCTTTTTTCGTTCTTTTCCTTCTGATATGCCCATTATTCTTATATTGCTCTTTCTGATGGAGTCAGAATGTTTTTGTAGAGTTCTTTCATTTCCTTTAAGTCTCAAGTCTCTTTCTTCTTTTATTCGTGTCATTTCCAGGTTTCTATCTTCGATGTCGCTGATTCTTTCCTCCATCTGGTCAAGTCTAGTACCTAAGCTGGCTATTTCATTCCTAATTTCTTCAATTGAGTTCTTAATCTCCAGAAATTCTATTTGGTTCTTTTTAAAAATTTCAATGTGTTTGGTAAATTTTCATGTTTTTCTTTGATTGTGTCTCTGAGTTTGTTAAACTACCTGTCTGTGTTTTCTTGTATCTCGTTGAGTTTTTGAAGAACTGGAATCTTGAATTCTCCATCATTTTAGTCACATATTTCCATACTTTTAAGTTCATTTTCTGGAGATTTTTCACTTTCTTTCTGAGCTGTTCCTTTGGTCATTCATGGCAATTAACGATTTGTTATATTTCTTCTTAGAAATCTACAGAAGTGTGTTCTGTACCAGGTTGATAAGAAAAGGTGTTTCTTTCGTTTTGCAGTACGTGTTGGTAGAATGTTTTATTTTTTCTCGGACTGCAGCCTTTTTTTTCCTCTCTCACACAGTAGTGCTAAGTTTTCTCTGCATTATTCCAGCTTCTCACACAATGGGGGGATCCTGGAAAGCCGCCTTCTCTGTTAACAGTTCGCCTTAGTCATAGGCACCGTGTTCCTGTGAGTTTGAGGAGATCTTTTGAAGTTCCAAAGCTCTTCTTGGAACAGATTCAGAGCCTGTGTGTTTCAGCAGTTCTGTTTACTCCTGCAGTGATCTCCCCAGATAGGAGGGGATAGGGGCAGGGTGGATTGTGAAAGGTGGTCCAGAGCATGGAGACAACCACCACCTACAGCCATTGCTGCTTACACAGCTCCTTCCCCTTTGCTGTAACTAGTTGGGCTGCGAATCTGTGTCTGTGGACCACAGTTCTCAGAATTGCAAATATTTTGTTGTTTTGATCTGACATTTCTACTGTTCCAGGTGGGGATGGGACGACCTCTGGGAGAGTAGGGAGGGGACGGCTAATCTCAGTGCCTAAGGCTTCCACTCTCTGCTCGGCAGTGAGGGCTTAAACCTCCGTTTTCAGCCTTCTTCCCTCAGTCTTTGCTCCAAGGTTTCTGTCTTGAGCATTTGGTTCAGCCTTGTTATATGCTGTTCCCCAGCCCTGTGGGCCATAAATGGAGCCCTAGTAGTTCGAGTTCTTTCCAGTCCTGCAGCTGTTGTAGTTCCAGTATGCAGCGAGCTTGGAGCACAGAGGTAGGTCTGCATCCTGTGCCTCTGCAGCCCCGTGTCAGCATTTCCCCTTCCCACCTCCCTGCTCGCGGAATTTGCCGATCTTTAGGTGAATTCAGTAGTGAGCCTCTTCATCTCGCCTGTCTGCTTTGCACGGAGTCCTTTGTGGAGTCACATTTGTTCAACTTGTTGCAAATTCCTGGGGCGATGTCCTGAGGCCCAGTTCACACTGCCATTTTGATGACGTCCTTAGCCTTTTCTTTATTTCTAATGTAAGCAAGTAATGGTAGAAAAGTCCTTCTAACGACTGTTGAGCTACATTCCCACAAATGTTGTTTTACAGAATTTTAACTTTCATTTAATTCAAGATATTTTCTTTTTTAAATTAAAAAAATACTTAAAAGTGTTCTAATATATTTGTGACTTCAACTTTAAAATTTATCTATTTAGAAGTGTGTTTAATTTCCAAATATTTGGGGATTTTCCAAGATATCTCACTGCTGTTAATTTCTAGTTTAATTCCATTTTGCTTAGAGAACATCGTTTGTATGATTTCAATACTGTTAAATTTGTTAAGATCTGTTTCATGCTCCAGCATATGGTTCATTTTTCATAAATATTTATGTTCACTTGAAAATAATTTGTATTCTTCTTTTGTTGTATAGAGTGCTCTATAAATGTCAAGTACTCTAAGTTGGTGTTGATTATGTCTTCTATATCATTACTGATTTTCTGGCTACTTGTTACATTAATTATTAACAGAATAGGGTGGCATTTCTAATGCTGTGGATTTGTTTCTCAGTTCTATCATGTTTTGCTTCATGTACTTTCCAGCTATGTTATTGGGTGCATACATGTTTAATATTTTCTTGTCTATTTGGTGAATTAGCCTTTTACCATTATATCATGTCCATCTTTAACTACTTGGGATTGTTTTAAAAATAACATTATCTTTCTTTACAAATTGAAAAAGTAATTTTTGTTCAATTCATAAAACTTACAAACCCAGAAAATTATCAGAAAATAAACCTCTCTATAATCTCACTGCCCCAGTATTACCACTAACATTTGTCTTCTGAAAACACACACACACACACACAAACACGCAAATACAACCTTTGTTACAAGATGCTATAACTTGCAGATTATTTTTTAGCCTACTTTTTCACTTGCAATGTTTTATGGACACGCCTGTAAATTTTTTTCTATAGCATGATTTAAAAAATGATTTTAATATAAAAGAGTCCCACAGTTGAAAGTCAAATTACATAAAAAGGTGAAGAGTTACATGTATTTTTTCTTATCACTGCTCTTCTGTTCACTTGGTTCTCAGTCTTTTCCACTACCCAAGGTAACTGTTTTTGTTAGGTTTTTGGTGCATATTTCTACAGTTTTTAAAAATGCAAATGCAGGCATATATGAAGTTATTTTTTAATTTCACATCCCACACCATTTTTTAAAAACAAAATGTAGTATTTTAAATGTGCTATTCTTTTTTATTCCTGTTTGTTCGTCACTTTTTTAAAAAATTTATTGGGGTGACAATTTGTAAGGAATAGAATATATGAAGGTCTGCCTGGGAACATTTGGGAATGTAAACTGTCACAGTGGCTGGGATACGTGCTTGGCCTTGGAAGGATTGGCTAACCTCTCAAGGACCAAGAAAATATTTACCGGATGTGGAGCCTGGCCTTCGCCTTGGTACAGGTGGGCCGAGCTCCGATACATCTAATCTCGTACCAAGGACTGGCCCCGGCTCCTAGCCAGATCCGAGACCAGTTCCTTGTTTCGTTAACACATATGCTTATTGGCTCCTTGCCGCTGTTGTTAGTGAAGTCCTCAAAACCCCAGAAAGCCGGGGCAGGCATAGCAGTAGTTGTTCCCCGGCCTGCCTCGGCTGCTACAAGATGTTTCGCCCATGCTGATGAACGGCTGGTGCTGTTTCTGCGCATGTTTCACCCATGCTGATGACTTTACTTGACTGGGATTTTGCCCATGCTGATGAAAGGCTGTTGCTGTTTCTACGACTCTAATTGACTGGGCCCTGGTGGTAAGATGAATTGCCTCCTTGCTTGTTAGTGGTATGATAATATATCTCCCTAATTTCTGTTTTGTCTTACTTACTTTCACTTTGTAATAAAACTCTTTAACCCCTTCATCCTGGCTTGTGGTGGTGTGTCTTGCGTATTGGGCCTTGAAATTAAGTCTGTGCACAGCAATCGATAATTCTTATCAATACACAATTGTTAGTAAAATTACATAGATTTCAAGTGTACAATTCTGCATTACATAATCTATAAATCCCATTGTGTGTTCACCACCCAGAGTCAGTTCTCCTTCCATCACCATATATTTGGTCCCCCTTACCCTCATCTCCCACCTCCACCCCCCTTCCCCTCTGGTAACCACTGAACTATTGTCTGTGTCTATGAGTTTTTGTTTCTCATTTGTTTGTCTTGTTCTTTTGTCGTTTTTGGTTTATATACCACATATCAGTGAAATCTTACGTTTCTCTGCTTTTCCTCTCTGACTTATTTTGCTTAGCATTATACTCTCAGGATCCATCCATGTTGTCAGAAATATTCCTATATCATCTTTTCTTATCGCCAAATAATATTCCATTGTGTATATATACCACAACTCCTTTATCCATTCATCTATCGAAGGACATTTTGGTTGTTTTTATGTCTTGGCCACTGTAAACAAAGCTGCAATGAACATTGGAACACACGTGTCTTTATGTATAAATGTTTTCAAATTCTTTGGGTAAATAACCAGGAGAGGGATTGCTGGGTCATATGGTAATTCTATTCATAATTTTTTGAGGAACCTCCACACTGCCTTCTGTAACGGCTGCACCAGTCTGCATTTTAAAGGTGCTATTCTTCATGTCTTTTGCTCACTTAACATTTATCTTACAGATCTTTTTTATAGCAATACGGAAGTTTTTCTCATCCATGTTTACAACTTTGTCTACTCATTGCATGGATGTATCATAATTTATGTAACTCCTCTCCTATTAACAAGTGTTCTGTTGGTGGACATTTGGTTGTTTTTAATCTTTATATACAACAAATAATACTGCAAAACAATATAATTTTAACAGTGTTTTATTATTTTATTCTATACATACAACATTCTTTATTTACAGTCTTGTACTGTTGAATAATTAGGCTCTTTCTGATATTTTATTATAGTTAATGCTACAACCAACATTATTGTACTGACATCTTTGTATACATCTATATTTTCCTGGGATGAATTCTTAGAGTTTGTGCTATTTTGTGTTATCTATAACCATAGCTTGATTATGAACTCCTTGAAGAATGGGGCTTTTTGCCATTACCCAATGATACCAAGGATATTATTATAGTCATAGCAAGTGTTCAATAAATATAGAATGATTGTGGAGACCAATTTTGTTCCAAGAGTTGTATTGTCTTGAATTACTGTGAGTACTAAAGAGAATTGCTATACTCCTTAACCTGTTGTCAGAGAGAAAACCCCTATTTTGTAATGGTAATGAAGGCAGCGAGCGTGATCAGCCATGCTGTGCCACACTTCAACTCAAAGAAGGAATACAGGGAAACCAAGGGTACAGGCAAGCAGTGGAGGGAACTAAAATGGTGTTTCCCTCACCCCTTTCATGGTCAACCTCACATCTAGTTTGGTACTGGAGAAGGGAAACTATGTAGCATATGGGAATTCTAGACTAAAATTCTACCCCTGGTATACAATGATGATATCCTGGACCCTCTATTAGTAGGTTATGTGTTTAGAGTTGTTTTTTCAGTTGTGGAATGACTTATACCATTTCCCTTTTGTGACTTGTGACTTATCCCTGGAATATGTTTGACTGGAGTTAAAATGTAAATGGTAGCAGATGCAATTACAAGTATCTAGGTCCAAAAGTAGTAGAAATATGTCAGTAACATGTCAGAGTATACCTAGAAGAAAGTATAGGAAATGAACATATCTTTGGCCAAGAGTTTTTAAAGCTTTAGGCCTAGATGCCTTGATGGGTACATGATAATATAGATAAGGGCATCTTGGAAAAATTATCAGGCAGGATTAACAAGCTTGAGAGAAGTCTACATAACAACACAGATTGCTTCTTGTAGACTTGTGCACCAAACACTCAGCTTTTGGTGGTAAAGTATTATCTGCCCGAAATCCAGAAATCCCATTTGTAGTTCGGTGTGGCAGAGAAACTTAAACTATATTTTGCAACAGAGGTATATAACCAAAGTTCCCTTTTTTCTGAAGATTGAGAATGTAGAACCAGGTAAGGTTACTTTATAAATATTTTAATCTTTGTAGTACTTTAGGATCCCAACAAGGCTCTTTGGATGTTCTACTGGGGGACAGGGTAGGTACGCTGTTGAAAACGTGCAGCAGAGCTTTCATTTTATTTGTTGAATATTCCTCCTGGTGCCTGATGTTTGACTATGTTCTAAGATCTCTACCAAGGTTATAAGCCCTTCCACTACCTGAAAAATGGAGATTCCCCACCCAACAAAGTGATCTTTCAGATATCTCAAATAATGAGCAATCAAATCTGTTAAAGATTTGCTATTGTTCTTTAACAATTCAAAACAAGAAACAATTTAATTGTTGCTGGCAAGCTGACATGTCTTGTCAATGGTGCTGAGGGAAAGCTGGAATGCTGCCATTGGCCCTTTAACCTTAAATCAAGATTATTATAACATGTAATTCCAGGAAGGCTTGCAAAATATAATTACAGCATTTTTTGGCTGTCTGTACCATTTTTACTCTGTTGTTTGTTCTCTCTCTGATTGATGACATACTGTGGGCATTCTTCTAAAGTTCAATATCCAGCTTTCTCTTCTCCTTCAAGGACCCATCAACTTCCTGATCTCAGCTATCATTTTGTATAGTTACCAAATCATTGTTTTCAATTCTCACTACTAAAGTTCTCCATTACCATAGTTTTAAATACTTTAACTTTTGCTAGGGAATACCATACAAGCTCTTTCCCATAGGTTTAAGTGATAAACAGATTGATGCAGGCCCCAACTTACCCAATTTAACTATTTAGCAATGTTATCCCTCCAATATGCACTTGACACTTAAGAGAGAAGTAGTCAAAACAAAAACAAAACAAAACAAAAACAACCAAAACAAAACCACACACACACACACACACACACACACACACACAAACAAACCAAAAACAAAACAAAAAAAACACCACCAAAACCAAACACTCGAGCAGATAATTTCTTGATAATATGCTGAACGGCCTGTCTCCCAACCTTGATGTCCCTATTATTCTATGCTTAGCCTCTGGCATAGTCCTGAAATCTCCATAGCTATGAGTAGAACTTCGGGGAAACGTGGGAAGGCAAATGCGACTTATAGAAGCATATGCACCTCAGTCATGGAAAAGACTTAGGCTCCCTTGACTATTATGTACAAAGCACTGAACCAACTCCCTGTCATCTAGGAGCTCATAGTCCAGAATAGGAAGCAGACATCAGAGAAGACAATTGCAGCAGCTGAGTATCATGACATGATGCTTTTAAAAACCACAATAGTGCTGATCTCTGATGACATTTGATTGTTTGAGATTCATAATAATGGCCCTCAATCTTACTTATAAATTTGAAAAGAGAATTTTTCATGTTTTAAGTTTTTGACTACTATTTATTCCTCTGTATTACATGTAACTAAAAGCTTTATTGAGGAAATTAATCTAAACAAGATTTCATGGGGAGAGTGTAAAAAACAATCCATGTTGATATGGGATGTCATAAAAATGGTGGCATGAGGTGAGCCTCTTGAAATCTCCCCTGGAATTTACAACAAATTGAACAACTATAACTCCACAAAGGACTCCCTGCACAGCAAACTGGCAAGACTAAGAGGTGCCCTACTGAAATCACTTAAGGTGCGCAAATAGCATGAGTGGGAGAGAAGAGAAGGGAAAATTGAGGAGATGGGGGCGCAGGACACAGACCTAGATCGGTACTCTGAGCTCATTGCATTCTGGAACTACTACAGCTATGAGAGAGGAAAGAACTTGGACTGCTAAGGCTCCAGTTATGGCCCACAGGGCTGAGGGGACAGCATAATAAATGGCTGAACCCAATGCTCACGGAACAGCTTTGGCAGCAAAGACTGAGGGAAGAAGGCTGAAAACAATGGTTTAAGCCCTCACTGCTGAGCAGAGATTGGAAGCCTTAGGCACTGAGCCTAGACCCCTCCAGCCTACCATGCCAGAGCTAACCCTACCCTCACCTGCCCCATGCTAGAAACAGAACAGTAGCAGTGTCAGATCAAAAGAACAGAATATTTGCAGTTCTGAGTACTGTGGTCCACAGACAGGGATTCGCAGCCCAACTAGTTCTGGCAAAAGGGAGGGAGATGTGGAAGCAAGACTGGCTGTAATGGTGTTGCCGCCATTGCTCTAGGCCACCTCTCACCCCATCCATGTCCCCAAATATCTGGGCAAAACCTGCAGGAATAAACAGAGCTGCTGAAACACATGGGCTCTGAATCTGGTGCAGGAAGAGCTTTGGAACTTCAGAAGCTTTCCACATTCCCCCACAGAGGCAGTGTAATATGGCCCAGGGGACCTGTTCACAGAGGAGAAGCCCGCCTTCTAGGGAATCTCTCCATTGTGTGAGAAGCTGGAATAGTGCAGAGAAAATATAACACTACAGTGTGAGAGAGAAAAAAAGGCTGCAGTCAGAGAGAAAATAAAACATTCTATCAACACCTACTGGAAAACCAAAGAAAGACCTCTTTCTATCAAGCTGTTGCAGAACACATTCCTGTAGATGTCTAGGAAGAGAGATAATAATTAATCAATTGCCATAAATAACCAGGTAACAAGACAGCTTAGATAAAATGAAAGTTGTCCAGAATATGAACTTAAAGATATAGAATTATGTGACTTAAATGACAGATAATTCAAGATTACAGTTCTCAAAAAACTCAATGAGATACAAGAAAACACAGACAGGTAGTTTAATGAATTCACAGACACAATCAAAGAAAAAAAATGGAGGTGTGAGGTGAGCCTCTGTAGCGCTCCCCTGGAATTTACAACAAATTGGACAATAACCCCACAAAGGACTCCTTGCACTAGCAGACAGGCAAGGCGAAGAGGCCCACTATTGAATTCACCTCCAGGTGGGTGAATCACGCGAGTAGGGGAGGAGGAAGAGGAGAAGTGCGGAGACGGAGCCGCGCGGGCGCAGGACACAGACCTAGCTCAGAGCTCAAGCTTGCTGCTCCCAGAACTTCCGCAGCTGGGGGAGAGGGAAGGACTCAGACTGCTAGGGCTCTGCTTACGGCCCACAGGGCTCAGGGGGCAGCATATAACACGGCTGAACCCAACGCTCATGGCAGAGACCTCATGGAGCAAAGACTGAGGGAAGAGGGCTGAAATCGGTGGTTTAAGCCCTCACTGCCCAACGGAGAACCGAAGCCTTAGGCACAGAGACTAGCCGCCCCCTCCCTACCCTCGCAGAGCTCGCCCCGCCCCCACCTGCCCGGTGCTAGAAGCGATAAAGTAGCAGTGTCAGATCAAAGGACAGAATATTTGCTGCTCTGAGAACTGTGGACCGCAGACACAGATTCGCAGCTCAACTAGTTCTGGCAAAGGGGAGGGACCTGTGGAAGCAGGACTGGCTGTGGTGGTTGTCGCCGCCATTGCTCTGGGCCATGTCTCACAACTCACCCGGCCCCTGGCCCCAAGTATCTGGGCGGATTCCTGCAGGAGTAAACAGAACTGCTGAAACATACGGGCTCTGAATCTGGTGCAGAAAGAGCTTTGGAACTTCTAAAGCTCTTCGAATACCTATCAACCTGTTGCAAAAGCCACTCCTGTATATGTCTAGGAAGAGAAATAGTAAATCAGTGATTGCCATGAATAACCAAGGCAACAAGGCAGCTCAGAAAGAAAGTGAAAAGTCTCCAAAAAAGGAACTTAGAGATATGAAAATATGTGATTTAAATGACGCAGAATTCAAGATTGTAATTCTGAAAAAACTGAACGAGGTGCAAGAAAACACAGAAAGGAAGTTTAATGAACTCAGAAACGCAATCAAAGAACACCATGAGCATTTTACAAAAGAGATTGAAATTTTGAAAAAGAACCAAATAGAATTTCTGGAGATTAAGAACTCAATAGAAGAAATTAACAATAAAATATCCAGCCTAGGCAAGAGAGTTGACCAGATGGAGGAAAGAATCAGTGACATCGAAGATAGGAACCTGGAATTTACACAGAAGGAAGAAGAAAGAGACTAGAGGCCTAAAAGAAATGAAAGAACTCTACAAGAACTTTCTGATTCCATCAGAAAGAGCAATATAAGAATAATGGGCATACCAGAAGGAGAAGAAAGAGAAAAGGGAACAGAGAATATATTCAAACAAATCGTCGATGAGAACTTCCCAAACTTGTGGAAAGAACTCGATCCTCAAATTCAAGAAGCAAATAGAAGACCTAATTATCTCAATCCCAACAGGCCTTCACCAAGGCACATTGTATTGAAGATGTCTAAAATCAATGCCTTGAAAAAATCCTCAAGGCAGCCAGGGAAAAGAAGACAGTAACTTACAAAGGAAAGCCCATTAGATCATCATCAGATTTTTCAGCAGAAACTCTACAAGCTAGAAGGGAATGGAACCAAATATTCAAACTATTGAAAGAGACAAATTATGAGCCAAGAATAATATATCTAGCAAAGATCTCCTTTATTTTTTTATTTTTTTTTCTTGATGAACAGTTGTATTTATTACAGCTTTTTGTTTCCAAAAAACTCTCTGCTGAGAATTTCTTTTATTCCACTGCATTATTATGACACATTTGTGGTTTTTATTTTTATTTTTTTATATATTTTATTTTATTTTATTTTTACATCCCTCACACCGTGAACCCCCCTCCCCCCATCCACCACCACCCCGACCTCACACCGAGCCATCACATTATACACATAAAATTATAGTTGGCATTCATTAATGTGCAGCCTCTGGTGTACAATGCCATGACCAGGCATCCACAGCATCCCTGAGGTGGTCTCCCAAACAGGACACATGTCCATCGGACACCCAACAAAATCCCCAAACACTATTGAATAAGTTCCCGAAAGTAATTCTCAAAAAAACCTGAGGCCATCCTGTGGTCACCAGCCGCCCCCCAATCCCTTCCCCCTTCCCCCCATCCTTAACCCCCTCCCCCCCGCTCATCTAACAACTCTCGGTTTTTTGTGTCCCCAAAACTGTTTCTGATTAGTTCATACACATATTCTTTTCTTTAGATTCCGCATATAAGTGAGATCATATGGTACTTGTCTTTCTCTTTCTGACTTATTTCACTTAACATAATGTTCTCTAGATCCATCCATGTTGTTGCAAATGATAAGATTTCTTTCTTCTTTATGGCTGCGTAATACTCCATTGTATAAATGTACCACAGCTTCTTAATCCAGTCATCTACCGATGGGCATTTCGGTTGTTTCCATATCTTCCCTATTGTGTAAAGTGCTGCAATAAACATAGGAGTGCATACAGATTTTTGAATTGGAGTTTTGGATTTCTCCGGGTAGATGCCTAGGAGTGGAATTACTGGATCATAGGGTAGTTCTATCTTCAGATTCCTGAGATACCTCCATACTGTTTCCATAGTGGCTGCACTAATCTGCAATCCCACCAACAGTGCACTAGCGTTTCCTTTTCTCGACATCCGCGCCAGCATTTGTTGTTTGTTGATTTATTGATGATAGCCATTTTGACTGGTGTGAGGTGGTATCTCATTGTGGTTTTTATTTGCATTTCTCTGATGGTTAGTGAGGTTGAGCATTTCTTCATATGTCTTCTTGCCTTCTGTATGTCCTTTTTAGAAAAATGTCTCCTCAAGTCCTCTGCCCATTTTTTAATTGGGTTGTTTGTTTTTTTGGAGTTGAGTTGAGTAAGTTTTTTATAGATTTGTGATATTAATGCCTTATCAGATATATCATTGGCAAATATCTTTTCCCATTCAGTAGGATCCCTTTTTGTTTTATTGATGGTTTCCTTTGCTGTGAAAAAACTTTTTAGTTGGATGTAATCCCACATGTTTATTTTTTCTCTTACTTCCCTCGCGCGAGGGGATATATCACTGAAAATCTTACTCCGGGTAATGTCCATGAAGTTTCTTCCTATATTTTCTTCTATATATTTTATGGTTTCAGATCTTACATTTAAGTCTTTAAGCCATTTTGAATTTATTTTTGTATGTGGTGTGAGGAGGTGGTCCAGCTTCATTTTCTTGCATGTGTCTGTCCAGGTTTCCCAACACCACTTATTGAACAGACTGTCTTTACCCCATCGTACATTCTTGCTTCCATTGTCGTAGATTACATGAGCATATAGGCATGGATTTACATCTGGACTCTCTATTCTGTTCCATTGATCTATGTGTCTATTTTTATGCCAGTACCATGCTGTTTTGATTACTGTAGCCTTGCAGTATAGTTTGAAATCAGGTATCGTTATACCTCCCACTTTGTTCTTATTTCTCAAGATTGCTGAGGCTATCCGGGGTCTTTTATGGTTCCATATAAATTTCAGGATTACATGTTCTATTTCTGTGAAAAACGTCGTTGGTAGTGTGATAGGAATTGCATTGAATATGTATATTGCCTTAGGCAGTATGGACATTTTAACTATATTAATTCTTCCTATCCATGAACATGGAATGTGTTTCCATTTCTTTGTGTCTTCTTCAATTTCTTTCAAAAATGTCTTATAGTTTTAAGCATATAAATCCTTCACATCCTTCGTTAAGTTTATTCCTAGTTATTTTATTGTTTTTTCTGCATTTGCAAAGGGAATTTTTTTTTGTGTTTCTTTTTCTGAGATTTCATTGTCAGTATATAGGAATGCAACGGACTTTTGTACGTTGATTTTGTAGCCAGCAACTTTATTCGTTGATTGTTTCTAACAGCTTTTTGGTGGAGTCTCTAGGGTTTTCTATATATAGCATCATGTCATCTGCAAAGAGTGATATTTTAACTTCTTCATTCCCAATTTGAATGCCTTTTATTTATTTCTCTTGCCTGATGGCTCTGGGAAGGACTTCCAACACTACGGTGAAAAGCAAAGGTCATAGGGGACACCCCTGTCGTGTTCCTGAACGTAGAGCAAATGGCTTCAGTTTTTCAACATTAATTATGAGATTAGCGGAGGGCTTGTCATAGATGGCCTTTATTTTTCCTTCTATACCTATTTTATTAAGTGTTTTAATCATAAATCGATGTTGTATCTTGTCAAATGCTTTTTCTGTATCAATTGATATAATCATATGATTTTTGTCCTTTATTTTGTTTCTGTGATGTATCACATTGATGGTTGTGGATGTTGAACCATCCTTGTGCCCCAGGGATGAACCCCACTTGGTCGTGATGAATAATCTTTTTATGCATTGTTGTATTTGATTTGCTAAAATTTTGTTTCGATTTTCATCAGTATTCACCAGAGATATAGATCTGTAGTTTTCTTTTTTTGTTTTGTCCTTACCAGGTTTTGGTATCAGGGTAATGTTGGCCTCATAAAATGAGTTAGGGAGTACTGACTCTTCTTCAATTTTTTGGAAGAGTTTGAGCAGGATTGGTATTAGATTCTATTTGAAGGTTTGGTAGAATTCACTAGTGAATCCATCTTGTCCTGGACTTTTGCTTTTGGGAAGGTTTTGGATGACTGATTCAATTTATTTACTGGATGATTGGTCTGTTTAGATTTTCCATTTCTTCATGGTTCAGACTTGGAAGGCTCTATGTTTCTAAGAACTTGTCCATTTCTTCTAGGTCATTGAATTTGGTGTCACATAGTCCTTCATATTATTCTTGCATGATCCTTTGTATTTCTGTGGTGTCCGTGATAACTTCCCCTTTTTCATTTCTGATTTTGTTAGTTAGTGTCTTCTCTATTTTTATCTTAGTGAGTCTAGCCAAGAGTTTGTCAATTTTGTTAATCTTTTCAAAGAACCAGCTCTTTGTCACGTTAATTTTTTCTATTGTCTTTTTGTTCTCTATTTCATTGAGCTCTGCTCTGATTTTTGATATTTCCTTTCTTCTACTGACCTTGGGTTTCACTTGTTCTTCTTTTTCTAGTTCTTTAAGGTGTAACATGAGGTTATTTATTTTGGATTTTTGTTGTTTCTTGAGATAGGCATGTAATGATATAAATTTCCCTCTTAAAACTGCTTTTGAGGCATCCCCAAAATTTTGGTAGGATGTATTTTCATTGTCATTTGTTTCTATGTATCTTTTGATCTCTCCTCTAATTTCTTCTTTGACCCGGTCGTTCTTTAAAAGTATGTTGTTTAATTCCCATGTATTTGTGTTTTTTCCTCTTTTCTCTTTGTAGTTGATATCCAATTTCAAAGCTTTGTGATCACAGAATATGCTTGGTATGATTTCAATCTTTTTTAAATTTGCTGAGGCTGATTTTATGTCCCAATATATGGTCTATCCTTGAGAATGTTCCATGTACACTCGAAGAGAATGTATAGCCTGATGTTTTAGGATGAAGTGTTCTATATATGTTAATTATGTCCATTTCATCTAATGTGTCATTAGGGCTGCTATTCCTTTTTTCTTTTTTTTATGTGATTGTTTTATTTTTTTTTAATTTAAAAAAAAATTTATTAGTGTCAGGTGTACAAGACAAGGTAATAGTTAGACGTTCATTATTTATATCCCTCACACTGTGAACCCCCCTCCCCCCATCCACTATGCCTCCGACCTCACACTGAGCCATCACATTATATACATAAAATTATAGTTAGCATTCATTAATTTTTAGCTTCTGTTGTACAATGCCATGATCAGGCATCTACAGTATCCCTGAGGTGGTCTCCCAAATAGGACGCATGTCCATTTAGGGCTGCTATTTTGTTATTTATTTTCTGTTTCGATGATTTTTCCATAGTTCTCAATGATGTATTTAGGTCCCCTAGTATAATTGTGTTTTGTCAATTTTCCCCTTTAGTTCTGTTAGTAGTTGCTTGGTATATTTCGGTGCTCCCTGATTCGGGGCATAAATATTGATGACTGTTATGTCTTCTTGTTGTGTAGTTTCCTTTACCATTATGAAATGTCCATCTTTGTCTCTTGTTACCTTTTTCACCCTGAAGTCTGTTTCATCTGATATCAGAATGGCTATACATGATTTTCTCTTATACCATTTCCTTGGAGTGTCAATTTCCACCCTTTCACTTTGAGTCTGTGCTTGTCCTTGTTGCTGAGATGTGTCTCTTGAATACAGCATATGATTGGGTTTAGATTTTTGATCCAATCTGCTACTCTGTGCCTTTTTATTGGTGAGTTCAGTCCATTTACATTTATGGTGATTATTGATACGTGAGGATTTCCTGTCACTCAATTTAGTTTTCTGGTAAGGCTGTGTCCATTGTTTCTTTGCCTTTTTGTTGTTGTTTATTATTTCTGTGTGGTGGTATTCTATGATGTTTCCCTCTGTTTCTTCTTTTGTTACAGTATATATTTCAATTCTGGATTTTTGTTTTTTGAGTGGCTACTCTTAAGTTTATGAAAGAAAGTTTCAAATGGAAGTTTGATATTTAGAGTATTCCATTTTCTTCTGCACGCTTACTTTCTCCATTCCCATATTCTGCTTCAGGCCTTTACTCTACCCCTTTTTATGTTTCCACAAATTGTCCCTATTGATGGTGGTCGAATAGCCTTCTTTAGTATTTCTTGTAGTGCACGTCATGTATTAGAAAATTCCCTCAGCTTCTGTATGTCTGCAAAAGTCTTTATTCCTCCTTCATGTATAAAGGATATGTTTGCTGGATATATTACTTTAGCTCATAATCTCTCTCTTTCAATAGTTTGATTATTTGGTTCCACTACCTCCTGGCTTGTAGAGTTTCTGCTGAAAAAATGATGATAATCTAATGGGCTTTCCTTTGTAGGTTACCGTCTTTTCCCTGGCTGCCTTGAGGATTCTTTCTCTGTCGTTGATTTTAGACAGCTTCAATACAATGTGCCTTGGAGAAGTCCTGTTGGGATGGAGGTAATTTGATGTTCTATTTGCTTCTTTGATTCGAGGATCCGGTTCTGTCCACAAGTTTGGGAAGTTCTCATGAACAATTTGTTTGAATATATTCTCTGTTCTCTCTTTCTTCACCTTCTGTTATGTCCATTATTCTTATATGGCTCTTTCTGATAGAGTCAGAAAGTTCTTGTAGAGTTCTTTCATTTCTTTTAAGTCTCAAGGCTTTTCCTTCTTCCATCTGTGTAATTTCCAGGTTTCTATCTTCGATGTCACTGATTCTTTCTTCCATCTGGTCAACTCTACTACGTAAGCTGGTTATTTCATTCTTAGTTTCCTTTATTGAGTTCTTATTCTCCAGAAATTCCATTTCGTTTTTTTTTTTAAATTTCAATTCCTTTCATAAAATGCTCATGTTGTTCTTTGATTGCATTTGTGAGTTCACTAAATTGCCTTTCTGTGTTTTCTTGCATCTTGTTGAGTTTTTTAAGAAGTGCAATCTTGAATTCTCTGTAATTTACGTCACATATTTCCATACCCTTAAGTTCCTTTTCTGGAGACTTTTCACTTTGTTTCTAAGCTGTATTGTTGCCTTGGTTATTCATGGCAATTACTGATTTATTATTTCTCTTCCTAGACATCTACATGAGTGGCTTCTGCAACAGGTTGATAGGAAGAGGTCTTTCTTTTGTTTTCCAATACTTGTTGGTAGAATATTTTATTTTTTCTCCGACTGCAGCCTATTTTTTTCTCTCTGGCACAGTAGTGCTATGTTTTCTCTGCACTATTCCAGCTTCTCACTCAATGGGGGGATTCCCTGGAAGAGTGGCCTCTCCTCTGTTAACGGTTCACCTGTTCCATAGGGCGCCACATCCCTATAGGGATTCGGAGAGCTTTTGAAGTTCCAAAGCTCTTTCTGCACCAGATTCAGAGCACGTATGTTTCAGCAGTTCTGTTTACTCCGGCAGGGATCCGCCCAGATAGGTGGGGCCAGAGGCGGGGTGAATTGTGAGAGGTGGCCCAGAACAATGGCAGCCACCACCACCACAGCAGGTCCCAGTTCCACAGCTCCCTCCCCTTTGCCGGAACTAGTTGGGCTGCGAATCTGTGTCTGCGGTCCACAGTACTCAGAAGAGCAAATATTCTGTTTTTTTGATCTGACAGTGCTACTGTTCCGCTTGTAGCACTGGGCAAGTGGGGGCGGGGCGAGCTCTGGGAGGGTACGGGGTGGGCGGGTAGTTTCAATGCCTAAGGCTTCCATTCTCTGCTAGGTAGTTAGTTCTTTGTGGGGACAGAGCCCCAAAAAGCAGTTTCCAGGCTCTCGACCTCACATAGAAAGGTGCTGACTCAAGTAGTAGATGGCCGTCAGCTGCAGCTATTTGGCTGTCAGCTGTAACCAGTGAGCCATTGGCCACTAATATAACTGCATGGCTTTGCTAGCAAAAATGGGGGCTGGTAAGAAGATGGTGGCTGGGCTGGCAAGTGCAGATTGCAGTTAGCACAGTGGAGTGCAGGTTGCGGATTTCAGAGTAGTGTACAGCAGCTTGCAGACAGTGTGGCTCCTGCTTCCTCTGTCTCCAACCCAGCTGCCAGCAAGACTATAGTGGTACGAGTCCCCTATCTATGGCTCCGTGAATGTTCCTTTTTGGCCTCACCATATCCTGCGTTACAAATGGCGCAACAAGCAGGGTATGGTGTCAGCCAAAGCCATCCGAAGTGCGGTGGAACAGTTTGTGCATATGAACACTCAGTCACAGGAATACCAGAAGGAGCAGCTTCTGGAGAGCTGGACCCCCATGGAGGGGTGGGAAGACGTGGACAGTTCCCCAACAAGCAGTGGCTTGAGAAAGCAAAGGTCGTTCTGGCTCTGTGGGCTGGGAAGTGCTTGCTGAGGCAGCCCTGATGCAGGACTTGTGGTCCCAGGAAAAAATGCTGCTGAGTCCTCCGTGGGAGATGAGGGTGAGGTCAAGGTCTTCCCTCACCCTCAGGATAGCCCTGGCGAATGACTATGGACTATGGGGAATTGCCTTCTATCCCTGATTTAATGGACAGCTTGACTGTTTGTTTGGGAACATACCACCATGTATTGGAACTGGCGGATGTTTGCTTTTGTGTCTTGACTGGCCGCCATTGAGAATATGTAAGCACCTTGACTGTGAGCCGGTGTTGTTCCAGCACAGTACCCCGAGAGGCCCAGAGAGAGAGTGGCTGTGCCCTGAGAGCCCTGGCTGAGCCCAGGAAGTCTGGCTGAGCCCAGAGAGAGTGGCAGTGCCCTGAGAGCCCTGGCTGTGTCCAGGAAGTCTGGCTGTGCCCAGAGAGAGTGGCAGTGCCTTGAGAGCCCTGGCTGTGTCCAGGAAGTCTGGCTGTGCCCAGAGAGAGTGGCAGTGCCCTGAGAGCCCTGGCTGTGTCCAGGAAGTCTGGCTGTGCCCAGAGAGAGTGGCAGTGCCCTGAGAGCCCTGGCTGTGTCCAGGAAGTCTGGCTGTGCCCAGAGAGAGTGGTAGTGCCCTGAGAGCCCTGGCTGTGTTTAGGAAGTCTGGCTGTGCCCAGAGAGCGGCATTGCCCTGAGAGGCCCTGGCTGTGTCCAGGAAGTCTGGCTGTGCCCAGAGAGAGTGGCAGTGCCCTGAGAGGCCCTGGCTGTGTCCAGGAAGTCTGGCTGTGCCCAGAGAGAGTGGCAGTGCCCTCAGAGGCCCTGGCTGAGTCCAGGAAGTCTGGCTGTGTCCAGAGAGCGGCAGTGCCCTGAGAGGCCCTGGCTGTGTCCAGGAAGTCTGGCTGTGCCCAGAGAGAGTGGCAGTGCCCTGAGAGGCCCTGGCTGTGTCCAGGAAGTCTGGCTGTGCCCAGAGAGAGTGGCAGTGCCCTCAGAGGCCCTGGCTGAGTCCAGGAAGTCTGGCTGTGTCCAGAGAGAGTGGCAGTGCCCTGAGAGCCCTGGCTGAGTCCAGGAAGTCTGGCTGTGTCCAGAGAGAGTGGCAGTGCCCTGAGAGGCCCTGGCTGTGCCTGGGGAGACAGGTGGTACCCTAAGAAGCCCAGGAAGTCTGGCTGTGCCCAGAAGTTCTGGGGTGGTGCCCTGAGAAACCCTGGCTGTGTCCGGGGAGACAGGCGGTACCCCAAGAAGCCCAGGAAGTCTGGCTGTGCCCAGAAGTACTGGTGGTGCCCTGAGAAACCCTGGCTGTGCTCAGAGAGGCCTGGTTGTGTCCAGGATATTGCATTCACCTCCAGGCTCCTCGCACAGGGAGTCTCGCGGAAGACGCTTGTCACGTAGATTGTGAGGCGAGATCCTGTAGGGGTGGAGTGTGGTGACAGAGCCGCAAAAAGCAGTTTCCAGGCTCTCGGCCTCACACAGAAAGGTGCTGGCTCAAGTAGTAGATGGCCGTCAGCTGTGGCCAGTTGGCCGTCAGCTGTAACCAGTGAGCCATTGGCCACTAATATAACTGCATGGCTTTGCTAGCAAAAAATGGGGGCTAGTAAGAAGATGGTGGCTGGGCTGGCAAGTGTGGATTGCAGTTAGCACAGCGGAGTGCGGGTTGCGGATTGCAGAGAAGTGGACAGCAGGTTGCAGACAGTTTGGCTCCTGCTTCCTGTGTTTCCAACCCAGCTGCCAGCAAAACTATAGTGGTACGAGTCCCCTATCTATGGTTCCGTGGGTGTTCCTTTTTGGCCTCACCATATCCTGCGTTACAACTTAAACCACCGTTTTCAGCCTTCTTCCCTTGTCTTTTTTCTGAGGTCTCTGCCCTGAGCGTTGTGTTCAACCGTGTTATATGCTGCCCGCTCAGCCCTGTGGGCCATAAGCGGAGCCCTAGCAGTCCGAGTTCTTCTCTCTCCCACAGCTGCAGTAGTTCCGGGATGCAGTGAGCTCGGAGCACTGAGCTAGGTCTGTGTCCTCTGTCTGCGCGGCTCTGTCTCCATACTTCTCCCTTCCCTCCTCCCTCGCTGGCGCGATTCTCCCACCTTTTCAGTAGTGGCCCTCTTTGTGTTGCCTGTCTGCTGTGCAAAAAGTCCTTTGTGGAGTTATTGTTGTTCGATTAGTTGTAAGTTCTAGGGGAGCTTTACAGAGGCTCAGCTCATGCCACCATTTTTATGGCAATCTGTCCCGGTTCAATTTCCACATGGGCCAGTGAGCTGCGTGCTCTGCAACTAGATTGAAGGACAACTTGGAACTGATAGGCCCTGGAGAAACACACTATTCCCCAATATACCCCAATGATAAAAAAAACTAAAGAGTTCAAGTAGAAAACTGAGAAGAGGCTAATGGAAGTTATCATAAGGAGCATAATAGTGGGTACTGTTGGTGAAAACAGCTTCAGTGGCATTGGAGGTGGAAATGGATGTTGTGAAGGTGGAAAGCCACAATAATGGGCATTTGTGAGAGAAAAAGAATGGGAATACTACTTCATGGGAAACTTTGAGGACACGTTTGTTGTTCTTGATGTGAGTCTGACTAAAAGGAGTATTCTGACCTGGGTAGTTAATAAATGTATTATCAGGAAGTAAAAAATTTAACGTTTCCCTGATTATCCTTTTCTGGGCTTCAGATATTTGGTGTCTAGGGGGGATTGTTCTGTTTCTGTGTCACTGTAGCTTGGAGCTCTGTTAACAATAATATTGAAATGAGTGAGATGAAAATAGAACATTAATAATTTGTTTGCACTCAAGTAATGATAATGTACATTGAGTTAAGTAAATTGCATGGCTAATGTCATGCACAAGATATCTGAGAACTCTTATTAAGATAGCTTGAGCCCAGTCAATTTATCTTCATTTTATTCAACTATCAACACAAACGTACTGTTCTAATATACATGATATAATTTATTAATAAAACGATATCTTTTTTAATTTTAGAAAGTTTAAAGATTTACCTGAGGCACCCTATCTTGTGGGAATAAGACTTGATCCAATTAATCTTTTTTCAAGTGCATGAAACATCAATAAATTGATTCTCAAAATTTAAATATATGTTAAGCCTCACCTGAGTAGGCAGGGGCAGAGGGCATGTTAGAAGTGGGGAAAATGTTGAGGAGTGCTGCTTCTGAGGTAAAAAAAAATAGAGTTTACAAATTTGTACAGTTAATTCAAAAAAATCAAAGTGTCAAAGAAGAAAATTTGAGTAATAATTTAGTCTGCACAAGAATTGGTAATTATTTCAAAGTGAAGATGAAAGATGAATAAGAGATTAATCATATAATTGAAATACCCCGTTATCTTGTCAATAGAAGTTGGAAGATAAGACTGGAAGCTGATCTTTCTTTTTCTACCTTCCTTTGTCTCTTAATAAATAAGCTGTGATTTGATTGCATTTCTGAAGAAATAAATTAAATACTTTCATATTTCAAGTTATAATGTCCTTATGAGTAGTCTTGACTCAATTCATTGAAAACATTGGAAAAGTTAAACGAATGAATTTGAAGTGCATTTAATGCCTGATTTATATATTTATATTGCTATAAATGACTTTAATCACGTGATGTGACTCTTCATTATCCAGTCTGATCTCTATCTCCAGATTTTCCTTTATGTTGTTCTCTCCATTTAAACTGCTGTTTTTCTGAATCCTTGTTAAAACTTGTTCTGTGTTCAAGCACAAGCATAAACCCTGCTCTTCACTAAGGTTTTTCCTGAACACTCCAGAGGGTATTTCCCTCTCTGAACTTTTATAATTTTAGGAGCTGCATCGTAGAGTGCAGAGCTGTTACATACTCAGGCTCCAGAGCCATACAATCTAGATTTATTTCCCGCTCTACTACTAACAAGCTTTACGGTTTTGGGCAATTGATTTAACCTCTCTGAGTCTTGCAGGTGACTTCTTTATCTATAAAATGAAGGTAATAATAGAATCTACCTATAGTTATTAATGAGGATAAAATGAATCAATAAATGTAAACTACCTAGAATAGTGGTTGGCACACAGTAAGTGCTCAATACATGTTAGATGTTATGTTGGTGTAGCATTTGTCTTATCTCTAATTGTGAGCCTTTTCACCTCAACTAGATTGCAAGTGCCTTAAAGGCAGAATGATTCAAATTCAGTTCCAGTCTCAAACTTGTATCTCTAGATCAGCAAAATAAAAACCCTAAAAGTAACAGGACCTACTCTCCTTAGAAGAAAGTTCAACTCCCATTTTTTGCTACTGAGCACTCTCATCTCTATCTTCATCTCTATTCCTTTCCCAAGCAGCTTATTGAAGAATGCCTTTTAATCACATTACTCTCATTTGTATAACAATTTCCAGCGATGTTCTATGGCTCTTTATGAACTTGTACACCTGGCTCAGCTAGCCCATTTCTAAGGTTGTGAGATTTAGCAAAAACTGAAAAACACGAAAAACGAAAACAAAACACCAGTTAAATTTCAATTACAGATAAATAGAAATAATATTTAGTATAATTTTATAGTAATATTATTTGTTTATCTGAAATTCAGATTTAACTAGGCACTCTCTATTTTAACTGTGAATCTTATTGCCACTACTTAATCTGATACTGTATTTGGTAAAGTTTTGTTGGCTAAAGAACAGGGGTCTTTTACATAGTCCATGGAGTAGTCTCCTTAATAAGGCAAGTGCCCATCTGACACCCTACAAAATTTTTACATATTGATTATATTCCCCAAACTGTCGTTCATATCCTCATAGAAATATTGTGGCTGCTAATTTGTACTTTATAATCCCTTTATCTTCTCCCCCATCCCCAACCCCCTCCCATCTAGCAATCATCAGTTTTTCTCTATATCTCTGAGACTATTTCTGTTTAGTTTGCTCATTTATTCTGTTCTTCAGATTCCACATATACATGAGATAATATGGTATTTGTCTTTCTCACTCTGACTTATTTCACTTAGCATAATATTCACTGGGTCCATCCATGTCATTGCAAATGGTAAGATTCCATTCTTCTTTATGGCCGAGTAACACTCCATTGCATAAATGTACCACAGTTTCTTAATTCAGTCATCTACCGATGGGCATTTAGGTTGTTTCCATGTCTTGGCTATTGTGAATAGTGCTGCAGCACACATAGGCGTGCATATATTTTTTTCAAATTAGTGTGTTGGATTTCTCTGGATAGATACCCAAGAGTGGAATTGCTGGGTCATAAGGTAGTTACATTTTCAACTGTAAATGTCTGACCACTGTGCCGTACACCTGAAGCTGAATAATATTGAATGTCAACTATAATTAAATATGCATATAGTCATGGGATGTGGAGTACACATAGGGAATAGTCAATGGAATTGTAACAGCTATATACGATGTCAGAGGGATACTAGATTGGGGGAAGGAGGCTATCGCATTGTGAGGGGTCTAACTATTATATTGTAATAAATGTCTAACTATTACATTGTTTTGTACACCTATAACTTATTTAAAAAAAGAACAGGGGTCTTTTGATGCAAAGTAAGATGGTGTACTTAGGGCTCTGGAATCCCCCATACTGGGATCTCTTTCTCCATCCTGAAGGTAAATAATTCTAAGGCGTTAAGCTATCATTCACTACTAGGTAAAACTGAAAAGGGCTGTTCATCTGTGTCCCACCAACCTAAGTCTCTCCTCCTTAGATAACAATCCCCCATATATCCTTATTACAGAAGATTTGGAAAATACAGATAGTATAAATATGTAAAGGAAAAAATAAAGACATCCTTTCAAAAGGTAACAGTATGTAGATAGATAGATAGATAGATAGATATTGTCCTTTTAAAAATGTTTTATTAAAATATAGCTAACATACAATATTATATTAGTTTCAGGTGTACACCATAATAATTCACAATTTATATAACTATATATACACTAGTCTTTTTTTTTTTGCTTTTTCCTTTGAATTTTATTAGCATTCTATATTCAATTCTTTTTTTTTTTTTATTAGTTTCAGGTGCACAAACAAGGTAATACTTAGACGTTCATCATTTATATCCCTCACACTGTGGACCCCCTTCCCTCATCCCCCGATCCACTATCCCTCCGACATCGCACTGAGCCATCACATTATATATATAAAAGTATAGTTGGCATTCATTGTTGTACAGCTTCACGTGTACAATATATTGATCCAGCATCTACATCTTCCCTGTGGTGGTCTCCCAAATGGGACACGTGTCCATCAGATACCCTACAAATCTTTACATTATTGATTACGTTCCCCAATTTATTTTTCAAAAACACTGAGGCCACTTTGTGGTTACCGACTGTTTTCTAATCCCCTCAGCTTCCCCTTATCCCCACCCCCTGCCAATGTAATAACCCTCAGTTTTTCCTCTTTGTCCCCAAAACTGTTTCTGATTAGTTCATTCACTTATTCTTTTCTTTTTTTTTAAATTTTGTTTTTAAATTTATTAGTTTCAGGTGTACAAGACAAGGTAATACTTAGACGTTCATCATTTATATCCCTCACACTGTGAACCCCCTCCCCCATCCACTATCCCTCCGACCTCACACTGAGCCATCACATTGTATATATAAAATTATAGTTGGCCTTCATTAATGTTTCGCTTCTGGTGTACAATGCCATGATCAGGCATCCACAGTATCCCTGAGGTGGTCTCCCAAATAGGACGCATGTCCATCGGATACCCAACAAAATCTTTACAACATTATTGAATACGTTCCCCAAATTAATTTTCAAAAAACCCTGAGGCCATCTTGTGGTTACCAGCTGCTTCCTAATGCCTTCACCTTTCCCCTTATTCCCAACCCCCCACCCGCCCATCTAAAAACTCTCGGTTTTGTCTTTGTGTCCCCAAAACTGTTTCTGGTTAGTTCATTCACATATTCTTTTCTTTAGATTCCGCATATAAGTGAGATCATATGGTACTTGTCTTTCTCTTTCTGACTTATTTCACTTAACATAATGTTCTCTAGATCCATCCATGTTGTTGCAAATGATAAGATTTCTTTCTTCTTTATGGCTGCGTAATACTCCATTGTATAAATGTACCACAGCTTCTTAATCCAGTCATCTACCGATGGGCATTTCGGTTGTTTCCATATCTTGGCTATTGTGTAAAGTGCTGCAATAAACACAGGACTGCATACTGATTTTTGAATTGGAGTTTTGGATTTCTCCGGGTAGATGCCTAGGAGTGGAATTACTGGATCATAGGGTAGTTCCATTTTCAGATTCCTGAGATACCTCCATACTGTTTTCCATAGTGGCTGCACTAATCTGCAATCCCACCAACAGTGCACTAGCGTTCCCTTTTCTCCACATCCGCGCCAGCATTGGTTGTTTGTTGATTTATTGATGATAGCCATTTTCACTGGAGTGAGGTGGTATCTCATTGTGGTTTTTATTTGCATTTCTCTGATGCTTAGTGAGGTTGAGCATTTCTTCATATGTCTTCTTGCCTTCTGTATGTCCTTTTTAGAAAAATGTCTCCTCAAGTCCTCTGCCCATTTTTTAATTGGGTTGTTTGTTTTTTTGGAGTTGAGTTGAGTTAAGTTTTTTATAGATTTGTGATATTAATCCCTTATCAGATATATCATTGGCAAATATCTTTTCCCATTCAGTAGGATCCCTTTTTGTTTTATTGATGGTTTCCTTTGCTGTGAAAAAACTTTTTAGTTGGATGTAATCCCACATGTTTATTTTTTCTCTTACTTCCCTCGCGCGAGGGGATATATCACTGAAAATCTTACTCCGGGTAATGTCCATGAAGTTTCTTCCTATATTTTCTTCTATATATTTTATGGTTTCAGATCTTACATTTAAGTCTTTAAGCCATTTTGAATTTATTTTTGTGTATGGTGTAAGGAGGTGGTCCAGCTTCATTTTCTTGCATGTGTCTGTCCAGGTTTCCCAACACCACTTATTGAACAGACTGTCTTTACCCCATCGTAAATTCTTGCTTCCATTGTCATAGATTAGATGGGCATATAGCATGGATTTACATCTGGACTCTCTATTCTGTTCCATTGATCTATGTGTCTATTTTTATGCCAGTACCATGCTGTTTTGATTACTGTAGCCTTGTAGTATAGTTTGAAATCAGGTATCGTTATACCTCCCACTTTGTTCTTATTTCTCAAGATTGCTGAGGCTATCCGGGGTCTTTTATGGTCCCATATAAATTTTAGGATTATATATTCTATTTCTGTGAAAAACATCGTTGGTAGTTTGATAGGAATTGTGTTGAATATGTATATTGCCTTAGGCAGTATGGACATTTTAACTATATTAATTCTTCCTATCCATGAACATGGAATATGTTTCCATCTGTTTATGTCTTCTTTCATTTCTTTCTTCAGTGTCGTATAATTTTCTGAGTACAGATCTTTTACATTTTTGGTTAGATTTATTCCCAGATATTTTATAGTCTTTGGAGCAATTGTAAATGGAATTGTTATTTTAATATCTCCTTCTGATATTTTATCATTGGTATATACAAATGCAACTGATTTCTGAATATTAATTTTATATCCTGCTACTTTACTAAATTCATCTATCAATTCTAACAGTTTCTTGGTGGAATCTTTAGGGTTCTCTATATATAGTATCATATCATCTGCATATAATGATAATTTTACTTCCTCCTTACCAATTTGGATGCCTTTTATTTCTTTGTCTTGTCTGATTGCTGTCGCTAGAACTTCCAGCAGTATGTTGAATAGAAGTGGAGAAAGTGGGCAACCATGTCTTCTTCCTGATCTTAGGGGGACTGGTTTTAGCTTTTCCCCATTGAGTATGATGTTAGCTGTGGGTTTGTCATATATGGTCTTTATTATGTTAAGATATGATCCCTTTATTCCCACTTACTTAAGGGTTTTCATCATAAAAGGTTGTTGTATTTTATCAAATGCTTTTTCTGCATCTATTGATATGATCATGTGATTTTTATTTTTCATTTTGTTAATGTGGTGTATCACATTAATTGATTTGCGGATGTTGAACCACCCCTGCATACCAGCGATGAATGCCACTTGATCATGGTGTATGATCTTTTTAATGTATTGCTGAATTCTGTTCGCTGATATTTTGTTGAGAATTTTTGCATCTATGTTCATTAGAGATATCGGCCTGTAGTTTTCTTTTTTTGTGGTGTCTTTGTCTGCTTTTGGGATCAGGGTGATAGTGGCTTCGTAAAAAGTGTTTGGGAGTCTTCCTTCCTTCTGGATTTTTTGGAAGAGCTTGAGAATAGGTGATAATTCTTTTTTGAACATTTTGAAAAATTCACCTGTAAAGCCATCTGGTCCAGGGCTTTTGTTTGTTGGGAGATTATTGATTACTGATTCAATTTCTCTGGTGGTAATCAGACTGTTCAGGCTTTCTGTTTCTTCTTGAGTTATCCTTGGAAGGTTGTGCGCCTCTAGGAAATTGTCCATTTCTTTCAGATTATCAAATTTGTTGGCATATTGTTGCTCATAGTAATTTCTTAAATTGTTTTGTATTTCTGTGGTGTCTGTTGTCACTTCTCCTCTTTCATTTCTGATTTTATTAATTTGGGTCCTCTCTCTCTTTTTTTCTAATGAGTCTGGCTAAAGGTTGTCATTTTTGTTTATCTTCTCTAAGAACCAACTCTTGGATTCATTGATCTTTTGTACTGTTTTTCTGGTTTCTATTTAATTTATTTCTGCTCTGATCTTTATTATCTCCTTCCTTGTGCTCCCTTTGGGCTTATTTTGCTGTTCTTTTTCCAGATCTCTTAAGTGTGAACATAAACTGTCAATTAGTGATGTTTCTTGTTTCTTTAGGTAGGCCTGCAGTGCTATGTATTTCCCTCTTAGGACTGGTTTTGCGGCATTCCATAGATTTTTGGTCATCTTGTTTTCATTTTTTTTTGTCTCGAGATATCTTTTGATTTCTCCCTTGATCTCCTGCTTGGCCCATTCATTATTTTGTAATAAGTTATTCAGCCTCCATGAATTGGTGTATCTTCCAGTTTTTTTCCTGTAGTTCATCTCTAATTCCATAGCACTGTGGTCAGAGAAGACAATTGGTACGATCAGTTTTCTTATATTTATCAAGGCTTGTTTTGTATCCTAACATATGATCTATCTTAGAAAATGTTCCATGTGCTCTTGAGAAGAACGTGTATTCTGCAGCATTGGGGTGAAATGCTCTGAAAATATTGATTAAATCAAAGTGGTCCAATGTATCAGTTAAGGCTGTTGTTTTCATATTGATTTTCTGTCTGGAGGACCTGTCCTTTGCTGTCAGAGGTGTGTTGAAGTCCCCTACTATGATAGTGTTACTGTTGATCTCTGTGTTTATGTCAGTCAGTACCTGTTTTATATATTTAGGCGCTCCTATGTTAGGTGCATAGATGTTTATCAGGGTTATGACCTCTTGTTGAATTGATCCCTTTATTATTATATAGTACCCATCTTCGTCTTTTAATATGTCAAACACTTTAAAGTCTATTTTGTCAGATATAAGTATTGCAACTCCAGCTTTTTTTTCGCTTCCATTTGCATGAAATATGTTACTCCAAAGCTTCAGTTTCAGCCTGTGTGTGTCTTTTGATCTGAGGTGAGTCTGTGTATACAATATATACAAGGGTCTTGCTTCCTTATCCACTTAGCCACCCTATGTCTCTTGATTGGAGCATTTAATCTGTTTACATTTAAAGTCATTATTGATAGGTACATAGTTATTGCCATTTTTTAAATTTGTAGTTAGATTGTTTTCATCTTTCTTCTGTTTACAGAAGTCCTTTTAGTAGTTCTTGCAATGCTGGCTTGGTGTTAATGAATTCCTTCAGTTTATTCTCTTTTGGGTAGCTCTTTATCTCTCCATCAACTTTAAATGATAGCCTTGCTGGATAAAGCAATATAGGTTGTAGGGCTTTGTGATACATCACTTTGAGTATCTCCTGCCACTCCCTCAAGGCCTTCAATGTTTCTGTAGAAAAGTCATTTGATAGTCTCATGGGAGTTCCCTTGTATGTAACCATGTATCTTTCTCTCACTGCTTTTAGGATTCTCTCTTTGTCTTTACTCTTTGCCATTTTAACTATAATGTGTCTTGGTGTGGACCTGTTTGGGTTTATCCTGGTTGGAACTCCTGCCACTTCCTGGGCTTGTATGTTGGTTTCCTTCATCAGGTTAGGGAAGTTTTCAGACATTATTACTTCAAATATATTCTCAATCCCTTGCTTCCTGTCTTCATCTTCTGGTATTCCTATGATGCACATGTTGTTGCGCTTGATGTTATCCCAGAGGTCTCTTAACCCATCTTCATTGTTTTTTATTCTTTTTTCTTTCTGTTGTTCAGTTTGGGTGATCTCTGCTAACTTGTCTTCTAAGTCGCTGATTCGATCCTCTGCTTCATCTATATACTATATATAGAGAACCCTAAAGACTCCACCAAGAAACTATTAGAATTGATAGATGAATTTAGTAAAGTAGCAGGATATAAAATTAATATTCAGAAATCAGTTGCATTTGTATATACCAATGATAAAATATCAGAAGGAGAAATTAAAAAAACAATTCCATTTACAATTGCTCCAAAGACTATAAAATATCTGGGAATAAATCTAACCAAAGATGTAAAAGATCTGTACTCAGAAAATTATACGACACTGAAGAAAGAAATGAAAGAAGACATAAACAGATAGAAACATATTCCATGTTCACGGATAGGAAGAATTAATATAGTTAAAATGTCCATACTGCCTAAGGCAATATACATATTCAACACAATTCCTATCAAACTACCAACGATGTTTTTCACAGAAATAGAATATATAATCCTAAAATTTATATGGGACCATAAAAGACCCCGGATAGCCTCAGCAATCTTGAGAAATAAGAACAAAATGGGAGATATAACGATACCTGACTTCACACTATACTACAAGGCTACAGTAATCAAAACAGCATGGTACTGGCATAAAAATAGACACATAGATCAATGGAACAGAATAGAGAGTCCAGATGTAAATCCATGCCTATATGCCCATCCAATCTATGACAATGGAAGCAAGAATATATGATGGGGTAAAGACAGCCTGTTCAATAAGTGGTATTGGGGAACCTGGACAGACACATGCAAGAAAATGAAGCTGGACCACCTCCTTACACCATACACAAAAATAAATTCAAAATGGCTTAAAGACTTAAATGTAAGATCTGAAACCATAAAATATCTAGAAGAAAATATAGGAAGAAACTTCTTGGACATTACTCGGAGTAAGATTTTCAGTGATATATCCCCTCGCGCGAGGGAAGTAAGAGAAAAAATAAACATGTGGGATTACATCAAACTAAAAAGTTTTTTCACAGCAAAGGAAAGCATCAATAAAACAAAAAGGGATCCTACTGAATGGGAAAAGATATTTGCCAATGATATATCTGATAAGGGATTAATATCACAAATCTATAAAAAGCTTACTCAACTCAACTCCAAAAAAAACCAAACAACCCAATTAAAAAAATGAGCAGAGGACTTGAGGAGACATTTTTCTAAAAAGGACATACAGAAGGCAAGAAGACATATGAAGAAATGCTCAACCTCACTAAGCATCAGAGAAATGCAAATAAAAACCACAATGAGATACACCTGACTCCAGTGAAAATGGTTGTCATCAATAAATCAACAAACAACCAATGCTGGCGCGGATGTGGAGAAAAGGGAACGCTAGTGCACTGTTGGTCGTATTGCAGATTAGTGCAGCCACTATGGAAACCAGTATGGAGGTATCTCAGGAATCTGAAAATGGAACTACCCTATGATCCAGTAATTCCACTCCTAGGCATCTACCTAGAGAAATCCAAAACTCCAATTCAAAAATCAGTATGCAGTCCTGTGTTTATTGCAGCACTTTACACAATAGCCAAGATATGGAAACAACCGAAATGCCCATTGGTAGATGACTGGATTAAGAAGCTGTGGTACATTTATACAATGGAGTATTACGCAGCCATAAAGAAGAAAGAAATCTTATCATTTGCAACAACATGGATGGATCTAGAGAACATTATGTTAAGTGAAATAAGTCAGAAAGAGAAAGACAAGTACCATATGATCTCACTTATATGCGGAATCTAAAGAAAAGAATATGTGAATGAACTAACCAGAAACAGTTTTGGGGACACAAAGAAAAAACCGAGAGTTGTTATGGCATTGTACACCAGAAGCTAAACATTAATGAATGCCAACTGTAATTTTATATATATAATGTGATTGCTTGGTGTGAGGTCGGAGGGATAGTGGATGGGGGTAGGGAGGTTCACAGTGTGAGGGATATAAATCATGAACGTCTAAGTATTACCTTGTCTTGTACACCTGAAACTAATAAATTAAAAAAATTAAAAACAAACAAACCTAACAAAAAAGAAAAAGAAACAACAACAACAACAACAAAAACCAAAACACAAAGCAAAGCAAAACAAGGAGCATCACCAGTCTTGCCTTAAGCCCACCAAGTAATCTCCAGGTTGTCCTCCGCTGTTCCAAAGAGTCCTCTGCTTATTGCTCAGGCAGCCCAGGTCACCTGGTGCCCAGAGTGAATTTGGGACTGTAGATATAAATGCCAGGGCCTGAGTGGTCTAGATGACAGTTTTTAGAGAGTCTGTGCTGTTTCTGCCCTTGCCTGCACAAATCCACACTGAGAGTGGCACCCCCAGCCCTGTGTCCAGTACTCCTGAGATTTAGGACACTTGGTCCGTGTGTGGGGGGAGGGCAGGCAGGATATTTTTGAGCTGCTGAGAGCCAGAAGCTGCCTCTGCCACTTCTCCCTGCTGATCTCAGGGAGTGCCTCCGCAGTTGCGCTTGCCCCGCCCCAGGTCAGCCAGAAAGGATGGGGGCTGGGGATAGAGGGGTCTTCTCTCTCCCAGGCCAGCTGAGTCACACTCCTCCAGCAGGCCCGAAAAGGTGGTGGTTAAGGGTAGAGGAGTGTCCTCTTTCCTCGTCCAGCGAAAATCTCACTCCTCCCAGACTCTTCTGTGGGTCAGAGCTGGCTGCCAATCTTCCCAGAGCCTGAGCACTGAGGCTCCTCTGTAATCTGACACTACTCCTCAGTTCAGGGGTCAGTTTAAGTCTCTGGAAGGGCGGGGGTAGGATTAGAAGAGCGGAGGGAGGGGCCCAGGTGTTGAGTCCGTATTCTTTTTTTGCCCTACGGCCCACTAGCTGCATTTCCCGGTGGTCGAGATCATCCATGAAACACAGGGAAACAGCCCACCTCCTGGCTTTTGTGTTCTCTGTTCTGCCCTGGACTCTCGTGCAGCAGCATGCTGCAGGGTCGAGGCGCGATTCTACTGTGGGGGTGGGGGTCCATGGCGCGTTTCCTCTTGCCCTCCTCTCTTCTCCCCCGCTCGCCCACTTAGCGCACCTTCCACTAGCAAACCTTCCACGAGTCTCTTAGCTGTTCTCCTGGCTTCTGTGCTCTCCTTTTCGCCCTGGACTCCCGTCTGTCATTGGAGCTGCAGGAGGTGACTTTACTCGGGGTGTGCGCATCTTCGCCGGGGAGTGCGCGTCTCCACTTCACGGCCCTCTCTCCTCCCCTGCTCGCCCTACTAGCGTACCCCTACCAAACCTTCCATGAGTCTCTTAGCTGTTCTCCTGGCTCTTGTGTTCTCCGTTCCGTCCTGGGACAGGCACGTCCCTGGGGCTTTGGCGCGTCCCTGAGGCTTTGGGCGCCGCCAGCCGCTGCTCCACCTTGGGGGGGGGAGCGTTTAAACTTTGCTCTCCCGCCTCTTCCCCTGCTCACAACTAGCGCACTTTCAAGTAATTCTTTCCGAGTCTCCCAGCTGTTCTGTGTGATGAGCAAAGAACTCCTCAATGGGTTATGTGTCCCGTTTCCAACAAGATCCTAAGGAGAACTCAAAAAAGAGCGCCAAGCTCCCACCATTCCTATGACGTCACCCTCTCTACACTATTCTTTACTCTGCTTCTTTTTTTAATTTTTTTTTGTTTTTTAATTTATTGGGGTGACAATTGTTAATGAAATTACATAATTTCATGTATAGAATTCTGTATTACATCATCTATAAATCCCATTGTGTGTTCACCACCCAGAGTCAGTTCTCCTTCCATCACCATATATTTGATCCCCTTTAGGCTCATCTCCCTCTGCTCACCCCCCTTACCCTCTGGTAACCACTGAACTATTGTCTGTGTCTATGAGTTTTTGTTTCTCATTTGTTTGTCTTGTTCTTTTGTTGTTTTTGGTTTATATACTACATATCAGTGAAATCATAGGGTTCTCTGCTTCTTCTGTCTGACTGATTTCGCTTAGCATTATACTCTTAAGATCCATCCATGTTGTCACAAATGTTCCTATATTATCTTTCCTTAACGCCGAATAGTATTCCATTGTGTATATAAACCAAAACTTCTTTAGCCATTCATCTATCGAAGGACATTTTGGTTGTTTCCATGTCTTCGCTACTGTAAACAAAGCTGCAGTGAACATTGGAGCACACGTGTCTTTATGTATACATGATTTCAAATTCTTTGGGTAGATACCCAGGAGAGGGATTGCTGGGTCATATGGTAATTCTCTTTGTAATTTTTTGAGGAATCTCCACACTGCCTTCCATAGGGGCAGCACCAGTCTGCATTCCCACCAACAGTATATGAGGGTTCCTTTTTCTCCACAGCTTCTCCAACACTTGTTACTATTTATCTTGTTGATGATAGCCATTCTGACTGGGGTGAGGTGATATCTCATTGTGGTTTTTGTTTGCATTTCTCTGATGATTAGTGATGGTGAGCATTTTTTCATATGTCTATTTGCCATTTGTAAGTCCTCTTTGGGGAAATGTCTCTTCAGGTCCCCTGCCCATTTTCCAATTGGGTTGTTTGTTTTTTTGTTGTTGAATTTCATGAGTTTCTTGTATATTTTGGATATTAGACCCTTACCGGAGGAGCTGTTTGCAAAAATCTTCTCCCATTCAGTTGGCTGCCTCTTGATTTTGTTGATGGTTTCTTTTGCTGTGCAGAAACTTTTAAGTTTCATATAGTCCCATTTGTTTATTTTAGCTTTTACTTCCATTACATTTGGAGTCAAATTCATCAAACGCTCTTTGAACCCAAGGTTCATAAGTTTAGTACCTATGTTTTCTTCTATGCAGTTTATTGTGTAAGGTCTTATGCTTAAGTCTTTGATGCATTTTGAATTAATTTTGGTACATGGTGACAGATAACAGTCCAGTTTCATTCTTTTGCCCGTGATTATCCAATTCTCCCAGCACCATTTATTGAAGAGGCTGTCTTTCCTCCACTGTATCTGTTTAGCTTCTTTATCAAAAATTATCTGTCCATATTTATGTGGTTTTATTTCTGGGTTTATTTCTGGGTTCTCAATTCTATTCCATTGGTCTATGTGTCTGTTTTTCTGCCAATAGCATGCTGTTTTGATTATTGTAGCCCTGTAGTACAAGCTAAAATGAGGCAGTATGATAACTCCAGCATTGTTCTTTTTCTTAAGATTGCTTTGGCTATTCAGGGTCTTTTGAGGTTCCAAACAAATCTGATGATTTTTTTGTTCTACTTCTTTAAAAAATGCCACTGTGATTTTGATGGGGATTGCATTAAATCTGTATATTGCTTTGGGTAATATGGCCATTTTAACTATGTTGATTCTTCCAATCCATGAGCATGGAATGTCTTTCCATTTCTTTGTGTCTTCTTCAATTTCTTTCAAAAATATCTTATAGTTTTCAGCATATAAATCCTTCACATCCTTGGTTAAGTTTATTCCTAGGTATTTTATTCTCTTTGCTGCAATTGCAATTGCAAATGGAATTATTTTTTGTGTTTCTTTTTCTGAGAATTCATCGTTAGTCTGTAGGATGCAACAGACTTTTGTACGTTGATTTTGTAGCCAGCAACTTTACTGTATTTGTTGATTGTTTCTAACAGCTTTTTGCTGGAGTCTTTATGGTTTTCTATATATAGCATCATGTCATCTGCAAAGGGTGACATTTTAACTACTTCATTCCCAATTTGGATGCCTTTTATTTCTTTCTTTTCCCAAATGGCTGTGGCAAGGACTTCCAATACTATGTTCAAAAGCAGAGGTGATAGGGGAGAGCCCTGTCGTGTTCCTGAACATAGAGCAAAGGGCTTCAGTTTTTCACAGTTAATTATGAGATTAGCTGAGGGCTTGTCATAGATGGCCTATATTATTTTAAGGTGTTTTCCTTCTATACCTATTGTATTAACTGTTTTAATCATAAATGGATGTTGTATCTTGTCAAATGCTTTTTCTGCATCAATTGATATAATCATATGATTTTTGTCTTTTATTTTGTTTATGTGATGTATCACATTGATAGATTTGCGGATGTTGAAACATCCTTGTGCCCCGGGGATGAACCCCACTTGGTTATGATGAACAATCTTTTTAATGCATTGTTGTCTTCGATTTGCTAAAATTTTGTTTAGGATTTTTGCATCACTATTCATCAGAGATATAGGTCTGTAGTTTTTGTGTGTCTGTGTGTGTTGTCCATACCAGTTTTTGGTATCAGGGTAATGTTGGCCTCATAAAATGAGTTAGGGAGTACTGACTCTTCTTCAATTTTTTGGAAGAGTTTGAGAATGATTGGTATTAGATCCTGTTTGAAGGTTTGGTACAGTTCATAGTGAAGCCATCTTGTCCTGAACTTTTGCATTTGGGAAAGTTTTGGATGACTGATTCAATTTCGTTACTGGTGATCGGTCTGTTTAGATTTTCCAGTTCTTCGTGGTTCAGCCTTGGAAGGCTATATGTTTCTAAGACCTTGTCCATTTCTTCTAGGTTATTGAAGCTGGTGGCATATAGTCCTTCATAGTATTCTTGCATGATCCTTTGTATTTCTGTGGTGGTCGTGATAACTCCCCCTTTTTCATTTCTGATTTTGTTAATTAGTGTCTTCTCTCTTTTTATCTTAGTGAGTCTAGCCAGGGGTTTGTCGATTTTATTAATTGTTTCAAAGAACCAGCTCTTTGTGACATTAATTTCTTGTTTTGTTTTTTTGTTGTCTACTTCATTGAGTTCTGCTCTGATTTTTGTTATTTCTTTTCTTCTGCTGACCTTGGATTTCACTTGTTGTCTTTTTCTAGTTCTTTAACGTGTAACATGAGGTTATATATTTGGAATTTTTGTTGTTTCTTGAGATAGGCCTGTAATGATATAAACTTCCCTCTTAAAACTGCTTTCGCTGTATCCCTAAAATTTTGGTAGGATGTATTTTCATTGTCATTTGTTTCTATGTATCTTTTAATCTGTCCTCTAATTTCTTCTTTGACCCAGTCGTTCTTTAAAAGTATGTTGTTTAATCTCTATGTATTTGTGTTTTTTCCTGCTTTCTTTTCACAGTTCGTATCCAATTTCAAAGCCTTGTGATCAGAGGATATGCTTGGTATGATTTCAATCTTCTTAAATTTGCTGAGGCGGCTTTTACGTCCCAATATATGGTCTATCCTTGAGAATGTTCCATGTACACTCGAAAGAATGCATAGTCTGATGTTTTAGGAGGAAGTGCTCTACATATGTCTATTATGTCCATTTCATCTAATGTGTCATTTAGGGCTGCTATTTCGTTATTTATTTTCTGTTTGGATAGTCTCTCCATAGCTGTCAATGATGTATTTAGGTCTCCTAGTATAATTGTGTTTTGTTCAATTTTTCCCTTTAGTTCTGTTAGTAGTTGCTTGGTAAATTTTGGTGCTCCCTGATTGGGGGCATAAATATTGATGACTGTTATGTCTTCTTGTTGTATAGTCCCCTTTACCATTATGAAATGTCCGTCTTTGTCCCTTGTTATCTTTTTCAGCCTGAAGTCTGTTTCATCTGATATCATTATGGCTACACCTGATTTTCTCTGGGTACCATTTGCTGGAGTGTCAATTTCCACACTTTCTCTTTGAGTCTATGCTTGTCCTTGTAGTTGAGATTTGTCTCTTGGGGACAGCATATTGTTGTGTTTAATTTTCTGATCCAATCTCCTACTCTGTGCCTTTTTATTATTGAGTTCAGTCCATTTACATTTAGGGTGATTATTGATACGTGAGGATTTCTTGTGATTCTATCTTTAGTTTTCTGGTAAGGCTGTGTCTGCATTATTTGTTTGCCTTTTTGTTGTTGTCTGTTATTTTTGTGTGGTGGTATCTATGATGTTTCCCTCTGATCCTTCTTTTATTACAGTATCATTTTCAGTTCTGGATTTTTTTTGAGTGGTTATCCTTAAGTTTATGTAAAAGAAAGTTTGATATTTAGAGTATTCCATTTTCTTCAGCACGCTTACTTTCTCCATTCCCATATTCCGGTTCAGGCATTTACACTCCCCCTTTTTATGTTTTGGTTGCCACAAATTGTCCCTGTTGATGGTGGTCTAATAGCCTCCTTTAGTATTTCTTGTATTGCAGGTCGTGTATTAGAAAATTCCCTCAGCTTTTGTATGTCTCGAGAGGTCTTTATTTCTCCTTCATGTCTAAAAGATATGTTTGCTGGATATATTATTCTTGGCTCATCATTTCTCTCTTTCAATAGTTTAAATATTAGGTCCCACTCCCTCCTGGCTTGTAGAGTTTCTGCTAAAAAATCTGATGATAATGTAATGGGCTTTCCTTTTTAGGTTACCGTCTTCTTTTCCCTGGCTGCCTTGAGGATTCTTTCTTTGGTGTTAATTTTAGATATCTTCAATACAATGTGCCTTGGAGAAGGCCTGTTGGGATTGAGGTCATTAGGTGTTCTATTTGATTCTTGGATTCGAGGATTGAGTTCTGTCCACAATTTGGGAAGTTCTCATTAACAATTTCTTTGAATATATTCTCTGTTCCCTTCTCTCTTTCTTTGATCCATTTTGAAATAATTTTGGTACATGGTGACAGATAACAGTCCAGTTTCATTCTTTTGCACGAGGCGATCCAATTCTCCCAGCACTATTTATGGAAGAGGCTGTCTTTCCTCCATTGTATCTTTTTAGCTTCTTTGTCAAAAATTATCTGTCCATATTTATGTGGTTTTATTTCTGGGTTCTCAATTCTATTCCATTGGTCTATGTGTCTGTTTTTCTGCCAATACCATGCTGTTTTGATTATTGCAGCCCTGTAGTACAAGCTAAAGTCAGGCAGTGTGATACTCCAGCATTGTTCTTTTTTCTTAAGATTGCTTTGGCTATTCGTGGTCTTTTGTGGTTCCAAACAAATCTGATGATTTTTTGTTCTATGTCTTTAAAAAATGTCATTGGGATATTGATGGGGATTGCATTATATCTGTGTATTGCTTTGGGAAATATGGCCGTTTTAACTATGTTGATTCTTCCAATCCATGAGCACGGAATGTCTTTCCATTTCTTTGTGTCTTCTTCAATTTCTTTTTAAAATGTCTTATACTTTTCAGCATGTAAATCCTCCACATCCTTGGTTAAGTTTATTCCTAGGTATTTTATTCTTTTTGCTGCAATTGCACTGGGAAGTGTTTTTGTATTTCTTTTTCTGAGATTTCATTGTTAGTGTATAGGAATGCAATGAACTTTTGTACGTTGATTTTGTAGCCAGCAACTTTACTGTATTCATTGATTGTTTCTAACATCTTTTTGGTGGAGTCTTTATGGTTTTCTATATACAGCATCATGTAATCTGCAAAGAGTGATATTTTAACTTCTTCAATCCCAATTTGGATGCCTTTTATTTCTTTCTTTTGCCTGATGGCTCTGGGAAGGTCTTCCAAAACAATGTTGAAAAGCAGAGGTGATAGGGGACAGCCGTGTCGTGTTCCTGAACGTAGGGCAAAGAGCTTCAGTTTTTCACCATTAATTATGAGATTAGCTGAGGGCTTGTCATAGATGGACTTCATTATGTTAAGGTATTTTTCTTCTATACTTATTTTATTGAGTGTTAGTCATAAATGGATGTTGTATCTTGTCAAATGCTTTTTCTGCATCAATTGATATAATCATATGATTTTTGTCCTTTATTTTGTTTATGTGTTGTATGTCATTGATGGTTTTTCGAATGTTGAACCATCCTTGTACCCCAGGGATGAACCCCACTTGGTCATGATGAATTATCTTTTTAATGCAATGTTGTGTTCGATTTGCTATAATTTTGTTTGGGATTTTTGCATCAGTGTTCGTCAGAGATATAGGTCTGTAGTTTTCTTTTTTTGTGTTGTCCTTACCAGGTTTTGGTATCAGTGTAATGTTGGCCTCATAAAATGAGTTAGGGAGTACTGACTCTTCTTCAATTTTTTGGAAGAGTTTGAGCAGGATTGGTGTTAGATCCTGTTTGGAGGTTTGGTACAGTTCACTAGTGAAGCCATCTGGTCCCGGAGTTTTGCTTTTGGGAAAGTTTTGGATGATTCATTCAATTTCGTTACTGATGATTGGTCTTTTTAGATTTTCCAGTTCTTCGTGGTTCAGCCTTGGAAGGCTATATGTTTCTAAGACCTTGTCCATTTTTTCTAGGTTATTGAATTTGGTGGCATATAGCCCTTCATAGTATTCTTGAATGATCCTTTGTATTTCTGTGGTGTTCGTGATAACTTTCCCTTTCTCATTTCTGATTTTGTTAATTAGTGACTTCTCTCTTTTTATCTTAGTGAGTCTAGCCAAGGGTTTGTCGAATTTATTAATTTTTTCAAAGAACGAGCTCTTTGTCACATTAATTGTTTCTATTATCTTTTTGTTCTCTATTTTATTAAGCTCTGCCCTGATTTTTGTTATTTCCTTACTTCTACTGACCTTGGGTTTCACTTGTTCTTCTTTTTCTCGTTCTTTAACGTGTAACATGAGGTTATTTATTTGGGATTTTTCTTGTTTCTTGAGATAGGCCTGTAATGATATAAATTTTCCTCTTAAAACTGCTTTTGCTGCATCCCAAAAATTTTGGTAGGATGTATTTTCATTGTCATTTGTTTCTATATATCTTTTAATCTCTCCTCTAATTTCTTCTTAGACCCAGTCGTTCTTCAAAAGTATGTTGTTTAATCTCCATGTATCTGTGTTTTTTCCTGCTTTCTTTTCACAGTTGATATCCAATTTCAAAGCCTTGTGATCAGAGAATATGCTTGGTATGATTTCAATCTTCTTAACTTTGCTGAGGCTGCTTTTATGCCCCAATATATGGTGTATCCTTGAGAAGTTCCATGTACACTCGAAAAGAATGTATAGTCTGATGTTTTAGGATGAAGTGCTCTATACATGTCAATTATGTCCATTTCATCTAAAGTGTCATTTAGGGGTGCTATTTCGTAATTTATTTTCTGTTTGGACGATCTATCCATAGCTGTCAATGATGTATTTAAGTCCCTTAGTATAATTGTGTTTTGTTCAATTTTTCCCTTTAGTTCTGTTAGTAGTTGCTTGGTAAATTTTGGTGCTCCCTGATTGGGGGCATAAATATTGATGACTGTTATGTCTTCTTGTTGTATAGTCCCCTTTACTATTATGAAACGTCCATCTTTGTCTCTTGTTATCTTTTTCACCCTGAAGTCTGTTTCATCGGAATCATTATGGCTACACCTGATTTTCTCTGGGTACCATTTGCTTGGAGTGTCAATTTCCACCTTTTCACTTTGAGTCTATGCTTGTCCTTGTAGCTGAGCTGTGTCTCTTGTAGACAGCATATGGTTGGGTTTAGTTTTTTGATCGAATCTTCTACTCTGTGTCTCTTTATTGGTGAGTTCAGTCCATTTACATTTAGGGTGATTATTGATACGTGAGGATTTCCTGTCATTCTATCTTTTTAGTTTTCTGGTAAGGCTGTGACTCCATTGTTTCTTGCCTTTTTGTTGTTGTCTATTATTTCTGTGTGGTGGTATTCTATGATGTTTCCCTCTGTTTCTTCTTTTATTGCAGTATATATTTCAGTTCTGGATTTTTTTTGAGTGGTTACCCTTAAGATTATGTAAAAGAAAGTTTGATATTTAGAGTATTCCATTTTCTTCAGCACGCTTGCTTTCTCCATTCCCATATTCCGGTTCAGGCCTTTACGCTCCCCCTTTTTATGTTTCTGTTGCCAGAAATTGTCCCTGTTGATAGTGGCCGAATAGCCTCCTTTAGTATTTCTTGTAGTGCAAGTCCGGTATTAGAAAATTCCCTCAGTTTCTGTATGTCTGGAAAAGTCTTTATTCCTCCTTCATATATAAAGGATATCTTTGCTGGATATCTTATTCTTGGCTCATCATTTCTCTCTTTCGACAGTTTGAGTAGTTGGTTCCACTCGCTCCTGGCTTGTAGAGTTTCTGCTGAAAAATCTGATGAAAATCTAATGGGCTTTTCTTTTTTAGGTTACTGTCTTCTTTTCCCTGGCTTCCTTGAGGATTCTTTCTTTGGTGTTAATTTTAGACAACTTCAATACGATGTGCCTTGGAGAAGGCCTGTTGGGATTGAGGTCATTAGGTGTTCTATTTGCTTCTTGGATTCGAGTATCCAGTTCTGTCCACAGATTTGGGAAGTTGTCATTAACAAGTTCTTTGAGTATATTATCTGTTCCCTTCTCTCTTTCTTCTCCTTCTGGCATGCCCATTATTCTTATATTGCTCTTTCTGGTGTAGTCAGAAAGTTCTTGTAGATTTCTTTCATTTCTTTGAAGTCTCAAGTCTCTTTCTTCTTCTATCTGTGTAATTTCCAGGTTTCTATCTTCGATTTTACTGATTCTTTCTTCCATCTGGTCAACTCTACTACCTAAGCATGTTATTTCATTCTTAATTTCTTCAATTGAGTTCTTAATCTCCAGAAATTCCATTTGTTTCTTTTTTAAAATTTCAATCTCTTTCGTAAAATGCTCATTTTGTTCTTTGATTGAGTTTCTGAGTTCATTAAATTGCCTTTCTGTGTTTTCTTGCATCTCGTTGATGTTTTTCAGAACTGCAATCTTGAATTCTCTATCTTTTATGTCACATATTTCCATATCTTTAAGTTCCCTTTCTGGAGACTCTTCACTTTCTTTCTGAGCTGTCTTGTTGCCTTGGTTATTCATGGCAATTACTGATTTATTATATCTCTTCCTAAACATCTACAGGTGTGGCTTCTGCAACAGGTTGATCGGATGATGTCTTTCTTTTTTTTTCCAATACTTGTTGGTAGAATGTTTTATTTTCTCTCCGACTGCAGCTTTTTATTTTCTCTCTGACACAGTCATGCTATGTTTTCTCTGTACTATTCCTGCTTCTCACACAATGGGGGAATTCCCTGGGAGACAGGCCTCTCCTCTGTTAACAGTTTACTGGTGTCATAGGGCGCTACGTCCCTGTGGGGTTGTGGAGAGCTTTTGAAGTTCCAAAGCTCTTTCTGCACCAGATTCAGAACCTGTATGTTTCAGGAGTTCTGTTTACTCCTGCAGGGATCCACCCAGATAGGTGGGGCCAGGGGTGGGGTGAGTTGTGAGAGGTGGCCCAAAGCAATGGCTGCGACCACCACCATAGCTGGTCCTGCTTCCACAGCTCCCTCCCCTTTGTCGGTACTAGTTGTGCTGCGCATCATTGTCTGCGGTCCACAGTACTCAGAACAGCAAATATTCTGTTCTTTTGATCTGACACTGCTTCTTTATGGCTTCTCACACTGGGCGGTTGGGGGTGGGGCGAGCTCAGGGAGGGTAGGGAGGGGGCGGCTAGTCTCAGTGCTTAAGGCTTCTGTTCTCTGCTCGGCAATGAGGGCTTAAACCACTGTTTTCAGCCTTCTTCCCTTAGTCTTTTCTCTGAGGTCTCTGCCGTGTGTGTTGGTTTCAGCCATGTTATATGCTGCCCCCTCAGCCCTGTGGGCCTTATCGGAGCCCTAGCAGTCTGAGTTATTCCCTCTCCTGCAGCTGCAGTAGTTCCGGGATGCAGCAAGCTCGGAGCACTGAGCTAGGTCTGCGTCCTGTGCCCACGTTGCTCCGTCTCCGCACTTTTGCCTTCCCTCCTGCCCCGGTCGCGCGATTCGCCCTCCTGGAGGTTAATTCAGTAGTGGGCCTCTTCGCCTTGCCTGTCTGCTGTGCAGGGAGTCCTTTGTAGGTTATTGTTGTCTGATTAGTTGTAAATTCCAGGGGAGATTTACAGAGGCTCACCTCACAGCACCATTTTTTACTCTGCTTTTTTTAAACATAATATTTCATGACAACATACTACATCAGTGCCAAGAATGCTTTTTTTCAACCTTATTTACAGCTATAGGTTGTTTCATTGTTTGGATTTATCATGATTTATTTAAACAATCCCCTATTGTTGCACACTGGAGTTGGGTCAAATATTTTGTTAATCTCTATGCTTTCTTGACCTACCTTCATTCATTGAAACATCTTTATCCCATGTCCCATCCCTTTACAGTCTTACTTTCAACTAGAAAACAAATGGTTTTGGGCTCTTACTTTCTGAAATAAATCTTAGGATGTATCCTGTATTGTCTTCTGTGTATAAGTAGAGGATCTCACAACCTGTTCACCAGAGGACGGCATCCCACCGGTAGCTGGGGAGACAGATAAGCTATGTAGTCAAAGGGTCTTTCAGCAACACCCTTGACCTTTGGCAGTGTAATAATCAATGCTTAACTTTACAAAGTGCAATTATTCTTCATTTTGACATGAGGAAACTTCCCTAAAGTGGCCTGGTTGCATCAGAGAACCAAGGTCTCCTTTTAATCCAGTGTTACTTTTCTACCTGTGCCTAATTATGCCTTCCAGTACCTCTCAGTATGTCATTAGAGAGTCATTCTTGGTGAGGAAATGAAGCCTTTTTGGTTTTCCCAAGCCTCCTCTCAAATGACTTGTAGAAGAGAGCACATCCTAAGTTATGATCAACTAACTATTAATAGGAATTAATTGACAACCCAATGAGAGCAAGAATCAATGAATGTGGGATGTGTACCACAGGAAAGGTAGATATTTATGCATTTATGTTTGTGTGTGAGTATGTGCACATGTGCTGTCAAGGGAAGAAGTTGATAAAATCACAGAAGCAACCAGAGGAATTAAGTTGCAAGGGACTGAGGAGAAGTGTGCAATGACACACATCTCTTGTCTTCAGAGTTATGTTGGATGCTGATACTGTATCGACTGACTGTGTGTCTGTGTATGACATTGGAATGGAAACTGCTGCAATGTAGAATCCTTTTGGGGATGTCCCTCTGGCTCCTGGGCCTCAGCATCCCTTTCTGACTTGTGTGTCTGTCCAAAGACCTGAGCAGCCTGATTAATTTGATACTCTTATTACACCATCAGCTCTCAAGTATAACCTGACTTTAAATGGAGAGATGAAGGTCCTAAGATTAGGAAGGGGCAGATATATCTTTTATGTCATTACCAGTTTCCTCCTTTCCCAACTGTGGCCCTATTCTCCCTCTCTCTCAGTCTTCTACTGATTTATGTCCCTTACCCCCACTCCTTCAAGCAGGTCTTAGGCAGTGTCCTGAGCCTTTGGTGAGAATGACCCTTTGGTAACTGACAAGTTTATATAACTGTTCATCAGTTCTGTGTCCGTTCTCTGATAAATGGAGATAGTAGAGAGGTCTGCATTCTGAGGTTCTGTATCTTGGAGAGAGAACACAGTCCTCAGTCAATGGGTAAGAAAAGATGTATATGACAGGCAGAAGGACCCATCCCTCCTCAAACCTGAAATCAAAATAGCTTCTTTTTCCTCATTTAAGTTCAGTTCTGTTGTAAAGCTTGATAATAAGAACAGTCAGTTTCTTGAACATACCACATCTAAGTCTGCCAGCATGAACATGAGAGGCCTGACTTGGAGTTTCAGATAAGCTAAATTGGGCTGAGGTCAGCTCTGGGTCTCACAGAGCCTCTTAGATTCTGGGAAGGAAGAGGAAGAAGGGTAGTGAAAACAACAATCACCCTTTGGTCATTATGAGCAGTCTCTTCCTCCTTGGCTGAGACTTCTGCTTTGACAAAGAAAAAACAAACCACAACATCTTTAATATATTCTAAAGGAAGTTTCAATCAAATGTGAACTGAGTTTTTATTCTCTCTCTCTCTCTCTCTCTCTCTCTCTCTCTCTCTCTCTCTCTCTTTCTCTCTCTGTCTCTCAAAACTGGAACTGAAAACTATCATTTTGTGGTGATTGAATGAGACTCTCTCCTTAAATAATGATGCCATTACCTTGAGAGTTGTCAGGATGTTTATGTGAGTCTTACATTGTTTAAAAAAGAATGTCCTGGACCCTATTAAAGAATCTAGATGTGCCTGTCGGACACATATTTAAAATAAACTTCCTCAAACCTCCTAATTTAAATGTAAACTTTAAGAGTGCTCCAATATGGCTTAAATAGAATTAATTTGACTTTAGTTCATGTGATACAAGCCATGCAACAGGCCTGAACTTAAATGTCACCTGTTGAATAACCCTTCAAAAGATGCCATTGTTGGTGGAGGCACACACTACTTTATGGAGTCAACTAAAAACCACAAAGGCATAAAGTATATTTAGGCCTCCTGAGGTTCCTTTTTGTGAACAATCAGGAATCAATCACACTTTACATTATATCAACTAGACATTAAGTTAATAATGAACAGAAGACACAAATTAGAAGTAATGAAAAAGGTGAGTAGTAAGAAAAATTCAGTTTAGTGGGAATCTTTACTAGTAAAGCAGGGTGTTCAAACTGCAGCCCACGAGCCAACTGCAGCCCACAATCCATTTTCAATTGGCCTGCAGCAAATTCCAAAAAATATATTTAGTTTACTTAAATAAACCAGGTGAGGGAATACGTACTTCACATCGAGTGAGTGGCCTGACTATTTGTGTATTTTACCGCATATGCCCTTGGTAAAAAAACATTAAAAAAGTTTGGACACCCCTGTAGTAAAGGGAAGAGATATACCGATTAGAGTACACAAACATCCATCTCATTGTATTCTTTTTTTTTAAATTTATTGGGGTGACAAATGATAGTGAAATTACATAGATTTCAGGTGTACAATTCTGTATTACATCATCTATAAATCCCATTGTCTGTTCAGCACCCAGACTCAGTTCTCTTTCCATCACCATATATTTGATCCCCCTTACCCTCATCTACCTCCCACCAGGCCCCTTACCCGCTGATAACAACTAAACTATTGACTGTGTCTATGAGTTCTTGTTTCTTATTTGCTTGTCTTGTTCTTTTGTTGTTTTTGGTTTATATACCACATATCAGTGAAATCATAGGGTTCTCTGCTTTTTCTGTCTGACTTATTTCGCTTAGCATTATACTCTCAAGATCCATCCATGTTGTCACAAATGTTCCTATATCATCTTTCCTTAACGCCGAATAGTATTCCATTGTGTATATTACTTTATCCATTCATCTATCGAAGGACATTTTGGTTGTTCCCATGTCTTGGCCACCATAAACAAAGCTGCAATGAACATTGCAGCACACGTGTCTTTAAGTATAAATGATTTCAAATTCTTTGGGTAGATACCCAGGAGAGGGACTGCTGGGTCATATGGTAATTCTCTTTGTAATTTTTTGAGGAACCTCCACACTGCCTTCCATAGTGGCTGCACCAGTCTGCATTCCCACCAACAGTATATGAGGGTTCCTTTTTTCCACAGCCTCCCCAGCACTTGTACTATTTGTCTTGTTGATAATAGCCATTCTGACTGTGGTGAGGTGATATCTCATTGTGGTTTTTATTTGCATTTCTCTGATGATTAGTGATGTTGAGCATTTTTTCATATGTCTATTTGCCATTTGTAAGTCCTCTTTGGAGAAATGTCTCTTCAGGTCCTCTGCCCCTTTTTCGATTGGGTTGTTTGTTTTTTTGTTGTTGAGTTTCATGAGTTCCTTGTATATTTTGGATATTAGACCCTTATCGGAGGAACTGTTTGCAAAATCTTCCCCCATTCTGTCGGTTGCCACTTTATTTTGTCAATGGTTTCTTTTGCTCTGCAGAAACTTTTCAGTTTCATACAGTCCCATGTGTTTATTTTAGCTTTTACTTCCATTACCTTTGGAGTCAAATTCATCAAACGCTCTTTGAACCCAAGGTCCATAAGTTTAGTACCTATGTTTTCTTCAATGCAGTTTATTGTGTCAGGTCTTATGCTTAAGTCTTTGATCCATTTTGAATTAATTTTGGTACATGGTTACAGATAACAGTCCAGTTTCATTCTTTTGCCCGTGGCTATCCAATTCTCCCAGCACCATTTATTGAAGAGGCTGTCTTTCCTTCATTGTATCTTTCTAGCTTCTTTGTCAAAAATCATCTGTCCATATTTATGTGGTTTTATTTCTGGGTTCTCAATTCTATTCCATTGGTCTATGTGTCTGTTTTTCTGCCAGTACCATGCTGTTTTGATTTTTGTAGCCCTGTAGTACAAGCTAAAGTCAGGCAGCGTGATACCGCCAGCACTGTTCTTTTTTCTTAAGATTGCTTTGGCTATTCGGGGTCTTTAGTGGTTCCAAACAAATCTAACGATTTTTTGTTCTATTTCTTTAAAAAATGCCATTGGGATCTGATGGGGATTGCATTAAATCTGTATATTGCTTTGGGAAATATGGCCATTTTAGCGATGTTGATTCTTCCAATCCATGAGCATGGAATGTCTTTCCATTTCTTTGTGTCTTCTTCAATTTCATTCAAAAATGTCTTATAGTATTCAGCATATAAATCCTTCACATCCTTGGTTAAGTTTATTCCTAGGTATTTTATTCTCTTTGCTGCAATTGCAATTGCAAATGGAATTATTTTTTGTGTTTCTTTTTCTGAGAATTCATCGTTAGTCTATAGGATGCAACGGACTTTTGTACGTTGATTTTGTAGCCAGCAACTTTACTGTATTTGTTGATTGTTTCTAACAGCTTTTTGCTGGAGTCTTTTGGGTTTTCTGTATATTACATCATGTCAACTGCAAAGAGTGATAATTTAACTTTTTCATTCCCAATTTGGATGCCTTTTATTTCTTTCTCTTGCCTGATTGCTCTGGCAAGGACTTCCAACACTGTGTTGAAAAGCAGAGGTGATAGGGGACAGCCCTGTCGAGTTCGTGAATGTAGAGCAATGGGCTTCAGCTTTTTATCATTAATAATGAGATTAGCTGAGGGCTTGTCATATATGGCCTTTATTATGTTAAGTTATTTCTTTTCTATACCTATTTTATTAAGTGTTTTATTCATAAATCGATGTTGTATCTTGTCAAATGCTTTTTCTGCATCAATTGATAGAATCATATGATTTTTGTCCTTTATTTTGTTTATCTGATGTATCACATTGATGGATTTGCAGATGTTAAACCATCCTTGCACCCCGGGATTGAACCCCACTTGGTCGTGATGAATAATCTTTTTAATGCATTTTTGTATTCGATTTGCTAGAATTTTGTTTAGGTTTTGCATCAGTATTCATCAGAGACATTGGTCTTTAGTTTTTTTTTGTTTTGTTTTGTCCTTACCAGGTTTTGGTATCAGAGTAATGCTGGCCTCATAAAATGAGTTAGGGACTACTGTCTCTTCTTGAATTTTTTGGAAGAGTTTGAGCAGGATTGGTATTAGATCCTGTTAGAAAGTTTGGTACAATTCACTAGTGAAGCCGTCTGGTCCCGGACTTTTGCTTTTGGGAAGGTTTTGGATGACTGATTCAAGTTCGTTACTGGTGATCTGTGTTTTTAGATTTTCCAGTTCTTCATGGTTCAGTCTTGGAAGGCTATATGTTTCTAACAACTTGTCCATTTCTTCTAGGTTATTAAATTTGGTGGCATATAGTCCTTCATGGTATTCTTGCATGATCCTTTGTATTTATGTGGTATCCATGATAACTTCACCTTTTTCATTTCTTTTTTTTTTTAATTAATTTTATTGGGGTGACAATTGTTAGTAAATTTACATAGATTTCAGGTGTACAATTATGTATTACATCGTCTATAAATCCCATTGCGTGTTCACCACCCAGAGTCAGTTCTCCTTCCATCACCATATATTTGATCCCCTTTACCCTCATCACCCACCCCCCACCCCCTTACCCTCTGGTAACCACTAAATTATTGTCTGTGTCTATGAGTTTTTGTTTCTCATTTGTTTGTCTTGTTCTTTTTGGTTTATATACCACATATCAGTGAAATCATAGGGTTCTCTGCTTTTTCTGTCTGACTTATTTCACTTAGCATTATTCTCTCGAGATCCATCCATGTTGTCACAAATGCTCCTATATCATCTTTCCTTAACGCCGAATAGTATTCCATTGTGTATATGTACCACAACTTCTTTATCCATTCATCTATCGAAGGACATTTTGGTTGTTTCCATGTCTTGGCCACCGTAAACAAAGCTGCAATGTACATTGGAGTACACGTGTCTCTATAGAGAAATGCTTTTATATTTTTGGGGTAGATACCCAGGAGAGCGATTGCTGGGTCATATGGTAATTCTATTCGTAATTTCTTGAGGAACCTCCACACTGCCTTCCATAGCGGCTGCACCAGTCTGCATTCCCACCAACAGTGTATGAGAGTTCCTTTTTCTCCACAGCCTCTCCAACACTTGTTACTATTTGTTTTGTTGATGAAAGCCATTCTGACTGGGGTGAGGTGATATCTCATTGTGGTTTTCATTTGCATTTCTCTGATGATTAGCGATGTTGAGCATTTTTTCATATGTCTATTTGCCATTTGTATATCCTCTTTGGAGAAATGTCTCTTCAGGTCCTCTGTCCATTTTTCAATTGGGTTGTTTGTTTTTTTGTTGTTGAGTTTCATGAGTTCCTTGTATATTTTGGATATTAGCCCCTTATCAGAGGAACTGTTTGCGAAAATCTTCTCCCATTCAGTTGGTTGCCTCATTATTTTGTCAATAGTTTCTTTTGCTGTGCAGAAGCTTTTCAGTTTCATATAATCCCATTTGTTTATTTTAGTTTTTACTTCCATTGCCTTTGGAGTCAAATTCATAAAATGCTCTTTGAACCCAAGGTCCATAAGTTTAGTACCTATGTTTTCTTCAATGCAGTTTATTGTGTCAGGTCTTATGCTTAAGTCTTTGATCCATTTTGAATTAATTTTGGTACATGGTGACAGATAGCAGTCCAGTTTCATTCTTTTGCACGTAGCTATCCAATTCTGCCAGCACCATTTATTGAAGAGGCTGTCTTTTCTCCATTGTATGTTTTTAGCTTCTTTGTCAAAAATTATCTGTCCATATTTATGTGGTTTTATTTCTGGGTTCTCAATTCTATTCCATTGGTCTATGTGTCTGTTTTTCTTCCAATACCAAGCTGTTTTGATTATTGTAGCCCTGTAGTACAAGGAAAAATCAGGGAGTGTGATACCTCCAGTATTGTTCTTTTTTTTTAATATTGCTTTGGCTATTCGGGGTCTTTTGTGGTTCCAAACAAATCTGATGATTTTTTGTTCTATTTCTTTAAAAAATGCCATTGGGATTTTAATGGGGATTGCATTAAATCTGTATATGGCTTTGGGTAATATGGCCATTTTAACTATGTTGATTCTTCCAATCCATGAGCACGGAATGTCTTTCCATTTCTTTGTGTCTTCTTCAATTTCTTTCAAAAATGTCTTATAGTTTTCAGCATATAAATCCTTCACATCCTTGGTTAAGTTTATTCCTAGGTATTTTATTCTTTTTGCTGCAATTGCAAAAGGAATTTTTTTCTATCTCTTTTTCTGAGATTTCATTGTTGGTATATAAGAAAGCAATGGACTTTTGTACGTTGATTTTGTAGCCAGCAACTTTACTGTATTCATTGATTGTTTCTAATAGCTTTTTGGTGGAGTCTTTAGGGTTTTCTATATATAGCATCATGTCATCTGCAAAGAGTGACAATTTAACTTCTTCATTCCCAATTTGGATGCCTTCTATTTCTTTCTCTTGCCTGATAGCTCTGGCGAGGACTTCCAACACTATGTTGAAAAGCAGAGGTGATAGGGGACAACCTTGTCGTGTTCCTGAACGTAGAGCAAAGGGCTTCAGCTTTTCACCATTAATTATGAGATTAGCTGAGGGCTTGTCGTATATGGCCTTTATTATGTTGAGGTATTTTCCTTCTATACCAATTTTAGTAAGTGTTTTAATCATAAATGGGTGTTATATCTTATCAAATGCTTTTTCTGCATCAATTGATAGAATCATATGATTTTTGTCCTTTATTTTGTTTATGTGATGTATCACATTGATGGATTTGCGAATGTTGAACCATCCTTGTGCCCCGGGGATGAACCCCACTTGGTCGTGATGAATAATCTTTTTAATGCATTGTTGTATTCGATTTGCTAGAATTTTGTTTAGGATTTTAGCATCTGTATTCATCAGATATATAGGTCTGTAGTTTTCTTTTTATGTGTTGTCCTTACCAGGTTTTGGTATCAGGGTAATGTTGGCCTCATAAAATGAGTTAGGGAGTACTGACTCTTCTTCAATTTTTTGGAAGAGTTTGAGCAGGATTGGTATTAGATCCTCTTTGAAGGTTTGGTAGAATTCACTGGTGAAGCCATCTGGTCCAGGACTTTTGATTTTGGGAAGGTTTTTGATGACTGATTCAATTTCATTCCTGGTGATCGGCCTGTTAAGATTTTCCAATTCTTCATGATTCAGCCTTGGAAGGCTATATGTTTCTAAGAACTTGTCCATTTCTTCTAAGTTATTAAATTTGGTGGCATATAGTCCTTCATAGTATTCTTGGATAATTTTTTGTATTTCTGTGGTGTCCGTGATAACTTCCCCTTTTTCATTTCTGATTTTGTTAATTAGTGTCTTCTCTCTTTTTATCTTAGTGAGTCTAGCAAAGGGTTTGTCGATTTTGTTAATCTTTTCAAAGAACCAGCTTTTTGTCACATTAATTTTTTCTATTGTCTTTTTGTTCTCTATTTCATTTAGTTCTGCTCTGATTTTTGTTATTTCCTTTCTTCTGCTGACCTTGGGTTTCGCTTGTTCTTCTTTTTCTAGTTTTTTAAGGTGTAACATGAGATTATTTATTTGGGATTTTTCTTGTTTCTTGAGATAGGCCTGTAATGATATAAATTTCCCTCTTAAAACTGCTTTCGCGGCATCCCAAAAATTTTGGTAGGATGTATTTTCATTGTCATTTGTTTCTATGTATCTTTTGAGCTCTCCTCTAATTTCTTCTTTGACCCAGTCGTTCTTTAAAAGTATGTTGTTTAATCTCCATGTATTTGTGTTTTTTCCTGCTTTCTTTTTGCAGTTGATATCCAATTTCAAAGCTTTGTGATCAGAGAATATGCTTGGTATGATTTCAATCTTCTTAAATTTGCTGAGGCTGATTTTGTGTCCCAATATATGGTCTATCCTTGAGAATGTTCCATGTACACTAGAAAAGAATGTATAGTCTGATGTTTTAGGATGAAGTGCTCTATATATGTCAATTATGTCCAATTCATGTAATGTGTCATTTAGGGCTGCGATTTCGTTGTTTATCTTCTGTTTGGATGATCTATCCATAGCTGTCAATGATGTATTTAAGTCCCCTAGTATAATTGTGTTTTGGTCAATTTCTCCCTTTAGTTCTGTTAGTAGTTGCTTGGTATATTTCGGTGCTCCCTGATTGGGGGCATAAATATTGATGATTGTTATGTCTTCTTGTTGTATACTCCCCTTTACCATTATGAAATGTCTATCTTTGTCTCTTGTTATCTTTTTCACCCTGAAGTCTGTTTCATCGGAAATCATTATGGCTACACCTGATTTTCTCTGGGTACCATTTGCTTGGAGTGTCAATTTCCACCCTTTCACTTTGAGTCTATGCTTGTCCTTGTAGCCGAGATGTGTCTCTTGTAGGCCACATATGGTTGGGTTTAGTTTTTTGATCCAATCTGCTACTCGGTGTCTCTTTATTGGTGAGTTCAGTCCATTTACATTTAGGGTGATTATTGATATGTGAGGATTTCCTGTCATTCTGTCTTTAGTTTTCTGGTAATGCTGTGTCTCCATTGTTTCTTTGCCTTTTTGTTGTTGTCTGTTATTTCTGTGTGGTGGTATTCTATGATGTTTCCCTCTGTTTTTTCTTTTATTACAGTATATATTTCAGATTTGGATGTTTTTTGAGTAGTTACCCTAGAGTTTATGTAAAAGAAAGTTTGATATTTAGAGTATTCCAGTTTCTTCAGTACGCTTACTTTCTCTATTCCCATATTCTAGTTCAGGCCTTTACGCTCCCCCTTTTTATGTTTCGGTTGCCACAAGTTGTCCCTGTTGATGGTGGTCTAATAGCCTCCTTTAGTATTTCTTGTAGTGCAGGTTGTGTATTAGAAAATTCCCTCAGCTTCTGGATGTCTGGAAAGGTCTTTATTCCTCCTTAATATCTAAAAGAGATCTTTGCTGTATATATTATTCTTGGCTCATGATTTCTCTCTTTCAATAGTTTGAATATTTGGTTCCATTCCCTCCTAGCTTGTAGAGTTTCTGCTGAAAAATCTGATGATAATCTAATGGGCTTTCCTTTGTAAGTTACCGTCTTCTTTTCCCTGGGTGCCTTGAGGATTCTTTCTTTGTCATTGAGTTTAGACAGCTTCAATACAATGTGCCTTGGTGAAGGCCTGTTGGGATTGAGGTAATTAGGTGTTCTATTTGCTTCTTGGATTCGAGGATCCAGTTCTGTCCACAAGTTTGGGAAGTTCTCATCGACGATTTGTTTGAATATATTCTCTGTTCCCTTCCCTCTTTCTTCTCCTTCTGGTATGCCCATTATTCTTATATTGCTCTTTCTGATGGAGTCAGAAAGTTCTTGTAGAGTTCTTTCATTTCTTTTAAGTCTCAAGTCTCTTTCTTCTTCCCTCTGTGTAAATTCCAGGTTCCTATCTTCGATGTCACTGATTCTTTCCTCCATCTGGTCAACTCTACTACCTAAGCTGGATATTTTATTGTTAATTTCTTCTATTGAGTTCTTAATCTCCAGAAATTCTATTTGGTTCTTTTTCAAGATTTCAATCTCTTTTGTAAAATGCTCATGGTGTTCTTTGATTGTGTTTCTGAGTTCATTAAACTGCCTTTCTGTGTTTTCTTGCATCTCGTTCAGTTTTTTCAGAATTGCGATCTTGAATTCTCTGTCATTTAAATCACAAAGGTCCATATCTCTAAGTTCCTTTTCTGGAGACTTTTCACTTTCTTTCTGAGCTATCTTGTTGCCTTGGTTATTCATGGCAATCACTGATTTACTATTTCTCTTCCTAGACATCTACAGGAGTGTCTTCTGCAACAGGTTGATAGGTATGCGAAGAGCTTTTGGAGTTCCAAAGCTCTTTCTGCACCAGATTCAGAGCCCGTTTGTTTCAGCAGTTCTGTTTACTCCTGCAGGGATCCGCCCAGATAGGTGGTGCTAAGGGCGGGGTGAGTTGTGAGAGGTGGCCCAGAGCAATGGCAGCAACCACCACCACAGCCAGTCCTGCTTCCACAGCTCCCTCCCCTTTGCCGGAACTAGTTGAGGTGCGAATCTGTGTCTGCGGTCCACAGTTCTCAGAGCAGCAAATATTTGATCCGACACTGCTACTTTATCTCTTTAGCACCGGGCAGGTGGGGGCGGGGCGAGCTCTGGGAGGGTAGGGAGGGGGCGGCTAGTCTCCGTGCCTAGGGCTTCCGTTCTCCGATCGGCAGTGAGGGTTTAAACCACCGATTTCAGCCCTCTTCCCTCAGTCTTTGCTCCGAGGTCTGCCGTGAGCGAGCGTTGGGTTCAGCCGTGCTATATGCTGCCCCCTCAGCCCTTTGGGCCGTAAGCGGAGCCCTAGCAGTTCGAGTCCTTCCCTCTCCTGCAGCTGCGGAAGATCCGGGAGCAGCGGGCTCTGAGCATTAAGCTAGGTCTGCGTCCTGCGCCCGCGGGGCTCCGTCTCTGCACTTCTCCTCTGCCTCCTCCCCGGCTCGCGCGATTCACCCACCTGGAGGTGAATTCAGTAGTGGGCCTCTTTGTCTTGCCTGACTGCTGTGCAAGGAGTCCTTTGTGGAGTTATTGTTGTCCGATTCGTTGTAAATTCCAGGGGAGTGTTACAGAGGCTCATCTCACGCCGCCATTTTTTTCCGGAATCTCGGGTTGTTTTTTTTTTTTTGATCCAATCCGTTACTTTGTGCCTTTGTATTGGTGATTTTAGTCCATTTACATTTAGGGTGATTATTGATACGTGAGGATTTCCTGTCATTCTATCTTTAGTTTTCTGGTAAGGTTGTGTCTCCATTGTTTCTTTGCCTTTTTGTTGTTGTCTGTTATTTTTGTGTGGTGGTATTCTATGATGTTTCCCTCTGTTTCTTCTTTTATTACGTGCATATTTCAGTTCTGGATTTTTTTGAGTGGTTACCCGTAAGTTTATGTAAAAGAAAGTTTGATATTTAGAGTATTCCATTTTTCTCAGCATACTTACTTTCTCCATTCCCATATTCCGCTTCAGGCCTTTACTCTACTCCTTTTTATGTTGCCATAAATTGTCACTGTTGATGTTGTTCGAATAGCCTCCTTTAGTGTTTCTTGTAGTGCAGGTCATGTATTAGAAAATTCCCTCAGCTTCTGTATGTCTGGAGAGGTCTTTATTCCTCCTTCATGTCTAAAGTATATCTTGCTGGATATATTATTCTTAGCTCATAATCTCTCTTTCAGTAGTTTGAACATTTGATTCCAGTGCCTCCTGGCTGTAGAGTATCTGCGGAAAAATCTGATGATAATCTAATGGACTTTCCTTGGTAGGTTACTGTCTTTTTTTCCCTGGCTGCCTTGAGGATTGTTTCTTTGTCGTTGATTTTAGACAGCTTCAATACAATGTGCCTTGGAGAAGGCCTGTTCGGATTGAGGTAATTAGGTGTTTTATTTGCTTCTTGGATTCGAGGATCCAGTTCTGTCTACAAGTTTGGGAAGTTCTCATCGACAATTTGTTTGAATATATTCTCCGTTTCCTTCTGTCTTTCTTCTCCTTCTGGTATGCCCATCATTCTTATATTGCTCTTTCTGATAGAGTCAGAAAGTTCTTGTAGAGTTCTTTCATTTCTTTTAAGGCTCAAGTCTTTTACTTCTTCCTTCTGTGTAATTTCCAGGTTTCTATCTTCGATGTCTCTGATTCTTTCCTTTATCTGGGCTACTCTACTACCCAAGTGTGTTATTTCATTCTTAGTTTCTTCTATTGAGTTCTTAGTCTCCAGAAATTCCATTTGGTTCTTTTATAAAATTTCAATCGCTTTCGTAAAATGCTCATGTTGTTCTTTGATTGCATTTCTGAGTTCATTAAATTGCTTGTCTGTGTTTTCTTACATCTCATCAAGTTTTTTCTGAACTGCAATCTTGAATTCTCTGTCATTTAAGTGACATATTTCCATATCTTTCAGTTCCTTTTCTGGAGACTTTTCCCTTTTTTTCTGAGCTGTTTTGTTGCCTTGGTTATTCATGGCAATTACTGATTTATTATATCTCTTCCTAGACATCTACAGGAGTGGCTTCTGCAACAGTTTGATAAGAAGAGGTCTTTCTTTTCTTTTCCAATACTTGTAGGTAAAATGTTTTATTTTCTCTCTGACTGCTGCCTTTTTTTTCCTCTCTGACACAGTAGTGCTATGTTTTCTCTGCACTATTCCAGCTTCTCACACAATGGGGGAATTCCCTGGGAGACGGTCTTCTTTTCTGTTAACAGTTCAGCTGGGTCATATGACGCCTCGTCCCTTGGGGATGCGGAGAGCTTTTGAAGTTCCAAATCTCTTTCTGCACCATATTCAGAGCCCGTATGTTTCAGCAGTTCTGTTTACTCCTGCAGGGATCCACCTAGATAGGTGGGGCCAGGGGTGGGGTCAGTTGTGATAGGTGGCCCAGAGCAATGGTGATGACCAACACCACAGCAGGTCCCTCTTCCACAGCTCCCTCCCCTTTGCTGGAACTAGTTGGGCTGCGAATCTGTGTCTGCGGTCCACAGTTCTCAGAGCAGCAAATATTCTGTTCTTTTGATCTGACACTGCTACTCTTCTACTTCTAACACTGGGCTCCTTGGGGCGGGGCGTGATCTGGGAAGATAGGGAGTAGTCGGCTAGTTTCAGTGCCTAAGGCTTCTGTTCTCTGCTTAGCAGTGAGGGCTTAAACCACCGTTTTCAGCCTTCTTCCCTCAGTCTTTTCTCTAAGATCTCTGCCGTGGCCGTTAGGTTCAGCCGGGTTATATGCTGGCCCTTCAGCCCTGTGGGCCATAAGTAGTGCCCTAGCAGTCCAAGTTCTTCCCTCTCCCGCAGGTTCCGTAGTTCCAGGATGCAGTGAGCTCGTTGCACTGAGCTAGGTCTGCGTCCTCTGCCTGCGAGGCTCCATCTCTGCACTTCTCCCTTCCCTCCTCCCCCTGCTCGTGGGATTCTCCCAACTTTTGGTGAATTCAGTAGTGGGCCTCTTCGTCTTGCCTGTCTGCTGTACAGGGAGTCCTTTGTGGAGTTACTGTTGTTCGATTAGTTGTAAATTTTAGGGGAGCTTTACAGAGGCTCACCTCTCGCTGCCATTTTGATGACGTCTCTCCTATTGTCCTATAATTTTCTGAGTACAGATCTTTTATTTCTTTGGTTAAATTTATTCCCTGGTATTTTATAGTCTTTGAAGCTATTGTAAATGGGATTGTTTTGTTAATTTCTCCTTCTGATATTTTATTATTGGTATATACAAATGCAACTCATTTTGGAATATTAATTTTGTATCCTGCTACTTTACTAAATTCATTTATCAGCTCTAATAGTTTCTTGGTGGAGTCTTTAGTGTTCTCTTTATATAATATCATGTGAACTGAATATAATGCGAATTTTACTTCCTCCTTACCAATTTGGATGCCTTTTATTTATTTTTCTTGTCTGATTGCTGTAGCTAGAACTTCTTTAACTATGTTGAATAAAAGTGGGCAGGTTTGTCTTGTTCCTTATCTTAAGAGGAAAGGTTTTAGCTTTTTTCCATTGAGTAGCTGTGGGTTTATCATATATGGCCTTTATTATGTGGAGATATGATCCCTCTCTTCCCACTTTCTTAAGGGTTTTTGTCATAAATCGCTGCTGGATTTTGTCAAATGTGTTTTCTGCATCTATTGACATGATTATATGATTTTAATTTTCATTTCATTAATATGGTGTATCACATTAATTGAGTTGCGAATATTGATCCACCCTTGCATACCAGGAATGAATCCCACCTGATCATGGTATATGATCTTTTTAATGAATTGCTGAATTCTGTTCGCTAATATTTTGTTGAGGATTTTTGTATCGGTGTTCATAAGAGATATTGGCCTGCAGTTTTTTTTGGTTTTTTTTGTAGTGTCTTTTTATGATTTTGGGATCAGGATCATAGTGGCCTCATAAAAAGTGTTTGGGAGCCTTCCCTCCTTCAGGAGTTTTTGGAAGAGCTTGAGGAGAATAGGAGATAATTGTTTTTTGAACGTTTTGTAAAATTCACCTGTAAAGCCATTTTGTCCAGGGCTTTTGTTTGTTGGGAGATTATTGATTACTGATTCAATTTCCCTGGTGGTAATCAGTCTATTCAGGTTTTTTTGTTTCTTGTTGATTTAGCCTTGGAAGGTCATGTGCTTCTTGACAATAGTCTATTTCTTCCAGATTGTTACATTTGTTGACATATAGTTGCTCATAGTAATTTCTTAAAATTGTTTTGTATTTCAGTGGTGTCTGGTGTCACTTCTCCAATTTCTGATTTTATTAATTTGAGTCCTTTCTCTCTCTCTCTTTTTTTTTTATGAGTCTGGCTAAAGGTTTGTCGATCTTGTTTATCATCTCTAAAAACCATCTCTTGGATTCATCGATCTCTTGTATTGTTTTTTCTGGTTTCTATTTCATTTATTTCCGCTCTGATCTTTAGTATGTCCTTCCTTGTACTCCGTTTGGGCTTATTTTGCTGTTCTTTTTCCAGATCTCTTAAGTGTGAAGATAAACTGTTGATTTGTGATTTTTCTTGTTTCTTTAGGTAGGCCTGCAATGCTATAAATTTTCCTCTTAGGACTGCTTTTACTGCATCCCATAGATTTTGTGTTGTCGTGTTTTCATTTTCGTTTGTTTTGAGATATCTTTTGATTTCTTCCTTGATCTCATTGTTGACCCATTTATTATTTGGTAACATATCATTCAGCCTCCATGAATTGGTGTGTCTTTCAATTTTTTTCTGTAGTTCATTTCTAATTTCATAGCACGTGGTCAGAGAAAAAAATTGGTATTTCAATTTTCTTAAATTTATCAAGACTTGTTTTGTGGCCTACAATGTGGTCTTTCTTGGAAAATGTTCCATGTGCAGTTGAGAAAAACATGTATTCTGCAGCTTTGGGGTGGAATGCTCTGAAAATATCAATTAAATCCAAGTGGTCCAATATGTCATTTAAAGCCATTGTTTCCATATTGAATTTCTGTCTGGATGACCTGTCCTTTGTTGTCAGAGGTGTGCTGAAGTCCCCTACTATGATAGCATTACTGTTGATCTCTGTCTTTATGTCAGTCAATGTTTGTTATATATATTTAGGTGTTCCTATGTTGGGTGCAGAGATGTTTACTAGGGTTATGTCCTCTTGTCGAATTGATCCCTTTATTATTATATAGTGCCCATCTTTGTCTTTTAATATAGTCTCCAGTTTAAAGTCTATTTTGCCAGATATGATTATTGCAACTCCAGCTTTTTTCTCATTTCCATTTGCATGAAATAGCTTACTACAACCCTTCACTTTCAGCCTCTGTGTGTCTTTTGATCTGAGGTGAGTCTCTTGTATACAGCATATACAAGGATCTTGTTTTCTTATCCACTCAGCCACCGTAAGTCTTTTGATTGGAGCATTTAATCCATTTACATTTAAAGTGACTATTGATAGGTACATAGTTAATGCCATTTTTTAAATTTGTAGTTAGATTGTTTCATCTTTCTTCTGCTGACAGAAGCCCTTTTAGTATTTCCTGCAATACTGGCTTGCTGGTAATAAATTCCTTTACCTTATTCTTTTCTGGGAAGCTCTTTATCTCTCTTTCAGTTTTTAATGATAGCCAAGCAATCTATGTTGTTGGCTTTATTTTTCCATCATTTTGAGTATTTCCTGCCACTCCCTCCTGGCCTGCAAAGTTTCTGTAGAAAAGTCATTTGATAGTCTTAAAGGAGTTCTGTTGTATATAACCTGCTGTCTTTCTCTTGCTGCATTTAGGATTCTCTCATTGTCTTTAACCTTTGCCATTTTAACTAGAAGCACAAGAGGTAGAAACAATCTGAACCATCCTCCCGGCTATCATCCTCATTATAATTGGTTGTTAGAGCCTGTTTCGTGGAGGAAGAGCAGGTGAACTATAACCATGGCCGAGATGATGAAGGGTAGTAGGAAGTGTAGGGCGAAGAATCGAGTAAGTGAGGCTTTGTCAACTGAGAATCCCCCTCAGACCCATTCTACAAGGGTTGTCCCCATATATGGAATGGCTGATAGGAGGTTTGTGATGACTGTTGCCCCTCAAAAGGATATTTGGCCTTATGGGAGCACATAGCCTATGAATGCTGTGGCTATAACTGCGAAAAGGAGGATAATTCCAACGTTTTATGTTTCTGAAAATGTGTAGGAGCCGTAGTAGATTCCTCGTCCTACGTGAAGGAATAGGCAGATAAAGAATATGGAGGCCCCATTAGCGTGGAGGTAGCATAGGATCCAGCCGTAGTTGACGTCTCGCCAGATATGGGTTACGGAGTGGAAGGCTGTGTCGGTGTCTGATGTATAGTGTCTTGCTAGGAAGAGGCCTGTAAAGATTTGTACGGCTAGGCATACTCCTAGTAGGGACCCGAAGTTTCATCAGGAGGAAATACTTGATGGGGCAGGTAGGTCAATGAATGAGTTATTGATAATTTTGAATAGTGGGTGGGATTTGCGAATGTTGGTCATTATTGTTCTTATAGTTGAAATACAATGGTGATTTTTCATGTCGTTGGTCGTGGTTAGATTCCATGTGAGAATAATGATAACATATATTGTGTTTATTCTAAGTACTATCTTAGATAGTTATGTTATGTGAATCAGTCATTGCTGGATGGTGATGAGGCGATTGTTGATTAATCGATTTGTTGAGGGGAATAGGATAGTGGGGAATACAATAATTAAGATAACAATGGGGAGGCCCATTATTGTTGGGGTAATGAAAGAGGCGAATAGATTTTTGTTCATTTGGTTTCTCAGAGGGAGGTAGATTTTGATGATTTGATTTGCAGGGGTTCTGGGTTGGAGTAAAAAGAGTGTTTTGAGACTTTTATCTGCATTGTGATAAATAGGGCGAGGATAATGGAAACAATAGTAATTAGTCATGTAGATGTATCTAGTTGTGGCATTTCATTAAGGAGGGGGTTGGTCCTCAATCTTTAACTTAAAAGATTAACGCTGTTTAGCTTCTTAATGACTTATACTATAGATGAGGATCATTTTTAAAAGTGTTTGAGTGAGACTAATTCTAGGACAATTGGCATGAAGCTGTGATTCGATCCGCAAATTTTTGAGCATTGGCCGTAGTAGAGGCCGGGTCGAGTAGATAGGAGGGTTGTTTGGTTTAGGCGCCCTGGGATAGCATCTGTTTTTAGGCCCAGTGAGGGTAAGGCTCATGAGTGTAGGACATCTTCGGAGGAGATTAGTATGCGGATAGTTATTTCTATGGGTAGTACAACTCGATTGTCCACTTCTAGTAGGCGAAGTTCGCCTGGCTTTAGGTCGGATGTGGGCATTATGTATGAGTCGAAGTTTAGGTCTTCGTAGTCTGTGTACTCATAGCTTCAATACCATTGATGCCCTATGGTTTTGACAGTTAAAGAGGGGTTGTTGATCTCATCTATTATGTATAGAATTCGTAGGGATGGGAAGGCAATTATAATGTATCTTGGCGTGGACCTGTTTGGGTTTATCCTGGTGTGAACTCTCTGCACTTCCTGGGCTTGTTTGTCGGTTTCCTTCACCTGATTAGGGAAGTTTTAGGACATTCTTACTTCAAATATGTTCTCGATCCCTTGCTTCCTCTGTTCACCTTCTGGTATTTCTATGACGTATGTTGTTGTACTTGATGTTTTCCCAGAGGTCTCTTAAACCACCTTTATTGGTTTTTATTCTTTTTTCTTTTTATTGTTCCATTTGGGTGATCTCTGCTAACTTGTCTTCTAAGTCGCTGATTCGATCCTCTACTTCATCTAACCTGCCTGGTAATTCCTTCAAGTGTGTTCTTTATTTCAGTTATTGTATTATTTAGCTCTAACTGGTTGTTCATTGTGATTTCTCTATCCTTCTTTATGTCGTCACTAAGGTCCTTAAACATTCTTATCATCAGTGTTCTGAACTCTGTCTCTTACATTGGTTACCTCTATTTCATTTGGTTCCAATTCTGGAGGTTTGTTCTGTTCTTTTATTTGGGACATGTTTCTTCGTTTTCCCATTCTGGCTGACTCTCTGTGTTTGCTTCGATGAATTAGGTAGATCCCCTAGGGTTTTTAGTTTTTGCTGGGTTGTCTTATGTAGTATGTGTCCTTTATATTTGACTTGCACCACTTCTTTCTTCTCCTCTGCATGTGCTCCAAAGGTGACTCTTGTGTTGTGTATATTGCCCTGTTAAATTTGATGTTTAATTTCTTTTAGTTTGTGAGTAGGTAGGGTTAACTCTTAGGCTGACTAGTTGTGAGACTTGGCTCTGCCTACAGCAGGATGTTCTTGTGCATGAGGGTTGACCACTCAAATGAGGCTTGGCCCCTATGGCCTCTTGTGCCTGTAGAGGATTCCCTCTGGGTGTGTCACTTGTAGGTCAAACCCAGTAGTACTCTGGTTTTGTCTGGAGTTGGCCACTGGGTGTGTTGAATCTTCTGCCTCTTGAGCTGGGCTCTGGTTTAGGGCAATTTCAGAAGAAAGCAAATCACCAAGCACAACAACAACAACAACAACAACAAATTAAAAACCAAATACATTCACATGTAAAAACAACTGATAACCCACACTCAACACAGGCAAAAATATCAAAGATATAAAAACAAAACAAAACAAAAAAAGCAGTGCTAGTCTTGGCTTAAGCCCACCAAGTAATCTCCAGGTTGTCCTCAGCTGTACCAAAGAGTTCTTTGCGTATTGTGCAGGTCGAGCCAGACACCTGGCGCCCAGAGTGACTTTGGGACTACAGATTTAGATGAGTGAGGCTAAGTGGTCTGGATAGTAGTTTCTACAATGTCAGTGCAGTTTCTGCTCTTGCCTGCATATATGCACACTGAGACTAACACAACCAGCCTTGTGTCCAGTTCTCCTGAGTCTTAGGACACTTCTTCCGTGTGTGTGTGTGTGTGTGTGTGTGTGTGTGTGTGTGTGTGTTTGTGTGTATGTGGTGGGCAGGAGATTTCTAAGCCTCTGAAAGCCCAGAGCTGCATCTGCCACCTACTGCTGATCCCTGGGAGTGTCTCCGCAGTTGTAATTGCCCTGCCCTAAGCAGAGCAGAAAAGGTGGGGGCTGGGGATGGAGAAGTCTTCTCTCTCCCAGGCCAGCAGTGTCACACTCTTCTCACAGGCCAGAAAAGATGGGGGCTAGGGGTGGAGGTGTCTTCTCTCTCCCATCCCAGTAGTATCACACTCTTCACAGCCTCTTCCCTGGGTCAGAGCTGCATGCCAGGGCATCCCAGATCCTGAGCACTATAGCTCATCTGTAATCTGGCACCACTCCTCACTTCAGGGGCCAGTTTAAGTCTCTGGAAGGGCTGGGGTAGGATTGAGAGAGTAGGGGGAGTGGCCCAGTTATGGAGTTTTCGTACTTTGTCCAACTTAGGGCCCAGGTGTAGGTCTCAGCTGAGGTTACTGCCTCAAATGCTGGATATGCTGCTCTCTCAGTGGGAGAGATCAGCTGTGATACACAGGGAAAGAGTCCACCTCCTTGCTTTTCTGGTCTCTGTTCCGTCCTGGGACCCCCTGCGTCTCTGCAGCCACGGATGTGGACTGCGTCTCCACTCTGCTCCCTTTCCTCTTTCCCTGCTCACCCAATTTGCCACCTTCATGTAATCCTCTTATGAGTTTCTTAGCTGTTCTGTGTGATGAGAAGAGAGTCCTTTGATGAGTTGTAGATGTTCAGTTTGTGGTAAGCTCCATAGGAGAACTCAAGAAGTCCACCTTGCTGCCACCATTTCTATCCAAATGTTGGTATACTTGATGTCCCAGAGGTCTCTTAAACTATCCTCTTTTTTTGGGGAGGTACTATTTTTTTCTTTTAGCTGTTCTGATTGGGTTTTTTCTGCTACCTTGTCTTCCAAATCACTGATTTGATCCTCTTCTTCATCTAGTATGCTGGCAATTCCTTCTAATGCATTCTTCATTTCAATTATTGTATTCTTCACTTCTGACTGGTTATTTTAATGGTTTCTATGTCTTATTTTATAATGTTTCCTGTGCATTTGTTGGGGTTATCACTAAGTTCCATGAGCATCCTTACAACCAGTGTTTTGAACTCTGTATCTGGTAGGTTGTTTGTGTCCATTTTGTTTAGTTCTTTTTCTGGAGTTGTCTCCTGTTCTTTCATTTGGGACACATTTCTTTGTTTCCTTATTTTGGGTGCCTCTCTGTGTTTGTTTCTATGTATTAGGTAGGCTGCTATATATCCCAGTCTTGGCAGGGTAGCCTTATATATAAGGTTCCTGTGGGGCCGAATGGCACAGTCTCCATGGTCACCTGAGCCAGGTGCTCCAGTAGTGTCCCTTGTGTGGGTTCTGTGTGCACTCCTGTTATAGTTGAATGTTTATTGCTATGGGCACATTAGTGGGTTGTATTGACCCCCAGGCTAACTGGATATGGGATTTGGCCACATCCACAGCTTATGGGATGCTGTGCATTGCACTTACCCAATGGAGCAGTTTTTGCCCCAGTGGGCTCTTGTGCCTGTTGAGACCACCCTTTATGTGTTCCACTTGTGAGGTTAATTGGGTGGTGCTCTGCTGTGGTCTTAAGCCAACCTCCAAGTATGTTGGTTCTGGGGCCTCTTGGGAGGGGCGCTAGTACAGGCCCAGGTCAGCTACTGCCCGTGACAGGCCAGGGAGAACCTGGTAGGAACTAGAAAGTGATGCACGGTTGCTTGCTTCCTGTGCCATATCTGGAGGCACATGGAAGAGTCTATGCTGTAAGCAAGGACAGACACCAGTACCTGGTTTGGGGTAGCTCCACAAAAAGCCAGCACACTCTGAGGCCTGCTGACACCTGCTGGCTCCTGTAAGATTCAGCCACTGATAAAGCCTCCTGTGGTATGCAAGTTGGGTGAGGCCATGTCTCAGTGAGTCAGCAGTGTGGAGCAGTGAAGCTCACCAGGCCAATCAGATTCAGATTTGGCCTGTGGGAACAGGCACAACACAGGAAAGATGGCGCCCACCTGATGACTGCATGGGAGGAGGACCCCACATGGTTAAAATGGGGACTGTCCCTCCAATCTTTGTCCAAAAGTTACACAACACAGTCTTACCCCATATGTCTCCGACACCCCCAGAGTGACCATCCCTCCACTAGAGCCCAGGGTGAGTACCTGCATGGGCTCTTTAAGAGGACATCTTGGTTTCCCACCACCTTCCATCTCACTCAGGTGGTCAGAATCCTCACTGTTTTTCACAGCCAGAAGTTGTGGGGGCTTTTCTTCCTGGCACCAATACTCTGAGCTGGGGATCCTGGTGCGTGGGCCTGGGGTCCCTCGCTCCTTCATGGGTAACCTCTGTGGGTGAGATATCTCTCCCAATTTTCAACTGCAACATGTCGGTGTGGGACCAGCCTGCTTTGCATTTTCACCCATCCTACCAGTCCCAAAGTACCTTCTTTATATCCTTAGTTATAAAAATTCTGTTTAGCCAGACTTCAGATGGTTCTCCAGGTTGATTGTTCTATAAATTAGTTGTAATTCTGATGTGTTCATGAGATGAGGCAAGCACAGTGTTCACTCCACCATCTTGGATCTCCTCCTAAATGGTGATAATTGAATAACCCCAACCAAGTGCAGAGGATGGCATGGATTGACATCAGGGATTGGGACCCATTCTAAGGTTATGAGCTCCTCCTTGTGTCCTAACCTAACACAGATTCCCTTTCCCTTTCCCGGAAGCTTCATGATTATTTTGCCAGTGTGTGGACAGGCTACCTATAACTTTATGGGTGTAAGGTCCAGGTCTTTGTCTTTAGATGTGTGTGTGTGTGTGTGTGTGTGTGTGTGTGTAAGAGTGTGTGTGAGAGAGAGATGATTAAATAGGTCAAGGCACCAGAAGAACGTGCTTCTCTTCATTCTTAGTATAATGTGCTATATGTAGCCCAAACCACATGTGGCTATTTAAATTTAAATTAATGTTAAATAAAATATAAAATTACTCAGTTACACTAGTTACATTTCAGGTGCTCAAGAGCCACATGTTGCTAGCGACTACCATACTGGACAGTGTGGATATAGAACAGTTTCATTACAGAAAGTTCTTTTGTTCAGTATTGGATAGTAGAGAAACAAGATAAAAAGAGAAAAAAACTCTGACTTGTAACATTAATAATAATGGCAATACTTTATTAATAGATAATGGATTATGTTTTATGCTTAATTAACAAGATGTATACAAATTAACTTTTAACTAATTTAATTCACTCATTATTTAATCAAAAAAATTTTATTGAGTGCCTACTATGTGCCACAGGTTATATATGGTAGATGTTACCCTTGAGGAGCCCCCAGTCTAGAGAGAAGACACAAATTCTTTTTTTTTCCCTTTCATCACCATATATTTGATCTCCCTTACCATCATCTCCCACCCCCCACCCCCTTTACCCTCTGGTAACCACTAAACTATTGTCTGAGGAGACACAAATTCAAATAAGACAGAGAAGCAAGTGCTATAATAGCAGAATATTTAAAATATTCTGGGTATTCTGAGGAGGAAGCATCTAACTCTACCTGAGATGGGGATGGGGTTGGGCATGGCAGTTGAGTTGTATCTTGAAAGGCATAGGAGTTTGGTAGGCAAAGAAGTGGAAGGAAAGATATTCCAAGCTAACGAAAAAAAAAACAAACGTGCAAAGATGCACTGGAATGTTCATTCAGAATCTAGTGAATTGTGGCTTGTGCAGAGGATGCATGTTTGCAACAGTGGGAATTGGTGAAAAATGAAACTGGAAAGATTATGAAGGGCTTCTAATCTTTTTGGCAGTAATATTTGGCAAAAATCTGTATCAGTCAGGGCTCAACCACAGAAACATAACCAGTAGGGGTTATACATTAACAGATTTTTTTCTTTTGTAAGGATTGGCTTATACAACTGGGAGATGGCTAGGTAAGTCCAAAATCTGTCAGGCAGACTGGCAGTTTAGAACTCTGGGCAAAAGATGAAGCTGCAGTGCACAGGTAGAATTTACATTTTCTTTAAAACTTGGATGGATCTTGAGATCATTATACTAAGTGAAATAAGTCAGACACACCATAAACAAAGCTGCAATGAACATTGGAACACACATGTCTTTATGTATAAATGTTTTCAATTTTTTGGGTGGAGGTGGCCAAGACATGGAAACAACCAAAATGTCCTTCGATAGATAAATGGATAAAGAAGTTGTGGTATACATACACAATAGAATACTATTTGGCAGTAAGAAAAGATGATATAGGAACATTTGTGACAACGAGGATGGATCTTGAGAGCATAATGCTAAGCGAAATAAGTCAGACAGAAAAAGCAGAGAACCCTATGATTTCACTGATATGTGGTATATAAACCAAAAACAACAAAAGAACAAGACAAACAAAAACTCATAGACACAGACAATAGTCTGGTGGTTACCAGTAGATAAGGGGGGTGAGGGGAGGGAGATGAGGGTAAGGGGGATCAAATATATGGTGATGGAAGGAGAACTGACTCTAGGTGGTGAACACACAATGGGATTTATAGATGATGTAATACAGAATTGTACACCTGAAATCTATGTAATTTCACTAACAATTGTCACCCCAATAAGTTAAAAAAATGAAAATGAAAACACACACAAAAAAGAAATGTCAGACACAAAAAATTGAGAACCATATGACTTCACTCATATGTGGGATATAAAACTGAAGGCAACAAAAGGACAAGACAAGCAAATAAAGAAACAAAAACTCATAGACACAGACAACAGTTTAGTGGTTACCAGAAGGTAAGGAGGAAGGGGGATGGTAGAAGAGGATATAGGGGGTCAAATATATGATGATGGAAGGATAAATGACTCAGGGTGGTGAGCACACAATGCAATATACAGATGACGTATTTTAGAATTATACGCTTTAAAGCTATGCTTATTGTCACCCTAATTTTAATAAAACATTTAATTAATTTAGTTTCTGATGTACAAAGCAACGTAATAGCTAGACATTTAGACATCTCATAAAGTGATATCCCACCCCCAAGCTACTACCCCTATGACATCTTATATAGCTGTTACAATACCATTGACTATTCACATTGTACTCCACTTCCTGTGACTATATATACATATACATTTAGTTATAGTTGACATTCAGTACTATTCTACTTCAGCTTCATGTATATAGCACACTGGTCAGACATCTACACAGTCTATAAAGTGGTCTCCCTGGTAAATCCAGTGCCCATTTGGCATCTTACATGATCTTTATAACATTGTTGATTATTTTCCCCATACTGTATTAACTACCAGTTTGTATTTTTTAATGCCTTCACCTGTTTCACCCTGTCCCAACCCCATTCCCATCTATCACCCTGGTAGATATAGCACATATCTGACACCATACATAGTTATTACAATATTATTGACAATAATTCCTTATGCTATACCGTACATCCCCATGATTACTGTGTAACCACGAATTTGTACTTCTTAATCCTTTCCCCTTTCACACACCCTTAATCCTCCTCCCATTAAAGTAGTCCCTCTAAGATTCCTTGTAATACTGATTTGGTGGTGATGAACTCCTTCAGTTTTTCTTGTCTGGGAAGCTCCTTGTTTGTTCTTCAATTCCAAATGATAGCTTTGCTGGGTAGAGTAATCTTGGTTGTACGTCATTACTTTTCATTACTTGGACTACTTCCTCCCACTTCCTTCTTGCCTGCAAATTTTCTGTTGAGAAATGAGCTGACAGTCTTATGGAGGCTCCCTTGTAGGTAATTAAGTGCTTTTCTCTTGCTACTTTTAAGATTCTCTCTTTGTCTTTAATCTTTGGCATTTTAATTATGATGTGTCTTGGTGTGGGCCTCTTTGGCTTATCTTGTGTGGGACCCTCTGTGCTTTCTGGACATATATGTCTATTAACGTCACAAGGTTAGGGAAGTTTTCTGTCATTATTTCTTTTCAATTTCTTGCTCTCTTCTTCTTCAGTATCCCTATAATATGAATGTTGGTATGCTTGACATTGTCCTGGAAGCCCCTTAAACTCTCCTCAATTTTTTGGATTATTTTTGCTGTTCTGGTTGGGTATTTTCTGCTACATCGTTATTTGGATTTTCTGCTTCATCTAACCTACTGTTGATTCCCTGTGATATATTCTTCATTTCCATTATTGTATACTTTATTTATCCTTATTTATCCTTTATTGTTTATTTATTCTTTATTTCTGACTGGTTCATTTTCATGGTTTCCATTTACATTTTCATACTTATTTGTCTTTTGACGTACTCTCTGAGATCACTGAGCATTCATATAACCAGTGTTTGGAACTCTGCGTCTGATAGATTGCTTTTTGCCATTTCACTTAGTTCCTTTTCTGTACTTTGTTCTGTTTTTTCATTTGGGACATGTTTCTTTGTCTCCCTATTTTGTCTGTCTCCCTGCGTTTGTTTCTGTGTATTAGGTAGGGCTGCTATGTTTTCTAGTCTTAGTAGAGTGACCTTATGTAGTAGATGTGTTGTGGGATTCAGTGGCACAGCCTTTCTGGTCACCTGAGTCACGTGCTCCAGGTGTGTCCCTTGTGTGGGTTGTGTGTGCCCTCCTCTTCTAGTTGAGCCTGGGTTGATAAATGCACACCAATGGGAGGGACTGGCCCTTGGGCTCACTTGTTGTGAGGACAGGCCTTGACTACAGTGGAAGAGTTGTTGTGCAGGGGCTGATCCTACAGAACAGGAGCTGCCTCAGCAGGACTTTGGTGCTTGCCTAATCTGCCACTTTGATTTGTCATACCTGGAGGTAGCTGGGTAATGCTCCAGCTCATTTTGAAGCTGGCCACTGGGGGTACCAATCCCAGGACCACCTTGGAGGGGATAAACTGTATGTCTGCTTCAGCCACAGTCTGTACCCTACCCAGGGCCACCCAGCAGGAGCCACAAAGATATCCACAGATGGCTGCCACCTGTGCTGTGCTTGGAAGCACCTTGAGAGGCCAAGCCGAAAATCAAGGCTGTATGCTGTTAGTGCCATGCTTAGGGCTGCTCAGCCAGAGGTAGAGGACACGCTCAAGCCATATGCTTCTTGTCTGGGTTCTGCAAACCTTTGAAAGACCCTAGGAAAGTCTGGAGCTTGAGCCAAGGCAGGTGGTCTGCACAAAAAAGCCACTGGAAGAGGCCTTGGTGTGCCCCAAAGTTGGGTGGAGCAGGGTCTCGAATTGCCAAGGTGGGGCGAATGAAGGGCAGAAAGAACAGCAGACTCAGATATGATGGCTGCCTGTGTCTGCTTGTGGGAAGGGGGAGGGCTCAGCAAAGAAACAGTGGCCTCTGCCAGCTCCCCCATCCAAGAGAAAGCTGCCTCTCCAGCCTCCATCACAAGCCGGACAACTCAGTTCCCCACTATATGTCCCTGCCGCCTTTCCAGCTGCTGCCCCAGCGCTGGACCTCAGAGCGAGTGTTTCTGTTGGTGGGTTAAATCATGTACAGTCCCTTTAAGAGGAGTGCCTGGGAATATAGCTGCCCTCGGTCTCACTCAGTCACAATGTCTGCTGGTTTTCACAGCCAAAAATTATGTGGACTTCTCTCTCTGGCACTGTAACCCTGGGGTGGGGTGAAGCTGGGACCTCTCACTGCTCTGGGGGATGGAGGGGACCCCCACAGTTGAAATATCCCTCCCAATCTTTTTTTTTTTTTTTCAAAGACAAAATGATCATTTTCCTCCCAATCTTTAATAGTCCCACGTGGGTGTGGGACCATCCTGTTCTGCGTCTCTGCTTCTCCTACCAGTTTGGAGATGGCTACTTTTGTGCATCCTTAATTGAAAGGCTTCAGTTCAGCTTGATTTTAGGCAATTCTCAATAACGGCTGTTTTGTAAATTAGTTGTAATTTTGATGTGGATGCAAGAGAAGGCAAGCACAGTGTTTACTTACTGTGCCATCTTGGTTGCCTCAGCTTAATAAAAAAAAATAGAGTTTATTTTTAGAGCCATTTTAGGTCCACAGAAAAATTGAGCAAAATGTATAGAGAGTTCTCATATACCTCCTGCCCCACATGCACAAGTTCCTTCCCTGACACCATTCTGCACCAGAGTGGTACATTTGTTATAACTGAGAAATGTGTATTGACAAATCATTATTCCTCCATGTCCACAGATTATATTAGAGTTTATTCTTGGTGTTGTATATTCTATGGGGTTTGACAAATGTATAATGACAGTTTCTCACCATTATAGTATTATACAGAATAGTTCCACTGTCCTAAAAACCCTTGGTTCTCGACCTACTCATCCTTTTTTCCCTCTTAATTATCATATAGTTCAAATCATATACCTCTAATGTGTCTTATATTAATTTTTGCTCCAAAAGATGCCTTAGAGCCGATTGTCTGGCTAGGTCTTATTTTCGGGGAAACATGGTAGTATGTAGCCTTTTCAGATTGACTTCTTTCACTGAGTAATATGCATTTAAGTTTCCTCCATGTCTTTTCATGGCTTGATAGCTCATTTCTTTTTAGTGCTGAATAATATGCCATCGTCTGGATGTACTACAATTTTATTTATTCATTCACCTATAGAAGGACATTTTTGCTGCTTCCAAGTTTTGGAAATTATTAATAAAGGTGCTAAAAACACTTACATGCAAGTTTCTGTATGGACATACATTTTCAGCTTATTTGGGTAAATACCAAGGAGCATGATTGCTGACTCATATGGTATAAGTGTGTTTAGTTTTGTAAGAAACTGCTATTGTCTTTAAAAATGGCTGTACAATTTTGCATATCCACGAGCAATAAATGAAAGTTCCTACTGATCCATATCCTCGCCAGGACTTGATATTTTCAGTGTTTTGCATTTTGGAGATTTTAATAAGTATGTAGTAGTATCTCATTGTTGTTTTAATTTATAATTCCTTAATGACATATGATGTTGAACACCTTTTCATATGGTTATTTTCCATATATACCTTTTTGGCTTTATAGAGGTGTAGTTGAGCACATTTAATGTATACATCTTGATGAGTTTGGCCATATGCATATGTTTGAGGTACCATTACCATAGTCAGTACTAAACATATCCATTAATAGGTAAAATTTCTTGGTATATGGAGAACTTTCATAGTTTATGGCTCTAGTACTGGTCTTCTCATGTTTATAGGCTCACAACCAAAAACAAATAGTGGGAACATTGAGTATTAGTTATTTTTACCAGTGCATTCTCCTCGTAAAGTTCCTATACGTAAAAGCATGTTAATAGCATAGATAATATGCTTCAGTGTGTCTCCATCCTTCATTGCAATTCATAATCTCTTAAATTCATCTATGTCCATCATTCTTCATACCATCAATACATTATTTCTAGTTCTAATTTCCACCAGAAAGAGTCTCTTCTGGGCTAGTCTCCATAGCTGCTTGAAAACATTTCAGTTCCTCAGGACAGTAAACCAAAACAGGCTTCTGTGAGAACATCTACTACAAATATGATCATTTGAAGAAAAAAGGAGAAGCAGCTTTCAAATATTCCACTTCCTCAATTGATAATGCTCTTACATTTAGTTTAGATACCAGAATTTTAGTTGTGTGTGTGTTTTTTAACAGAGAGAATGTATTACCTTCTAAATTTATTCAAATGCAATATACAATGCTTAATGTCTTCTTGTAAAAAATTCTTCAGATAATTGGGAGGGGAGGCATTGAGAAATTTTGAGTCAGACATTATCATGACCAGAGATGTTTTTACCTACATTAATCTTACTGAACCTTTTCTAACTCCAACCTCCTTTCTGAAGAAAGTTTTGTTAAGAGGAGTGATATGAAACTCCACTATCTGACTTTTCACTCAGATTATTTTTAGCTCAGTGATTACTGTGAAGTCTAAAAGCTCCAGGGTGAGATTTTCTTCTATTTGTTGTAGCTTTTTTTTTGGAGGAAAAGGAGAGGGTTAATGCTTGCAGAGGTATATTTAAGCCCAAGTTATCTAGATAATAACCTCTACTTACTCATGTTACCCAGAGTATAAAAGCTTAACCAAGGATGATTTACTTGTAAGTTAAAATAAAGTAGCAGACAGAAGAGAACATTGCTTCGGGAAATGAGTTAGACACTGACTACTACTCAAAACTGTGGTCTGAGGATAAGTAATATAAGCATCACTTGGAAATTTGTTAGAAATGAAAATTCTAAGGCTCCAACTTAGATCTACTAAATCAGAACTTGAATTTTTAAAAGCTCATCAGATGATTTTTATGCATGTTAAACTTTGAACAGCAATGGGCTAAAAGACAAGTTTAAACCCTGAGGCTGCTACTTAATAGCTGAGTGGCCTTAGATATGTCATTTCACTTTTCTAGACATTAATTTCCACATGAATAATAAATACCTACTCTACCACCTCTCAAGATTGTGAAGGTGAAATGAGTTGATATATGTGAATGTTCTTTAAAAATACTTAGAGTCTCTACAAATGTTAGATATAATTGCTACTTTCACCTTGCAAATGAGAACTATAAGGCACTGCTCAAACTGGAACCTGTGTAGTGTTTGCCAGATTTAATAAATATAATACAGAACACCCAGTTAAATTTGAATTTCACTTAAACAGCAATTTTTTTTAGTATAAATACATCTCCAATATTGCACGGGGTATACTTATGCTGAAAATATCTATTGTTTATCTTAAATTCAATTTAACTTGACATACTGTTTTATCTAGCAACCCAAACTGGTGTTTCTTTTAATACATATACTTTTGCAAAAGACCAAACCACAGTATGGCAGTTTGTACTCCTTAACTCCCCTCTCTTCATTTCCAGACTCAGCTGCCACTAAAGCCAATAATAAAAAGCTCCAGTTGAAACACCCTCTGCATTTCTATACAGTAAAATAAAATTACCTAATTTACTCATCACTGCCCATGAACAACACTTAACAAAAAATGCTGAGGGTCATCAGATTTCCTTCACATAATTTTTAGCCTGATATTAATTTCCCTTAAATCTGAGAGCTTTTTCACTTATGTTTGTTCCCCTGGGGGAACTTTAAATTTCTGAGATGTCTACTCTTTCCTGGTAAGGCCAATTGAGCCATAATAAAGATCTAAGTTTTTAATTAAAATGTATTGGGGTGACAATGGTTAGCAAAATTACATAGATTTCAAGTGTACAATTCTGTAATACATTATTTATATGTCACATTGTGTGTTCACCACTCAGAGTCTGTTCTCCTTCCATCACCATATATTTGACCCCATTTAGGTTCCGTGCCAAGACTAACTTCCTAAAAGGACTTGAATATTATGCAACTTGTTCAGAAGCTATTATCTTTGTGGTGTAACAGGAAGGAAATGATTCTTATTTGTTTTTAGTTTTTATAAAGTGTGCTTGCCTAGTTTTGGAAAGTTTCAGAATAGCCAGGCACTAGAAAGATGGAAAAACTCTATCTCTTAATTTAGAATTTGTATTTTTTCTAGATTTTAAATTATTAAAAATTATTAAAAGTATGAGAAACTTTTGGGATGAGTTCCCTTCACTTTCTCTCCTTTTCCAATTTAGGGTCCTCTGACTTCATTCCATTTTTTTTCCCATATAAAAATACTCTCAGAATATTCAAACATGAGCCGTTCATTGTAAATGAGTGTAAATCATAGTTCCCTGGAATGGGTGGGGTCTGCATTCTAAGCCTATCCTTCACTGTAGGATCAAAAACTGGCTGTGGTTTCTATTAAAGCACATCCCATCAGTAAGTGTGCATAAAGAGAGATATTATTGGGGTGGCAGTGGAGGAGGGCTTACCTGAGCTTCTAAAATTATATGGGGTAGGTGCCACCTGGGCTACCAAATTATGTGGGCTCTAGGACCACTCTTTTTTTTTCTTCCTCTCTGCATCTTTATTTTATTTTTCCTCAACTTTGTATTTTGAAAAATTTCATCAAAAAGTTGAAAGAATAACACAACAAACACCTGTGGGAGTATTTGTTTGTGTGTGTGTGTGTGTGTGTGTTTGTATGTGCAGTCAATCCTCATTATTTGCAGATGCCATATTGGCAAATTTGCCTATTCACTAAAATTTATTTGTAACACCCAAATCAATGTTTGTGGAGCTTTTGCGATCTTTGGCAGGTGTGCACAGAGCTACTAAAATGTTGTCAGCTAATGTACAGGTTCCTAGCTGAGGTTTCAGCTCTCACACACAAATGACCAGAGGTTGGAAATATTATGGGGCGGTGCAGTGTAGTGTAAGAAGCTCTGGCTTTGGGGCCAGTTGGACTGGATTTGAATCCCAACTTTGGCACATGTTAGTGGAATGGCCTCAGGCAAGTGACTTAACATTCCAAACTTTTTTTTTTTTTTTAGAAAATGAAGGAATATAGAATCCACCAGGATGAGTTGTTTTTAAGATTTAAAATTATAATCTATGTGAGATATGCATATATTCCTCTGGGAACAAGGATTCAATATTCACTAGTTCAGTGTTCATGGCAAATTTTATAGGACATAATAAGAATTGACTCTGTATATATATTTTCTGGAATATTTGAGAGTACACTGCAGACATGACCATTCACCTCTAAATACTCACTTCAGCTTGTATCACCTAAAACTAAGGGAATTTTCCTACATAAGTACAATACAATTGTCAGCCTTGGAACATTTATTAAATTCTATTTTATAAGAAAAGCTATATCAAATTTCATTAATTGTCCATATTGTCTTTTCTATTTTTATGTATTTACTTATTTTTTACAGAACACAGTAACTTTATCTAAAACAGAAAATTTTGACAAATGTTAATTGGAACTTAGAAGAAAAAAAAGGGGGATTGATTACAGCATTCCTGTGAGGTGATACCTGGCAAAAGAGTCCTTCTTTCCCTCCCTGGGTCTGCCTCTCGTGCATTAGTTTATTATTAAAACAACTTGATTCTGCTAATTAAATGTCAGAAAACTTGGAGGGGTTATATTTACTAGCTTTGTTGTGTTGGTGAAAAAACTTATTAGAATTCCGTCTCTAAAGACAAGGTCTTGGTGATCAACCTTATTTGCCAAATACAGGAGAATTAGTGTTTTTACAAACTGGCTGGTTTGAGTATGAGTGGCGTCTGCCAAGCTGATGTTTCCAACCGGTTAAGGAACTGAGAAATCTCTTCCAGGATAAGTATTATAAAAAAACAAAAAAACGGAGACTACTTCAGAGAGAAGTCCAGCAGACACAGTTTCGGGGAAGAATTTCGCTTCTAAATCTTCCCAAATAAATAGTTACTTCGCCACAATTGAAAGCAACATTTCTTTTCTTTTTTTTTAATAAATTTATTTATTGGGGTGACAATTGTTAATGAAATTACATAATTTCAGGTGTACAATTCTGTATTACATCATCTATAAATCCCATTGTGTGTTCAACTCCCAGAGTCAGTTCTTCTTCCATCACCATATATTTGATCCCCCTTACCCTCATCTCCCTCCCACCAGGCCCTTTACCCTCTGATAACCACTAAACTATTGACTGTGTCTATGAGTTCTTGTTTCTCATTTGCTTGTCTTGTTCTTTTGTTGTTTTTGGTTTATATACCACATATCAGTGAAATCATAGGGTTCTCTGCTTTTTCTGTCTGACTTATTTCGCTTAGCATTATACTCTCAAGATCCATCCATGTTGTCACAAATGTTCCTATATCATCTTTCCTTAACACCGAATAGTATTCCATTGTGTATATATACCACAACTTCTTTATCCATTCATCTATCGAAGGACATTTTGGTTGTTTCCATGTCTTGGCCACCGTAAACAAAGCTGCAATGAACATTGGAGCACACGTGTCTTTATGTATAAATGATTTCAAATTCTTTGGGTAGATACCCAGGAGAGGGATTACTGGGTCATATGGTAATTCTATTTGTAATTTTTTGAGGAACCTCCACACTGCCTTCCATAGCGGTTGCACCAGTCTGCATTCCCACCAACAGTGTATGAGGGTTCCTTTCTCTCCACAGCCTCTCCAACACTTGTTGCTATTTGTCTCGTTGATGATAGCCATCGTGACGGGGGTGAGGTGATATCTCATTGTGGTTTTTATTTGCATTTCTCTGATGATTAGTGATGTTGAGCATTTTTTGCAATATTTCTTATATGGAGAACGTTATCCACTTATATATGGCTCTTGATTTTAACAATTCTGATTTGAGTTACTGAAATCTTTGTTGGAGCACATAGTGGAACATCTGGCTGGCCACTCAGAGATTGTGGAGGATCGTGCAGGGCACACATGCGTATGGGGGCATGCCGGGCTGGGAGGCGCCCTTCAGCCTACCTTCAGTTCCTTTGCTCCCTTCTCCCACAGGACAGTAGGAGAAGGCAGCGGCAGCAGCAGATTCTTCTTCTTCAACAGGGAGGCAAAGAGCACCACCTGACTGCACCCTGTCACCAGCGAGGTCATGGTCACCACTGGTGGCAGAGCACAGATTTGCCTACTGACTGGGAAGAAGCATACACTTTTGAAGGTGCAAGATACTATAGAAAGCATAATGAAAGGAAAGTGACCTGTAAACATCCAGTCACAGGACAGCCATAACAGGACAATTCTATTTTTGTAGTGAATGAACAGATTGGTCCAACTATGACATCTGAAGAAAAGAAGGAACGACCTATAAGTATGACAAATGAAGCTTCTAACTATAACATGAGTTCAGATTATGCAGTGCATCCAATGAACCCCGCAGGCAGAACTTTATGGGCTTCAAAAAATGTTCAGAATTTTGGAAATAGATCAAATTCAGTTAAAAGAAATCCTAATGCACCTGTGGCCAGAGGAGGTTGGCTTTAAAAATAGGATAGTACTGGCATGAAGCTATGGAAGAAATGCTGGTTCGTGCTTTCTGACCTTTGTCTCTTTTATTATAGAGATGACAAATAAGAGGGTATCTTGGGAAGCATACTAATTCCTAGTTTTCAAATAGCTATGTTTACCTCTGAGGATCACATTAATTGCAAATATTAAAAAGTTTTTTTTTCCATTGGGGAATATTGGGGAACAGTGTGCCCTTCCAGGACCCATCAACTCCAAGTCGTTGTCCTTCAATCCCTGTGGAGGGCGCAGCTCAGCTCCAAGTCCAGCCACTGTCCTTAATCTTAGTTGCAGGGGATGCAGCCCACCATCCCATGTGGGAATTGAACAGGCAACCTTGTCGCCAAGAGCTCATGCTCCAATCAACTGAGCCATCGGGCCGTTCCTCTGGCAGCTCAGCAGTGGCTCATTGTCTTCAATCTAGTTGTGGAAGGTGCAGCTCACTGGCCCATGTGGGAATTGAACTGGTAACCCTGTTGCTAAGAGCTCACACTCTAACCAACTGACCGACCGGGCTGCCCTGCAAATATGCTTTTAAGGCAGCCCATCCAAACACGCGGACCTATTATTTCTGTACTGATACAGGAAAGGAGATGGAGTTGTGGATGAAAGCCATGTTGGATGTTGCTCTGGTACAGATAGAACCTGTGAAAACAGTGGGCAAGGTTACATCTGAAAATGCACCAGCTAAAGAAATCAATAACTTTCCCAACCATAGATTGCTAATTAAACCAGAGGTTCAAAATAACCAGAAAAACAAGGAAATAAGCAAAAATGAAGAAAAAAAAGGCATTTGAAGTTGAAAAACATGGCATGAAGAAGGATAGTCAAGATAGATATTTAACAAAAATCAATAGTGTAAAGTTGAATTCTCCACCATCTGAATATGAGAGTGGGTCATCATGCCCAGCTCAGACTGGACAATATAGGCCAGTCAATGTGAATAGTTCAGAGAACAAAACAGTCAATGTTAGCCTGGCAGATCTTAGAGGTGGAAATCACCCAAATACAGAGCTGTTACATACAGAGGCTGATCAAGTCAAACAGAGAACCAATTTGATGCAACAGTTGGAACAGTGGATTAAAATACAGGAGAGGGGTCATGAGGAAGAAACCAGGAGAGTAATTTCTCACCAAATATTGGCAGGAAATATGCCAAGCCACAGAGCCCAGATTATGGCCCGCTATCCTGAAGGTTATAGAACACTTCCAAGAAACAGTAAGGCCAAGCGTGAAAGTATCTGCAGTGTAACACTTTCCATTCATGATAAAACAGTAGGAACTGGAGCAGAAGAAAAATGAAGATTAATGAGAGATACCACAATGTGGCAGTTCTATGAATGGCAGCAGCATCAGTTTTATAATAAGCAGAGCACACTCCCTCATCACAGTATATTGACCAGTCCTAAAATCACGGTTAATATTTCTGACCAAACAATGTACTCTATTCTCATATCACCTTCCCATGGGTCAGTAGCTGCTTATCAGGGATACTCCTCTCAGTAAACTTACAGATTATAACTTTCTTTACCAATTCAGAGAGGAGATGTGATGATAAACCACAGGCACAAGACCATCCATCACCCCAAGCATATCTATGTGCCTGACAGGAGGTCAGTGCCAGCTGGCCTAGCTTTACAGTTAGTCCCCAGAGTCTGCAGGGCAAAATGGAACACAAGATGAATGCAGAGGAACATTATAAAAATACAGACCTGAAGAAGTAAGCATTGATGCCATATTAAGCCACCTATGTGAACAAGATAAAGTGGTACATGCTCTGTAAGAGAAACTTCAGCAACTCCACAAGGAGAAATACAAGCTTGAGCAAGCTTTGCTGTCAGCCAGCCAAGAGATAGAAATGAATGCAGATAATGCAGCAGCCTGTGGTATTACAGAGGGATGACTTACAAAGTGGACTGCTTGGTACCTGTCGAGAACTCTTTCGAGCAACTGATGAACTGGAAGGAGCATGGAAAAAATATGATATGTTAGAATATGATGTAACTGTTACCAGGAACCAGATGGAAGAGCAGCTAGATCGTCTTGGTGAAGTTCAGACTGAATCAGCAAGAATTCAGTGTGAACAGATTCAGAAAGAATTTAGGAGAATTCCAGATGTCATGGAAGTAAACACAAATAGCAAAGAGGCACTATGGTATGGTAGTATCAAAGTTTTCCTTAACAGTTAAGCATAAAAATGAAGAAGAGGAAGTAGTCACACCTTGTCCTCCACTTCCTCAGTCCATGGCTTTACAGAGCAGCCTCCCATACCCCCCCCATGCCCAGTGATAGCAGCAACTTGTTCTGTTATAGCAGGGGCCCAGTCCATCTCCCTGAAGAAAAGAAGGTCCATCAAGTTCAAGGATATACAAGAAATGGAACTCACTGTGGTCCAGATTAAAGACTCTACAAGAGTGAACCAAAGTGAACAACTGTGGCAGAAGTTGATGAATCTAACAGAGAAGAAAAACCAGAACCTGTTTCAGAAATGGAAACTTCAGTTAAAAGTTCCTACTTTCCTGTTGAACTAGTCCCTCTGAAACCCAGGGTCCTTACAGCTTTGATCAAATTTAGCTTTAAATCCTAGTTTTAGAAATCATATCCCTCTCTCTATATATATATATACCCCTCAGCGACCTAGCCTTTGCCCTGATTATCAGCAACCCCTAATGCAGCAGACAGTAGCTCCAACCTGACTAATGGTCACATGGTCCAGACCTCTGGTAGGCTAAAGATAACATCTTGACTTGAGTCATGTTTCAGGCTCTGAGCACTAAGGTGGAAAAAACCCTGCCTACTTTCCCATGAGACCAGACAGAGAGATGCTGGACAAGAACTCAGAACTGTCCTCAAGACCGGAAGAAATGATTCATTACCCTTACCTCATTACCCTTACCTCCAACCTATCAGCTCCCTCCACAATTCTGAACCCCTAACGCATTGTAGCTTGTGATTTTGACCTATATAATCTGTAACTTACATGCCACCAAAGAGCCAGGTCTTTGAGTGCTAGCTCACCTGTGTTTTGGGGCTTAATGCCATTTACTAGAATAAACCTCTACTATCTTTGATGCAAACTCCTGTTCTTGTCTCTATTGGCATTCATGTGTGCAGACAAACCGAACCTCTTCAATTTGGTAACAGTTTTTGGTGACTACGAAGGGATCATTTTGCCTGTGGATTTTTTAAAATTGAAGTTTATTGGGGTGACAATTGTTAGTAAAGTTATATAGATTTCAGGTGTACAGTTCTGTATTACATCATCTATAAATCCCATGTGTGTTCACCAACCAGAGTCAGTTCTCCTTCCATCACCATATGTTTGATCCCCTTTACCTCATTTACCACCCACCTCCAGCCTTACCCTTTGGTAACCACTAAACTATTGTCTGTGTCTATGAGTTTTTATTTCTCATTTGTTTGTCCTCTTCTTTTGTTGCTTTTGGTTATATACCACATATCAGTGAAATCATATGGTTCTCTGCTTTTTCTTTTTTTTAATTTCTTATTTTTAAATTTATTGGGGTGACAATTGTTAGTAAAATTACATAGATTTCAGGTGTACAATTCTGTATTACATCATCTATAAATCCCATTGTGTGTTCAACTCCCAGAGTCACTTCTCCTTCCATCACCATATATTTGATCCCCTTTACCCTCATTTCCCTCTGCCCACACCCCTTACCCTCTGGTAACCAATAAACTATTCTCTGTGTCTATGACTTTGTTTCTGATTTGTTTCTCTTGTTCTTTTGTTGTTTTTGGTTTATATACCACATATCAGTGAAATCATATGGTTCTCTGCGTTTTCTGTCTGACTTATTTCGCTTAGCATTATACTCTCAAGATCCATCCATGTTGTCACAAATGTTCCTATATCATCTTTTCTTACCGAATAGTATTCCATTGTGTATATGTACCACAGCTTCTTTATCCATTCATCTATTGAAAGATAATTTGGTTGTTTCCATGTCTTGGCCACCGTAAACAAAGCTGCAATGAACATTGGAGCACACGTGTTTTTATGTATAAATGATTTCAAATTCTTTGGGTAGATACCCAGAAGAGTTTTGCTGGGTCATATGGTAATTCTATTTGGAATTTTTTGAGGAACCTCCACACTGCCTTCCACAATGGCTTAACCAGTCTGCATTCCCACCAACAGTGTATGAGGGTTCCTTTTTCTCCACAGCCTCTCCAACACTTGTTGCTATTTGTCTTGTTGATGATAGCCATTCTGACTGGGGTGAGGTGATATCTCATTGTGGTTTTTATTTGCATTTCTCTGATGATTAGTGATGTTGAGCATTTTTTCATATGTCTATTTGCCATTTGTAAGTCCTCTTTGGAGAAATGTCTCTTCAGGTCCTCTCCCCATTTTTCAATTGGGTTGTTTATTTTTTTTTATTGTTGAGTTTCATGAGTTCATCGTATATTTCGGATATTAGCCCCTTATTGGAGGCACTGTTTGCAAAAGTCTTCTCCCATTCAGTCAGTTGCCTCTTTATTTTGTCGATGCTTTCTTTCGCTGTGCAGAAAATTTTAAGTTTCATTTAGTCCCATTTGTTTATTTTAGCTGTTACTTCCATTGCCTTTGGAGTCAAATTCATAAAATGCTCTTTGAACCCAAGGTCCATAAGTTTAGTACCTATGTTTTCTTCTATGCAGTTTATTGTGTCAGGGTTTATGATTAAGTCTGTGATCCATTTTGAATTAATTTTGGTACATGGTGACAGATAACAGTCCAGTTTCATTCTTTTGCACGTGGCTATCCAATTCTCCCAGCACTATTTATTGAAGAGGCTGTCTTTTTTCCATTGTATGTTTTTAGCTTCTTTGTCAAAAATCAGCTGTCCATATTTATGTGGCTTTATTTCTGGGTTCTCAATTCTATTCCATTGGTTTATGTGTCTGTTTTTCTGCCAATACCATCCTCTTTTGATTATTGTAGCCCTGTAGTACAAGCTAAAGTCAGGCAGTGTGATACCTCCAGCATTGTTCTTTTTTCTTAAGATTGCTTTGGCTGTTCGGGGTGTTTGTGGTTCCAAAGAAATCTGATGATTTTTTGTTCTATTTCTTTAAAAAAAGCCATTGGGATTTTGATGGGGATTGCATTAAATCTGTATATTGCTTTGGGTAATATGGCCATTTTAACTATGTTGATTCTTCCAATCCATGAGCATGGAACGTCTTTCCATTTCTTTGTGTCTTCTTCAAATTCTTTCAAAAATGTCTTATAGTTTTCAGCATATAAATCCTTCACTTCCTTGGTTAAGTTTATTCCTAGATATTTTATTCTTTTTTGCTGCAATTGCAAAGGGAATTGTTTTTTGTATTTCTTTCTCTGAGACGATTTAACTTCTTCATTCCCGATTTAGATGCCTTTTATTTCTTTCTCTTGCCTGAATGCTCTGGTGAAGACTTCCAACACTATGTTGAAAGCCCTGTCGTGTTCGTGAATGTAGAGCAACGGGCTACAGTTTTTCACCGTTCATTATGAGATTAGCATAGGGTTTGTTATATATGGCCTTTATTATGTTAAGGTATTTTCCTTCTATACCTATTTTATTAAGTGTTTGAATCATAAGAGGATGTTGTATCTTGTCAAACTCTTCTTCTTTTTTTCTTCTTTTTTATTTATTTTTCAATTTTTTTTTAATTTATTAGTTTCAGGTGTACAAGACAAGGTAATACTTAGACGTTCATCATTTATATCCCTCACACTGTGAACACCCCTCCCCCCATCCACTATACCTCCGACCTCACACTGAGCCATCACATTATATATATAAAATTATAGTTGGCATTCATTAATGTTTAGCTTCTGGTGTACAATGCCATGATCAGGCATCCACAGTATCACTGAGGTGGTCTCCCAAATAGGACGCATGTCCATTCGATACCCAACAAAATCTTTACAACATTATTGAATATGTTTCCCAAATTAATTTTCAAAAAACCCTGAGGCCATCTTGTGGTTACCAGCTGCTTCCTAATCCCTTCACCTTTCCCCTTATCCCCAACCACCCACCCCCGCCCATCTAACAACTCTCGGATTTTTCTTTGTCGCCCCAAAACTGTTTCTGATTAGTTCATTCACATATTCTTTTCTTTAGATTCCGCATATAAGTGAGATCATATGGTATTTGTCTTTCTCTTTCTGACTTATTTCACTTAGCATAATGTTTTCTAGATCCAGCCATGTTGTTGCAAATGATAAGATTTCTTTCTTCTTTATGGCTGCGTAATACTCCATTGTATAAATGTACCACAGCTTCTTAATCCAGTCATCTACCGATGGGCATTTCGGTTGTTTCCATGTCTTGGCTATTGTGTAAAGTGCTGCAATAAACATAGGAGTGCTTACTGATTTTTGAATTGGAGTTTTGGATTTCTCTAGGTAGATGCCTAGGAGTGGAATTACTGGATCATAGGGTAGTTCCATTTTCAGATTCCTGAGATACCTCCATACTGGTTTCCATAGTGGCTGCACTAATCTGTAATCCCACCAACAGTGCACTAGCGTTCCCTTTTCTCCACATCCACGCCAGCATTTGTTGTTTGTTGACTTATTGATGACAACCATTTTGACTGGAGTGAGGTGTATCTCATTGTGGTTTTTATTTGCATTTCTCTGATGCTTAGTGAGGTTGAGCATTTCTTCATATGTCTTCTTGCCTTCTGTATGTCCTTTTTAGAAAAATGTCTCCTCAAGTCCTCTGCCCATTTTTTTAATTGGGTTGTTTGTTTTTTTGGAGTTGAGTTGAGTAAGCTTTTTATAGATTTGTGATATTAATCCCTTATCAGATATATCATTGGCAAATATCTTTTCCCATTCAGTAGGATCCCTTTTTGTTTTATTGATGCTTTCCTTTGCTGTGAAAAAACTTTTTAGTTGGATGTAATCCCACATGTTTATTTTATCTCTTACTTCCCTCCTGCGAGGGGATATATCAGTGAAAATCTTACTCCAGGTAATGTCCATGAAGTTTCTTCCTATATTTTCTTCTAGATATTTTATGGTTTCAGATCTTACATTTAACTCTTTAAGCCATTTTGAATTTGTTGTTGTATATGGTGTAAGGAGGTGGTCCAGCTTCATTTTCTTGCATGTGTCTGTCCAGGTTTCCCAACACCACTTATTGAACAGACTGTCTTTACCCCATCGTACATTCTTGCTTCCATTGTCGTAGATTAGATGGGCATATAGGCATGGATTTACTTCAGGACTCTCTATTCTTTTCCATTGATCTCTGTGTCTATTTTTACGCCAGTACCATGGTGATTTGATTACTGTATCCTTGTAGTATAGTTTGAAATCAGGTATCGTTATACCTCCCACTTTGTTCTTATTTCTAAAGATTGCTGAGGCTATCCGTGGTCTTTTATGGTCCCATATAAATTTCAGGATTATATGTTCTATTTCTGTGAAAAACATCGTTGGTAGTTTGATAGGAATTGTGTTGAATATGCATATGGCCTTAGGCAGTATGGACATTTTAACTGTATTAATTCTCCGTATCCATGAACATGGAATGTGTTTCCATCTATTTATGTCTTCTTTCATTTCTTTCTTCAGTGTCATATAATTTTCTGAGCACAGATCTTTTACATCTTTGGTTAGATTTATTCCCAGATATTTTATAGTCTTTGGAGCAATTGTAAATGGAACTGTTTTTTTTTAATTTCTCCTTCTGATATTTCATCATTGGTATATACAAATGCAACTGATTTCCGAATATTAATTTTATATCCTGCTACTTTACTGAATTCATCTATCAGTTCTAATAGCTTCTTGGTGGATTCTCTAGGGTTCTCTCTATATAGTATTATATCATCTGCATATAACGATAATTTTACTTCCTCCTTACCAATTTGGATGCCTTGTTTTTATTGCTCTTGTCTGATTGCTGTGGCTAGAACTTCCAGCACTATGTTGAATAGAAGTGGAGAAAGTGGGCAACCATGTCTTGTTCCTGATCTTAGGGGGACTGGTTTTAGCTTTTCCCCATTGAGTATGATGTTAGCTGTGGGTTTGTCATATATGGCCTTTATTATGTTAAGATATGATTCCTCTATTCCCACTTTCTTAAGGGTTTTTATCATAAAAGGTTGCTGTATTTTATCAAATGCTTTTTCTGCATCTATTTATATCATCATGTTATTTTTATTTTTCATTTTGTTAATGTGGTGTATCACATTAATTGATTTGCGGATGTTGAACCACCCCTGCATACCAGGGATGAATCCCACTTGATCATGGTGTATGATCTTTTTAATGTATTGCTGAATTCTGTTCGCTGATATTTTGTTGAGAATTTTTGCATCTATGTTCATTAGAGATATCGGCCTGTAGTTTTCTTTTTTTGTGGTGTCTTTGTCTGCTTTTGGGATCAGGGTGATAGTGGCTTCGTAAAAATTGTTTGGGAGTCTTCCTTCCTTCTGGATTTTTTGGAAGAGCTTGAGGAGAATAGGTGATAATTCTTTTTTGAACGTTTTGAAAAATTCACCTGTAAAGCCATCTGATCCAGGGCTTCTGTTTGTTGGGAGATTATTGATTACTGATTCAATTTCCCTGGTGGTAATCAGACTGTTCAAGCTTTCTGTTTCTTCTTGAGTTAGCCTTGGAAGGTTGTGCGACTGTGGAAAATTGTCCATTTCTTCCAGATTGTCAAATTTGTTGGCATATAGTTGCTCATACTAATTTCTTAAAATTTTTTGTATTTCTGTGGTGTCTGTTGTCACTTCTCCTCTTTCATTTCTGATTTTATTAATTTGGGTCCTCTCCTTTTTTTAATGAGTCTGGCTAAAGGTTTGTCAATTTTGTTTATCTTCTCTAAGAACCAACTCTTGGATTCATTGATCTTTTGTATTGTTTTTCTGGTTCTATTTCATTTATTTCTGCTCTGATCCTTATTATCTCCTTCCTTGTGCTCCCTTTGGTCTTATTTTGCTGTTCTTTTTCCAGGTCCCTTAAGTGTGAAGATAAACTGTCAATTAGTGATGTTTTTTGTTTCTTTAGGTAGGCCTGCAGTGCTATGAACTTCCCTCTTAGGACTCCTTTCACAGCATCCCATAGATTTTGGGTCATCGTGTTCTCATTCTCATTTGTCTCAAGATATCGTTTGATTTCTTCTTTGATCTGCTGCTTGACCCATTCATTATTTAGTATCATGTTATTCAGCCTCTATGAATTGGTGTGTCTTCCTGGTTTTTTTTTCTTCTGTAGTTCATTTCTAATTTCATAGCACTGTGGTCAGAGAAGACAATTGGTATGATTTCAATTTTCTTAAATTTATCATGGCTTGTTTTGTGTCCTAACATATGATCTATCTTGGAAAATGTTCCATTTGCGCTTGAGAAGAACGTGTATTCTGCAGCATTGGGGTGAAATGCTCTGAAAATATCAATTAAATCCAACTGCTCCAAAGTATCATTTAAGGCTGTTGTTTCCATATTGATTTTCTGTCTGGAGGACCTGTCCCTTGTTGTCAGAGGTGTGTTGAAGTCCCCTACTATGATAGTGTTGCTGTTGATCTCTGTCTTTATGTCCATCAGTACCTGTTTTATATATTTAGGGGCTCCTATGTTAGGTGCATAGATGTTTACTAGGGTTATGTTCTCTTGTCAGATTGATCCCTTTATTATTATATAGTGCCCATCTTTGTCTTTTAATATATTCTTCATTTTAAAGTCTATATTGTCAGATATAAGTATTGCAATTCCAGCTTTTTTTTCGCTTCCATTTGCATGAAATATGTTACTCTAAACCTTCACTTTCAGGCTGTGTGTGTCTTTTGATATGAAATGAGTCTCTCGTATACAGCATATACAAGGGTCTTACATCTTTATCCACTCAGCCACCCTATGTCTCTTGATTGGAGCATTTAATCTGTTTACATTTAAAGTGATTATTGATAGGTACACAGTTATTGCCATTTTTTTTCTTTTTTTAAAATTAATTAATTAATTAATTTATTTATTTATTAGTTTCAGGTGTACAAGACAAGGTAATACTTAGACGTTCATCATTTATATCCCTCACACTGTGAACCCCCCTCCCCCCATCCACTATCCCTCCGACCTCACACTGAACCATCACATTATATATATAAAATTATAGTTGGCATTCATTAATGTTTAGCTTCTGGTGTACAATGCCATGATCAGGTATCCACAGTATCCCTGGGGTGGTCTCCCAAATAGGACGCATGTCCACCGGATACCCAACAAAATCTTTACAATGTTATTGATTACCTTCCCCAAATTAATTTTCAAAAAAACCCTGAGGCCATCTTGTGGTTACCAGCTGCTTCCAAATCCCTTCACCTTTCCCCTTATCCCCAACCCCCACCCCACACCTATCTAACAACTCTCGGTTTTTTCTTTGTGTCCCCAAAACTGTTTCTGATTAGTTCATTCACATAGTCTTTTCTTTAGATTCCATATATAAGTGAGATCATATGGTACTTGTCTTTCTCTTTCTGACTTATTTCACTTAACATAATGTTCTCTAGATCCATCCATGTTGCTGCAAATGATAAGATTTCTTTCTTCTTTATGGCTGCGTAATACTCCATTGTATAAATGTACCACAGCTTCTTAATCCAGTCATCTACCGATGGGCATTTCGGTTGTTTCCATATCTTGCCTATTGTGTAAAGTGCTGCAATAAACATAGAACTGCATACAGATTTTTGAATTGGAGTTTTGGATTTCTCCGGGTAGATGCCTAGGAGTGGAATTACTAGATCATAGGGTAGTTCCATTTTCAGATTCCTGAGATACCTCCATACTGTTTTCCATAGTGGCTGCACTAATCTGCAATCCCACCAACAGTGCACTAGCGTTCCCTTTTATCCACATCCACGCCAGCATTTGTTGTTTGTTGATTTATTGATGATAGCCATTTTGACTCGAGTGAGGTGGTATCTCATTGTGGTTTTTATTTGCATTTCTCTGATGGTTAGTGAGGTTGAGCATTTCTTCATATGTCTTCTTGCCTTCTGTATGTCCTTTTTAGAAAAATGTCTCCTCAAGTCCTCTGCCCATTTTGTAATTGGGTTGTTTGTTTTTTTGGAGTTGAGTTGAGTAAGTTTTTTATAGATTTGTGATATTAATCCCTTATCAGATATATCATTGGCAAATATCTTTTCCCATTCAGTAGGATCCCTTTTTGTTTTATTGATGGTTTCCTTTGCTGTGAAAAAACTTTTTAGTTGGATGTAATCCCACATGTTTATTTTATCTCTTACTTCCCTCGCGCGAGGGGATATATCAGTGAAAATCTTACTCCAGGTAATGTCCATGAAGTTTCTTCCTATATTTTCTTCTAGATATTTTATGGTTTCAGATCTTACATTTAAGTCTTTAAGCCATTTTGAATTTGTTGTTGTATATGGTGTAAGGAGGTGGTCCAGCTTCATTTTCTTGCATGTGTCTGTCCAGGTTTCCCAACACCACTTATTGAACAGACTGTCTTTACTCCATCGTACATTCTTGCTTCCATTGTCTTAGATTAGATGGGCATATAGACATGGATTTACGTCTGGACTCTCTATTCTGTTCCATTGATCTATGTGTCTATTTTTATGCCAGTACCATGCTGTTTTGATTACTGTAGCCTTGTAGTATAGTTTGAAATCAGGTATCGTTATACCTCCCACTTTGTTCTTATTTCTCAAGATTGCTGAGGCTATCCGGGGTCTTTTATGGTCCCATATAAATTTTAGGATTATATGTTCTATTTCTGTGATAAACGTCGTTGGTAGTTTGATAGGAATTGCGTTGAATATGTATATTGCCTTAGGCAGTATGGACATTTTAACTATATTAATTCTTCCTATCCATGAACATGGAATGTGTTTCCATCTATTTATGTCTTCTTTCATTTCTTTCTTCAGTATCATATAATTTGCTGAATACAGATCTTTTACATCTTTGGTTAGATTTATTCTCAGATATTTTATAGTCTTTGGAGCAATTGTAAATGGAACTGTTTTTTTTTAATTTCTCCTTCTGCTATTTTATCATTGGTATATACAAATGCAACTGATTTCCGAATATTAATTTTATATCCTGCTACTTTACTAAATTCATCTATCAGTTCTAATAGTTTCTTGGTGGAGTCTTTAGGGTTCTCTCTATATAGTATCATATCATCTGCATATAATGATAATTTTGCTTCCTCCTTACCAATTTGGATGCCTTTTATTTCTTTCTCTTGTCTGATTGCTGTGGCTAGAACTTCCAGCACTATGTTGAATAGAAGTGGAGAAAGTGGGCAACCTTGTCTTGTTCCTGATCTTATGGGGAATGGTTTTAGCTTTTCCCCATTGAGTATGATGTTAGCTGTGGGTTTGTCATATATGGCCTTTATTATGTTAAGATATGATCCCTCTATTCCCACTTTCTTAAGGGTTTTTATCATAAAAGTTTGCTGTATTTTATCAAATGCTTTTTCTGCATCTATTGATATGATCATGTGATTTTTGTTTTTCATTTTGTTAATGTGGTGTATCACATTAATTGATTTGCGGATATTGAACCACCCCTGCATACCAGGGTTGAATGCCACTTGATCATGGTGTATGATCTTTTTGATGTATTGCTGAATTCTGTTCGCTAATATTTTGTTGAGAATTTTTGCATCTATGTTCATTAGAGATATCGGCCTGTAGTTTTCTTTTTTTGTGGTGTCTTTGTCTGCTTTTGGGATCAGGGTGATAGTGGCTTCGTAAAAAGTGTTTGGGAGTCTTCCTTCCCTCTGGATTTTTTGGAAGAGCTTGAGGAGAATAGGTGATAATTCTTTTTTGAATGTTTTGAAAAATTCACCTGTAAAGCCATCTGATCCAGGGCTTTTGTTTGTTGGGAGATTATTGATTACTGATTCAATTTCCCTGGTGGTAATCAGACTGTTCAGGCTTTCTGTTTCTTCTTGAGTTAGCCTTGGAAGGTTGTGCGCCTCTAGAAAATTGTCCATTTCTTCAAGGTTGTCAAATTTGTTGGCATATAGTTGCTCATAGTAATTTCTTAAAATTTTTTGTATTTCTGTGGTGTCTGTTGTCACTTCTCCTCTTTCATTTCTGATTTTATTAATTTGGGTCCTCTCTCTCCTTTTTTTAATGAGTCTGGCTAAAGGTTTGTCAATTTTGTTTATCTTCTCTAAGAACCAACTCTTGGATTCATTGATCTTTTGTATTATTTTTCTGGTTTCTATTTCATTTATTTCTGCTCTGATCCTTATTATCTCCTTCCTTGTGCTCCCTTTGGGTTTATTTTGCTGTTCTTTTTCCAGATCCCTTAAGTGTGAAGATAAACTGTCAATTAGTGATGTTTCTTGTTTCTTTAGGTAGGCCTGCAGTGCTATGAACTTCCCTCTTAGAACTGCTTTTGCAGCATCCCATAGATTTTGGGTCGTCGTATTCTCATTCTCATTTGTCTCAAGATATCTTTTGATTTCTTCTTTGATCTGCTGCTTGACCCATTCATTATTTAGCAACATGTTATTCAGCCTCCATGAATTGGTGTATCTTCCTGTTTTTTTTCCCCTGTAGTTCATTTCTAATTTCATAGCACTGTGGTCAGAGAAGACAATTGGTATGATTTCAATTGGTATTGATTTCAATATGATCTATCTTGGAAAATGTTCCATGTGCACTTGAGAAGAACGTGTATTCTGCAGCATTGGGGTGAAATGCTCTGAAAATATCAATTAAATCCAACTGCTCCAAAGTATCATTTAAGGCTGTTGTTTCCATATTGATTTTCTGTCTGGAGGACCTGTACTTTGTTGTCAGAGGTGTGTTGAAGTCCCCTACTATGATAGTGTTGCTGTTGATCTCTGTCTTTATGTCCATCAGTACCTGTTTTATATATTTAGGGGCTCCTATGTTAGGTGCATAGATGTTTACTATGGTTATGTCCTCTTGTCGGATTGATCCCTTTATTATTATATAATGCCCATCTTTGTCTTTTAATATGTTCTTCATTTTAAAGTCTATTTTGTCAGATATAAGTATTGCAACTCCAGCTTTTTTTTTGCTGCCATTTGCATGAAATATGTTACTCCAACCCTTCACTTTCAGCCTGTGTGTGTCTTTTGATCTGAAATGAGTTCTTGTATACAGCATATACAAGGGTCTTGCTTCCTTTTCCACTCAGCCACCCTATGTCTCTTGATTGGAGCATTTAATCCATTTACATTTAAAGTGATTATTGATAGGTACATAGTTATTGCCATTTTTAAATTTGTAGTAAATTGTTTTCATCTTTCTTCTATTTACAGAGTCCTTTTAGTATTTCTTGCAATGCTGGCTTTGTTGTAATAAATTCTTTCAGTTTGTTCTTTTCTGGGAAGCTCTTTATCTCTCCATCAACTTTAAATGATATCCTTGCTGGATAAAGCAATCTAGGTTGTAGGCCTCTGTGTTCCATCACTTTGAGTATCTTCTGCCATTCCCTCCTGGCCTTCAATGTTTTGTAGAAAAGTCATTTGATAGTCTTATGGGAGTTCCCTTGTATGTAACCTTCTGCCTTTCTCTTGCTGCTTTTAAGATTCTCTCTTTGTCTTTAAGCTTTGCCATTTTAACTACAACGTGTCTTGGTATGGGCCTGTTTGGGTTTATCCTCGTTGGAACTCTCTGCACTTCCTGGGCTTGTATGTTGGTTTCCTTCATCAGGTTAGGGAAGTTTTCGGACATTATTACCTCAAATATGTTCTCAATCCCTTGCTTCCTCTCTTTGCCTTCTGGTATTCCTATGATGCGTATGTTGTTGTCCTTGATGTTATCCCAGAGGTCTCTTAACCCATCTTCATTGTTTTTTATTCTTTTTTCTTTCTGTTGTTCAGTTTGGATGATATCTGCTAACTTGTCTTCTAAGTCACTGATTCGATCCTCTGCTTCATCTAACCTGCTTGTCATTCCTTCAAGTGAGTTCTTTTTTTTTTTTTTTAAACTGATTTATATTTTATTTATTTATTTATTTATTTATTTTTTTTTAATTAATTTTATTGGGGTGACAATTGTTAGTAAATTTACATAGATTTCAGGTGTACAATTCTGTATTACATCGTCTATAAATCCCATTGTGTGTTCACCACCCAGAGTCAGTTCTCCTTCCATCACCATATATTTGATCCCCTTTACCCTCATCACCCACCCCCCACCCCCTTACCCTCTGGTAACCACTAAATTATTGTCTGTGTCTATGAGTTTTTGTTTCTCATTTGTTTGTCTTGTTCTTTTTGGTTTATATACCACATATCAGTGAAATCATAGGGTTCTCTGCTTTTTCTGTCTGACTTATTTCACTTAGCATTATTCTCTCGAGATCCATCCATGTTGTCACAAATGCTCCTATATCATCATTCCTTAACGCCGAATAGTATTCCATTGTGTATATGTACCACAACTTCTTTATCCATTCATCTATCGAAGGACATTTTGGTTGTTTCCATGTCTTGGCCACCGTAAACAAAGCTGCAATGAACATTGGAGTACACGTGTCTCTGTAGAGAAATGCTTTTATATTTTTGGGGTAGATACCCAGGAGAGCGATTGCTGGGTCATATGGTAATTCTATTCGTAATTTCTTGAGGAACCTCCACACTGCCTTCCATAGCGGCTGCACCAGTCTGCATTCCCACCAACAGTGTATGAGAGTTCCTTTTTCTCCACAGCCTCTCCAACACTTGTTACTATTTGTTTTGTTGATGAAAGCCATTCTGACTGGGGTGAGGTGATATCTCATTGTGGTTTTCATTTGCATTTCTCTGATGATTAGCGATGTTGAGCATTTTTTCATATGTCTATTTGCCATTTGTATATCCTCTTTGGAGAAATGTCTCTTCAGGTCCTCTGTCCATTTTTCAATTGGGTTGTTTGTTTTTTTGTTGTTGAGTTTCATGAGTTCCTTGTATATTTTGGATATTAGCCCCTTATCAGAGGAACTGTTTGCGAAAATCTTCTCCCATTCAGTTGGTTGCCTCATTATTTTGTCAATAGTTTCTTTTGCTGTGCAGAAGCTTTTCAGTTTCATATAATCCCATTTGTTTATTTTAGTTTTTACTTCCATTGCCTTTGGAGTCAAATTCATAAAATGCTCTTTGAACCCAAGGTCCATAAGTTTAGTACCTATGTTTTCTTCAATGCAGTTTATTGTGTCAGGTCTTATGCTTAAGTCTTTGATCCATTTTGAATTAATTTTGGTACATGGTGACAGATAGCAGTCCAGTTTCATTCTTTTGCACGTGGCTATCCAATTCTGCCAGCACCATTTATTGAAGAGGCTGTCTTTTCTCCATTGTATGTTTTTAGCTTCTTTGTCAAAAATTATCTGTCCATATTTATGTGGTTTTATTTCTGGGTTCTCAATTCTATTCCATTGATCTATGAGTCTGTTTTTCCGCCAATACCAAGCTGTTTTGATTATTGTAGCCCTGTAGTACAAGGAAAAATCAGGGAGTGTGATACCTCCAGTATTGTTCTTTTTTTTTAATATTGCTTTGGCTATTCGGGGTCTTTTGTGGTTCCAAACAAATCTGATGATTTTTTGTTCTATTTCTTTAAAAAATGCCATTGGGATTTTAATGGGGATTGCATTAAATCTGTATATGGCTTTGGGTAATATGGCCATTTTAACAATGTTGATTCTTCCAATCCATGAGCACGGAATGTCTTTCCATTTCTTTGTGTCTTCTTCAATTTCTTTCAAAAATGTCTTATAGTTTTCAGCATATAAATCCTTCACATCCTTGGTTAAGTTTATTCCTAGGTATTTTATTCTTTTTGCTGCAATTGCAAAAGGAATTGTTTTTTCTATCTCTTTTTCTGAGATTTCATTGTTGGTATATAGGAAAGCAATGGACTTTTGTACGTTGATTTTGTAGCCAGCAACTTTACTATATTCATTGATTGTTTCTAATAGCTTTTTGGTGGAGTCTTTAGGGTTTTCTATGTATAGCATCATGTCATCTGCAAAGAGTGACAATTTAACTTCTTCATTCCCAATTTGGATGCCTTTTATTTCTTTCTCTTGCCTGATAGCTCTGGCGAGGACTTCCAACACTATGTTGAAAAGCAGAGGTGATAGGGGACAACCTTGTCGTGTTCCTGAACGTAGAGCAAAGGGCTTCAGCTTTTCACCATTAATTATGAGGTTAGCTGAGGGCTTGTCGTATATGGCCTTTATTATGTTGAGGTATTTTCCTTCTATACCAATTTTAGTAAGTGTTTTAATCATAAATGGATGTTGTATCTTATCAAATGCTTTTTCTGCATCAATTGATAGAATCATATGGTTTTTGTCCTTTATTTTGTTTATGTGATGTATCACATTGATGGATTTGCGAATGTTGAACCATCCTTGTGCCCCGGGGATGAACCCCACTTGGTCGTGATGAATAATCTTTTTAATGCATTGTTGTATTCGATTTGCTAGAATTTTGTTTAGGATTTTAGCATCTGTATTCATCAGAGATATAGGTCTGTAGTTTTCTTTTTTTGTGTTGTCCTTACCAGGTTTTGGTATCAGGGTAATGTTGGCCTCATAAAATGAGTTAGGGAGTACTGACTCTTCTTCAATTTTTTGGAAGAGTTTGAGCAGGATTGGTATTAGATCCTCTTTGAAGGTTTGGTAGAATTCACTGGTGAAGCCATCTGGTCCAGGAGTTTTGCTTTTGGGAAGGTTTTTGATGACTGATTCAATTTCGTTACTGGTGATCGGCCTGTTTAGATTTTCCACTTCTTCTTGGTTCAGCCTTGGAAGGCTATATGTTTCTAAGAACTTGTCCATTTCTTCTAAGTTATTAAATTTGGTGGCATATAGTCCTTCATAGTATTCTTGGATAATCCTTTGTATTTCTGTGGTGTCCGTGATAACTTCCCCTTTTTCATTTCTGATTTTGTTAATTAGTGTCTTCTCTCTTTTTATCTTAGTGAGTCTAGCCAAGGGTTTGTCGATTTTGTTAATCTTTTCAAAGAACCAGCTTTTTGTCACATTAATTTTTTCTATTGTCTTTTTGTTCTCTATTTCATTTAGTTCTGCTCTGATTTTTGTTATTTCCTTTCTTCTGCTGACCTTGGGTTTCGCTTGTTCTTCTTTTTCTAGTTTTTTAAGGTGTAACATGAGGTTATTTATTTGGGATTTTTCTTGTTTCTTGAGATAGGCCTGTAATGATATAAATTTCCCTCTTAAAACTGCTTTCGCGGCATCCCAAAAATTTTGGTAGGATGTATTTTCATTGTCATTTGTTTCTATGTATCTTTTGAGCTCTCCTCTAATTTCTTCTATGACCCAGTCGTTCTTTAAAAGTATGTTGTTTAATCTCCATGTATTTGTGTTTTTTCCTGCTTTCTTTTTGCAGTTGATATCCAATTTCAAAGCTTTGTGATCAGAGAATATGCTTGGTATGATTTCAATCTTCTTAAATTTGCTGAGGCTGATTTTGTGTCCCAATATATGGTCTATCCTTGAGAATGTTCCATGTACACTAGAAAAGAATGTATAGTCTGATGTTTTAGGATGAAGTGCTCTATATATGTCAATTATGTCCAATTCATCTAATGTGTCATTTAGGGCTGCGATTTCGTTATTTATCTTCTGTTTGGATGATCTATCCATAGCTGTCAATGATGTATTTAAGTCCCCTAGTATAATTGTGTTTTGGTCAATTTCTCCCTTTAGTTCTGTTAGTAGTTGCTTGGTATATTTCGGTGCTCCCTGATTGGGGGCATAAATATTGATGACTGTTATGTCTTCTTGTTGTATAGTCCCCTTTACCATTATGAAATGTCCATCTTTGTCTCTTGTTATCTTTTTCACCCTGAAGTCTGTTTCATCGGAAATCATTATGGCTACACCTGATTTCCTCTGGGTACCATTTGCTTGGAGTGTCAATTTCCACCCTTTCACTTTGAGTCTATGCTTGTCCTTGTAGCTGAGATGTGTCTCTTGTAGGCAGCATATGGTTGGGTTTAGTTTTTTGATCCAATCTGCTACTCTGTGTCTCTTTATTGGTGAGTTCAGTCCATTTACATTTAGGGTGATTATTGATATGTGAGGATTTCCTGTCATTCTGTCTTTAGTTTTCTGGTAAGGCTGTGTCTCCATTGTTTCTTTGCCTTTTTGTTGTTGTCTGTTATTTCTGTGTGGTAGTATTCTATGATGTTTCCCTCTGTTTCTTCTTTTATTACAGTATATATTTCAGATTTGGATGTTTTTTGAGTGGTTACCCTTGAGTTTATGTAAAAGAAAGTTTGATATTTAGAGTATTCCAGTTTCTTCAGTACGCTTACTTTCTCTATTCCCATATTCCAGTTCAGGCCTTTACGCTCCCCCTTTTTATGTTTCGGTTGCCACAAGTTGTCCCTGTTGATGGTGGTCTAATAGCCTCCTTTAGTATTTCTTGTAGTGCAGGTCGTGTATTAGAAAATTCCCTCAGCTTCTGGATGTCTGGAAAGGTCTTTATTCCTCCTTCATATCTAAAGGAGATCTTTGCTGGATATATTATTCTTGGCTCATGATTTCTCTCTTTCAATAGTTTGAATATTTGGTTCCATTCCCTCCTAGCTTGTAGAGTTTCTGCTGAAAAATCTGATGATAATCTAATGGGCTTTCCTTTGTAAGTTACCGTCTTCTTTTCCCTGGCTGCCTTGAGGATTCTTTCTTTATCATTGATTTTAGACAGCTTCAATACAATGTGCCTTGGTGAAGGCCTGTTGGGATTGAGGTAATTAGGTGTTCTATTTGCTTCTTGGATTCGAGGATCCAGTTCTGTCCACAAGTTTGGGAAGTTCTCATCGACGATTTGTTTGAATATATTCTCTGTTCCCTTCCCTCTTTCTTCTCCTTCTGGTATGCCCATTATTCTTATATTGCTCTTTCTGATGGAGTCAGAAAGTTCTTGCAGAGTTGTTTCATTTCTTTTAAGTCTCAAGTCTCTTTCTTCTTCCCTCTGTGTAAATTCCAGGTTCCTATCTTCGATGTCACTGATTCTTTCCTCCATCTGGTCAACTCTACTACCTAAGCTGGATATTTTATTGTTAATTTCTTCTATTGAGTTCTTAATCTCCAGAAATTCTATTTGGTTCTTTTTCAAGATTTCAATCTCTTTTGTAAAATGCTCATGGTGTTCTTTGATTGTGTTTCTGAGTTCATTAAACTGCCTTTCTGTGTTTTCTTGCATCTCGTTCAGTTTTTTCAGAATTGCGATCTTGAATTCTCTGTCATTTAAATCACAAAGGTCCATATCTCTAAGTTCCTTTTCTGGAGACTTTTCACTTTCTTTCTGAGCTATCTTGTTGCCTTGGTTATTCATGGCAATCACTGATTTACTATTTCTCTTCCTAGACATCTACAGGAGTGTCTTCTGCAACAGGTTGATAGGTATGCGAAGAGCTTTTGGAGTTCCAAAGCTCTTTCTGCACCAGATTCAGAGCCCGTTTGTTTCAGCAGTTCTGTTTACTCCTGCAGGGATCCGCCCAGATAGGTGGGGCCAGGGGCGGGCTGAGTTGTGAGAGGTGGCCCAGAGCAATGGCGGCAACCACCACCACAGCCAGTCCTGCTTCCACAGCTCCCTCCCCTTTGCCGGAACTAGTTGAGCTGCGAATCTGTGTCTGTGGTCCACAGTTCTCAGAGCAGCAAATATTCTGTCCTTTGATCCGACACTGCTACTTTATCGCTTCTAGCACCAGGCAGGTGGGGGCGGGGCGAGCTCTGGGAGGGTAGGGAGGGGGCGGCTAGTCTCCGTGCCTAAGGCTTCCGTTCTCCGCTCGGCAGTGAGGGCTTAAACCACCGATTTCAGCCCTCTTCCCTCAGTCTTTGCTCCGAGGTCTGCCGTGAGCGAGCGTTGGGTTCAGCGGTTTTGTATGCTGCCCCCTCAGCCCTGCGGGCCGTGAGCGGAGCCCTAGCAGTCCGAGTCCTTCCCTCTCCCGCAGCTGCAGAAGATCCGGGAGCAGCGGGCTCTGAGCACTGAGCTAGGTCTGTGTCCTGCGCCCGCGCGGCTCGTCTCCGCACTTCTCCTCTCCCTCCTCCCCCGCTCGCGCGATTCACCCACCTGGAGGTGAATTCAGTAGTCGGCCTCTTCGTCTTGCCTGTCTGCTGCAAGGAGTCCTTTGTGGAGTTATTGTTGTCCGATTCGTTGTAAATTCCAGGGGAGCGTTACAGAGGCTCACCTCACGCCGCCATTTTTTTCAGTCTCCCTTCCATTTCTAGGGACTTCTAAAATCACCCTGGAAACCCAGCAAGGGGAGAGGGGCTTTCTATTTTTTTTTTTTTTATTAATTAATTTATTTATTAGTTTCAGGTGTACAAAACAAGGTAATACTTAGACGTTCATCATTTATATCCCTCATACTGTGAACCCCCCTCCCCCCATCCACTATCCCTCCGACCTCACACTGAACCATCACATTATATATATAAAATTATAGTTGGCATTCATTAATGTTTAGCTTCTGATGTACAATGCCATGATCAGGTATCCACAGTATCCCTGAGGTGGTCTCCCAAATAGGACGCATGTCCATCGGATACCCAACAAAATCTTTACAACATTATAGAATACCTTCCCCAAATTAATTTTCAAAAGAAAAACCCTGAGGCCATCTTGTGGTTACCAGCTGCTTCCAAATCCCTTCACCTTTCCCCTTATCCCCAACCCCCTCCCACACACCCATCTAACCACTCTCGGTTTTTTCTCTGCGTCCCCAAAACTGACTCTGATTAGTTCATTCACATAGTCTTTTCTTTAGATTCCATATATAAGTGAGATCATATGGTACTTGTCTTTCTCTTTCTGACTTATTTCACTTAACATAATGTTCTCTAGATCCATCCATGTTGCTGCAAATGATAAGATTTCTTTCTTCTTTATGGCTGCGTAATACTCCATTGTATAAATGTACCACAGCTTCTTAATCCAGTCATCTACCGATGGGCATTTTGGTTGTTTCCATATCTTGGCTATTGTGTAAAGTGCTGCAATAAACATAGGAGTGCATACAGATTTTTGAATTGGAGTTTTGGATTTCTCCGGGTAGATGCCTAGGAGTGGAATTACTGGATCATAGGGTAGTTCCATTTTCAGATTCCTGAGATACCTCCATACTGTTTTCCATAGTGGCTGCACTAATCTGCAGTCCCACCAACAGTGCACTAGCGTTCCCTTTTCTCCACATCCGCGCCAGCATTTGTTGTTTGTTGATTTATTGATAATAGCCATTTTGACTGGAGTGAGGTGGTATCTCATTGTGGTTTTTATTTGCATTTCTCTGATGGTTAGTGAGGTTGAGCATTTCTTCATATGTCTTCTTGCCTTCTGTATGTCCTTCTTAGAGAAATGTCTCCCCAAGTCCTCTGCCCATTTTTTAATTGGGTTGTTTGTTTTTTTGGAGTTGAGTTGAGTAAGTTTTTTATAGATTTGTGATATTAATCCCTTATCAGATATATCATTGGCAAATATCTTTTCCCATACAGTAGGATCCCTTTTTGTTTTATTGATGGTTTCCTTTGCTGTGAAAAAACTTTTTAGTTTGATGTAATCCCACATGTTTATTTTTTCTCTTACTTCACTCGCGCGAGGGGATATATCAGTGAAAATCTTACTCCGGGTAATGTCCATGAAGTTTCTTCCTATATTTTCTTCTAGATATTTTATGGTTTCAGATCTTACATTTAAGTCTTTAAGCCATTTTGAATTTGTTTTTGTATATGGTGTAAGGAGGTGGTCCAGCTTCATTTTCTTGCATGTGTCCGTCCAGGTTTCCCAACACCACTTATTGAACAGACTATCTTTACCCCATCGTACATTCTTGCTTCCATTGTCGTAGATTAGATGGGCATATAGGCATGGATTTATGTCTGGACTCTCTATTCTGTTCCATTGATCTATGTATCTATTTTTATGCCAGTACCATGTTGTTTTGATTACTGTAGCCTTGTAGTATAGTTTGAAATCAGGTATCGTTATACCTCCCACTTTGTTCTTATTTCTCAAGATTGCTGAGGCTATCCGGGGTCTTTTATGGTCCCATATAAATTTTAGGATTATATGTTCTATTTCTGTGAAAAACGTCGTTGGTAGTTTGATAGGAATTGCGTTGAATATGTATATTGCCTTAGGCAGTATGGACATTTTAATTATATTAATTCTTCCTATCCATGAACATGGAATGTGTTTCCATCTATTTATGTCTTCTTTCATTTCTTTCTTCAGTGTTGTATAATTTTCTGAGTACAGATCCTTTACATCTTTGGTTAGATTTATTCCCAGATATTTTATAGTCTTTGGAGCAATTGTAAATGGAATTGTTTTTTTAATTTCTCCTTCTGCTATTTTATCATTGGTATATACAAATGCAACTGATTTCCGAATATTAATTTTATATCCTGCTACTTTACTAAATTCATCTATCAGTTCTAATAGTTTCTTGGTGGAGTCTTTAGGGTTCTCTATATATAGTATCATATCATCTGCATATAATGATAATTTTACTTCCTCCTTACCAATTTGGATGCCTTTTATTTCTTTCTCTTGTCTGATTGCTGTGGCTAGAACTTCCAGCACTATGTTGAATAGAAGTGGAGAAAGTGGGCAACCTTGTCTTGTTCCTGATCTTAGGGGGAATGGTTTTAGCTTTTCCCCATTGAGTATGATGTTAGCTGTGGGTTTGTCATATATGGCCTTTATTATGTTAAGATATGATCCCTCTATTCCCACTTTCTTAAGGGTTTTTATCATAAAAGGTTGCTGTATTTTATCAAATGCTTTTTCTGCATCTATTGATATGATCATGTGATTTTTATTTTTCATTTTGTTAATGTGGTGTATCACATTAATTGATTTGCGGATGTTGAACCACCCCTGCATACCAGGGATGAATCCCACTTGATCATGGTGTATGATCTTTTTAATGTATTGCTGAATTCTGTTTGCTAATAATTTGTTGAGAATTTTTGCATCTATGTTCATTAGAGATATCGGCCTGTAGTTTTCTTTCTTTGTGGTGTCTTTGTCTGCTTTTGGGATCAGGGTGATAGTGGCTTCGTAAAAAGTGTTTGGGAGTCTTCCTTCCTTCTGGATTTTTTGGAAGAGCTTGAGGAGAATAGGTGATAATTCTTTTTTGAACGTTTTGAAAAATTCACCTGTAAAGCCATCTGGTCCAGGGCTTTTGTTTGTTGGGAGATTATTGATTACTGATTCAATTTCCCTGGTGGTAATCAGACTGTTCAGGCTTTCTGTTTCTTCTTGAGTTAGCTTTGGAAGGTTGTGCGCCTCTAGAAAATTGTCCATTTCTTCAAGGTTGTCAAATTTGTTGGCATATAGTTGCTCATAGTAATTTCTTACATTTTTTTGTATTTCTGTGGTGTCTGTTGTCACTTCTCCTCTTTCATTTCTGATTTTATTAATTTGGGTCCTCTCTCTCCTTTTTTTAATGAGTCTGGCTAAAGGTTTGTCAATTTTGTTTATCTTCTCTAAGAACCAACTCTTGGATTCATTGATCTTTTGTATTGTTTTTCTGGTTTCTATTTCATTTATTTCTGCTCTGATCCTTATTATCTCCTTCCTTGTGCTCCCTTTGGGTTTATTTTGCTGTTCTTTTTCCAGATCCCTTAAGTGTGAAGATAAACTGTCAATTAGTGATGTTTCTTGTTTCTTTAGGTAGGCCTGCAGTGCTATGAACTTCCCTCTTAGGACTGCTTTCGCAGCATCCCATAGATTTTGGGTCGTCGTGTTCTCATTCTCATTTGTCTCAAGACATCTTTTGATTTCTTCTTTGATCTGCTGCTTGACCCCTTCATTATTTAGCAACATGTTATCCTGCCTCCATGAATTGGTGTATCTTCCTGGTTTTTTTCCCCTGTAGTTCATTTCTAATTTCATAGCACTGTGGTCAGAGAAGACAATTGGTATGATTTCAATTTTCTTAAATTTATCGAGGCTTGTCTTGTGTCCTAACATATGATCTATTTTAGAAAATGTTCCATGAGCACTTGAGAAGAACGTGTATTCTGCAGCATTGGGGTGAAATGCTCTGAAAATATCAATTAAATCCAACTGCTCCAAAGTATCATTTAAGGCTGTTGTTTCCATATTGATTTTCTGTCTGGAGGACCTGTCCCTTGTTGTCAGAGGTGTGTTGAAGTCCCCTACTATGATAGTGTTGCTGTTGATCTCTGTCTTTATGTCCATCAGTACCTGTTTTATATATTTAGGTGCTCCTATGTTAGGTGCATAGATGTTTACTAGGGTTATGTCCTCTTGTCGGATTGATCCCTTTATTATTATATAGTGCCCATCTTTGTCTTTTAATATTTTTTTCATTTTAAAGTCTATTTTGTCAGATATAAGTATTGCAACTCCAGCTTTTTTTTTGCTTCCATTTGCATGAAATATGTTACTCCAACCCTTCACTTTCAGCCTGTGTGTGTCTTTTGATCTGAAATGAGTCTCTTGTATACAGCATATACAAGGGTCTTGTTTCCTTATCCACTCAGCAACCCTATGTCTCTTGATTGGAGCATTTAATCCATTTACATTTAAAGTGATTATTGATAGGTACATAGTTATTGCCATTTTTAGATTTGTAGTAAATTGTTTTCATCTTTCTTCTATTTACAGAAGTCCTTTTAGTATTTCTTGCAATGCTGGCTTGGTTGTCATAAATTCTTTCAGTTTGTTCTTTTCTGGGAAGCTCTTTATCTCTCCATCAACTTTAAATGATAGCCTTGCTGGATAAAGCAATCTAGGTTGTAGGCCTTTGTGTTCCATCACTTTGAGTATCTCCTGCCACTCCCTCCTTGCCTTCAATGTTTCTGTAGAAAAGTCATTTGATAGTCTTATGGGAGTTCCCTTGTATGTAACCTTCTGCCTTTCTCTTGCTGCTTTTAAGATTCTCTCTTTGTCTTTAAGCTTTGCCATTTTAACTATAACGTGTCTTGGTATGGGCCTGTTTGGGTTTATCCTCGTTGGAACTCTCTGCACTTCCTGGGCTTGTATGTTGGTTTCCTTCATCAGGTTAGGGAAGTTTTCGGACATTATTACCTCAAATATGTTCTCAATCCCTTGCTTCCTCTCTTTGCCTTCTGGTATTCCTATGATGCGTATGTTGTTGTCCTTGATGTTATCCCAGAGGTCTCTTAACCCATCTTCATTGTTTTTTATTCTTTTTTCTTTCTGTTGTTCAGTTTGGATGATATCTGCTAACTTGTCTTCTAAGTCACTGATTCGATCCTCTGCTTCATCTAACCTGCTTGTCATTCCTTCAAGTGAGTTCTTAATTTCGGTAATTGTGTTTTTTAGTTCTAGCTGGTTGTTCGTTAAGATTTCTATATCCTTTTTTAGTTCTAACTGGTTGTTCTTTATGATTTCTATATCCTTCTTTATGTCTTCTAAGCTCCTTAAACATTCTTATTACCAGTGTTCTGATCTTTGTCTCTGACAGGTTGGTTACCTCTGGTTCCAGTTGTGGAGGTTTCTTCTGTTATTTTATTTGGGACATGTTTCTTTGTCTCCCCATTCTGACTGACTCTCTGTGTTTGCTTTGATGTATTAGGAAGTTCCCCTAGAGCTCTTAGTTCTTGCTGGGTTATCTTATGTAGTATGTGTCCTTTATATTTGACTTGGACTACTTTGTTCTTCTCCTCTGCATGTGCTCCACAGATGGCTCGTGTGTTTAGTATATTGTCCTGTTAAAGAAGAACTTTAATTGCTTTTTGCTTGTGAGTAGTTGGGTTTAACTCCTAGGCCGTCTAGTTGTGAAACTTGGCTCTGCCCACCGCAGGGTGTTCTGCTGGGTGAGGGTTGGCCACTTAAATGAGGTTTGGCCTCTATGGGATCTTGTGCCTTCAGAGAATTCCCTCTGGGTGTGTGACTTGTAGGTCAAACCCGGTAGTACTCTGGTTTGGTCCAGAGTTGCCTTCTGGATATGTTGAATCTTGTGCCTCTTAAGCTGGGCCCTGTTAGGGCAGTTTCAGCACAAATCAAGTTACTAAGTACAAGAACAACAACAACAACAAAGAAAACAAATCAAGTACATTCACATGTAAAATACAACCATCAATCCCCAGTCAACATAGGCAAAGATATCAAAGAAATAAAGACAGAACAAAGCAAATCACAACAAGCAGAAAAAAAAAAAGAACACCAAGCAAAGCAAAACAGAAAGCAGCACCAGTCTTGGCTTAAGCCCACCAAGTAATCTCCAGGTTGTCCTCCGCTGTGCCAAAGAGTTCCCTGCCTATTGCGCAGGCAGCGCTGGTCACCTGGTGCCCAGAGTGAATTTGGGAGTGTAGATTAAAATGCGAGGGGCTGAGGGGTCTGGATGACAGTTTTCATCCAGAGAGACCGTGCATTTTCTGTCCTTTCCTGCACAAATGCATGTTGAGAGTAGCTCCATCAGCCCTGTGCCCAGTACTCCTGGGTCTTAGGGACCTTTTTTCGTGGGTGTGTGGGAGGGGGTGGGCGGGAGATTTCTAAGCTGCTGAAAGCCACGAGCTACATCTGCAGCTTACTGCTGAACTCAGGGAGTGCTTCCGAGGTTGCCCTTGCCCCGCCCCAGGCCAGCCAGAAAGGGTGGGTGCTGGGGATGGAGGGGTCTTCTCTCTCCCAGGCGAGCCATGTCACACTCCTCCTACAGGCCCGAAAAGGTGGTGGCTGGGGGTGTGGGAGTCTCCTCTCTCTTCATCCAGTGAAAATCCCTTCCTCCCAGCCTCTTCCAAAGGTCAGAGCTGGCTGCCAATTTCCCAGCGCCTGAGCACATACGCCCCTCTGTAATCTGACACTACTCCTCAGTTCAGGGGTCAGTTTAAATCTCTGGATGAACGGGGGGAGGATTCGGAAAGTGGGGTGAGGGGCCCAGGTGTGGCGTCTGAGTTCTTTGTCTTCCCTAGGGCCCATGAGCTGCCCGCCCCAGTGGGAGAGATCAGCTGTGGGACGCAGGGAAAGAGCCCACCTCCTGGACCCTACGCTCTCTGCTGCACCCTGGGCTCCTGTGGGACTCTAGAGCCCCTGGTGCTGCCTGCCGCTGCTGCTGTGGGCATGCTGCAGGGCCACGGGTTTACCGTGGTGGGTGGGGAGAGCATGGCGCGTTTCCTCTTGCCTTCCTTGCTCCTCCTCTGCTCGCCCAACTAGCGCACCCCAAAGCAAACCTTCCTCGAGTCTCCGCTCTGTCCTGGGAGCCACGCTGCTGTTGCTGTCTGGCCTGGGCTCCACCGTGGGGTGGGGGGCGCGTTTCCACTTTGTGCCCCTCTCTTCTCCCCCGCTTGTCCAACTAGCGCACCCCAAAGCAAACCTCCCACGAGTCTGCGCTCCGTCCTGGGCGCCCCGCGGCGGTCGCTGTCCGGCCTCGGCTCCGCCGTGGGGGGGGGCGCGCTTCCACCTTGTTGTCCTGCCTCCTCCCCCCCCCCACGCAACCAGCACGCACCTTGAGGTAATTCCTCCACGAGTCTCCCTGCTGTTCTGCATGATGAGCAAAAGACTCCTCGATGCTCTATATGTCCCGATTGCCAGAAAATGTCGGGGAAGATTCAAAAAGAGAGCCCCGCTGCCACCATTCTCCGACAAGTTGCAAATCTGTCGTCTCGATCCAGGGACCACATCTTCCTGGACAATGGACCCTACTTCATTTGCAGGAATGCTAGGAAGTCTCAATGAACAGCTTCAGAAAAATGTCACCTGTAATGAGGAAGAGCTTCTTAACCAGATGCAAAGTGACAGGCCGACTGTGAACTCAGAGTCTGCTTCCAGTTTACCCGGCCCCGGGTCGGCGTCTCCGAGCCCGCTTTGCCTCGAGTTCAGTCCATTTACATTTAGGGTGATTATTCATGTGTGAGGATTTCCTATCATACTAGCTATAATTTTCTGGTTAGACTGTTTTTCCGTTGTTTCTTTGCCATTTTGTTGTTTATTATTCCAGTGTGGTGGTATTCTATGATGTTTCCTTCTGTTTCTTCTTTCATTACAGTATATATTTCAATTCTGGATTTTTCTGAAGTGTTTACCCCTAAATTTATGTAAAAGAAAGTTTGATATTTAGAGTATTTTATTTACTTCAGCATACCTACTTTATCTATTCCCATGATCCGGTTCAGGCCTTTACTCTTTACCTTTTTATGTGTTGGTTGCTTCAAATTGTCCCTGTTGATGGTGGTTGAATAGCCTCCTTTAGTATTTCTTGTAGTGCAGGTCGTGTATAGAAAATTCCCGCAGTTTTTGCATGTCTAGAAAGGTCTTTATTCCTCCTTCATATCTAAAGGATATCTTTGCTTGGTATACTATTCTTGGCTCATAATTTCTCTCTTTCAATAGTTTGAATATTTGGTTCCACTCCTTCCTGGCTTGTAGAGTTTCTGCTGAGAAATCTGATGATACTCTAATGGGCTTTCCTTTGTAGGTTACCGTCTTATTTTCAGTGGCTGCCTTGAGGATTCTTTCTTTGTTGTTGATTTTTGACAGCTTCAATACAATGTGTCTTGGAGAAGGCCTGCTGGGGTTGAGGTAATTAGGTGTTCTATTTACTTCTTGGATTCGATGATCCAGTTCTTTCCATGAGTTTGACTACTTGTTTGAATATACTCTCTGTTCCCTTCTCTCTTTCTTCTCTTTCTGGTATGCCCATTATTCTTATATTGCTCTTTCTGATGGAGTCAGAAAGTTCTTACAGAGTTCTTTCATTTCTTTTAAGTCTGAAGTCTCTTTCTTCTTCCATCCATGTCATTTCCAGGTTTCTATCTTCTATATCACGGATTCTTTCCTCGATCTTGTCAACTCTACTACCTAAGCTGGCTATTTCATTCTTAATTTTTTCTATTGAGTTCTTAATCTCCAGAAATTGTATTTGGTTCTTTTTAAAAATTTCAATGTCTTTGATAAAATGTTCATGTTGTTCTTTGATTGTTTTTCTTGAGTTCATTACACTGCATATCTGTGTTTTCTTGCATCTCGTTGAGTTTTTTCAGGACTGCATTTTGAATTCTCCGTCATTTAAATCAAATATTTCCCTATCTTTAAGTTCCTTTTCTGGAGACTCTTCATATTTTTTTCTGAGCTGTCTTGTTACCTTGGTCATTCATGGCAATTACTGATTTATTATTTCTCTTCCTAGACTTCTACAGGAGTGGGTTCTGCACCAGCTTGATAGGAAGAGGTCTTTATTTTGTTTTCCAGTAGGTGTTGGTATAATATTTTATTTTTTCTCCGACTATAGCCTTTTTTTCTCTCTCACACAGCAGTGCTATGTTTTCTCTGCACTATTCCAACTTCTCACACAGTGGGGGGATTTCCTGGGAGATGGGCTTCTCCTCTGTTAATAGTTCGCCTGGGTCACAGGGCACAGTGTCTGTATGGGTATGCGGAGAGCTTTTGAAGTTCCAAACCTCTTCCAGCACCAGATTGAGAGCCTGTGTGTTTCAGCAGTTGTGTTTACTCCTGCAGGGATCCACCCAGATAGGTGGCACAGGGGCGGGGTGAGTTGTGAGAGGTGGCCCAGAGCAATTGTGGGGAGCACCACCACAGCCAGTCCTGCTTCCACAGCTCCCTCCCCTTTGCCGGAACTAGTTGTCCTGGGAATCTCTGTCTCCGTATCACAGTTCTCAGAATGCAAATATTGTATTCTTTTGATCTGACACTGCTACTGTTCTGCTCTAGTACTGGGCAGGTGGGGTCGGGGCAAGCTCTCCAAGGGTAGGGAGGGTGAGGCTAGTCTCAGTGCCCAAGGCTTCCATTCTCTGCTTCAGTGATGGCTTTAACCACCATTTTCAGCCTTCTTCCCTCAGTCTTTGCTCTGAGTGTTGGTTTCAGCTGTGTTATATGCTGTTCCGTCAGCCCTGTGGGACATAAACGAAGCCCTAGCAGTCTGAGTTGTTCCTTCTCCTGTAGCTGCAGTAGTTCTGGGATGCAGCAAGCTTGGAACACTGAGCTAGTTCTGCCTCCTCCCATGCTTGTGCAATTTGCCCACCTTTAGGTGAATTCAGTAGTGAGCCTTTTTGTCTTGCCTGTCTGCTGTGCAGGGAGTCCTTTGTGGAGTTATATTCGTTCAATGTGTTGTATATTTCAGGGGAGATTTCCAGAGGCTCACCTCATGCCGCCATTTTGATATCATCCTGGTGTTTGATATCATTTCTGGTATTGCCTGTGGATTTGATGACTCCTGGTCTGGAACTTGCCACCTGGCGCCTGCTGAGCAGCTGATCTCTTTGTTTTGGAGGGAGATGTGTGACTGGGTGCCACCGAGCTATGGAAGTTTTGTTTGCAGCATGAGAAGAGCGGAATTGAAAAGGTCTGGATCTGGAATTATTTTTTCTTTTTTTAGGAACTTGTTCATGCTAGCCCATCAAATATTTTTGTATACAATTTGTTTGAAAAGGAAAATTTAGTTGGTAAATAAAGGATATTTTGCCTTCTTTTTCCTATCAGCTGAGATAAGAAAGAATTTTATATTCATATACATATAAATGTATATATATGTCTATGTATATATACATATATATTAATTTTTACTGAATTTATCAGGGGAACATTGGTTAGTAATATTATGTAGGTTTCAAGTGTGCATTTTATTTTTTAAATTGAAGTTTATTGGGGTGACAATTGTTAGTAAATTTACATAGATTTCAGGTGTACAATTCTGTAATACATCGTCTATATATAACATTGTGTGTTCACCACCCAGAGTCAGTTCTCTTTCCATCACCATATGTTGGATTCCCTTTACCCTCTTCTCCCTCCCCCATCCCCTCTGACCCTCTCGTAACCAGTAAACTATTGTCTGTGTCTATGACTTTTTGTTTCTTCTTTTGTCTTGTTCTTTTGTTGTTTTCAGTTTTACATACCACAATCATTGAAATCATATGGTTCTCAACTTTTTCTGTCTAACTTATTTCACTCAGCGTAGTGATTTCTAGATCCATTTATGTTGTCACAAATGTTACTATTTCTTCTTCTCTTATGGCAGAATAGTATTCCATTGTGTATATATACCACATCTTTATCCAATCTTCTGTCGAAGGACAGTTTGGTTGTTTCCATATCTTGGCCACCATAAATAAAGCTGCAATAAACATTGGAGCACATATATCTTTATGGATAAATGTTTTCAGATTTTTTTTGGTGGATACTTAGGAGAGGGATTGCTGGGTCATATGGTAATTCTATTCTTAATTTTTTCAGGAAATTCCACACTGCCTTCCATAGTGGCTGCACTAATCTGCATTCCCACAAACAGTGTATGAGGGTTCCTTTTTCTCCACAGCCTCTCTAGCACTTGTTGTTATTTGTCTTGTCGATGATAATCATTCTAATTGGTGTTAGGTGATATGTCACTGTGGTTTTCATTTGCATTTTTCTGATGATTAGTGATGTTGAGCATTTTTTCATGTCTATTGGCCATCTGTGTGTCTTGTTTGGAGAAATGTCTCTTCAGGTCCTCTGCCCATTTTACAATTGGATTGTTTATTTTTTTGTTTTGTTGAGTTGTATGAGTTCTTTATATATTTTGGATATTAGCCCCTTATTGGAAGTGTTGTTTGCAAATATCTTCTCCCATTCTGTTGGTTGCCTCTTTATTTTGTTGATGGTTTCTTTTGCTATGCAGCAACTTTTTAGTTTGATATAATCCCATTAATTTATTTTAGCTTTCACTTCTCTTGCCTTTGAAGTCAAAGTCATAAAATACTCTTTGAATCCAAGGTTCATAAGTTTAGTACCTATGTTTTCTTCTATGCAGTTTATTGTTTCAAGTCTTATGTTTAGGTCTTTGATCCATTTTGACTTAATTTTGGTACACAGTGACAAATAGCAGTCTAGGTTCATTCTTTAGCACGTGGCTTTCCATTTCTTCTGGCACTATTTATTATAGAGGCTATCTTTTCTCCATTGTATGTTTTTGGCTTGTTGAAAATTGTCTTTTCATATTTATGTGGATTTGTTTCTGGGTTCTCCATTCTATTCCATTGTTCTGTATGTTCGTTTTTCTGCCAATACCATACTGTTTTAATTATTGTTGCCCTGTACTACAAACTGAAGTCAGGGAGTGTGATACCTCTAGCTTTGCTTTTTTTTCTTAGGGTTGCTTTGGCTATTTGGGTTGTTTTGTGGTTCCATACAAATTTGATGAATTTTTTGTTCTATTTCTTTGAAAAATGCTATTCAAGATCCACCCATTTTTTTTCACAAATGGCAGTGTTTCATCTTTTCTTATGACCAAGTAATATTCCGTTGTAAATATGTACTATATATTTTTTTTATCCAATCATTTATCCCAAGGACATATTGGTTGTTTCTACGTCTTGGCCACCATGAATAATCGTGCAATGAACATCTGGGTTCATATCTTTATGGATAAATGTTTTCATATTTTTTTAGTAGATACCCAGAAGAAAGATTGCTGGGTTATATGGTAATTCTATTCTTAAGTTTTTGAGGAAGCTCCATACAGTTTTCCTTAGTGGGTGTACCAATTTACCTTCCCACCAGCAGTGTATGAGGGTTCCTTTTTCTCCACAGCCTCTCCAACACTTGTCTTGTTGATAATAGCCATTCAAACATTTGTGAGGTGGGATCTCATTGTGGTTTTGATTCACATTTCCCTAATAGCTAGTGAGGTTGAACATTTTTAAAATATATCTGTTGCCTATTTGTATGTCTTCTTGGGAGAAGTGTTTTTTTCAGGTCCTCTGCCCATTTTTAATTGGATTTTTTATTATTATTTTTAGTTGTATGAGTTTTTAAATATATTTTTATATTAGCCCCTTATCAGAGGTTTTGTTTTGCAAATATCTTCTGCCATTCAGTTGGTTGTCTCTTTATTTGGTTGATGATTTCTTTTGCTGTGCAGAAACATTTTAGTTTGATATAGTCCTATTCATTTACTTTTGCTTTTACTTTCCTTGCCTTTAAGTTCAAATTCATAAAATCTTCTCTGAACCCAAGTCCCATAAGTTTAGTACACATGTTTTCTTCTATGCAATTTATTGTTCAGGTCTTATGTTAAGGTCTTTGATCCATTTTGAGTTAATTTTTGTGTAAGTTGAGTGATAACAGTCTAGTTTCGTTCTTTTGCATGTGGCTTTCCAATGTTCCCAGCATCATTTATTGAAGAGACTTTCTTTTCTCCATTGTATGTTTTTGACTCCTTTGTCAAAACATATCTGTCCATATTTATGTGGATTTATATCTTGGTTCTCAAGTCTATTCCATTGGTCTGTGTGTCTGTTTTTCTGCCAATGCCATGTTGTTTTGATCATTATTGCCCTGTAGTGCAAACTGATGTCAGGGAATGTGATACCTCCAGCTTTGTTCTTTTTACTTAGAATTGCTTTGGCCATTTTGCATCTTTTGTGATTCCATACAAATCTGAATACTTTTTTCTTCTATTTCTTTTAAAAATGCCATTGCGATTTTGATGGGGAATGCATTAAATCTGTATATTGCTTCGGGTAATATGGCCATTTTATCTAAGATGTATCTTCCAATCATGAACATGAAATGTCTTTTCATTTCTGTGTGTCTTCAATTTCTGTTAATGTCTTACAGTTTTCAGCGTATAAGTCCTTCACATCCTTTGTTAAGTTTATTCTCAGGTAATTTATTCTTTTAGTTGCAACTGCAAAGGAATTTTTTTTCCATTTCTTTTTCTGAAATTGTATTGTTAGTATATAGGAATGCAATGGATTTTTGTGTCTCGCTGCTTTACTATATTTGTTTATTGTTTCTAATAGGTTTTTGGTGGAGTCTTTAGGTTTTTCTATATAAAGAATCATGTAATCTGCAAAAAGTGACAGTTTAACTTCTTAATTCCCAATTTGGATGCCTTTTATTGTTTTCTTGCCTGGTTTCTCTGGCTTGGACTTCCAATACTATGTTGAATAATAGTGATGATGGGGGAGTCCCATCTTGTTCCTGATTTTGGAGGGAAAGCTTTTAGTTTTCCATCATTGAAGAAGTCATCTGATAAGGTTTCGCAGGTGATGACTCCAGGAAAACCACCCTCTCCTGTGCCTGGAGAAACCTGTGGGAACAAAAGATGGAGACATTTTCTGTGAAATCTTAATGAGTATGTTTGTCTGATCTTGAAAGTTAGAGACAGTTTTGTGCTTGATTGTCTGATCTCAAAAGAAGGAGACACTGTGCTTGTTTTGGTAGTTTGGTTAAAAACTGTATTTGTTTTTCACTGAGTCTGTGTCTTGTCTTGCAAGAAGGACAGAAGGCCAATTCTGACTACAACTCAGTAGACCTTGGAGGAGTGGGCAATGGAAGCTTGACACAGTCTAACTCAAGGTAGCTTTTTCCTTATCTCCACAGTACTGAAGAGACCTCACATTTGCCCCCTCTGAGGGGATAATACTCAGGGCCCAGGACATAGTGGGAAGTCTAGGCCAACCAACTCTTCCTGTTGACTTGTTTGTTGTGTTTATCTTGTCACCTGCCAAACTTTAGAAGGATACAGGGTTTATCAAAATGCTAGATGTTGTAACTGTTTTTTTCTCTTTATAAAAACTGTCTAATCCTAGAACTTACTTAACACCCCTTGAGGTAAAAGTAAATAATTACTTTAATTTGGTACAGGGCTTAATAATATGGGTAATTCCACTTCATAATATGGGTAATTCCCCAATGTAGCTCTCTGGGATATATCTTACAGAACTGGAGATTCAGGGGAACACTGGCCAGAGGATGGATCTCTAAATTACACTACTATCTTACGGCTAGAACTATTTTGTAAAAGAGAAGAAAAATGGGATGAGATCCCCTATGTCCGGATGTTCATGTTACTGTATCAGAATAAACCTCTTCAGAGGAATGTGTATGAGTGAATGAGATATGTTGTTTGTCAACATTATTTGTTTTAAAGCATGCAAAGCTTTAGTCATCTGGAAGAAAGCTTTAGTCCATCTGTAAGAAACATAATTTGGATCAAGTTTTTTCTCTGGGTTTTGCATTGCACATGGGACATAAAAGCTAGTGTATTAAAATGAAAGCTATGACATCTTTGCTTATGTTTATCTGTATGTTTATGTGTGTATGTTCTAGATATAGCATATTTCTACTGCTGAATGGTTTTGCTAATTTGTAATATTAAATTGGCTTAAACAAGTGCTTATATGAGAATTGTCAAAAATATAACAGACTAACCCAAATACCTTTTAGAATCATATGATCTGGGGAAGTATTTGATATTAAAGCTGGTTCTGAGTTAGGTTTGGTTAAATACGCATATCTTTAGAATCATCAGCATTAAGTAATGCTTTTATTCTTCCTGGGTTTATTAGTCAAATAAGTTCACGTATCTCTGTTGCAAAGCTTGTCAGCAAGAAAAATAACTTAATGCAACCTTGGAATTCACCTGAACACTAGCTGAACAGAACCGCTAAACTAAGGATTGAAAGAAGAGGCCACCACTTTGAGACTGGTAGGAGGGGCGGAGACGTGACGCTGACTCCAGGCCTATGGTGTCAGGGAGAACCACACAAGGGACACATCAGTGGCGGAGCTTTCCGCTGTTGCGAGAGAGACCCTCCAGGCCCACACCGGATTCCCCAACCTAGAGTTCCTCTGCCGGGAAGGGGAGATCCACGACAGCTGGCAGTAGAAATCAGTGAGGACTCTCTTTACTCAACTCAGTGGGCAGAGGGCAACTAGAGACCCAGTTGCCCTCCTCTGGAGCCAGAACATGGACTCGCTCACTGAGGAGCACTCACCCAATCCCTGGCAGAGTGAGTGGCTCTGTGGGCCGGGGCTTGAGAGCCTGATGGAAAGGACTGAGCTGAGCACTTTTGGCACGGGAGCTGGAGGTGTTAGGACCATTTTTCCTCCTGTGTGTGGCTACACACCAGTGGTGTACAGGAGGGCACCAGTTTTTCAGGGTTAAGCCCTCCCACAGAGGGTTAGGTTCGGGTTGCATTTGTCTGGTGGAATCGGCGCAGGCGTGCGTATGTGCATGCCCATGCTGCCTTGAGTCCCTGCTCTACACACTGCTTGTGCTGCCTTGCCAGGGAGAGGCCTGTTGGGTGTGGTCTGTGGTTTGGCTCCAGTGGGCTGCTGATTGGAACGCGGGTGCGTGCTCACTGCTTTGGTTCCCCATTCTCCACACTGTGTGTGCAGCCTTGCCAGGGTAGCACCTGACTGTTGGGATGCTCTACCCGATTCATGGGCTGCTGATTGAGCTAGGCAGAGACTGAGAGTTTTCCTGAGAATGTTGGGCTGGGAGCTGTGATGTGGCACGATCTGGCCAAGGCATTCGTGGCATGTTTGTGCGGGTTGGTTGCCGGTGCAGGAGCTCATGATGCTCTGATTTGGTGGGTCCACTGACCACACCCCATGGTGCCCTGGGGGCCTGCCCTGCCCACCTAGAGCTGCATTGCTGAGGTGAACCCTGGGCCCCTGGTGCCTGGCCTCCACCTCCACAGGCCACAGAGGGTTTCTGAAGCAGCGGACAGCTCATTGCAACCTGTGGGGATTTTTGGTGGTGAGCACGAACCCATGGCAGCCAATTGTGGGCAGCCTGAGAGGGAGGCGGTGAATAATGTGCTGGGCCCTTCGCCTCAACACTGCTAGTGCTGAGTCACCCGGAGGCTATTGCTGAGCAAGAGGCCTGAAGGTTAAAGCGGGCGGAGAGTCTTTTTATTTTTTCTCTTTCTTTCTCTTTTGCTGTTTTTTGTTTGTTTGTTTTTCTTTTCTTTAGTCCTTCCCTTTTTTCTTCCACTCTTTTCTATTACTTTTTTTTCCTTTTTGTTTTTATCTTTTTTTCTTTCTTTTCTTTCTCTTTCATCTCTTTGTTCCTCTTTTTTCTTTTTCTTTCATGTTTCTTTTTGTTATTGGTTTTTCTTGGGTTTGTTTGTTTTGTTATGTTTTAGTTACTGTTTTTCTGTCTTGTTCTGATACGCGCGCGCGCACACACACACACACACACACACACACACACACACATATATATATATAATTTTTTTCTCCTGTCTGATCCTTGTTTATTGTGTTTTTGTGGGGCTGTATTTGTTTCCTGGTGTTGTTGGTTTTCCTTGCTTTGTTTTTGTTTTGTGAAGTGGACGTGGGCCTAGCACTAGTCCAGAAGCTCACACTACACTGAATTTGTAGAAACTACTGACCACAGCCATTACCTACCTGTAACACCACCTCGGCCACCTACAGCTGCATTGTCAGGGCACTATGGGTGCCTGGGTGACTGGACCCATGCCCAAAAACTGTGGCAAAGGTTTTTTTAAAACAGAAGATGGTCTGCAGGCCCTGGGGTCATCTTGGTGATGTTCAGTGACCCCCAAACTGCACCACAGCCACTCAGGAGCAACTCTCAGAAATTTGTGAGCTTGAGGTAGAGGCTGATTGTAGTGCCCTCAGGACACTGTACAAGGGTATCACAGGCCAGGTATTGGTGTAAGATCTAAATCTGCATTAACATCATAAAAAACACCAATCACGTCTTGTAACTCACTTGAACTCTATCCTACCTAGCTAGTGTCGAATCGCCGAGGGCACCCTCAACACTGGATCAAACAAGCAAACACACACTTCTAAAGAGCCTCTTTCAATAGTTGGGACAGGTGGCAACAGGCCTAGCGGGTCCTGGGCCTTTTGCTAAAATGCCTCAGGAGAATATTGGTAGCAGCCAGCCTCAGTTGACAGAGAGACCACCCCCGTATGACTCCAGGTCCAGTATGGGCACTGGCCAATGGCATACAGCTTTGAGGCACCTACCAGCTTTGAGGCACCTACCAGCCATGGGCTGGTAGCAGACAGGGCTGAAATGGCCCTGAGTGGGAGCCTCGCCAAAGAGACACCAGAACCAAGACACCCAGAGGCCAGCATCAGACTAATCAGAGCACTACCTGGTTGAATCTACAAGGGGCACTCTTACAGGGGCCAAGCCTTCTCTGAGTGTGTCAACCTCCACACAGCTGCTTGTATACTTTGAACAGAGCTAATTCTTCAAGCTAGTCAGCCTGAGGGTCAATCCCACCCTCAGACAAGCCGAAAGCAATTAAAGATCAACTATAACAGTGACACCTCTGGAACACATGGGACAGGAGAATAAGGAGAATGTGCAATTCGAATATAAAGAACATATACTACATAAAACCACACAACAATGACTAAGAGACATAGGTGATCTACGTAATACATCAAAGCAATCACAGAGTGACAGCCAGTATGAGGAAACAAAGAAACATGTCCCAAATAAAACATCAGAAGAAACCTCTAGAAATAGAACTAAATGAAACAGGCATTCAACCTATCAGAGACAGTTTAGAACACTGATGGTAAGAATGTTTAAGTAACTTAGTGAGAACATAGAGAAGTACAGAGAAATAAAAAGCAAACAGTTAGAGCTAAAGAATACAATAACTGAAATGAAGAACACACTCGAAGGAATAGCCAGTGGGTTAGATGAAGCAGAGGATCAGATCAGCGATTTAGAAGACAAGATAGCAGAAATTATGCAGTTGGAACAACAAAAAAGAAAAAAAGAGAATAAAAACAATGAAAACAGTTTAAGAGACCTGTGGGACAACATCAAGTGCAAGAACATTTACATCATAGGAATACCAGAAGGAGAAGAGAAGGAACAAGGGATCAAAAATATATTTGAAGAAATAATTAACAAAAACTTCCCTACCCTTATGAAGGAAATTGACATACAAGCCCAGGCAATACAGAGTTCCAAACAAGATGAACCCAAAGAGGCCCACAACAAGACACATTACAGTTAAAATAGCTAAGGCTAAAGACAAAGAGAATCCCAAAAGCAGCAAGAGAAAGATAGCGGGTTACATACAAGGGAACTCCTATAAGACTATCAACTGACTTTTCTACAGAAACTCTGCAGGCCAGAAGGGAGTGGAAGGAAATATTCAAAGTGATAGAAAACCAAGGACTACAACCAAGACTGCTCTACCCAGCAAGGCTATCACTTAAAACTGCAGGAGAGATAAAGATCTTCTCAGAAAAGAATAAGCTAACAGAATTCATTACCACCAAACCAGCATTGCAGGGAATGTTAAAAGGGCATTTTCTAAACAGAATAAAAGGGGGAAAACAAACTAACAAAGGAAGACCAGAAATATGAATAACAAAATGGCAATAAATATGTAGCCATCAATCACTTTAAATGTGAATGGGCTAAGTTCTCCAATCAAAAGACATAGAGTAGGTGAGTGGATAAGAAAACAGAACTCATGCACATGCTGTTTACAAGAGTCTCGTCTCAGATCAAAAGACACACACAGACTGAAAGTAAAGTGATGGAATAAGACATTTCACACAAATGGAAAAAAGAAAAAAAATCTTGGGTAGCAATACTTATTTTGGACAAAATAGACTTTAAAACAAAGTCTACAATAAAAGACAAAGAAGGACACTACATAATTATAAATGGATTGATCAAACAAGAAGACATAACCCTAGTAAACATCTATGCACCCAACAAAGGAGCTCCTAAATATATAAAACAGTTTATGAGTGACATAAAGTAAGAGATCAACAGTAGCACTATAGTAGTAGGGGACTTCAACACCCTATTGTCACCAATGGACAGATCCTCCAAACAGAACATCAACACGGAGACAGTGGCCTTAAATGACACTTTACACCCGTTGGTTTCAATCTATATTTTTAGAGCATTTCACCCTGAAGCAGCAAAATATACATTCTTCTCAAGTGCACATGGAACATTTTCCAAGACAGACCACATGCTAGACCACAAAACAAGTCTCAATAAATTTAAGAAAATTGAAATTATATCAAGCATCTTCTCTGACCATGATACTATGAAACTAGAAATCAATTGTAAGAAGAAATCTGAAAGACACACAAATACATGGAGGCTGAACAACATGTTACTAAATAGCGAGTGGGTCAATAATGAGATCAAGGAAGAAATAAAAAACTACCTCAAGACAATCAAAAATGAAAACACAACAACCCAAAATCTATGGAATGCAGTAAAAGCAGTCCTAAGAGGGATATTCATACCAATGCAGGCCTATCTAAAGATAGAAGAAAAATCTCAAATCAAGAGTCTATCTTTACACCTAAGGGAACTGGAAAAAGAATAGCAAAACAAGTCTAAAGGGATTACAAGGAGGGGAATAATAAAGACCAGAGCAGAAATAAATGAAATAGAGACAAAAAAAAGAAAAATAAAATACAAAAGATCACTGAAACCAAGAATTGGTTTTTTGAAAAGGTAAACAAAATCGACAAACTCTTACCAGACGAGAGAGAGAAAGAGAGAGAGAGAGAGAGAGAGAGAGAGAGAGAGAGAGAGAGAGAGAGAGAGAGAGAGGACCCAAATTAATAAAATCAGAAATGAAAGAGAAGTGACAAAAGATACCACAGAAATACAGAAAAAATTAAGAAAACACTATGAGCAACTGTATGCCAAAAAATTAGACAATTTGGAAGAAATGGATAAATTTCTAGAAGCATATCGTCTTCTAAGACTGAATCAAGAAGAAACAGAAACTCTGAACAGCCCAATTGCTACCAAAGAAATTGAATCAGTAATCAACAAGCTCTCAACAAACAAAAGTCCTGAACCAGATAGCTTCACAGGTGAATTTTAAAAAACATTCAAGAAAGAATTAACAGCTATTCTCCTCAAACATTCCAAAAAATCCAGAAGGACGGATGGCTCCCAAGCACATTTTACGAGGCCACTATTACTCTGATCTCAAAACCAGACATAGACATTACAAAAAAGGAAAACTACGTGCTGATATTTCTAATGAACATAGATGCAAAAATCCTCAACAAAATACTAGTAAACCAAATTCAGCAGCACATTAAAAAGATCATACACCATGATCAAGTGGGATTCATTCCTGGTATGCAAGGTTGGTTCAACATCCACAAATCAATTAACGTGATACAGCACATTAACAAAATTAAAAATAAAAATTATATGACCATATCAATGGATGCAGAAAAAGCTTTTGACAAAATTCAGCAGCGATTTATGATAAAAAACTCTTAGCAAAGTGGGGCTAGAGGGATCATATCTCAACATAATAAAGGCCATATATGATAAATCCACAGCTAACATCATACTCAGCGGGTGAAGGTTAAAACCTTTCTGCTTAAGTTTGGGAACAAGACAAGGCTGCTCACTTTCACCACTTTTATTCAACATTGTTCTGGAAGTTCTAGATATAGCAATCAAGCAAGAAAAAGAAATAAAAGGCATTCAAATGTGAAAGAAGGAAGTAAAATTGTCATTATATGCAGATGACATGATACTATATATACAGAACCCCAAAGACTCCACCAAAAATCTATTAGAACCGATAAATGAATTTAGTTTCTTTGCCTTTTTGTTGCTGTCTATTATGTCATTGTTGTGGTGTTCTATGATTTTCCCCTCTATTTCTTCTTTTTTATGTTATATATTTCAGTTCTGGATTTTTTTTTTTGAGCAGTTACCATTAAGTTTATGTAAAATAAAGTTTCATATTTAGAGTATTCCATTTTGTTCAGTATGCTTACTTTCTCCATTCCCTTGTTCCAGTTCAGACCTTTACTATCTCTCCTTTTATGTTTTTGTTGACACAAACTATCCCTATTTATGATATGAGTTGATTTCTGTGCTGCAGTAACAAGTTGTCTTTTACCTGTTTTTTTAATTTTTTTTTGTTGTTTGTTTTTTCTTTCTTTACCCTGTATGTAATGTTTACATGTATAGTGTCCTATTTGGTGTAGGGGTTGTCATTCCCTTCTTCTGTCTGTAATACTACTCATTGTTTTGTATTCTTTTGCTTTTTTTGTTTCAGGTCAAATAGCCTCCTTCAGTATTTCTTCTAGTGCAGGTCGTATGTTAGGAAATTTCCTCAGCTTCTGTATGTCTGGAAAGGTCTTTATTCCTCCTTCATATCTAAAGAATATCTTTGCTGTATATATTATTCTTGGCTCATAATTTCTCTCTTTCCATAGTTTGAATATTTGATTCCATTCCCTTCTGGCTTGTAGAGTTTCTGCTGAAAACCTGATGATAATCTAATGGGCTTCCCTTTGTAGGTTACCGTCTTCTTTTTCCTGGCTTACTTGAGGATTCTTCTTTTGTTGTTAATTTTTGACAGCTTCAATACAATGTTGGAGAAGGCCTTTTTGGATTGAGGTACTTAGGTGTACTATTTGCTTCTTGGATTTGAGGATCCAGTTCTTTCCCAAGTTTGGGAAGAATCTCATCGACTCTTTGTTTGAATATATTCTCTATTCCCTTACCCTTTTCTTCTCCTTCTGGTATGCCCATTATTCTATATTGCTGTTTCTGATGGAGTCAGAAAGTTTTTGTGGAGTTCTTTCATTTCTTTTACTCTCAAATCTGTCTCGTTGTCCATCTGTGTCATTTCTAGATTTCTGTATTTGATGCCACAGATTCTTTTCTCCATCTGTTCAACTCTATTACTTAAGCTGGCTATTTCATTCTTAGTTTCTTCTATTGAGTTCTTAATCTCCAGAAATTCTATTTGGTTCTTTTTTAAAATTTCAGTCTCTTTGGTAAAATGTTCACTTTGTTCTTTGATTGTGTTTCTGAGTTCATTAAACTGTCTGTGTTTTCTTGCATCTCATTGAGTTTTCTCAGTACTGCAATCTTGAATTCTCTATCATTTAATTCACATATGCCATATCTTTAAGTTCATTTCCTAGAGACTTTTCATTTTCTTCCTGAGCTGCCTTGTTACCTTGGTTATTCATGGAAATTAATGGATTATTATTTCTCTTCCTAGTTATCTACAGGAGTGGGTTCTGCAATAGGTTGATCAAAGAGGTCTTTCTTTTGTTCTCTGTTAGATGTTGGTAGAATGTTTTGTTTTCTCTCTGATAGCAGCGTTTTAGTCTCTCTCACACTGTAGTGTTATATTTTCTCTTCACTGTTCTGGCTTCTCACACATGCAATGGGTGGATTCCCTGGAAGGCATGCTTCTCCTTTGTGAACAAATCTCCTGGGTCACAGGTCACCACCTCTGTGGGGGGATGTGGAGAGCTTCTGAAGTTCCAAAGCTCTCTCTGCACCAGTTTCAGAGCCTGTGTGTTTCAACGGCACTCTTTACTCCATCAGGGATCTGCCCAGGTAGGTGGGAACAGGGGCAGAGTGGGTTGTGAGAGGTGGCCCAGAGTAATGGCAGCGACCACCAGCACAGCCAGTCCTGCACTTAAGGCTTCCTCCCCTTTGCCACAACTAGTTTGGCTGCAAGTCCTTGGCTTTGGGCTGCTGTTCTCAGGACTGCAAATATTGTGTTGTTTTGATCTGACACTGCTACCGTTCTGCCTCTAGCACTGGGCAGTTGGGTTTGGGGTGAGCTCTGGGAGGGTAGAGAGGGTGCAGCAAGGCTCCGTGTCTAAGCCTTCTGTTGTCTATTTGGCAGTGAGAGCTTAAACCTCCGTTTTCACCCTTTTTCCCTCAGTCTTTGTTCCGAGTTCTCTACCATGAGCATTGGGTTCAGTCATATTATATGCTGACCCCTCAGGTGGAACTGTGGGCGATAAGTGGAGTGCTATCCACTTATCTGTGCTATACACAGAGGGAAGTCTGAATTCTTCCCTCTTCCACAGTTGCAGTAGCTTCGGGTGCAGGGAGCTCCGAGCTCCGAGGTAGGCCTGTTCCTGTGCCTCGGAGACCCACGTCTCTGCTTCTCTCACTTCTGTCCTCCCCTGCTTGCCCAATTTGCCCACCTTTAGATGATTTCAATTGTGTTTCTCTTAGTCTTGCCTGTCTGCTGCACAGGGAGTCCTTTGTGAAATTATAGTTGTTCAATTTGTTGTAAATTCCAGGGGAGATTTCAAGAGACTCACCTCATGCTGCCATTTTTATGACTTAATCTCTCTTGCTTTTTAAAAGATTAGCTCTTTGTCTTTAACCTTTCACATTTTATTATGTTATGATGCGCCTTGGTGTGGGTCTTTTCGTTTCATTTTGTTTGGGTCTTTTGTGCTTCCTGGGCTTGTATGTCTATTTCCTTCAGCAGGTTAGAGATGTTTCAGTAAGTATTTCTTTGAATAAGTGTTCAAGCTTGCTCTCCCTCTTCTCCATCTGGTACCCGCATGATCCAAATTTTGGTACACTCGATGGTGCCCCAGAGGCCCCTTAATCTATCATCAATGTTTTTGATTCTTTTTTTTCTTTGTGGTGTTCCAATTGGGTGTTTTCTGTTACCTTAGTCCACAATTTGCTGATTCTGTTCTCTGCTTCATCTAATGTACTGTTTAATTCTTCACAGAATACTAATGTATTTTTCATTTCAGTTATTATATTCTTCATCTCTGACTGATTCCTTTGTATGATTTCCATCTCCATTTTTATGTATTTTATATCTTTGTTGAAGTTCTCACTGAGGTCATTGAGCACCTATAACTAGTAGGTTTTTGTAAAGATTTTTTTATTGGGGAAGGGGAACAGGACTTTATTGGGGAACAGTGTGTACTTCCACGATTTTTTTCCCCAAGTCAAGTTGTTGTCCTTTAATCTTAGTTGTGAAGGGTACCGTTCAGCTTCAAGTTGCTGTCCTTTCAGTCTTAGTTGTGGAGGGCACAGCTCAGCTGCAGGTCCAGTTGTCGTTGCTAGTTGCAGGGGGTACAGCCCACCATCCCTTGTGGAAGTCGAGGAATCTAACTGGCAACCTTGTGGTTGAGAGCCCGTGCTCCAGCCAACTGAGCCATCCGGGAGCTCAGCGGCAGCTCAGCTCAAGGTGTCGTATTCAATTTTAGTTGCAGGGGGTGCTGTCCACCATCCCTTGTGGGACTCGAGGAGTTGAACTGGCAACCTTGTGGTTGAGAGCCCACTGGCTCATGTGGGAATCGAACCAGCAGCCTTCGACGTCAGAAGCATGGAGCTCTAATTGCCTGAGCCACCAGGCTGGTCCTATAACTAGTGTTTTGAACTTTGCATGTATTAGATTGCTTGTCTCCATTTTGTTTAGTTATTTTTCTGGAGCTTTGTTTTGATCTTTCATTTGGGACATGTTTGTTTGTCTCCTCATTTTGGCAGTCTCCTGTTTGTTTCTATGCATTAGGTAGAACTGCTACGTCTCCCAGTGTAGTAGGGTGGCCTTATGTAGTAGGTGCCCTGTGGAGTCCAGTGGCACAGTCTCACAGGTTACCTGATCTGGGTGCTCCAGGTATACCCTTTGTGTGTGTTGCGTGTTTCCTCCCTCCTATCATAGTTGAGCCTTGATTTCTGTTGCCATGTCAATGGAAAGAATTGTCCCATAGGCTGATTGGTTGTGAGGTCTGGCCATTACTATAGTAGAGGAGCTGTTGTGCTGGGGCTGAGCCTATGGAAGAGGCTTTGGTTTAGTAGGCTTCTGATGCCTTCCAAGTCTTCCTTTCAGTGTTTTTTTTTTTTTTGTGGTGGTTTTGTTGTTCTCTGGTGCGGTGACAAGTTGGCCATGGTGTGTGTTGCTGCTGGGGCCTCCTGGGAGAGTCTCTAATGCATGTCACGGTCAGCTGCTACTTGTGCCATGCCTGGGTCCACTTGCTATGTGCTACAAAGTGATCTGCTGATGGTTGCCACTTGTGATGTTCTTGGAGGTGACTGGGAGAGGCTAAGCTGTGAACTGAGGCTATTTGTCACTAGTGCCAAGCTTGGGTGTGCTTAGCAAGATGTATGGGGCACACCAAGGCCAGATTCTGCTTCTTTGAGATTTGCAAACATTTGAGAGGTTTTAGGAAAGTTCTTTGCAAGAGCTAAGATAGGCTGTGTGTATAGAAAAGTCATTATAAAGGGGTTGGTTGGGCCCACAAGTTGGGTGAAGTGGAGTCTTGGAATCACCAGGATGTGATGAATGGTGGTAGCCAGGTTGATGGAGAGTCAGATATGGTGCCCGCTTTTGTCTGCATGCTGATTGGGGGGAAGGTCAACAAAGGAGTGGCCATCACTTAGGGAAGCTGACCCTCCTTCCTTCACCCTAAATCCAGACATTTCAGTTCCTTCTTATGTGTCCCTGATACTTTTCGAGCTACTGCACCCATGCTGGACCTCAGAGCAGTGAGTCTTTCAGTGAGTAAATCTGTGCATGGACCCTTTAAGATGAAAGCCTGGGACTCTAGCTGCCTGTCATTTCTCTCAGCCACAATTTCCACTGGTTTTCATGGACAGATGTTATGGGGAATTCTCTCTCCCCCTCACTGGAACCCTGTGCTGGGGAGCCTGATATAGGGCTGGGAGCCCTCATTTATCAGTGGGGAACCTCTGCAGGTGAGATATCCCTCCCAATCTTTAACTGCCACACATGGGTGTGGGAGCAGCTCATTCCATGTATCTTCCCTTCCTACCAGTCTTGAGGAATCTTCTTCTATATGTCCTTAGTTATAAGACTTATGTTCAGCAAGACTTCAATAGATTCTCAATGATGGTTGTTCTATAGATTAGTTGTAATTTTGAGGTGGTTGCAGGAGGATGAGAGCCCAACATTTGCCTAGTCTGCCATCTTGACTGAAAGCCTCCCCTACTTTCCTGGGGGAGAAGAGATTTCACTGGCTTTCAGATACAACCATAATCAAATTACTTAACATTCCTTAATTTCCTGTTTTGAAAATTAAAGATGAATCATGCTTACAGGAAACCACGTGACATAGCAAAAATGTACCCTGCTTTGGGATATTAAAGGATATGTATTTTAGCCCTCATTCTACCATCAAGTAGCTGGTTGTAAACGCCTATTCAATTTACATACACTCTATGGCTCTCACTTTAGCTGCCTATGATATGTGTCCTATTTATCACCCAAAGCTGTATGAAGATCCTGAGATATTAGAAAGCACTGGTCAAAAATATGGTAATGGAATTATGGTCTTGGTTCTAGGATAAATTACTTTCCACTGTCTAGCATACATTTAGTTTATTGGTTATCTTACAACAAATGTGATATATGCTTAATTTTAGAAAAATGAGAACATATATACAAGCAAAAAGGAAAATAACATCCATAGAGATAACCATATTTAACTCCTTGGTATCTGTATGTCTCTCCTGATTCTAAAAAAAAATATATATATATATATATATATATATATATATAATTAGTTTTCTTCCACAGAAATGAGATCATACCATATATTATTTAATACACTGTTTCATTACCACTTAAAACTTTAGCATGATTATGTTTCTATTTCAATAGAGAATTTGGTGCCCTGATATTTTTAATGGCTTCATGGTTTTCCATTGTTTGAAATTACCATAATTATTAAGGGTTTTTAAATTGTTACCAACTTTTTGTTCTGAGGTGAATAACATTTTTACATGCCCATTATGTGCTTTGTAGTGTGGTTTGAATAGTTAATCCTTTCTGTTAAAAAAGGACACGTAGTATTAGATCACTCCTTACTTACAATCATATCTCAAACTCATGTTATTCATGTTGTCTCTGCAAAATAGAAATGTTTATTATCCTCTAGACTTTATATCTGGTAGTTTGACAGCAGCTCTGTGCAAAATAAATGATTAGGCTTTGTGCTATATGAGACAAATGCCAAACAACGCAGCCCATTGATCAAAATTGCTTGCTCTTCTCCAGTTCTCAAAGTCCACAAAAAAAGAAGTCAAAAGCTTGAGAAGCACAACTTGACAAAGATGGAGATAATTCAGAAAAGATCCAAAATCAGTGTATAGCTTAATTTTAGTGGCTAAGGCAAGATTGAGAGTGTGTTTTGTCCATTGAGGTTGTGAAACCTGGTGAACAGAGCACTACCAGAAGTCAGGAAGGGAACTTCTAGTTCCAACTCAGATGCTAACTTACTATAAGACCTGTAACAAATCATTTCCCTTTTCTGGGACTTGGTTCCATCATCTGATAAATGAAGTGGGTGGTAATAATAGGTGGTTTTATGAGCTCCCTGGCTTGAAAAGCCTCAGAATCTCTGAAGGGCACAATGTGTGTGTGCTTAGGCAATATGTGTGAGCCTAAGAAGAATGTAGGCCTAGAGGGTCAGAATTTGATTAAGGAAGGCAAATTTTGAGAAGTTGCAAAAGATTAGAGAGTGACTCAGTCTTCCAATAAAAGTGGCAAGAATCGTATTACTTGAGTCATGCCAATCTGGACTTCAGAGAATTGTGGCAGATCTCTAATCTCTATCTCTCTGTTTCTCTTCTGTTATGCAACTATATAGCCAGTCACTACACGCAACATTTCTGGTACTTTTTTTGGCAGGGTAGAGAGGGTGTTGCATTTTTGTTTAGCAAAGGTAGGGCAATAGGGTAGAACCTACCTGGAGTTCAGAGGAATATCTAATAAAATATCTCATGTTATCATTTGGGACAAACTGGTGAATTTTGGACTACAAGAAAGTGCAGATGGGGTGGGGTGTGTGTTCATGACTGATTAAATAATTGGATCTAAAGAGTTTATTTTAATGGAAATATATCCACTGAGATAAAACTCCAACGTGATGTGTCAGGAGGTTCTGTCCTTGGTCCTGTCCTAATTTAACATTTTCATGGCTGACTTAAGTGAGGGCATAGATAATTTGGTGATTGAACACACCGATGGTGCAAAGCTGGGAGGGAGAGTTAATATATTTAATCACAGAAACAGGATATAAAGAGTCATCTTTATATGGACTTTTACTGTGCTTGACTAATGTGCATGGTGGGATAGGCAACCAACTGAGGGTAAGAGTCAGAGGTTCTTTGCTTTAATCATTTATATAATATATTAATATATATAAATAAATATATATAATATAATAATTATATTATTATATTATGTATATATTATATTATATATAATTATAATATATATATAATATTATAATATAATATATAATAATATAATAATATAATATAATATAATAATATTATAATAATAATAAGATAATAATATTATGTAATATAATATATAATATTATATATTATATATAATATTATATATTATATAATAATATATATTATTATCATATTATATATATTATTATTATATTATATATAATATTATTATATTATATATATTATTATTATATATTATATATAATATTAATATACTATATATTATATAATAATATATAGTATATTAATATAAATATATTTCAATTATACTTGACATACAATGTTATATTAGTTTCAGGTATACAGTGATTTCAGGTGAATAGTGATTAGACGTTTATATAACTTGTGAAGTGATCAACCCGATAAATCCAGTACCCATCTGACATCATACATACTTATTATAATGTCATTGACTATATTCCTTATGCTGTACTTTACATCCCTATCACCATTCAGTGGTTCTTCATCATTGTTATTCATTATATCAGTTTACCTCCAGGATAGTTAGGTCAGATAGTCTTCTGGCAAAAGCAAAACACACCTGTGTGTGTGTGTGTGTGTGTGTGTGTGTGTGTGTCTGTGTGTGATAGGCTTCTTTAGGTCTGGGTTATTTTACCAGATAGGAATTAATCTCCTGTGCTAGAGAATTGTGTATAGTTAAAATTAGTAATTTGACTTTTTCTTTGGATTTCTGACAGGGAATTGACTATTGCTTGATATTGGGGAAAATATTTTGTAGTGCCAGATAATGTCACTGTCTGTTTAACGAAAATAATAAAATTCTGGAAATCAGTGTTTCTATTTCATTAATTCCTCAAGATGGGAGCTTATTATGTTTAAAACCCTGTACTAAGAACTGTGGAAGAACAAAAGTTCTTCCTTCTAGTACCTTCAAGCATGTGTATAGGGACAATCAAGGGTTTGCAAAAATTATTTCCACGCTACATGGTGATGAGTAATAGGGCCAGATGAGAGGCACTGAAAATGTAGCAGAAACCCTGGGAAGGGAGAGGGAGAGGTAGTGATGATATGTTATCTGGGATGGTTAGAGAAGTCCTGGAAGAAGTGGGAGCTTGATCTTAATTTGAGTCAAATTACTGAGGAACTCTGCTATATATAACCTATTATTTGGGGGGAAATTTGGGCATTGTGGAACCTTGTAATACTTACACAAGATGACACAGGAAAAATAGAGAAGGGAAAAGTCACAACCTGGAACTACTTACAGGTCTGTCTACCAGGCCTAATGTGAAGGTATATTTTAGAGCATTTCTGTTTGCTCCCTTTCTGTAGAAAAGGGAACCACCTACTGTTCTGTGTCTATAGATGCTCTGTTCTGCTAATCATGGAATGAGAATACCCCTTGGCTCTGGGACAGGGACAAAAGAGCAGGTACCAGAGTTTAGGTATTGAAATAGACCAAGGGACTATTCATCAGTCAATCATGTGCCAGTGGCACATCCTCAAGGACAACTAAGTCAACTAAGAGACAACAGCTGCCAACAGTCCCTTCCCCAGCAATTTGAGGATACTCCTAGCTATGAGCTTTCTATGCCCCAGGTATTATATTGTCAGGGCAAGCCCCTACTGCCTGCCAAACATTTCACTTCAGCAAAATTTATATCATCAGGAAAATGTTGATGAGCTCTGAAACGAGTAGTAGTAAGTGAATTTTAAGAAACTAGCTACTGACGTCATGGGAATGGTGGCAGCGGGGCCCTCTTTTTGAATCCTCCCCGAGATTTTCTGGCAATCGGGACATATAGAACACCTGAGGAGACCTTTACTCATCATGCAGAACAGCGGAGAGACTCGTGGAGAAATTACCTGAAGGTGCGTGCTGATTGCGATCAGAGGAGGAGGCAGGACAGCAACGTGGAAGCGAGCCACCCCACCACGGCGGAGCTGAGGTCGGTCGGCTACCAGGACGGAGTGGAGACTCGTGGAAGGTGCTGGGAAGATTGTCAGCCAGCTCTGACCTTTGGAAGAAACTGGGAGGAGGGGATTTTCGCTGGACGAGGAGAGAGGAGACTCCCACACCCCCAGCCACCACCTTTTCGGGCCTGTAGGAGGAGTGTGACATGGCTCGCCTGGGAGAGAGAAGATCCCTCCATCCCCAGCCCCCACCCTTTCTGGCTGGCCTGGGGCGGGGCAAGGGCAACCACGGAAGCACTCCCTGAGTTCAGCAGTAAGCGGCAGACGCAGCTCCCGGCTTTCAGCAGCTTAGAGATCTCCCGCCCGCCCCCTCCCACACACCCATGGAAGGAGGGCCCTAAGACTCAGGAGTACTGGGCACAGGGCTGGTGGAGCTACTCTCAGCGTGCATTTGTGCAGGAATGGACAGAAACTGCACGGTCTCTTTAGATGAAAACTGTCATCCAGACCCCTCAGTCCCTTGCATTTAAATCTACACTCCCAAATTCACACTGGGCACCAGGTGACCAGCGCTGCCTGCGCAATAGGCAGGGAACTCTTTGGCACAGCGGAGGACAACCTGGAGATTACTTGGTGGGCTTAAGCCAAGACTGGTGCTGCTTTCTGTTTTGCGTTGCGTGGTGTTCATTTTTTTTTTTTTTTCTGCTTGTTGTGATTTGCTTTGTTCTGCCTTTATTTCTTTGATATCTTTGCCTATGTTGACTGGGGATTGTCGGTTGTATTTTACATGTGAATGTAGTTGATTTGTTTTCTTTGTTGTTGTTGTTGTTGTTGTACTTGGTAACTTGATTTGTGCTGAAACTGCCCTAACAGGGCCCAGCTTAAGAGGCACAAGATTCAACATATCCAGAAGGCAACTCTGGACCAAACCAGAGTACTACCGGGTTTGACCTACAAGTCACACACCCAGAGGGAATTCTCTGAAGGCACAAGATCCCATAGAGGCCAAACCTCATTTAAGTGGCCAACCCTCACCCAGCAGAACACCCTGCGGTGGGCAGAGCCAAGTTTCACAACTAGACGGCCTGGAAGTTCTAGCCACAGCAATCAGACAAGAGAAAGAAATAAAAGACATCCAAATTGGTAAGGAGTAAATGAAATTATCATTATAGGCAGATGACATGATACTATATATAGAGAACCCTAAAGACTCCATCAGGAAACTATTAAAACTAATAGATGAATTTATTAAAGTAGCAGGATATAAAATTAATATTCGGAAATCAGTTGCATTTGTATATACCAATGATGAAATATCAGAAGGAGAAATTAAAAAAGCAATTCCATTTACAATTGCTCCAATGACTATAAAATATCTAAGAATAAATCTAACCAAAGACGTAAAAGATCTGTACTCAGAAAATTATATGACACTGAAGAAAGAAATGAAAGAAGACATAAATAGATGGAAACACATTCCATGTTCATGGATAGGAAAAATTAATATAGTTAAAATGTCCATACTACCTAAGGCAATATACATATTGAACGCAATTCCTATCAAACTACCAACGACGTTTTTCACAGAAATAGAACATATAATCCTGAAATTTATATGGGACCATAAAAGACCCCGGATAGCTTCAGCAATCTTGAGAAATAAGAACAAAGTGGGAGGTATAACGATACCTGATTTCAAACTATACTACAAGGATACAGTAATCAAAACAGCATGATACTGGCATAAAAATAGACACATAGATCAATGGAACAGAATAGAGAGTCCAGAAGTAAATCCATGCTTATATGCCCATCTAATCTACGACAATGGAAGCAAGAATGTACGATGGAGTAAAGACAGCCTGTTCAATAAGTGGTGTTGGGAAACCTGGACAGACACATGCAAGAAAATGAAGCTGGACCACCTCCTTACACCATATACAAAAATAAATTCAAAATGGCTTAAAGACTTAAATGTAAGATCTGAAACCATAAAATATCTAGAAGAAAATATAGGAAGAAACTTCTTGGACATTACCCGGAGTAAGATTTTCACTGATATATCCCCTCGCGCGAGGGAAGTAAGAGAAAAAATAAACATGTGGGATTACATCAAACTAAAAAGTTTTTTCACAGCAAAGGAAACCATCAATAAAACAAAAAGGGATCCTACTGAATGGGAAAAGATATTTGCCAATGATATATCTGATAAGGGATTAATATCACAAATCTATAAAAAACTTACTCAACTCAACTCCAAAAAAACAAACAACCCAATTAAAAAATGGGCAGAGGACTTGAGGAGACATTTTTCTAAAAAGGACATACAGAAGGCAAGAAGACATATGAAGAAATGCTCAACCTCACTAACCATCAGAGAAATGCAAATAAAAACCACAATGAGATACCACCTCACTCCAGTCAAAATGGCTATCATCAATAAATCAACAAACAACGAATGCTGGCGCGGATGTGGAGAAAAGGGAACGCTAGTGCACTGTTGGTGGGATTGCAGATTAGTGCAGCCACTAAGGAAAACAGTATGGAGGTATCTCAGGAATCTGAAAAGGGAACTACCCTATGATTTAGAAATTCCACTCCTAGGCATCTACCCGTAGAAATCCAAAACTCCAATTCAAAAATCAGTATGCACTCCTATGTTTATTGCAGCACTCTACACAATAGCCAAGACATGGAAACAACCGAAATGCCCATCGGTAGATGACTGGATTAAGAAGCTGTGGTACATTTATACAATGGAGTATTACGCAGCCATAAAGAAGAAAGAAATCTTATCATTTGCAACAACATGGATGGATCTAGAGAACATTATGTTAAGTGAAATAAGTCAGAAAGAGAAAGACAACTACCATATGATCTCACTTATATGCGGAATCTAAAGAAAAGAATAAGTGAATGAACTAATCAGAAACAGTTTTGGGGACACAAAGAGAAAACCGAGAGTTTTTAGATGGGCGGGGGGGGGTGTTGGGAATAAGGGGAAAGGTGAAGGGATTAGGAAGCAGCTGGTAACCACAAGATGGCCTCAGGGTTTTTTGAAAATTAATTTGGGGAACGTATTCAATAATGTTGTAAAGATTTTGTTGGGTATCCGATGGACATGCGTCCTATTTGGGAGACCACCTCAGGGATACTGTGGATGCCTGATCATGGCATTGTACACCAGAAGCTAAACATTAATGAAGGCCAACTATAATTTTATATATACAATGTGATGGTCAGTGTGAGGTCGGAGGTATAGTGGATGGGGGCAGGGGGGTTCACAGTGTGAGGGATATAAATGATGAACGTCTACGTATTATGTTGTCTTTTACACCTGAAACTAATAAAAAAAAATAAAATTTAGAAAAGAAAGAAACTAGCTACTTAATATGTTTTACCCAGGGAAGTATTTCTAGAAGGATCATGGCTATGGGTTCCTAAACCTGAGATAGCATTCTGTTTCAGAGTTTCATATTTTCAGGCTCTCCCATGCTTGCCACCCTGGGCCTGGCTCCTTTCCCCCAACTCCTTGAAATCTCATACTTAATTCCCTCCTGTGCCATAGTGGAAATAGTCTGGAAAAAAGAGTCCATAAATGTGGGTATTTGTCCTGGCTTTATCACTGGTCTTCAGTTTTCCCATCTGAAATATATGAATGCCTAGATCATAGTGTGTGTAGTTGTTTTTTTGGGAATACTGCATGTGGAGGTTAATGGGCTGCACAGATACAAGGTGATGTTATTATTTAAAGTCTGTTGTGGAAGCTGGGAACATTTGGAAACTGCTTTTCCTTGAATAATGAGTCTGAAAAAAGCTTGCTTCCAGATTAAAAGTCTTCCCCCTCAGGGAAAGCCCTATTCTTGTTTAGTGTCTGTTGTTTGTGTTCATGCTCTCTCTCTCTCTCTCTCTCTCTCTCTCTCTCTCTCTCTCTCTCTCTCTCTCTCTTTCTCTTTCTCTCTCTTTGACAAGAAAAGACAAAAGGAAGAAGATAAAAGCTGAGCCTCTTGGCACGAACTTATAAATACACAGAGAACTTTCAAATTTTATATCATATCCTTAAGACTCTTACTCTAACTTGAACTTCAAATTTTAATCTGTTTTAATTATATGTATATGTTCATCTATGTATAGCCTGTCTCCTTTCATAGAGGATTTGAGGCAGCCAAGTTTTGACTTGTTTAAAACTTTAGGTGGTGTTCAAGCCAATGAAGACTGCGTTCCTCAAGTCTTCAAAGGAAAGACAAAAAGTTGCTAAGTTATGCAGTAAAATTAGAAGTATCATTTTTTCCAGATTACACAAAAAGTTATTAACAGCAGTGATTCAGACATTTTCTGTGAAATATGCTATGAGCAAATTCATTAGAAACCTATGTATATTGAAAAGTTTACCCATTGCTTATATCTAAATATGTCACAAGGAATAGTAGCTAAATGTATCACAGTAAATCAAAAGAATTTTTCACTGGTGCCATCCAGCTACACAGACAACTCTGTGAGAGTCTCTGGTTGTTTCTATCATCATGTGAGTATAACACCCATTTAAAAAAATGTCTGAAATAGAAGTATTGAGCATGTTTGTAACTAATTCCTATAAACATGTATACAAGGCTAGTTGGGAAGAAAAATATGTAACCAAATTGTTAACAGATGGGAACATGACTTTTGCCTTCCATTTTTGTACTCATTAATAAGTCTTGTTACTGACCATTGTTAGCAGATTTGTGTGTGTGTGTGTGTGTGTGTGTGTGTGTGTGTTCTTTCTGACTGGATTCTAAATTGATTGAGGGCAGGATATCACGTTTTTATCCTGCATATCCCTATCATTTGTTCTGTAATTATTGCCGATTAAAGGTGGTATTTTCCTATTTGAAAACTCTAAATAGTATAGCTAATCCTGCGATTTCTGGTCAAGGTTATAATTTAGAGTTTATGTGTTACAGTTCTGTTTTGTTTGGGTAGTCTTACCTTTAAAAGAAATATTAACTTGGCCTTACCAAAAAATAATCCTAAGCATCTCCTATGTTTGTATAAGGGCTCCCATGATTCAACTTGACAACGGTAAACAGCATAGATACACCACCTTTAGTTCAGCTGATCAGATTTCAGGTTGCTTTTGACAAATTAAACTTGTGTATTTTTCTGTGGTGTGGTTGGGAGTTACTTGGTTCTACATCTTTTTGAGGTGATGGGTAACATGACATTTGCAAACATTCACTCATACAAGGGTCTTTGAAGTGGTATTCCTGGTCCAGATTAGGGGATATGGCTGTCTACAGGGATTTGAACAGCAGTTTTCTTACTCAATTTCCTGTTCTAACCCAGTTCCCTCTGAGTATTATTAAACAAGGAATCCCTGTATTGTTGTACAACAGCATAAAGTGTTATGACTTGACCAAGATTATCTATGTTGAATTTTTGTACTAGGGAGAAGCTTCTGGGTTTTTTTTGTTGTTGTTGTTTATTTGTTTTTAATGGAAACAAAGAATTGGGCCCTGCCTTAAAAATGAACAAAGGACGGAAGGGACAAAATAAAGTATGGTAAATAGAAAGTATCTCAGACATGACCTGCCCAAGGTTGTCTTTTATGACACAATTCCTTTTTCTTTCTTTTTTTTAAAATGTATTTATTGGGGTGACAATTGTTAATGGAATTATATAATTTCAGGTGTACAATTCTGTATTGCATCATCTATAAATCCCATTGTGTGTTCACCACCCAGAGTCAGTTCTCCTTCCATCACCATATATTTGATCCCCTTACCCTCATCTCCCTCCCCCCACACCCCTTACCCTCTGGTAACCACTAAAATATTGTCTGTGTCTTGAGTTTTTCTTTCTCATTTGTTTGTCTTGTTCTTTTGTTGTTTTTGGTTTATATACCACATATCAGTGAAATCATAGGGTTCTCTGCTTTTTCTGTCTGACTTATTTCACTTAGCATTATATTCTCAAGATCATTCCATGTTGTCACAAATGCTCCTATATCATCTTTCCTTAACGCCGAATAGTATTCCATTGTGTATATATACCACAACATTTTTATCCATTCATCTATTGAAGGACATTTTGGTTGTTTCCATGTCTTGGCCACTGGAAACAAAGCTGCAATGAACATTGGAGCACACGTGTCTTTATGTATACATGATTTCAAATTCTTTGGGTAGATACCCAGGAGAGGGATTGCTGGGTCATATGGTAATTCTATTTGTAATTTTTTGAGGAACCTCCACACTGACTTCCATAGCGGCTGCACCAGTCTGCATTCCCACCAACAGTGTATGAGGGTTCCTTTTTCTCCACAGCTTCTCCAACACTTGTTGCTATTTGTCTTGTTGATGATAGCCATTCTGACTGGCATGAGGTGATATCTCATTGTGGATTTATTTGCATTTTTCCGCTGATTAGTGATGTTGAGCATTTTTTAATATGTCTATTTGCCATTTGTAAGTCCTCTTTGGAGAAATGTCTCTTCAGGTCCTCTGCCCACTTTTTCAATTGGGTTGTTTGTTTTTTTCGTTGTTGAGTTTCATGAGTTCCTTGTATATTTTGGATATTAGACCCTTATTGGAGGAACTGTTTGCGAAAATCTTCTCCTATTCAGTCGGTTGCCTCTTTATTTTGTGGATGGTTACTTTCACTGTGCAGAAACTTTTAAGTTTCATATAGTCCCATTTGTTTATTTTAGCTTTTACTTCCATTGCCTTTGGAGTCAAATTCATAAAATACTCTTTGAACCCAAGGTCCATAAGTTTAGTACCTATGTTTTCTTCTGTGCAGTTTATTGTGTCAGGTCTTATGCTTAAGTATTTGGTCCATTTTGAATTAATTTTGGTACATGGTGACAGAAAGCAGTCCAGTTTCATTCTTTTGCACGTGGCTATCCAATTCTCCCAGCGCCATTTATTGAAGAGGCTGTCTTTCCTCCATTGTATGTTTTTAGATTCTTTGTCAAAAATTGTCTGTCCATATTTATGTGGTTTTATTTCTGGGTTCTCAGTTGTATTCCATTCGTCTATGTATCTGTTTTTCTGCCAATACCATGCTGTATTGATTATTGTAGCCCTGTAGTACAAGCTAAAGTCAGGTAGTGCGATACCTCCAGTATCGTTCTTTTTTCTTAAGATTTCTTTGGCTATTCGGGGTCTTTTGTGGTTCCAAACAAATCTGATGATTTTTTGTTCTATTTCTTTAAAAAAAGCCATTGGGATTTTGATGGGGATTGCATTAAATCTGTATATTGTTTTGGGTAATATAGCCATTTTAACTATGTTGATTTTTCCAATCAATGAGAATGGAATGTCTTTCCATTTCTTTCTTTCTTCTTCAATTTCTTTCAAAAATGTCTTACAGTTTTCAGCATATAAATCCTTCACATCCTTGGTTAAGTTTATTCCTATGTATTTTATTCTCTTTGCTGCAATTGCAAAGGGAATTGTTTTTTGTATTTCTTTTTCTGAGATTTCATTGTTAGTATATAGGAATGCAATGGACTTTTGTACGTTGATTTTGTGGCCAGCAACTTTACTGTATTCGTTGATTGTTTCTAACAGCTTTTTGGTGGAGTCTTTAGGGTTTTCTATATAAAGCATCATGTCATCTGCAAAGAGTGATCATTTAACTTCCTCATTCCCAATTTGGATGCCTTTTATTTCTTTCTCTTGCCTGATGGCTCTGGCAACGCCTTCCAAGTCTATGTTGAAAAGCAGAGGTGAAAGGGGACAGCCCTGTCGTGTTCCTGAACATAGAGCAAAGGGCTTCAGTTTTTCACCATTAATTATGAGATTAGCTGAGGGCTTGTCATAGATGGCCTTTATTATGTTAAGGTATTTTTCTTCTATACCTATTTTATTAAGTGTTTTAATCATAAATGGATGTTGTATCTTGTCAAATGCTTTTTCTGCATCAAGTGATAAATCATATGATTTTTGTCCTTTATTTTGTTTATGTGATGTATCACATTGATGGATTTGTGGATGTTGAACCATCCTTGTGCCCCAGGGATGAACCCCACTTGGTCATGATGAATAATCTTTTTAATGTATTGTTGTATTCGATTTGCTAAAATTTTTTTGGGGATGTTTGCATCAGTATTCATCAGAGATATAGGTCTGTAGTTTTTTTTTTTGTGTTGTCCTTACCAGGATTTGGTATCAGGGTAATGTTGGCCTCATAATATGAGTCAGGGAGTACTGACTCTTTTTCAATTATTTGGAAGAGTTTGTGCAGGATTGGTATTAGATCCTGTTTGAAGATTTGTTAGAATTCACTAGTGAAGCCATCTGGTTCCATGACTTTTGCTTTTGGGAAGGTTTTTGATGACTGATTCAATTTTGTTACTGGTGATCGGCCTGTTAAGATTTTCCAGTTCTTCATGGTTCAGCCTTGGAAGGCTATATGTTTCTAAGAACTTGTCCATTTCTTCTAGGTTATTGAATGTGGTGGCATATAGTCCTTCATAATATTCTTGAAAGATCCTTTGTATTTCTGTGGTGTCTGTGATAAATTCCCATTTCTCATTTCTGAGTTTGTTAACTAGTGTCTTCTCTCTTTTTATCTCAGTGAGTGTAGACAAGATTTTCTCGATTTTATTAATTTTTTAAAAGAACCAGCTCTTTGTCACATTAATTTTTTCTATTGTCTTTTTGTTCTCTATTTCATTTAGCTCTGCTCTGATTTTTGTTATTTCCTTTTTTCTGCTAACCTTGGGTTTCACTTGTTCTTCTTTTTCTAGTTCTTTAACGTGTAACATGAGGTTATTTATTTGGGATTTTTCTTGTTTCTTGAGATAGGCCTGTAATGACATAAACTTCCCTCTTAAAACTGCTTTCGCGGCATCCCCAAAATTTTGGTAGGATGTATTTTCATTGTCATTTGTTTCTAGGTATCTTTTGATCTCTCCTCTAATTTCTTCTTTGACCCAGTCGTTTTTTCAAAGTATGCGGTTTAATCTCCATGTATTTGTGTTTTTTCCTGCTTTCTTTTCGCAGTTGATATCCAATTTCAAAGCCTTGTGATCAGAGAATATGCTTCGTGTGATTTCAATCTTCTTAAATTTGCTGAGGCTGCTTTTATGTCCCAATATATGGTCTATCCTTGAGAATGTTCCATGTACACTCAAAAAGAATGTATAGTCTGATATTTTAGGATGAAGTGCTCTATATATGTCAATGATGTCCATTTCATCTAATGTGTTGTTTAGGGCTGGTATTTCGTTATTTATTTTCTGTTTGGATGATCTATCCATAGCTGTCAATGATGTATTTAAGTCCCCTAGTATAATTGTGTTTTGGTCAATTTCTCCCTTTAGTTCTGTTAGTAGTTGCTTGGTATATTTCGGTACTCCCTGATTGAGGGCATAAATATTGATGACTGTTATGTCTTCTTGTTGTATAGTCCCCTTTACCAATTATGAAATGTCCATCTTTGTCCCTTGTTATCTTTTTCACCCTGAAGTCTGTTTCATCTGATATCATTATGGCTACACCTGATTTTCTCTGAGTACCATTTGCTTGGAGTGTCAATTTCCACCCTTTCACTTTGAGTCTGTGGTTGTCCTTGTAGCTGCGACGTGTCTCTTGGCGATAGCGTATGGTTGGGTTTAGTTTTTTGATCCAATCTGCTACTCTGTGCCTTTTTATTGGTGAGTTCAGTCCATTTACATTTAGGGTGATTACTGATACGTGAGGATTTCCTGTCATTCTATCTTTAGGTGTCTGTTAAGGCTGTGTCTCCATTGTTTCTTTGCCTTTTTGTTGTTTTCTGTTATTTCTGTGTGGTGGTATTTCATGATGTTTCCCTCTGTTTCTTCTTTTATTACAATATATATTTCAGTTCTGGATGTTTTGTTGAGTGGTTACCATTAAGTTTATGTAATGGAAAGTTTGATATTTTGAGTATTCCATTTTCTTCAGCACGCTTACTTTCTCCATTCCCATATTCCGGTTCAGGCCTTTAAGTCCCCCCTTTTTCTGTTCGGTTGCCACATATTGTCCCTGTTGATGGTGGTCTAATAGCCTTCTTTAGTATTTCTTGTAGTGCAGGTAGTGTATTAAAAAATTCCCTCACCTTCTGATGTCTGGAAAGGTCTTTATTCCTCCTTTATATCTAAAGGATATCTTTACCTGATATGTTATTCTTGGCTCATGATTTCTCTCTTTCAGTAGTTTGAATATTTGGTTCCACTCCCTCCTGGCGTGTAGAGATTCTCCTGAAAATCTGATGATAATCTAATGGGCTTTCCTTTGTAGATTACCGTCACCTTTTCCCTGGCTGCCTTGAGGAGTCTTTCTTTGGTGTTAATTTTAGACAGCTTCAATACAATGTTCCTTGGAGAAGGCCTGTTGGGCTGAGGTAATTAGGTGTTCTATTTGCTTCTTGGATTCGAAGATCCAGTTCTGTCCACAAATTTGGGAAGTTCTCATCAACAATTTCTTTGAATATATTCTCTGTTCCCTTGTCTCTTTCTTCTCGTTCTGGTATGCCCATTATTCTAGATTGCTCTTTCTGATGGAGTCAGAAAGTTTTTGTAGAGTCCTTTCATTTCTTTTAAGTCTCAGTTCTCTTTCTTCTTTCATCTGTGTAATTTCCAGGTTTCTATCTTCGATGTCATTGATTCTTTCCTCTGTCTGGTCAACTCTATTACCTAAACTGGTTATTTCATTCTTAATTTCTTCTCTTGAGTTCTTAATTTCCAGAAATTCTATTTGGTTCTGTTTTAAAATTTCAATCTCTTTCGTAAAATGCTCACGTTGTTCTTCGATTGCATTTCTGAGTTTATTAAATCGCCTTTCTCTGTTTTATTGCATCTCTTTGAGGTTTTTCAGACTGCAATCTTGAATTCTCTATCATTTAAGTCACATATTTCCATATCTTTAAGTTCCTTTTCTGGAGACTTTTCACTTTCTTTCTGAGCTGTTTTGTTGCCTTGGTTATTCATGGCAATTACGTATTTACTATTTCTCTTCCTAGACATCTACAGGAGTGGCTTCTACAACAGGTTGATAGGGAGAGGTCTTTCTTTTGTTTTCCAATACTTGTTGGCAGAATGTTTTATTTTCTCTCCGCTTGCAGCCCCTTTTTTTTCTCTCTGGCACAGTAGTGCTATGTTTTCTCTGCACTATTCCATCTTCTCACATAATGGTGAGATTTCCTGGGAGCCGGGCCTCTCCTCTGTTAACAGTTCACCTGGGTCAGAGGGCGCCACGTCCCTGTGGGGGTGCGGAGAGCTTTTGAAGTTCCAAAGGTGTTCCTGCACCTGATTCAGAGCCATATGTTTCAGCAGTTCTGTTTACTCCTGCAGGGATCCTCCCAGATAGGTGGGGCCTTGGACGGGGTGAGTTGTGAGAGGTGGGCCCAGAGCAATGGCGGCGACCTCCACAATAGCCGGTCCGGCTTCCACAGCTCCCTCCCCTTTGCCGGAACTAGTTGGGCTGCGAATGTGTGTCTGTGGTCCACAGTTTCAGAACAGCAAATATCCTGTCCTTTTGATCTGACACTGGTACTTTATGGCTTCTAGCACCGGGCAGTTGGTGGTGAGGCAAGCTCTGGGAGGGTAGGGAAGGGGCGGCTAGTTCAGTGCCTAAGGCTTCTGTTTTCCTCAGTGAGGGCTTAAACTACCGTTTTCAGCCTCTTCCCTAAGTCTTTGCTCCGTGAGGTCTCTGCTGTGAGCGTTGGGTTCAGCCGTGTTATGTGCTGCCCCCTCAGCCCTGTGGGCCGTAAGCGGAGCCCTAGCAGTCCGAGTTATTCCCTCTCCCGCAGCTGCAGTAGGTCCGGGATGCAGCGAGCTTGGAGCACTGAGCTAGGCCTGCGTCCTGCGACCCTGCAGCTCCGTACCCGCACTTTTTCCTTCCCTCCTCCCCCGCTCACGCAATTCGCCCACCTGGAGGTGAATTCAGTAGTGGGCCTCTTCGTCTTGCCTGTCTGCTGTGTAGGGAGTCCTTTGTGGCGTTATTGTTGTATGATTAGTTGTAAATTCCAGGGGAGCTTTACAGAGGCTCACCTTATGCCGCCATTTTGATGATGTCTCCAATTCCTTTTGAACAAAATGAGAAGGGATGTTTTTCCTGGGCATTTATTTACATTTTTGTTATCTTTATTTTTTTAGGTATCCTGCTTTCAGTATTTCATATTGTACCCAGTGCCCTCATGTTTATTCCACTTATAATCTGCTTGAAGTAGAGCCCATGTCTTTTCATCTATCTATGACCAGTACCTTAACATTACCTTGCACATAATGGGCACTTCATACATATTTACTGATATATAGTGCATTGAAATCCTCTTTTCCTTTCTTCAGTAGACTTGGAATTTATACAATCAGGTAAGGGCAAGGTAGAACTTATGCCATAACAGGGATCTTTACTGATTTTACTCACATTAGATACTGATAAAATTTTGTGCACTGTTATACATTGAGCTGAGAGAGATGTTTTAGGAAAGAGGAACTTCTTGAGCTACTCTTCAACCAAATGACATGGGTTGTTACTAGAGCTACCAAAAAGCTTCTGAAACACTACCAAATGGAATTTAGGGAACTTCAGGAGTTGTTTACATGACAAAAGAAAGAGAAACTTCTAGAGATCCAAAATCATATTCCTTATCTGATGCTTACTCTGCTTATACATGGATTGGCCTTGTTCTCAGGGGCCTTAAAAGAAACAACAATGGACCTGCATTTTTAAAATTTGTAAGCATCTCAACAAAGTTAAACCACTGCTAGAGGAAACCAATTTTATAGATATCTTGAGTTTCCTTTTTATTATCACACAATGAAAGTGACAGACTACCCCTTAAACCTTTGGGTAACAAGAAGAGAAGAAGGAAAATGTCTGTAGGAGATCTGCAATGTAGAGGAATCATTTGGGGAATATTTCCATGTCTATGTGATATAACGTGAGAGGTGTCACTGAAGACATCTCTGACTGCAAATATTTTTCTCAGACTTGCCAGAGTTCCTGAAATTCAATAGCATTAATTTTAGAGGGTATATTAATGCACACTCTGCCTCTCAACAAGGCTAGTGCTAAAATGTAGTGTTAGCCAGGGAAGAGAACTCATGAACACATTACTGTAAGTTAAGCAATTAGAGTGTTGTCTGTTTGCATGTCTATGCCATTACCAGAGATGTTTGAAAGTTACGAATGAGATTCAAGTGGCCAAATTTCACTAGTAAAAACATAGGGATATTCATTGTCTAGTGAAGGCCATGAATGGGAATTCCAGTGATTTTCTTTCTCTTTTTTTAAAATTAAATTTTATTGGGGTGACAATTGTTAGTAAAGTTACATAGGTTTCAGGTGTACAATTCTGTATTACATCATGTATAAATCCCATTGTGTGTTCATTACCCAGAGTCAGTTCTCCTTCCATCACCATATATTGGATCCCCTTTACCCTCACCTACCACCCCCCTCCCCCCTTACCCTCTGGTAACCACTAAACTATTGTCTGTGTCTATGAGTTTTTGTTTCTTCATTTGTTTGTCTCGTTCTTTTGTTGTTTTCAGTTTTATATACCACGTATCAGTGAAGTCATATGGTTCTTAACTTTTTCTGTCTGACTTATTTCGCTTAGCATAATAATCTCAAGATCCAACTTTGTTGTTGCAAATGGCACTATTTCATTTTTCTTTTGGCAGAATAGTATTCCATTGTATATGAATCTGACCTAATCAATACTGACTTAACAAGGCTGGAAATGGAGATGTTAAATAAAATACATTTATCCAACTGTATCATAACTTTGACTCCTCAATTGACTGTCTCTCTCACTGGTCTGTAAATTTGGTAAGGGCAGGAACAGGTCTTGTTTGTCTTGTATACTACCTTATCTCTAGTTTCTAAAACAAAGTAGGCCTTTATGAAATGTTAATTAAATGAATGAATTTTAGTGACTGGATGAAAAATGAAATGTATGTGACATTCACAGTTAGCAACTTTTGTTGGACATTTTCCCTTGGGCATGGACATAGATAAGAATGAAGATTTTATGTTGTTTACTAAAAATATATGGAATCTTTGGTAATAGAAAAACTCTTGTAGTTACCAAATTTTATTTAGTTACTAGATTTTTCCTGCTGCCTCAGCTACTGATAGTTACTGGAATGATGTAAGTATATAATGCTTTTCTGCTTTGTAAATTTCCAGAAACTCTTCTCTAAATTATTTCAGATGGCGTGCTAACTTCTCAAAATGCATGCCGATGATGTACTTGACAGAAATTAGTGAAGAGTTAGTGAAGAGGGGTACCCAGGAATAGTCCAAAATGAAGGTACAGGGAGAGGTTGACAGTGGCAGTGTTGAAATCACTACTATGGGTCTATAGTGCTCATCACCCTGTACTGCAATTATTTGTATACTACTCTGTCTCCTCTGTGGGACTTTGGCCTTCTGGTTAGCCAGACAAGGTCTCATTCATCTTCATATCTTTACTATTTAGCACAACTTTTCTCACTGCCACATAAAGGTACATGGCAAAGGTGGGCTGAATGAATGATTAAGGAACTTAAAGAGATGTCCTTCAATATTCATTCATTCATCACAATTTACTGAATACTTATTATGTATTTGCCATTATAGTAGTCACGCATAATGAGATCTTTTCCTGCCCACAAGGGACTCAATTTAGAGAGGTACAAGTAAATAAATAATTGTAAATCCTTGAATAAGTGCAGTGGTTTGACATACATGGGGTATTACAGGAGCACAAAAAATGGTGTACCTAATTAAAAAAAAAAAAAGGTGTACCTAACCCATCCTGGAAGAGGTGATGCAGAATTTGATATTTTTCATTATAAAGTTTTACTCTAAAGAGTATTATTAAACATTACATGAATCATTTGTTGCCAACCAATATATTGTTGCTAATATGAGAAATATTCTAGGGCACACATGACAAATAGAAACAACTCAATTTTTAAAACGTTTGCAGCCTTACTAACTTTATAAGATAATAGCCCCCTGAAATTAGTCAATTATGATTACAGTACCATTACTAATATAAGTCACCTTGGAGGGTAAGCTTGGGTTTTAGGGAATGAGGATTAGTGACTCAGGTGAAGAATAGGAAGAAAAAGATTTCAAGGGGAGGAGCCAGTGTAAATAGATTGATGTAGGAAAAAAATAGCATCGTGTGCATGAATCTATGAGCCTTTGTGTGTTGAAGTGTAGTTTGAGCTAAAGGGTGATGAGATCAGTCAGGAGAAGTAGACAATGGAGATCATGAAGTACCATGATTAAAAGCCTAGGTTATACCTCTTAGGGCAAGGAAACCAATGAGGGATTTTCATCAGTGAAGTTATCTGATCATGTTTTTACTATATCAAAAACAACTCACATTTATGTAGCCCTTACTATGCCTAGCATAGCTCTATGGGTATTATTTATATAGTAACACAATCAATCCTCACAGTATTCCTATGAGCTAGGTACTTTTATTATTTGTAATTTAGAGGTGAGGAAACAGAGTCATGGGATTATTAAGTAACTTATCCAGCATTACACAGCCAGTAAATGATAGAGCCAGCATTTTAATTGTGGCAGTCTAGCTCCAGTGTACATATACTTAACCATTTTACTTTAAAGATTAAGAGGCAAGTTTGGATTCCATGAGACCAGATAGGAAGCTGTTGCCATGATCCAGGGTTGAATTGATTAGGTCCTGAACTAGGGCAGTGGAAGTAAATATGGAGAAGATAAAAGAGACAAGGGACAAAATTAAAAAAAAATCTCTACCGCATAAAATCGGCAAGGCTTTGAATATGAACCTGGATAAGATAGTATAAAAGCAGGTAGAGTTAGAAAGTGACTTGCAGGTTTCTCTGTGTTGAAGTACCTTTAAGATATCCAAGTAGAGAGATCTAGCAGGCAGGTGGATCTTTGGTTCTGAAGCTTAAAAGGGGGAATCTCAGCTGAAGATAGAGAATTGTATAAGAATGTGTAGATAGGAAAAGGAAATGTACTGATGATGGAATGCCAGGGAACATTAACATTTTCAGGATCAAGTTAAGATTAGGAGTCAATGAAGGAGGCAGAGAACAAAACATTAGAGTGACATGAGAATGTGGCATCATTGAAACCAAGGGCATATAAATTATCAACATAGAAGGCAAAATCATGAATGTCAAATACAGCAAATAAATCCATTAACAGAAGGATTTAAAAGATACACTGCATTTGGCAAGTGAATAGCAGCCTTAGTGAAAGGAGTGCCATTTCACTATTGGGGGTGGAAGCCGGGCTGCATAGATTGAAGAGAGAATGAAAGATGAGAAAGTGGTGACAGTGAGGGTAGACAAGTCTTTTATGAAGTTTGATGGTTTCATAGAGGAGAGAGGGAGAGGTAATATGTAGAGACTGTAGGGACAAAGCAAATTTCTTGTTTGTGTTTATAGATTGTAAGAGAGTTGAACAGGCTCATAGGTTGAAGGAGTAGAAGGGGATAGCTGATGGAACAAGGAGGAGGATAGAGACACAGCCAATGGTGAAGTTGAGGTAGAATTGGTTTGAGTGGAAGGAAAACAATCTGCACATTTAAGACCAGGGAAAAGAAGGTAAAGATTGATATGGATGTAGATAGTTTGGTAGGTGGGAGTGAATGGGTATGGAAGTTGAGGAAGATAGAGGGATTTAACTTTTCAGATTAATGTTACCACTTTCTTTAAGGCCTCTACATAATGGTATGGTCATTCTGGCAAACATTATTGAGATTCCTCAAAAAATTAAACATTGAACTGCCAAATGATATAGCAATCTCACTTCTGGGTATATATCCAACGGAAATGAAATTCCTATCTTGAAGAGATATCTGCACTCTCATGTTCATTGCAGCATTATTCTCAGTAACCAAGATATAGAAACAATTTGATCAAAATGGTGGCATGAGGTGAGCCTCTGTAAAGCTGCCCTGCAATTTACAACTAATCGAACAACAATAACTCCACAAAGAGCAGACAGGCAGAGCAGACAGGCAAGACGAACAGGCCCACTACAGAATTCACCTAAAGGTGGAAGAATCGCACCAGCGGGGGAGGAGGGAAGGGAGAAGTGCGGAGACGGAGCCCCGCGGGTAAAGGACGCAGACCTAGCTCAGTGCTCCGAGCTAGCTGCATCCCAGAACTACTGAGGCTATGGGAGAGGGAGGAACTCAGACTGCTAGGGCTCTGCTTATGGCCCACAGGGCTGAGGGGGCAGCATATAACACAGCTGAACCCAACGCTCATGGTAGAGACTTCGGACAAAAGACTGAGGGAAGAAGGCTAAAAACGGTGGTTTAAGCTCTCACTGCTGAGCAGAGAACGGAAGCTTTAGGCACTGAGACTAGCTGCCCCCTCTCTACCCTTCCAGAGCTCGCCCCGCTCCCACCTGCCCGGTGCTGGAAGCTGAATAGTAACAGTGTCAGATCAAAAGAACAGAATATTTGCTGTTCTGAGAACTGTGCAACGCATACACAGATTCGCTGCCCAACTAGTTCAGGCAAAATGGAGGGAGCTGTGGAAGTGGTACTGCCTATGGTGGCTGTCGCCACCATTGCTCTGGACCACCTTTCACAACTCACCCTGCCCCAGGCCCCACTTATCTGGGCAGATCCCTACAGGAGTAAACAGAATTGCTGAAACATACAGGCTCTGAATCAGGTGCAGAAAGAGCTTTGGAACTTCAAAACCTCTTCGCATCCCCACAGGGACATGGCGCCCTATGACCGAGGTGAACTGTTAACAGAGGAGAAGCCCGTTTCGCAGGGATCCCCCTGTTGTGTGAGAAGCTGGAATAGTGCAGAGAGAACATAGCACTACTATGTGAGAGAGGAAAAAAAAGGCTGCAGTGGGAAAGAAAATAAAACATTCTACCAACAAGTATTGGAAAAAAAAAAGAAAAGTGCTTCCTATTAAACTGTTGCAAAAGCCACTCCTGTAGATGTCTAGGAAGAGAAATAATAAATCAGTAATTGCCATGAATAACCAAGGCAACAAGAAAGATCAGAAAGAAAGTGAAAAGTCTCCAGAAAACGAACTGAAAGATAATGGAAATATATGACTTAAATGACACAGAATTCAAGATTGCAGTTCTGAAAAAACTCAATAAGATGCAAGAAAATACAGAAAGGCAATTTAGTGAAACCAGAAACACAACCAAAGAACAACATGAGCATTGTACGAAAGAGATTGAAATTTTAAAAAAGAACCAAATGGAATTTCTGGAGATTAAGACTCAATAGAAGAAATTAAGAATGAAATAACCAGCTTAGGTAGTAGAGTAGAGCAGATGGAAAAAAGAATCAGTGACATCGAAGATAGAAACCTGTAGATGGAAGAAGAAAGAGACTTGAGACTTAAAAGAAATGAAAGAAGTCTACAAGAATATTCTGACTCCATCAGAAAGACCAATATAAGAATGATGGGCATGCCAGAAGGAGAAGAAAGAGAGAAGGAAACAGAGAATATATTCTAACAAATTGTTAATGAGAACTTCCCAAAATGTGGACAGAACTGGATTCTCGAATCCAAGAAGCAAATAGAACACCTAATTACCTCAATCCCAACAGGCCTTCTCCAAGGCACATTTTATTGAAACTGTCTAAAATAAATGACAAGGAAGGACCTCAAGGCAGCCAGGGAAAAGGTGACGGTAACCTACAAAGGAAAGCCCATTAGATTATCATCAGATTTTTCAGGAGAAACTCTACAAGCCAGGAGGGAGTGGAACCAAATATTCAACTATTGAAAGAGAGAAATTATGAGCCAAGAATAATATATCCAGCAAAGATAACCTTTAGATATGAAGGAAGAATAAAGACCTTTGCAGACATACAGAAGCTGAGGGAGTTTTCCAATACGCGACCTGCACTACAAGAAATACTAAACGAGGCTATTCAACCACCATCAACAGGGACAATTTGTGGCAACACGAAAACAGGGAGAGTAAACGCCTGAACCGGTATATGGGAATGGAGAAAGTAAGCGTCCTGAAGATAATGGAATACTCTAAATATCAAATTTTTTTTTATATAAACTTAAGGGTAACCACTCAAAAAAAATCCAGAACTGAAATATATATTGTAATAAAAGAAGAAAGAGAGGGAAACATCATAGAATACCACCACACAGAAATAACAGACAACAACAAAAAGTCAAGGAAACAATGGAGACACAGCCTTAACAGACACCTAAAGATAGAATGACAGGAAATCCTCACGTATCAATAATCACCCTAAATGTAAATGGACTGAATTCACCAATAAAAAGGCACAGAATAGCAGATTGGATCAGAAAACTAAACCCAACTATATAATGTCTCCAAGAGATACATCTCAGCTACAAGCACAGGCACAAACTCAAACTGAAAGAGTGGAAATTGACACTCCAAGCAAATGGTACTCAGAGAAAATCAGGTGTAGCCATAGTGTTATCAGATGAAACAGACTTCAGGGTGAAAAAGGTAAGAAGAGACAAACATGGACATTTCATAATGGTAAAGGGGACTATACAACAAGAAGACATAACAGTCATCAATATTTATGCCCTCAATCAGGGAGTACCGAAATATACCAAGCAACTACTAACAGAACTAAAGGGAGAAATTGACCAAAACACAATTATACTAGGGGACTTAAATGCATCATTGACAGCTATGGATAGATCATCCAAACAGAACATAAATAACAAAATAGCAGCCCTAAATGACACATTAGATGAAATGGACATCATTGACATATGCAGAGCACTTCATCCTAAAACATCAGACTATACATTCTTTTCGAGTGTACATGGAAGATTCTCAAGGATAGACCATATATTGGGGAATAAAAGTAGCCTCAGCAAATTTAAGAAGATTGAAATCACACGAAGCATATTCTCTGATCACAAGGCTTTGAAATTGGATATCAACTGGAAAAAGAAAGCAGGAAAAAACACAAATACATGGAGATTAAACAACGTACTTTTGAAGAACGACTGGGTCAAAGAAGAAATTAGAGGAGAGATCAAAAGTTACATATAAACAAATGACAATGAAAATGCATCCTACTAAAATTTTTGGGATGTAGCAAAGTCAGTTTTAAGAGGGAAATTTATATCATTAGAAGCCTATCTCAAGAAACAAGAAAAATCCCAAATAAATAACCTCATGTTACACTTTAAAGAACTAGAAAAGGAAGAACAAGTGAAACCCAAGGACAGCAGAAGAAAGGAAATAAAAAAAATCAGAGCAGAACTAAATGAAATAGAGAACAAAAAGAGAATTAAAAAATTAATGTGAAAAAGAGCTGGTTCTTTGAAAAGATTAACAAAATAGGCAAACAGTTGGCTAGACTCACTAAGATAAAAAGAGAGAAGACACTAATTAACAAAATCAGAAATGAAAAAGGGGAAGTTATCACAGACACCACAGAAATACATAGGATCATCCAAGAATACTATGAAGGACTATATGCCCCCAAATTCGATAACCTAGAAGAAATGAACAAGTTCTTAGAAACATATAGCCTTCCAAGGCTGAACCATGAAGAACTGGAAAATCTAAACAGACCTATCACCAGTAATGAAATAGAGTCAGTCATCTAAAACCTTCCTAAAAGCAAAAGTCATGAAACCAGATGGCTTCACTAGTGAATTCTACCAAACCTTCAAACAGGATCTAATACCAAACCTGCTCAAACTCTTCCAAAAAATTGAAGAAGAGACAGTACTTCCTGACTCATTTTATGAGGCCAAAATAACCCTGAAACCAAAACTTTGTAAGGACAACACAAAAAAAGAGAACTACAGACCAATATCTCTGATGAATAAAGATGCAAAAATCCTAAACAAACTTCTAGCAAATCGAATACAACAATGTATTAAAAAGATTATTCACCACAACCAAGAGGGGTTCTTCCCCGGGGCACAAGGATGGTTCAACATCTGCAAATCCATCAATGTGATACATCACATAAACAAAATAAAGGACAAAAATCATATGATTATATCAACTGATGCAGAAAAAGCATTTGACAAGATACAATATCCATTTATGATTAGAACACTTAATAAATTAGGTATAGAAGGATAATGCCTTAACATAATAAAGGCCATCTATGAGAAGCCCTCAGCTAATCTCATAATTAATGGTGAAAAACTGAAGCCCTTTGCTCTATGTTCAGGAACACTACACCTATCACCTCTGCTTTTCTTTTCTTTTTTTCTTTTTCTTTTTCTTTTTTTTTTTTTTGATTTCTGCTTTTCAACATAGTGTTGGAAGTCCTTGCCAGAGCAATCAGGCAAAAGAAAGAAATAAAAGGCATCCAAATTGGGAATGAATTAGTTAAATTGTCACTCTTTGCAGATGACATCATCCTATATATAGAAAACCCTAAAGACTCCACCAAAAAGCTGTTAGAAACAATCAACAAATACAGTAAAGTTGCTGGCTACAAAATCAACGTACAAAAGTCCATTGCATTCCTATACACTAACAATGAAATCTCAGAAAAAGAACACAAAAAACAATTCCCTTTGCAATTGCAGCAAAAAGAATAAAATACATAGGAATACACTTAACTAAGGGTGTGAAGGACCTATGTGCTGAAAACTGTAAGACATTTTAAAAAGAAATTGAAGAAGACACAAAGAAATGGAAAGACATTTTGTGCTCATGGATTGGAAGAATCAACATAATAGAAATGGTTATTACCCCAAGCAATATACAGATTTAATGCAATCCCCATCAAAATCCCAATGTCATTTTAAAAAGAAATGGAAGAAAAAATCATAAGATTTTTTTTGAACCACAAAAAACCCCGAATAGCCAAAGCAATCTTAAGAATAAAGAACAATACTGGAGGTATTGCACTACCTGACTTTAGCTTGTACTACAGGGCTACAATTATCAAAACAGCATGGTATTGGCAGAAAAACAGACACGTAGACCAATGGAATGGAATTGAGAACCCAGAAATAAAACCACATAAATATGGACAGTTAGTTTTTGACAAAGAAGCTAAAAACATACAGTGGAGGAAAGACAGCCTCTTCAATAAATGGTGCTGGCAGAATTGGATAGCCACGTGCAAAAGAATGAAACTGGACTGCTATCTGTCACCATGTACCAAAATTAATTCAAAATGGATCAAAGACTTCAGCATAAGATCTGCCAGAATAAACTGCATATAAGAAAACATATGTACTAAACTTATGTACCTTGTGCTCAAAGAGCATTTTATGAATTTGACTTCAAAGGCAATGGAAGTAAAAGCTAAAATAAACAAATGGGACTATATGAAACTTAAAAGCTTCTGCACAGCAAAAGAAACCATCGACAAAATAAAGAGGCAACCAACTGAATGGGAGAAGACTTTTGCAAACAGTGCCTCCGATATGGGGCTAATATCTAAAATATACAAGGAACTCATGAAATTCAACAACCAAAAAACAACCCAATTGAAAAATGGGCAGAGGACCTGAAGAGACATTTCTCCAAAGAGGACATACAAATGGCAAATAGATTTATGAAAAAATGCTCAACATCACTAATCATCAGAGAAATGCAAATAAAAACCACAATGAGATATCACCTCACCCCAGTCAGAATGGCTATCATCAACAAGACAAATAGTAACAAGTGTTGGAGAGGCTGTGGAGAAAAAGCTACCCTCATACACTGTTGGTGGGAATGCAGACTGGTGCAGTCGTTATGGAAGGCAGTGTGGAGGTTCCTCAAAAAATTAAGAATAGAATTACCATATGACCCAGCAATCCCTCTCCTGGGTATCTACCCAAAAAATCTGAAACATTTATACATAAAGACACGTGTGCTCCAATGTTCATTGCAGCTTTGTTTCCAGTGGCCAAGACATGGAAACAACCAAAATGTCCTTCGATAGATGATTGGATAAAGAAGTTGTGGTATATATACACAATGGAATACTATTCGGCAGTAAGAAATGATGATATAGGAACATTTGTGACAACATGGATGGATCTTGAGAGTATAATGCTAAGCGAAATAAGTCAGATAGAAAAAGCAGAGAACCCTATGATTTCACTGATATGTGGTGTATAAACCAAAAAGAACAAATGAACAAGACAAACAAATGAGAAACAAAAACTCATAGAAAGAGACAATAGTTTTGTGGTTACCAGAGGGTAAGGGGTTGGGGGAACAGAGATGAGGGTGAAGGGGATCAAATATGTGGTGATGGAAAGAGAACTGACTCTGGGTGGTGAACACACAATGGGATTTATAGATGATGTAATACAGAATTGTACACCTGAAATCTATATAATTTCACTAAGAATTGTCACCCCAATTTTAAAAAAAGTAACAATTTAAGTTTCCCTCAACAGATGAGTAAAGGAAATATTTTCACACAGAGAGACTGTCATGTATTACCACTCATTATTTTGTAACTTTTTCTTTAAAGATCTTTGAAAACTGTTTTATGTTTTGTACAACTATAGCCTTAACGGAGACTGTTTTCTAATGAATTTAGCCTTGAGGACCTGATGAAATTAAGGTAAAGTTTTAAATCAATCTTTGAGTGAGTTGTCCATTGTATCAGGTATTTGAGAACACTCTTGGGAGCAGGAGAATACATCTTAAATTATCTTTGCATCCCCTATGTGGCTTACCTTTATGTTAGAAAAATCCTAATTGATGCTTAATAAATGTTTCCATGGAAGACACCATCAACTCAAGCACCTGCCATCTTCTTATATATATAAACTATACTTCCCTTTCTACTCACTATCCTCAATCTGGTGTGATAGTAAATTGACTTTGACAGGTTCTGGGAATGTAAGTGCTCATTAAATTGTCCCTGAGTGTGTATAGTAGTTCCAGTTGACAGCTAATACCCTACTCCTTTCGAGAATAGATCCAGCATTGCTAGTTGATTTGGTTGGGAGTGGGCTTACTATGACACAAGAATGATAATCAGTGGCCCTATATTCCAAGACTACCCACTGAGATTCTGATCCAAATAGATTATTTAAAGGCATCATTCTGGGCCGGCCCGGTGTCTCAGGAGGTTGGAGCTCCGTGCTCCTAACTCCGAAGGCTGTAGTTCGATTCCCACATGGGCCAGTGAGCTCTCAACCACAAGGTTGCCAGTTCGACTCCTCGAGTCCCGCAAGGGATGGTGGATTCCACCCCCTGCAACTAAGATTGAACACGGCACCTTGAGCTGAGCTGCCTCCCACAGTATTCAAAGTCAATACTGTGAATAGAGCCATAAAACTTTTCAAATATCTTACTATTTCAGTCTTGGTTATTTCGGGAATAATTTCCCCCCTCTGAGCATCTGGTGTTAATATCCAGTTAATTGTGGGCATCATTTAGCAGAGACAAATAGGGGGAACATTTAGTCTTTTTTGAGGCTGCTTAATGGTTAGTAATTATTACCTACATGTATAAGAAAAGCGGTGGTGTGGGATATTGGGAGATAGGGGAAGGTTTGTCTGTAAAATCAGCTGCTTAAAAAAGCTGCTTGAGGACTTGGCTAATATGCACTTTGACCAGAGAGGAAGAATGGACAATGTGAGTTTCTTTTCCACAATAGGAGAAATAAAAGTGCCTTATGATTTTTGCCTTAGGGAGAAGCACTAAAATGTAAATATATCACATGAGATTTGGAAACAAAGTCAATAAATACCTTGTTTCCTGGGATAGTAAAATTACCTCAGTTATTTTAGCAGTAATAATAAAATAGGTATTATTGACATCCCAATCAATGACCCCACATTAATAAAAAGAGTCCAAGTGTAAGCTCCTGTTAACTCTTAGGTAAAAGACCTGTTAGGACAGAATGAACAAAATTTTGATAGACAAGCCTAAATTCCATGGTTCCATTACTTCTTAGTCATATGTGACTTTGGTCAAGTTACATAACTTCTGTAAGCTTTAGTTTCCTCATCTGTAAAATGGGGGTAATAGTACCTATACCTCACAAAGCAGTTTAAAATATTAAAATAAATCATGAAAATAAAGTATTGAGCACAGTGCCTGGCACATATGAGGTGTTCAATAAATGATAATTCCTTTCCTTCTTGCCTTTCCTCACTAAGTTTAGTTGCAAAATTTACTATGTCTAGTAGTTTAAGATCCTCAGTGATGTTTCTTTGTTCTTTGGAAATGAGATTTGCAGGACTCAAACCAAAAATTGCAAAGTGATGGTAGGGCTTTGTCTGGTCTACACAGTGTTAAAAAAACACACCAAGCAAACAATTTTTGAATTGATTGCCCACATTAAAAATTTGAGTCATCTCACCTAAGAGTCTGACTTCTGTCTTTTGACATAATGAAAAGGTATGTCAGTACTATTTAATGGCTATAATAGGCTGCAGCTGATTATGAACTGTTCCCTTCAGGTAGGGTATCACTTATTTAGATTGGTTTTCTGGAATTTGAAGGCATTTAAATTTGTAACTCCTATGAAAGTTCTCACCTAGTCATACATCTTAGGAACAAAAACAAACAACCTGATGAAAAATGGGCAGAGGATCTGAATAGACATTTTCCCAAAGAAAATATACAGATGGCTAATAGGTACATTAAAAGGTGCTCAACATCACTAATCATTAGGAAAATGCAAATAAAAAACACAATGAGCTATTACCTCACACCTGTAAGAATAGCTATTATCAAAAAGACAAGAAATATTAATAACAAGTGTTGGTGAGGATGTGGAGAAAAGGGAACTCTCATTCACTGTTAATAGGAATGTAAATTGGTGTAGCCAGTATGGAAAACAGTGTTGAAGTTCTTCAGAAAATTAAAAATAGAACTACCATATAATCCAGAAATTCCAGTTCTGGATATTTATCCAAAGGAAACAAAAACGCTAACTTTAAAAGATATCAGCGCCTCCATGCTCATCACAGCATTATTTACAATAGCCAAGACATGGAAACAACCTAAGTGTCTATCAATGGATGAATGGATAAAGGGTATGTATAAAGGGTATATGGATAAAGGGTATATGGATAAAGGGTATATGTATAAAGATTACATACACGAGGGGTGACAATTAAGTTCGCAAACTCATCCTAGAAAAAGTGCTATATACCTCATTGCTGAATATCACTATAGTCACCTTCGAAGTACTCCGCTTGAGAAGCTATGCATCGATGCCAGCTCCAACTAGTAAACTTGGTTAACTGTTTGTTCATTTGGTACAAATTCATAATAAATAATCCCTCTGGTATTGTTGCAACAAGTTTGCAAACTTAATTTTCCGACCTCATGTGTGTGTGTATGTAGTGTAGATATATATATACACACATACATACATATATATTCAAATATTCAAATACTAGTCAGCCATAATAAAGAAGGAAATCTTGTCGTGGACCCTGAGGGCATTATGCTAAGTGAGATAAATCAAACAGAGAAAGACAAATACTGTATGATCTCACTTATATTTAGAATCTTAAAAAAATAACTGAAGTTATAGATACAGTGAAAAATTGGTGGTTGCCAGAGGTGGGGAATAGGCAAAATAAGTGAAGGTGGTGAAAAGGTACAAACTTCCAGTATAAATAAATAAGTCCTGGGGATGTAATATACAACATAATGACTACAGTTAACAGTACTGTATTGTATATTTGAAAGTTACTAAGAGAGTACGCCTTAAAAGTTCTCACTATAATTAAAATATTTGTAACAAAGTAATCTTGGGAACAATGATGATTTTAAGCAGCTTTGGTATCAGGAGCACACTGCATACATGTCCCAGTGATGGAGCTATTAGTGGCAAATATAACCAAACATAGTTAATCTTAGCAGCCTAGAATTTTGAGATACTTATAAGGGGCATAAGATGTTTATGTAGCTTTCTTTTGAAGTAAAAGTTCCTTCACAATACCTCTCTTTAGGTTTTGTATTAACTCAGAATCCTCAATTTACCTTCTAGTATTTAACATGACAAATCACTAAGTGAAAGTTGACATTCAGTAACTCCTCACTAATATTTCCAACTAATTTAATGAGTGAGGTCAGAGAGGGACAGGGAGAGGGAGAGGGTTGGAGGGAGAGAAGATAGGGAGAGTGGGGGGGGAGAGATGCTATTTGAATTGTGCCTTCAATGTTTCACAAGGAGACTCAATACATCAATGATGTTTTGAATATCTACCTCATGTAAGGCTCATGCTAGTGATATGAAGTTAGACATTGTAGATGGCATAAAGCAGGATTCAGACAAGCAGAGAGGATGTTTCTGGAATACTATTTTTCAAATGTGAAGTATTCCAATGTAAAGAATTATTTTCAGGCTGTAGAATAACTAATTAGTAATTCTGACCAGTGCTTCTGCTTAGAGGAAGGAGGGACACTTCAATTTCAGATTTTCTTTCAATTTGTTTTTTTTCACATAAAGAAACTTTATTTTAAAACATTCCATCACTTTTTTTAGTGCATTAACTAAAAAGAAGAATCCTATCCTACCCTGTTCAAAGTTTTTTTTTTCTTGTGATATTATGTATACCCATCTTAGCAGGACAATTTCTTCTAGTTCTTTCTTAAGCTAAATAATCAAAAGAGTAAAATCAAACACGAAAAAGGACATCAATCTATGCATAGAAAACACTGAAATAGAAAACAGATTTTGCTTTTGCCATCAACTGCCACCATAAGTAATTCCATGTGGCAGAATGACCTACTATGAAACCAGGTTTAACCAGGAGAAAGCTATTAGCATGCTAGCTTGGTAAAACATTGAATTACTTGAACCAGACCACAGTGTTAAATAACTTTAAGTTTTTGTTTATATACAGTTTTATGTTATATTTCTACTATACTATACTACAGGAATCCTGCCCAATTTAGTGCTTTTACAAATCAAGATCATATGAAAGATTTCTGAAGGCACCTGGCATTCAAGTATATCCAGTATCTAGTCCTACCTTCTACAAACATCATCATCTGTCCGTTGGGGTTGTTTGCCAGTCTGTATGTAACACTGACACTGATGTCACCTTCTGTATCCAGAAAATCCACTGCAGTGTTTATTTGTAACATAGCTCAGGCAGCCTTTTTAGTTGGCTAAAGCATCTTTTATACCATTATTCAAGATGTGATAAAGAGAGAAATATCTTCTTTCAATCAACCTTGAGGCGGAATTTCCAGATTGCAAATATACATGTCAGTTCACTTTTACTCAGCTGTGTCAGTCTTGAGGCCTTTCTGATCATTTTTCTTCCAGTGGAAACACGCCACATAAGGACAGTTAGAAGTGCCAGGATGGCTTCTAAAATAGTCTGGATTACTGTAACTACTGAATGTTTTCTTTATCAGATGGAGTGCCTCAAAGACCTTGGCATCTCTTCTCTTAGCATTCACAAGCAAGTTTTGTTGTTGCTAAATTTCTGTTATGGAGCCACAAAGCTACTGAAATCACTTATTTACCCAATTGGACTACTTTTAAGGATCTTCAATGTGTATCCTTTTTATAAAATGTACTTCAGAGCATCATCTTGAAACAGCCTCTGACAGTTAACTGTATGCATCAACTTGGCCAGGCTATGTTACCCAGTTGCTTAGTCAAACACTAATTTAAATGTTGCTGTGAAAGTTATTTTGTAGATATGATTTACATTTATCATTAGTTGTCTTTAAGTAAAGGATCATCCTCAATAATGTTGGTGGACCTCCAATCAGTTGAAGATCTTAAGAACAAAAACTGATGTTTCTTGATGATGAAGAATTTCTGCCTCAAGACTGTAAGATCGAAATCCTGCTTGAATTTCCAGGCTGGTTGCTTGCTCTACAGAGTTTATAATCAAGACTGCAGCATTAATTCTTGTCTGAAATTCCTGTCTGCCCTACAAATTTTGGCTTCCCAGAAACCACAATCATGTAAGTCAATTATTTAAAAATGAAAATTAAAAAAATAATACAGATGGCCAATAGACATGAAAAGATGCTCAACATCACTAATCATCAGAGAAAGCAAGTAAAAACAACAATGAGATATCACCTCACATCAGTTAAAATGGCTATCATCAACAAGACAAATAATAACTAGTATTGGAGAGGCTCTGGAGAAAAAGGAACCCTCATACACTGTTGGTGGGAATGCAGATTGGTGCAGCTGCAATGGAAGACAGTGTGGAGATTCTTCAAAAAATTACGAATAGACTTAACATATGACCCAGAAATCTCTCTCCTGGTTATCTACCCCAAAAAATCTGAAAACATTTATCCATAAAGATATATGTGCTCTGGTGTTCATTGCAGCTTTATTTACAGTGGCTAAGATATGGAAAAAAAAGTGTCCTTCAATAGGAAATTGGATGAAGAAGATGATTATATAATATGTAATGGAATAATACTCTGCCATAAGAAAAGATGAAATAGTGCCATTTGTGACAACATGGATGGATCTTGAGATTATTATGTTAAGTGAAATAAGTCAGATAGAAAAAGTCGAGAACCACGTGACTTCATTGATATGTAGGATATAAAACTGAAAGCAACAAAGGAACAAGACAAACAAATGAAGTAACAAGAACTCATAGACACAAACAGTAGTTTAGTGGTTACCAGAGGGTAAAGGGGAGGGGTGGTAGAAGAGGGTAAAAGGGATCAAATATATGGTTATGGAAATAGAATTGACTCTGGGTGGTGAACACACAATGTGATATAGAGATGATGTATTACAGAATTGTACACTTGAAACCTATGTAATTTTACTAACCATTGTCACTCCAATAAATTTTAATTTAAAAAAATGTATGTAGCCTATTGGTTCTGTTTTCTTTTTTTCTTTGTTTTTCTCAGAAACCCTGACTGATACTGGTTTGGGTACTAAGTGTCACTCTGGAGAAATGAAATCTTAAAGATAAGTTTTATGATTTGGCAGGGACCAAGTGGTGGTGCTTAATTGCCAAAGACAAGGTGGCCAGGGTTGCCATAATGAATGTACAACAGAGTCAAAGCAGTAATCAGAATAATCTGACTCACAGAAAATCATAGCACTAGCTAGTTGATCATGGTGTCCCTAGTAGAGAAATAAGTGAGCAGTCTACTAAATTTTTATTTAATCTGCATAAGCAGAAGAGTTCTAAGGTCAAATAAACAGAAGTCTAATTGTTTTGAATTTTCAAAACAGAGAGTCTCAGTCTCTTAATTCTCAGACTGAAGCTAGTTTAACTACCTAGAATGGCTTGAATAAAGAGGAGGACAGGTCCTCTTGAGAAAGGAGACACTGTCAAAAAATATGCTGTTAATCTTCCTTTCAGCCTTCCCCAAGGAACCTATGGCTTTTACCAGGATGGTTGTATTGGGGGAAAAGAAACAATCAAATTTTGGGGGGATTACTGGACACTGGCTCTGAATTGCACTAATTCCAGGAGACCTAAAATGTCACTATAGTCCACCAGTCAGAGTGGAGGCTTATGGAGGTTAGGTGAGCAATGTAGTTTTAGCTCAGGTTCTCCTGACATTGGGTTCAGTGTGAATCACAGCACAGACCCTTATGATTTTGGAGCAAAGCCCTGTGATCCTCTGTAGATAATGACTCTCCTTTTGAGAAACAGCTATTGGCTTGCTACTGGGCCTTAGTAAAGACTGAACACTTAACCATGGACCACTAAATTACAAAGATAACTGAACCGCCCGTCATGAATTGGGTGTTGTCTGACCCATAAAGCCATAACATGGAGCATTCACAGGAATATTCTACCATCAGATGGACATGGCATATGTGAAATTGGGCTCAATCAAGCCCTGAGTCATAAGTTATGTGAGAAAGTAGCCCAAATTTCTGTGGTCCCCACTCTTGCTACACTACCTTCTCTCTATCAGTGTGTACCTATGGCCTCATGGGGAGTTCCCTATGATCAGTTGACAGAGGAAGAGAAGACTCAGGTATGCTTTACAGATGCTTCTGTATGATATGAAAGTGGACTACCCTATAGGGCACTACCTGAAAGTGGACATCCCTACAGGGCAGTGGTAAGGAAAAATCCTCCAAGTGGGCAAAACTTTGAGTAGTACATTGATTGTTCACTTTTCTTGGAAGGAGAAATGGCCAGACATGTGATTGTATACCAATTCATGGATTATGACCAGACGTTTGGCTGGTTGGTCAGGGACTTGGAAGGAACACAATTAGAAAATTGGAAACAAGGAGGTCTTGGCAAGAGGTACGTGGACAGACCTTTCTGAATGGGTGAAGAATGTGAAGATAGTTGTATTCCATGTGAATGCACACCAAAGAGTGACCTCAATAGAAGAGGAATTTTAATAATTAGGTGAATAAGTCAACCTAATTTGTGGGTACCAGTCAGCCTCTCACCCCAGCCAGTTCTGTCACTGTCATTGGGCTCATGAACAAAGTAATCATGGTAGCAGGGATGGAAGTTATGCATGGACTCAGAAACACAGACTTTCACTTACCAACAACCACTTGGCTACAATCTCTGCTGAGTGCCCAATTTCCCAGCAGCATAGATCAACACTGATTCCCCAAGATGGCATCATTACCTGGGGTGATCAGCCTAGTGGCAGGTTGATTATATGAGATTACTTCCATCATGGAAGGAGCAGAAAAATGTCCTTACTGGAATAGACATTTACTCTGGGTATGGATTTTCCTTCCCTGCGCACAATGCTTCTGCCAAAATTACCATCTGTGAACTTATAGAATGCCTTATCTTCAAACATGATATCTTGTAAAGCATTACTTCTGATCAAGGAATTACTTCATAGCAATAGACGCATATTCATGGAATTCTCATCATTTTCCTATCAACTTGAAGCAGATAGCTTGATAGAATGGTAGAATAACTTTTTAAAGACTCAGTTACTGTGCTAGTTAGGTGGCAATATCTTGCAGGGCTGGGGCAAAGTTCTCCCAAAGGCTTTATATGCTGTATATCAACATCCAATATTTGATGCTGTTTCTCCCATAGCCAAAATTTATGGATCCAGGAAATGAGGGGTAGAAATGGGAGTGGTAACATTTACTATGACCCTTAGTGATCCACTGACAAAAATTTTGCTTTATGTCCACTAGTCTAGAGATTTTAGTTCCAAAATGAGGAATTGTTCCACTAGGAAACATACCAATGATTATACTGAACAGAAGTTAAGACTGCCACATGGCCACGTTGGGCTACTTATGCCTCTGAATCAATGGGCAAAGAGGTATCTATGATGTGAGAGTCACTATTCAGGCATTATGGTAGCAGTGATCAAGATGAACTTATGAACTGTGCCCAGGATAGCTCCTAAAAATGTATGAGTAGATAAGATGTGTGAAAAAAGTAATGAACTATGTGATAAGTGACCCATAATCTAGCAAAGGCTTACAAAAGTAAAAAAACATTTTGCACTGGGTTGGTTGCAAAAACCTGGCTGTGTAAGTGGGACTTTAATTGTATCATGAATATTAAGATTTTTACGAACTACCCAAACCCTGAATTCCAGACTAATGGACAAGCTCAATTTAGCCTAGACATGAGTGTGTGGATGTTTATTATTTTTCATAAACAGTGGTACCTCGGTTTTCTAACGTAATCCATTCCAGAAGACTGTTCGAGTTCTGAAACATTCGAAAACAGCTGACAGTTAGGCCTCAGGATTTTGCACTCAGCGGAAGCAGTGTGACATGTTCGACTTCTGAGGAGTGTTCGAAAATGGAAGCATTTACTTCTGGGTTTACGGTGTTCGTAAACCGAAATGTTCGTCAACGGAGATGTTCGAAAACCGAGGTACCACTGTATGTTTTGCATAGTTCAGGGGAATTTGGCTCTCTCTAATATCAAGTATAATCATATTGGTGACTGAATGTTGAGGTGTGATAAGCATATACACAAAGCATAATACATATGTAGGTATATGTTTTTGGTACTCTTTCATCAATTATCTGTATATCATGTAGTGAATCAGAGTAGGAGAATTTGTCCATGTTTTGGGTTAAAGGACCTATCATAGTGATTAAAGGACTGTGACCAAATTCACGATCAGGAACATTTCTGTAATTGCCATTTTGTGTCACAACTTTGAAATCAAGCACAAGGAATCTTTGAGGTTGGAAAGGAGGAAAAAGGATACGAGAGTACAGACAAGTATAGGCAGAGTGTATACTGTAGGATTTAGATTTAAAATTTTCTAGGAAAAGAAATAAGACAGGACTTGAGCTAGAAGGAGAGGGGGATTAAAACAGGCATCTTGGAAACAAGAGTCAATTTTAGTGGTATTTTTCCAGTATCTTTATTTCCTTCCTTGATTATCTCCCTTAAATGACCCTGCAAGTTTGCAAAATCTACCTTTCCTTGTTCCTCCATTTTTTCCTCTCTTGGTCCCTGTGGAGTATGGGAATGAAGTACCAGAACTGATCACAGCCAACAGACCTAGGTAGTTTTTACCTTATGATGTTTTCATTCTTTACAAATCGAAGAAAGGAACTGGAAACCTCCCTGTAATACCCCCAAAGATGCTCTGCTTAATCCAGGCAATTGCTTTCTTTGTGTGGCTTAATGACCAAAGTAATCTCTGATTCTATTCTTTAGACTACTTCTATTCTTTAGGTCTATTCTTTCTCAAAAATGCAAATGTGTTTAAAAGTCTTATTCACTGAATGGAAAAGTAAAGTTAGGGATTTGTCATGATTTTCCCCATCATTTTGGACACAAGAGAAATCTACTTTGCCAGGAATACTGACCCAGTGCTTGCCAATACCAGGGCTACTGCCAACAGGGCAGGAAGACATAAAGCTTAACTAAGAGCTTAAAATTAACCAGGAGAACCAGGGAAAAACTCAGCTGCCAAATGGTTCTTCATTTTCAACAGAAAGGAAGGTTGCCAAAAAGAATGATTTATGAGCTAAATATGCAGAAAAGACGAATGGAGCAGGAAAAGTATGTGATTTTCAGTACCAAAGACTGAGTATTTTTTCTAATTCTGAGGAGAGATAGACTTATTTTTGCCCTTTCAGTTAGGAAAGACAGAAGGTCACAATGGCCTCAGCCTCTATGGAAATCAATTCGACATAAACCCATTTTTTTAGGAATTGGCAAAAAAATATTTGATTGTGTGTTTAGATCCATTATAAATACTCAATTACATAAGTAAACATTATATATTTATTTTTTAGTGTGCCTTTTATTTTATTTTTTATTACATTTATTAGAATGACTTTGGTTATAAGTTTCAAGTGTACAGTTCTATACAGACATCATCTGTATGTTGCATCGTGTGCTCACCACCCAGTCTAGTCTCCCTCCTTTACCATACAATGGACTCCCTTTACCTTCTTCATCCTCCATGCACCCCCTTCCCCTCTGATAACCTTCATACTGTTGTCTTTGTCTATGAGTTTGTTTTTTGTTTGTTTATTACTTTCTGTTTTATATCCTACAGATGAGTGAAACCATATGGTTCTTGTCCTTTTCCATCTGACTTATTTTGCTTAGCATGATACTCTCAAGATTCATCCATGGCAATATTTCATCCTTTTTTATCTCTGAGTAGTATTCTGTTGTACATATGTACCACATTTTCTTTATCTAATTGTCCATAATAGGATACTTAGGTTGTTTTCATGTCCTGGCTACCATGAATAATTCTTCAATGAACATAGGGGTACATATGTCTTTTTTATATACATTTTTTATTAAATTTATTGGGGTGACAATTGTTAGTAAATTTACATAGATTGCAGGTGTACAATTCTGTATTACATCATCTATAAATCTCATTGTGTGTTCACCACCCAGAGTCAGTTCTCCTTCCATCACCATATATTTGATCCCCCTTACCCTCATCTCACACGCCCACCCCCCTTACCCTCTGGTAACCACTAAACTATTGTCTGTGTCTATGAGTATATATGTCTTTATGAATAAATGTTTTCAAAATTGGGGAGTAGATATCCAGAAAAGGGATTTCTAGGTAATATGGTAGCTCTATTCTTAATTTTTTGGGGAACCTCCATACTGTTTTCCATAGTGGCTGTACCAGTATACATTCTCACTGGCAATGTATGAGGGTTTCTTTTTCTCCACATCCTCTCCAACATTTGTTATTTCTTGTCTTATTGATGATAGCCATTCTAATATGTTTGAGATGGTATCTCATTGTGGTTTTGATATGCATTTCCATTTCTGTATGTCTTATTTAGGAAAAAAATGTCTGTTCAGGGCCTCTGTCCATTTTTTAATGGATTGGTTTGTTTTTGTTGTTGTTGTTAAGTTGCATGAGTTCTTTATATATTTTAAATATTAGCTCCTTATCAGAGGTATTGTTTGCAAATATCTTCTTCCTTTCAGTTGGCTGCCTTTTTATTTTGTTGATAATTTCTTTTGCTATGCAGAAGTTTTTTAGTTTGATATAGTCCCATTCATTTATTTTTGTTTTTACTTCCCTTGTCTTTGGGGTAAATTTCCTAAAAGCCTTCTGAGACCAAGGTCCATAAGTTTATTCTCTATGTTTTCTTTTATGTATTTTATTATGTCAGGTCTTATATTTCAGTCTTCACTCCATTTTGAGTTACTTTTTATGTATGGTGTCAAAGAGCAGTCAAGTTTCAATATTTTGCATGTGGCTTTCCAATTTTCTCTGCACCATTTATTGAACAGGCTTTCTTTTCTCCTTCATATGTTTTTAGCACCTTTCTATTCCGCCAGTCTGTTTGTCTGTTTCCTACCAATAGCATGTCGTTTTGATTATTGTAGCTTTGTAGTATAATTTGAAATCAGGGAGTGTAATACCTCAGGCTTTGATCTTTTTGTCAGGATTGCTTTGGTTATTTGGGGTCTTTTGTGGTTCAATACAAATTTAATGATTTTTTTGTTTTATTTCTTTGAAAAATGCCATTGGAATTTTGATGGGGATTGCATTAAATCTGTACATTGCTTTAGGTAGCCTGGCTATTTTAACTATGTTGCTTCTTCCAATCCATGAACACAGAATATCTTTCCATTTATTTGTATCTTTTTCAATTCCTTTCAACAATGTCTTGTAGATTTCAGTGGATAGGTCCTTCGCTTTCCTCATTTATTCATAGCTATTTTATTCTTTGTTGCAATTGAAAATGGAATTGTTTGTCCATTTATTTTTATATTTCATTGTTAGAATATAATGATTGTTTAGTTTTTTTGTGTGTGAAATCTTTAGGGTTTTCTATATATAGAATCATGTCATCTGTGAAAAGTGACAATTTAAGTTCTTCATTCCCTTTTATCTATTTCTCTTGGCTGATTGCTCTGGCTAGGACTTCCAGTACAATGTTGAATAACTGTGGTGAGAGTAGACTACCTTGTTCTTGTTCCTGATCTTAGAGAAAAAGCTTTCGGTTTTCACTATTAAGTATGCTATTAGCTGACGGTTTGTCATATATGACCTTTGTTATGTTGAGATACTTTCCTTCTATACCTATTTTATTGAGTATTTTAATCACAAATGGATGTTGTATCTTGTCAAACACTTTTTTTTGCATTTATTTATTTTATTTTTTTATTACAGTTTATTGGGGTGACAATTGTTAGTAAAGTTAGAATATAAGAATATACATAGATTTCAGGTGTACAATTCTGTATTACATCATCTATAAATTCCATTGTGTGTTCACACCCAGAGTCAGATCTTCCATCACCATATATTTGATCCCCTTTACTCTCATCTACCACGCCCCCCTTACCCTGCAGTAACGACTAAACTATTGTCTGTGTCTATGAGTTTTTTTTGTTTCTCATTTGTTTGACTTGTTCTTTTGTTGTTTTTGGTTTATATACCACATATCAGTGAAATCATATGATTCTCTGCTTTTTCTGTCTGACTTTTTCACTTAGTGATATAATCTCAAGCTCCATCCTGTTGTCACAAATGGTTCTATTTCATCCTTTTTTTTTTTTTTACTGCTGAATAGTATTCCATTGTCTGTATGTACCACAACTTCTTTTTTTTTTAATTTATTTATTGGGGTGACAATTGTACCACAACTTCTTTATCCATTCATCTATCAAAGGACACTTTTGTTGTTTCCATGTCTTGACTACCATAAATAAAGCTGCAAAGAACATTGGAGTACATATGTTTTTATGGATAAATGTTTTCAGATGTTTTGGGTAGACACCCAGGAGAGGGATAGCTGGGTCATATGGTAATTCTATTCTTAATTTTTTGAGGAACATCCACACTCCCTTCTTTTACTGGCTGCACCAATCTGTATTCCCACCAACAGTGTATGACGGTTCCTTTTTCTCCACAGCCTCTCCAACACTTATTATTATTTATTTTGTTGATGATAGCCATTCTAACTGAGGTGAGATGGTATCTAATTGTGGTTTTTATTTGCATTTCTCTGATGATTAGTGATGCAGAGCATTTTTTCATATGTCTATTTGCCATTTGTATGTCCTCTTTGGAGAAATGTCTCTTCAGGTCCTCTAAAACGTTTTAGTGGGATTGTTTGTGTTTTTGTTGTTGAGTTGTATTAGTTCCTTATATATTTGGAATATTAGCCCCTTATCAGAAGTATTGTTTCCAAAAATATTCTCCCATTCAGTTGGTTGCCTCTTCATTTTGTCGATGGTTTCTTTTGCTGTGCAGAAGCTTTTTAGTTTGATATAGTCCCATTCATTTATTTTAGCTTTTACCTCCCTTGCCTTTAGAGTCAAATTCATAAAACGCTCTTTGAACCCAAGGTCCATAAGATTTGTACGTACGCTTTCTTCTATGCAATTTATTGTTTCAGGACTTATGTTTAGGTCTTTGACCCATTTTGAGTTAATTTTGGTACATGGTGACGGATAGCAGTCTAGTTTCATTCTTTTGCACGTGGCTTTCCAATTCTCCCAGCACCATTTATTGAAGAGACTGTCTTTTCTCCATTGTATGTTTTTGGCTTCTTTTTCAAAAATTATCCAACCACATTTATGTGGGTTTATATCAGGGATCTCGATTCTATTCCATTGGTCTGTGTGTCTGTTTTTCTGACAATACCATACTGTTTTGATTAATGTTGCCCTGTTGTACAAGCTGAAGTCAGGGAGCATTATACTTCCAACATTGTTCTATCTTCTTAGGACTGCTTTGGCTATTTGGGGTCTTTTTAGGTTCCTTAAATTTCTGACGATTTTTGTTCCATTTCTTTAAAAATTGCTATTGGGATTTTGATGGGGATTGCATTGGGTATATTGCTTAGGGTAATATGGCCATTTTAACTATGTTGATTCTTCCAATCCATGAGCACGGAATGTCTTTCCATTTCTTTGTGTCTTCTTCAATTTCTTTTAAAAATGTCTTATAGTTTTCAGAATATAGGTCTTTCACATAGTTGGTTAAATTTATTCCTAGGTATTTTATCCTTTTGGTTGCAATTGTAAAAGGAATTTTTAAATTTCTTTTTCTGAGATTTTATTGTTAGTATATAGGAATGCAATAGACTTTTGTAAGTTGATTTTGTAGTTGGCAACTTTACTGTATTCATTTTTTTTCATAACTGGTAAAGTCTTTAAGGTTTTCTATATATAGCATCATGTCATCTGCAAAAAGTGACAATTTAATTTCTTCATTCCCATTTTGGATGTATTTTATTTCTTTCTCTTGCTTGATTGCTCTGGCAAAGACTTCCAACACTATGTTTAAAAGCAGAGGTGATAGGGGACAGCCCTGTAGTGTTCCTGAATGTAGAGCAAACGGTTTCAGTTTTTCACCATTACTTATGATATTAACTGAGGGTTTGTCATATATGGCCTTTGTTATGTTAAGTTATTTTTCCCTCTACCTATTTTATTAAGTGTTTTAATCATAAATCAATGTTGTATCTTGTCAAACGCTTTTTCTGCATCAATTGACATAATCATATGGTTTTTGTCCTTTTTTTGGTTTATGTGATGTATCACGTTGATTGATTTGTGTATGCTGAAAGATCCTATGCCCCGGGGATGAACCCCACTTGGTTGTGATGTATAATTTTTGTAATACATTGTTGCATTCGATTTGCTAGAATTTTGTTTAGGATTTTTGCATCTGTATTCATCAGAGATATTAGTCTGTAGTTTTCTTTTTTGTGTGTTGTCCTTACCAGGTTTTGGTATCAGGGTAATGTTGGCCTCATAAAATGAGTTAGGGAGTACTGTCTCTTCTTCAATTTTTTGGAAGAGTTTGAGCAGGATTGGTTTTAGATCCTCTTTGAAGGGTTGGTAGAATTCACTACTGACCCCATGTGGTCCCAGACTTTTGATTTGAGAAGGTTTTGGATGACTGATTCAATTTCATTACTGGTGATTGATCTGTTTTGATTTTCCAGTTCTTCATGGTTCAGCCTAGGAAGGTTGTATGTTTCTAAAAACATGTCCATTCTTCTAGGTTATTGAATTTGGTCGCATATAGTCCTTCAGAGTATTATTGGATGATCCTTTGTATTTCCGTTGCATCCGTGATAACGTCCCTTTTTTCATTTCTGATTTTGTTTGTGTCTTTTCTCTTTTTCTCTTAATGAGTTTAGCCAAGGGTTTGTCAATTTTATTAATCTTTTCAGAGAGCTAGCTCTTGTCACATTGTATTTTTCTGTTGTCTTTTGTTCTCTATATCATTTAATTCAGCTCTGATTTTTATTATTTCCATCCTTCTGCTGCCTTTGGGTTTTATTTGTTCTGCTTATTCTAGTTTTTTTGAGGTGTAAGATAAGGTTATTTATCTGGGATTTTTCTTGTTTCTTGAGAAGGCCCGTAGTCATATAAATTTCCATTTTAAAACAACTTTTACTGCATCCCAAATATTTTGGTAGGCTGTATTTTAATTCTCATTTGTTTCTATGTATCTTTCGATCTCTCCTCTAATTTCTTCTTTGACCCGGTCGTTCTTTATGTATGTTTTTTCATCTCCATGTATTTATATTTTTTTCTGCTTTCTTTTTGCAGTTGATATCCAATTTCAAAGCCTTGTAATCAGAGAATATGCTTGGTATGATTTCTTTTCTTTTTTTTTTTTTTTTACTTTTTTTTTATTAAATTTTTTGGGGTGACAATTGTTAGTAAATTTACATAGATTTCAGGTGTACAATTCTGTATTACATCGTCTATAAATCCCATTGTGTGTTCACCACCCAGAGTCAGTTCTCCTTCCATCACCATATATTTGATCCCCTTTACCCTCATCACCCACCCCCCACCCCCTTACCCTCTGGTAACCACTAAATTATTGTCTGTGTCTATGAGTTTTTCTTTCTCATTTGTTTGTCTTGTTCTTTTTGGTTTATATACCACAAATCAGTGAAATCACAGGGTTCTCTGCTTTGTCTGTCTGACTTATTTCACTTAGCATTATACTCTCAAGATCCATCCATGTTGTCACAAGTGCTCCTATATCATCTTTCCTTAACGCGGAATAGTATTCCATTGTGTATATATACCACAACTTCTTTATCCATTCATCTATTGAAGGACATTTTGGTTGTTTCCATGTCTTGGCCACTGTAAACAAAGCTGCCATAAACATTGAAGTACACGTGTCTCTATAGAGGAATACTTTCAGATTTTTTGGGTAGATACCCAGGAGAGCTATTGGTGGGTCATATGGTAATTCTATTCGTAATTTCTTGAGAAATCTCCACACTGCCTTCCATAACGGCTGCACCAGTCTGCACTCCCACCAACAGTGTATGAGGGTTCCTTTTTCTCCACAGCCTCTCCAACACTGGTTATTATTTGTCTTATTGATGAAAGCCATTCTGACTGGGGTGAGGTGATATCTCATTGTGGTTTTCATTTGCATTTCTCTGATGATTAGCGATGTTGAGCATTTTTTCATATGTCTATTTGCCATTTGTATATCCTCTTTGGAGAAATGTCTCTTCAGGTCCTCTGTCCATTTTCCAGTTGGGTTGTTTGTTTTTTTGTTGTTGAGTTTCATGAGTTCCTTGTATATTTTGGATATTAGCCCCTTATCAGAGGAACTGTTTGCAAAAATCTTCTCCCATTCAGTTGGTTGCCTCATTATTTTGTCAATAGTTTCTTTTGCTGTGCAGAAGCTTTTTAGTTTCATATAAACCCATCCGTTTATTTTAGTTTTTACTTCCATTGCCTTTGGAGTCAAATTCATAAAATGCTCCTTGAACCCAAGGTCCATAAGTTTAGTACCTATGTTTTCTTCTGTGCAGTTTATTGTGTCAGGTCTTATGCTTAAGTCTTTGATCTATTTTGAATTAATTTTGGTACATGGTGACAGATAGCAGTCCAGTTTCATTCATTTGCACGTAGCTATCCAATTCTGCCAGCACCATTAATTGAAGAGGCTGTCTTTCCTCCATTGTATGTTTTTAGCTTCTTTGTCAAAAATTATCTGCCCATATTCATGTGGTTTTATTTCTGGGTTCTCAATTCTATTCCATTGGTCTATGTGTCTGTTTTTCCGCCAATACCGAGCTGTTTTGATTATTATAGCCCTGTAGTACAAGCAAAAATCAGGGAGTGTGATACCTCCAGTATTGTTCTTTTTTTTAAATACTGCTTTGGCTATTCTGGGTCTTTTGTGGTTCCAATCAAATCTGATGATTTTTTGTTCTATTGCTTTAAAAAATGCCATTGGCTTTTTAATGGGGATTGCATTAAATCTGTATATGGCTTTAGGTAATATGGCCATTTTAACTATGTTGATTCTTCCAATCCATGAGCGCGGAATGTCTTTCCATTTCCTTGTGTCTTCTTCAATTTCTTTCAAAAATGTCTTATAGTTTTCAGCATGTAAATCCTTCACATCCTTGGTTAAGTTTATTCCTAGGTATTTTATTCTTTTTGCTGCAATTGCAAAAGGAATTGTTTTTTCCATCTCTTATCTGAGATTTCATTGTTGGTATATAGGAAAGCAATGGACTTTTGTACGTTGATTTTGTAGCCAGCAACTTTACTGTATTCATTGATTGTTTCTAATAGCTTTTTGGTGAAATCTTTAGGGTTTTCTATATATAGCATCATGTCATCTGCAAAGAGTGACAATTTAACTTCTTCATTCCCAATTTGCATGCCTTTTTTTTCTTTCTCTTGCCTGATAGCTTTGGAGAGGACTTCCAACACTACGTTGAAAAGCAGAGGTGATAGGGACAACCTTGTCGTGTTCCTGAACATAGAGCAAAGGGCTTCAGCTTTTCACCATTAATTATGAGATCAGCTGAGGGCTTGTTATAGATGGCCTTTATTATGTTGAAGTATTTTACTTCTATACCAATTTTAGTAAGTGTTTTAATCATAAATGGATGTTGTATCTTATCAAATGCTTCTTCTGCATCAATTGATAGAATCATATGATTTTTGTCCTTTATTTTGTTTATGTGATGTATCGCATTGATGGAGTTGCGAATGTTGAACCATCCTTGTGCCCCGGGGATGAACCCCACTTGGTCGTGATGAATAATCTTTTTAATGCATTGTTGTATTCGATTTGCTAGAATTTTGTTTAGGATTTCAGCAGCTGTATTCATCAGAGATATAGGTCTGTAGTTTTCTTTTTTTTGCGTTGTCCTTACCAGGTTTTGGTATCAGGGTAATGTTGGCCTCATAAAATGAGTTAGGGAGTACTGACTCTTCTTCAATTTTTTGGAAGAGTTTGAGCAGGATTGGTATTAGATCCTCTTTGAAGGTTTGGTAGAATTCACTGTTGAAGCCATCTGGTCCAGGACTTTTGATTTTGGGAAGGTTTTTGATGACTGATTCAATTTTGTTACTGGTGATCGGCCTGTTAAGATTTTCCAGTTCTTCATGATTCAGCCTTGGAAGGCTATATATTTCTAAGAACTTGTCCATTTCTTCTAAGTTATTAAATTTGGTGGCATATAGTCCTTCATAGTATTCTTGGATAACCCTTTGTATTTCTGTGGTGTCCGTGATATCTTCCCCTTTTTCATTTCTGATTTTGTTAATTAGTGTCTTCTCTCTTTTTATCTTAGTGAGTCTAGCCAAGGGTTTGTCAGTTTAGTTAATCATTTCAAAGAACCAGCTCTTTGTCACATTAGTTTTTTCTATTGTCTTTTTGTTCTCTATTTCATTTAGTTCTGCTCTGATTTTTGTTATTTTCTTTCTTCTGCTGACCTTGGGTTTCGCTTGTTCTTCTTTTTCTAGTTTTTTAAGGTGTAACATGAGGTTATTTATTTGGGATTTTTCTTGTTTCTTGAGATAGGCCTGAAATAATATAAATTTCCCTCTTAAAACTGTTTTCGCGGCATCCAAAAATTTTGGTAGGATGTATTTTCATTGTCATTTGTTTCTATGTATCTTTTGAGCACTCCTCTAATTTCTTCTTTGATCCATTCGTTCTTTAAAAGTATGTTGTTTAATCTCCATGTATTTGTGTTTTTTCCTGCTTTCTTTTTGCAGTTGATATCCAATTTCAAAGCTTTGTGATCAGAGAATATGCTTGGTATGATTTCAATCTTCTTATATATGCTGAGCCTGATTTTGTGTCTCAATATATGGTCTATCCTTGAGAATGTTCCATGTACACTAGAAAAGAATGTATAGTCTGATGTTTTAGGGGGATGTGCTCTATATATGTCAATTATGTCCAATTCATCTAATGTGTCATTTAGGACTGCAATTTCGTTATTTATCTTCTGTTTGGATGATCTATCCATAGCTGTCAATGATGCATTTAAGTCCCCTAGTACAATTGTGTTTTGGTCAATTTCTCCCTTTAGTTCTGTTAGTAGTTGCTTGGTATATTTCGGTGCTCCCTGATTGGGGGCATAAATATTGATGACTGTTATGTCTTCTTGTTGTATAGTCCCCTTTACCATTATGAAATGTCCATCTTTGTCTCTTGTTATGTTTTTCACCCTGAAGTCTGTTTCATCGGAAATCATTATGGCTACACCTGATTTTCTCTGGGTACCATTTGCTTGGAGTGTCAATTTCCACCTTTTCACTTTGAGTCTATGCTTGTCCTTGTAGCTGAGCTGTGTCTCTTGTAGACAGCATATGGTTGGGTTTAGTTTTTTGATCGAATCTTCTACTCTGTGTCTCTTTATTGGTGAGTTCAGTCCATTTACATTTAGGGTGATTATTGATATGTGAGGATTTCCTGTCATTCTGTCTTTAGTTTTCTGGTAAGGCTGTGTCTCCATTGTTTCTTTGACTTTTTGTTGTTGTCTATTATTTCTGTGTGGTGGTATTCTATGATGTTTTCCTCTGTTTCTTCTTTTATTACAGTATATATTTCAGATTTGGATGTTTTTTTGAGTGGTTACCCTTGAGTTTATGTAAAAGAAAGTTTGATATTTAGAGTAATCCAGTTTCTTCAGCACGCTTACTTTCTCTAGTCCCATATTCCAGTTCAGGCCTTTACGCTCCCCCTTTTTATGTTTCGGTTGCCACAAGTTGTCCCTGTTGATGGTGGTCTAATAGCCTCCTTTAGTATTCCTTGTAGTGCAGGTCGTGTATTAGAAAATTACCTCAGCTTCTGGATGTCTGGAAAGGTCTTTGTACCTCCTTCATATCTAAAGGAGATCTTTGCTGGATATATTATTCTTGGCTCATAATTTCTCTCTTTCAATAGTTTGAATATTTGGTTCTATTCCCTCATAGCTTGTAGAGTTTCTGCTGAAAAATCTGATGATAATCTAATGGGCTTTCCTTTGTAAGTTACCGTCTTCTTTTCCCTGGCTGCCTTGAGGATTCTTTCTTTGTCATTGGTTTTAGACAGCTTTAATACAATGTGCCTTGGTGAAGGCCTGTTGGGATTGAGGTAATTAGGTGTTCTATTTGCTTCTTGGATTCGAGGATCCAGTTCTGTCCACAAGTTTGGGAAGTCCTCATCAACGATTTGTTTGAATATATTCTCTGTTCCCTTCCCTCTTTCTTCTCCTTCTGGTATGCCCATTATTCTTATATTGCTCTTTCTGATGGAGTCAGAAAGTTCTTGTAGAGCTCTTTCATTTCTTTTAAGTCTCAAGTCTCTTTTTTCTTCCCTCTGTGTAAATTCCAGGTTCCTATCTTCGATGTCACTGATTCTTTCTTCCATCTGGTTAACTCTCCTACCTAAGCTGGATATTTTATTGTTAATTTCTTCTATTGAGTTCTTAATCTCCAGAAATTCTATTTGGTTCTTTTTCAAGATTTCAATCTCTTTTGTAAAATGCTCATGGTGTTCTTTGATTGTGTTTCTGAGTTCATTAAACTGCCTTTCTGTGTTTTCTTGCATCTCGTTCAGTTTTTTTCAGAATTGCAATCTTGAATTCTCTGTCATTTAAATCACAAATGTCCATATCTCTAAGTTCCTTTTCTGGAGACTTTTCACTTTCTTTCTGAGCTATCTTGTTGCCTCGGTTATTCATGGCAATCACTGATTTACTATTTCTCTTCCTAGACATCTACAGGAGTGGCTTCTTCAACAGGTTGATAGGTATGCGAAGAGCTTTTGAAGTTCCAAAGCTCTTTCTGCACCAGATTCAGAGCCCGTTTGTTTCAGCAGTTCTGTTTACTCCTGCAGAGATCCGCCCAGATAGGTGGGGCCAGGGGCAGGGTGAGTTGTGAGAGGTGGCCCAGAGCAATGGCGGCGACCACCACCACAGCCAATCCTGCTTCCACAGCTCCCTCCCCTTTGCCGGAACTATTTGAGCTGCGAATCTGTGTCTGCGGCACACAGTTCTTTGAGCAGCAAATATTCTGTCCTTTGATCCAACACTGCTCCTTTATAGCTTCTAGCACCGGGTAGGTAGGGGCGGGGCGAGCTCTGGGAGGGTAGGGAGGGGGCGGCTAGTCTCTGTGCCTAAGGCTTCCGTTCTCCGCTCGGCAGTGAGGGCTTAAACCACCGATTTCAGCCCTCTTTCTTCAGTCTTTGCTGCCGGGAGCGTTGGGTTCAGCCGTGCTATATGCTGCCCCCTCAGCCCTGTGGGCCGTAAGCGGAGCCCTAGCAGTCCGAGTCCTTCCTTCTCCCGCAGCTGCGGAAGATCCGGGAGCAGCGGGCTCCGAGCATTGAGCTAGGTTTGTGTCCTGCGCCTGCGTGTCTCCGTCTCTGCACTTCTCCTCTCCCTCCTCCCCCGCTCGCGCGATTCACCCACCTGGAGGTGAATTCAGTAGTGGACCTCTTAGTCTTGGTTGTCTGCTGTGCAAGGAGTCCTTTGTGGAGTTATTGTTGTCCGATTCGTTGTAAATTCCAGGGGAGCGTTACAGAGGCTCACCTCACGCCGCCATTTTTTTTTCCTCTCGGTATGATTTTAATCTTCTTAAATTTGCTGAGGCTAGCTTTACGTCCCAATATGTGGTCTATCCTTGAAAAACGTTCCATGTATACTAGAAAAGAATGCATAGTCTGATGTTCTAGGGTGAAGTGCTCTAAGTGTCAATTATGTCCATTTTATCTAATGTGTAATTTAGGGGTATTTCTTTACTTATTCTCTGTTTGGATTATCTGCCCATAGTTGTCAATGATGTATTTAGGGTCCATACTATAATTGTGTTTTGGCCAATTTCTCCTTTAATTTTGTTAGTAGTTGCTTGTATATTTTGGTGCTCCCTGATTGGGGGCATAAATATTGATGACTGTTATATCTTCTTGTTTAGTTCCCTTTGTCACATGAAACGTCCATCTTTATCTCTTGTTACCGTTTTTATTTTAAATCTGTTTCATCTGATATCAGTATGGCTACACCTACTTTTCTCTGAATACCATTTGCTTGGAGTGTCAATTTCCACCCTTTCACTTTGAATCCATATTTGTTCTTGTAGCTTAGATGTGTCTCTTGGAGGCAGCATATGGTTGGTTTTAGTTCTTGTTGATGCAATCTTATACTTTGTGCCTTTTTATTGGTGAGTTCAGTCCATTTACATTTAGAATGATTATTGAAATATGAGGATTTCCTATCATTCTATCTTTGTTTTTTTGGTAGGACTGTGTCTCCATTGTTTCTTTGCCTGTTTGTTGCTATTATTTCACTGTGGTAGTATTCTATGGTTTGTCCCTCTGTTTCTTCTTTTTTTATGTTATATATTTCAGCTCTGAATTTTTTTTGAGTGATTACCATTAAGTTCATGTAATAGAAAGTTTTATATTTATAGTATTGCACTTTCTTCATCAATCTTACTTTCTGCATTCCCTTATGCCATTTCAGACCTTTACTCTCTCCCCTTATATGTTTTTGTTTTGTCACAAATTATGTCTATTTATGTTGTGAGTTGATTCCTTTGCTGCACTAGCAAGTTGTCTTTTCCTCTGTTTCTTAAGTATTTCTTAAGTATTTTTTTCCCTTCTTTATCCTGTATGTTATGTGTAAGTGAATAGTGACTTATTTGGTGTAGGGGTTGCCATTTTCTGCTTCTGTCTGTCTGTTCGTAATACTACTCATGGTTTTGTATTCTTTTGCTTTTTTGCTTCAGGTAGAAAAGCCTCCTTCAGTATTTCTTGTAGTGCAGGTCATATGTTAGAAAATTTCCTCAGCTTCTGTATGTCTGGAAAGGTTTCTATTCCTCCTTCATAACTAGAGATTATCTTTGCTGGATATATTATTCTTGGCTCATAATTTCTCTGTTTTAAACAATTGAACATTTGTTTCCACTCCTTCCTGGCTTGTAGAGATGCTGCTGAAAAATCTGATGATAACCTCATGGGCTTTCCTTTGTAGGTTACCGTCTTCTTTTCCCTGGCTGCCTTGAAGATTCTTACTTTTTCATAATTTTTGGAAGCTTCAATACAGTATGCTTTGGAGAAGGCCTTTTGGAATTGAGGTAATTAGATATTCTACTTTCTTCTTGGATTTGAGGATCCAGTTTTTTCCACAAGTTTGGGAATATCTCTTCGACTATTTCTTTGAATATATATACTCTGTATTCCTTTCTCCCTTTCTTCTCCTCCTGGAATGTCCATTTTTCTTATATTGTTCTTTCTAATGTAGTCAGAAAGTTCTTGTAGAGTCCTGTCATTTCTTTTTACTCTCAAGTCTCTCTTCTTCCATCAGTGTAATTTCCACTTTTTTATGTTCAATGTTGCTGATTCTTCTCTCCATCTGGTCAGCTCTATTACATGAGCTGGCTCTTTCATTCTTTATTTCTTTTGTTGAGTTTTTAATCTCCAAAAATTCTATTTGTCTTTTTTAAATTTCAATCTCTTTGGTAAAATGTTCATTTTGTTCTTTGATTGTGTTTTTGAGTTCTTTAACCTGTCTGTGAGTGTTTTCTTGCATCTGTTTGAGTTTTTTAAGAACTGCAATCTTGAATTCTCTGATTAAGTCACTTATTTCCATGTGTTTAAGTTCATTTTCTGGAGACTTTTCATTTTCTTTCTGAGCTCCCTTGTTACATTGATGATTTATGGCAATTAGTGAATTATTATTTCCCTTCCTAGGCATCTACAGAATGGGTTCTGCAACAGGTTGGTAGGAAGAGGTCTTTCCTTTTCTTTCCAGTAGGTGTTGATAGAATGCTTTATTTTGATTCTAACTGCAGTCTTTATTTCTCTATCACACTGTAGTTTTATATTTTATCTGCACTGTTCTGGTTTCTCACACAATGGGGGGATTCCCTGGAAGGTGGCCTTCTCCTCTGTGAGCAGGTTGCCTGAGTCTCAGGACACTGCCTCTGTTGTGGGATGTGGAAATCTTCTGAAGTTCCAAAGCTCTTCCTGCACCAGTTTCAGGGCCTATGTGTTTCAGTGGCTCTGTTTTCTTCTGCAGGGATCTGTCCAGATAGGGGGGCCTGGGACGGAGTGGGCTGTGAGAGGTGGATGTGAGCAATGATGGCAACCACCAGCACAGCCTTCAGGGCTCCTTCCCTTTCGCGGGAACTAGTTGGGCTGTGAGTCTGTGCCCGCAGGCCACAGTTCTCGGAATTGCAAATATTCTGTTCTTTTCATCTGACACTGCTACCATTCCACTTCCAACACTGGTAGGTGGTGCTGGGGTGAGCTCTGGCATGGTGGGATGGATTGGCTAGGCTCTGTGTCTAAGCTTTCCATCCTCTGCTCTGGAGTGAGGGCTTAAACCACCGTTTTCACATTCTTCCCTCAGTCTTTGCTTCGAAGTCTCTGCCACCAGCTTTCGGTTCAGTTGTATTATGTACTGGTTCCTCATGTGGGACTGTGGGTCATAAGCGGAGCACTAGCAGTCTGAATTCTTACCTCTCCCACAGCTGTGGTAGTTCTGGAATGCGGGGAGCTTGGAGCTCCGAGCTAGGTTTGTGTCCTGCATCACCGCACTTCCTGCTTCCCTCCTCCTTGACTCGCCCAATTTGCCCACTTTTAGATAATTTCAATTACACCTCTCTTAGACTTGCCTGTCTGCTGCAGATGGATGCGGAATTATAGTTGTTCAATTTGTTGTAAATTCTAGGTGAGATTTCAAGAGGCTCACCTCATGCTGCCATTTCTATGACATCCTTGTTTTTTTCCTTTTTTTTTTTTAATCCACTGTGACTTTCATTTGTTGAGTTCAGTCCAGTTACATTTATGGTCATTATTGATATAAAAGGATTTCCTATAGCCATTTTATCTTTTGTTTTCTGTTGGCTGCATGTCTCCATTGTTTCTTTTTTTTTTTGCATTGCCATATTTATTTGTCTCACAAAATTTGACTATTGCTTGAGATTTACATAAAAAGTTTCAGATCTCTGAATACAAAGTGAAAAACACCACTAAATGCCATGCTCGTTTTCTTTTTTTTTTAAAAAAAAATTGTGTAATATACTTTTTTTTTTTTAGTTTCAGGTGCACAAAACAATGTAATAGACATATATCATTAATATCCATCACACTGTGTTAACCCCTCTCCCCTTATACACTATGACTCTGACATTGCACACATCCATTACATTTCCACTGTCTCTATTTCTAATGCTGTACTCCGCTTCTTGTAACTATATGCATAATATATATATATAATGTATATAGTAATATATATATATAAGATATATATCATGTATATAGTTACATAGATGTGTATGTATATAGTTATATACATGTGTATATATATAAACTATATACATAAACTCTATATATACATGTGTGTGTGTATATATATATATATATATATATATATATATATATATACACACACACATGTATATATATAAACTTTTAGTTTACAGTCATTATTGTTCAGCTTCAGCTTCAGGTGTACAGTGCCGTGATCAGGCATCTATGCCTTCCGTGAGGTGGTCTCTCTAACGAGACAAGTGTCCATCGGATACCCTACAAAATCTTTACAACATTATTGATTACATTCCCCAAATTGACTTTCGTAATCCCGTGGCAATCTTGTGGTTACTGACTAAGCTTTCTAATCCCATCACCTTCCCTCGTATTGCCATCCCTCCCATCTAGCAACCCTCAGTTTTTCCTCTATGTCTCTGAAACTGTTTCTCATAGTTCATTCATTTATTCTTTTCTTTAGATTCCACATATAAGTGAGATCAGATGGTATTTGTCTTTCTCTGTCTCACTTATTTTACTTAAAATAATGTTCTTTAGGTCCATCCATGTTGTAAATGCTAAGATTTCTTTCTTCATTATGGCTTCGTAATACTCCATTGTATAAATGTACCACAGTTTCTTAATCCAGTCATATAACAATGGGCATTTTGGTTGTTTCCATGTCTTGGCTATTGTGTATAGTGCTGCAATAAACATAGGGGTGCATAAATTTTTTTGAATTAGAGTTTTAGATTTCTCCGGATAGATCTCTAGGAGTGAAATTGCTGGATCATAAGGTAGTTCCATTTTCAGATTTTTGAGATACCTCCATACTGTTTTTCATAGTGGCTGCACTAATCTGCAATCCCACCAACAGTGCACAAGCATTCCCTTTTCTCCACATCCTCGCCAGCACTTGTTGTTTTTTTGATTTATTGATGATAGCCATTTTGAGTGGGGTGAGGTGATATCTCATTGTGGTTTTTACTTGCATTTCTCTGATGGTTAGTGTGGTTGAGCATTTTTTCATATGTCTGTTTGCCATCTGTATTTCCTTTTTAGAAAATATCTCTTCATGTCTTCTGCCCATTTTTTAATTGGGTTGCTTGTTTTTTTGGAGTTGAGTTGAGTAAGTTTTTTATAGATTTGTGATATTAACCCCTTATCGGATACATCATTGGCAAATATCTTTTCCCATTCAGTATGATCCCTTTTTGTTTTATTGATGGTTTCCTTTGCTGTGAAAAAACTTTTTAGTTTGATGTAATCCCACATGTTCATTTATTCTCTTACTTCCCTTGCCCGAGGGGATATATCAGTAAAAATCTTACTCTGGGTAATGACTGTAAAGTTTCTTTCTATATTATCTTTTAGGAATTTTATGGTTTCAGGTCTTACATTTAAGTCTTTAATCAATTTTGAATTTATTTTTGTATATGGTGTAAGGAGGTGGTCCAGCTTCATTTTTTTGCGTGTGTCTGTCCAGGATTCCCAGCACCATTTATTGAATAGACTGTCTTTACCCCACCATAAATTTTTGCTTCCATTGTTGTAGATTAAATGACAATATAGGCATGGATTCATTTCTGGGCGCTCTATTCTGTTCCATTGATCTATGTGTCTGTTTTTATGCCAGTACCATGCTGTTTTGATTACTGTAGTCTTGTAGTGTAATTTGATGTCAGGTATTGGTATACCTCCCACTTTGTTCTTATTTCTCAAGATTGCTGATGCTATTCGGGGTCTTCTATGGTTTCATATAAATTTTAGGATTATATATTCTATTTCTGTGAAAAACGTCTTTGGTAGTTTGATAGGGATTGCATTGAATATGTATATTGCCTTAGGCAGTATGACATTTTAACTATAATAGTTCTTTCCCACCATGAACATGGTATGTGTTTCCATCTATTTGTATCTTCTTTAAATTTTCTTCAGTGTCTTATAATTTTCTGAGTGCAGATCTTTTACTTCTTTGGTAAATTTATTCCCAGTTATTTATAGTCTTTGAAGCAATTGTAAATGGGATTGTTTTCTTAATTTCTCCTTCTGATGTTTTATTATTGATATATACAAATGCAACTGATTTTGGAATATTAATTTTATATCCTGCTACTTTACTAAATTCATTTATCAGCTCTAATAGTCTCTTGGTGGAGTCTTTAGGATTCTTTATATATAGTATCGTGTCATCTGCATATAATGACAACTTTACTTCCTCCTTACCAATTTGGTTGCCTTTTATTTCTTTTTCTCGTCTGATTGCTGTGACTAGAACTTTCAGCACTCTGTTGAATAGAAGTGGAGAAAGTGGGCAACCTTGCCATGTTTCTGATCTTAAGAGTAATGGTTTTAGCTTTTCCCCATTGAGTATAATGTTAGCTGTGCATTTATCATATATGGCATTTATTATGTTGAGATATGATCCCTTTGTTCCCACTTGCTTAAGAGTTTTTATCATAAATGACTTCTGGATTTTGTCAAATGCAGGTGAAGTATGTATTGCCTCACCTGGTTTATTTAAGTAAACTAAATATTTTTTGGAAATTGCTGCAGGCCAATTAACAATGGATCGCAGGCTTCGTGGGCTGCAGTTTGGACACCCCTATTGTAGGCCTATGTTTTCCATCACTTTGAGTATCTCCTGCCACTCTCCCCTGGCCTGCAATGTTTCTGTAGAAAAGTAATTTGATAATCTTATAGGAGTTCCTCTGTATGTAACCTGCTGTCTTTTTCCTGCTGCTTATAGGATTCTCTCTTTGCCTTTAACCTTTGCCATTTTAACTATAATGTGTTTTGGTGTGGACCTGTTTGGGTTTATCGTGGTTGCAACTCTCTCTGCACTTCCTCGGCTTGTGTGTCGGTTTCCTTCACCAGGTTAGGGAAGTCTTTGGATATTATTACTTCAAATATATTTTCGATCCCTTGCTTCCTCTGTTCACCTTTTGGTGTTCATATGATGTGCTAGTTATTGTGTTTGATGTTATCCCAGAGATCTCATAAACCATCTTCATTGTTTTTCATTCTTTTTTTCTTTTTGTTGTTCTGTTTGGGTGATCTCTGCTAATTTATCTTCTAAGTTGCTGATTCGATCCTCTGTTTCATCTAACCTGCTGGTAATTCCTTCAAGTGTGTTCTTTATTTCAGTTATTGTATTATTTAGTTCTAACTGGTTGTTCATTATGATTTCTCTATCCTTCTTTATGTCTTCAGTAAGGTCCTTAAACTTTCTTATCATCAGTGTTCTGAACTCTGTCTCTTAGGTCGGTTATCTCTATTTCATTTGGTTCCAATTCTGTAGGTTTCTTCTGTTCTTTTATTGGGGACATGTTTCTTTGTTTTCTCATTCTGGCTGACTCTCTGTGTTTGCTTCGATGTATTAGGTAGATCCCCTCGGGTTCTTAGTTTTTGCTGGGTTATCTTATGTAGTATGTGTCCTTTATATTTGATTTGCACCACTTCCTTCTTCTCCTCTGCATGTGCTCCAAAGGTGACTCTTGTGTTGTGTATATTGTCCTGTGTAAGTTGAACTTTATTTGCTTTTATGTTGTGAGTAGGTGGGATTGACTCCTAGGCTGACTAGTTGTGAGACGTGGCTCTGCCCACAGCAGGGTGTTCTGCTGCACGAGGGTTGACCACTTAAACACGGCTTGGCCTCTATGGGCTCTTGTGCCTGTAGAGAATTCTCTCTGGGTGTGTCACTTGTAGGTCAAATCTGGTAGTACTCTGGTTTTGTCTGGAGTTGGTTTCTGGGTGTGTTGAATCTTCTGCCTCTTGAGCTGGGCCTTGGTGTAATTTCTGAACAAAACAAATCACCAAGCTCAACAACAACAACAACAATAGCAACAAAGAAAAAACCAAATACATTCACATGCAAAAGCAACAGATAACCCACACTCAACCCAGGCAAATATAGCAAAAATACAAAAACAAAGCAAAACAAAAAAAGCAGCTCCAGTCTTGGCTTAAGCCCACCAAGTAATCTCCAGGTTGTCCTCTGCTGTACCAGAGACCTCTGCATGTTGTGTAGGCAGAGTCGGTCACCTGATGCCCAGAGTAACCTTGGGACTGCAGATTTAGATAAGTGGGGCTAAAGGGTCTGAATGGTAGTTTCTACAGTCAGTGTAGTTTCTGTTCTTGCCTGCACGTATGCGCACTGAGAGTAACTTAACCAGCCCTGTGCCCAGTTCTCCTGAATCTTACGGCACTTCTTCCGTGTGTGTGTGTGTGTGTGTGTGTGTGTGTGTGTGTGGCGTGTGGGAGATTTCTTAGCTGCTGAAATCCCAGAGCTGCATCTGCCGCCTACTGCTGATCCCTGGGACTGTCTCTGTAGTTGTAATTGCCCTGCCCTAGGCAGGCCAGAAAGGGTGGGGTCTGGAGATGGAGGAGTCTTCTCTCTCTCAGCCCAGCAGTGGCACACTCTTCCCGCAGGCCAGGAAAGTTGGGGGTTAGGGGAGGATTAGTCTTCTCTCTCCCAGCCCAGTAGTATCACAGTCTTCCCAGCCTCTTTCCTGGGTCAGAGCTTCCCAGATCTGGTCTTCCCAGATCCTGAGCACTAAGGCTCCTCTGTAATCTGACACTACTCCTCAGTTTAGGGGCCAGCTTAAGTCTCTGGAAGGGTGGGGGAAGGATAAGGAGAGTGGGGAGGAGGGCTCAGGTATGTAATTTATGTCCTTTGTCTGACCTAGGGCCCAGCTGGAGGTCTTAGCTGAGGTGACTGCCTCAAATGCTGGATATGCTGCTCTCTCAGTGGCAGAGATCAGCTGTGGGACTCAGGGAAAGAGCCCATCTCCTGGCTTTTGTGGTCTCTGTTCTGTCCTGGGATCACTGCATCTTCACAGCCGGGGATGAGGGCCACATCTCCACTCCACTACCTTCCCTCTTCCCCTGCTTGCCCAATTTGCCCACCTTTAAGTAATCCTCGTACAAGTCTCTTAGCAGTTTTTTGTGATGAGCAGAGAGTCCTTTGATGAGTTATAGATGTTCAGTTTGTGATAAGTTCCGGAGGAGAACTCTAGAAGTCTGCCTTGCCCGCCATTCCTATGACATCAACCCTATTGTTTCTTTTCCCTGTGTTTCTGTCTGTTATTTTACCAGTTTCCCCCCAAAATAAGACCTATCTGGAAAATAAGCCCTAGCATGATTTTTTTTGGGATGACATCCCCTGAACTTAAGCCCTAATGCATCTTTTAGAGCAAAAATTAGTATAACACCCTGTCATGCAGTGTGTCATGCAGGGTCTCTGGTCCCATCCCCACATAAGAATGCAAGATGTGGTGAGGCCAAAAAGGAACACCCACGGAGCCATAGATAGGGCAGTCATACCACTATAGTCTCGCTGGCGGGTGGGATGGAGATACAGGAAGCACTAACCACACTATCTGCAACCTGCCGTCCACTTCTCTGCAATCTGCAACCCACACTCCACCATGCTAACTGCAGTCTGCATTTGCCAGCCACCATCTTCTTGCTAGCCACTATTTTCTGTTAGCGTATTAGTGGCCAATGTACTGGTTACAGCTGATGGCCAACTAGCCACGGCTGATGGCCATCCAATCACAGTTGATGGCCATTTACTACCTGACCCAGCACCTTTCCACGTGAGGCCCAGAGCCTGGAAAATGCACTCCTGGCTCTGTCCCCACACTCTACTTTTCAGGGTCTTGCCTCACAATCTACACAAAAAGCGTCTTCTGCGAGGGGCCCTGTGTGAGGAGCCTGGAGGTGAATGCAATATCCTTGACACAGCCAGGCTCTCTGGACACAGCCAGGGTTTCTCAGGGCACTACTTGTCCTTTTGGTCACAGCCAGACTTTCTGGAGTTCTTAGGGTACCACCAGTCTCCCCGGGCACAGCCAAGGCCTCTCAGAGCACTGCCACTCTCTCTGGGCACAGCCAGACTTCCTGGACACAGCCAGCGTTCTCACATATTCTCGACTGCGGCCGGTTGAGACACAAAAGCAAACATCCGCCAGTTCCACTACATGGTGGTACATTCCCAAGCAGTCAATAGGTCCATTAAATTAGGGATGGAGCCCATTCTCCATAGTCCACAGTCATTCGCCAGGGCTGTGCATTAGCCTCACAATGTGTGCTTCCTCTGCAGGATGAGGTCTCCAAGTCCTCCCCAACCTGAGGGTGAGGGCCTCAGCAAGCACTTCCCAGACAACAGGGACACAAAGACCTTCGTTTTCTCTGTCCTTTGCTAGTTGGGGAATCCTCCACGTCTTTCCACCCCTCCACAGGGGTCCAACTCTCCAGCAGTTGCACAGCTTTTTCTATGCTGGTTGGACAACCATCCACGTCCTCTCCTGCTCCCGGTGCTGCTCCTCCTGGTTTTCCTGAGACTGAGTGTTCATACACACAAACTGCTCCACTGCCCTTCAGAGAGCTTTGGTGGGCACCGTACTCTGCTCGCTGCACCATGTGTCATGCAGGGTGTCAGGTGGGGTCTCTGGTCCCGCTCCCCACATAAGAACGCAGGACATGGTGAGGCCAAAAAGGAACACCCACAGAACCATAAATAGGGGAGTCATACCACTGTGGTCTTGCTGGCGGCTAGGTTGGAGACACAGGAAGCAGGAGCAACATGATCTGCAACCTGCCGTCTGCTTTTCTGTCAACCAACCAACCCCACTTGAGAGCTGAAATCCACCGTACTAACTGCAATCCATGCTTGCTATCTCAGCCACCATCTTCTTGCTAGCCCCCTATTTTCTGTTAGCGTAGCCACAGCAGTTTATTAGTGGCCAATGGCTCACTGGTTACAGCTGATGGCCAAGTAGCCACAGCTGATGGCCATCCAATCACAGTTGATGGCTATTTACTACCTGAGCCAGCACCTTTTCACGTGAGGCCGAGAGCCTGGAAACTGAACTCCTGGCTCTGTCCCCACAGACCTGGTCTCATTTTCGTGGAAATACAATAGTTTGGTTGTATTCTGTGATTTTTCCTCCATTTCCTCTTTTTTATGTAATGTGTCTCAGTTCTAGATTTTTGTTTTGTAGTTACCATTAGGTTTATGCAAGAAGAAAGTTTTGTATGTACAATAGTCATTTTTCTTCTGATTACATCTTATCCCCATCCACCTGTGCAAGTTCTGTTCTTTTTCCCAATCCCCCTTTTTTTTATGCTGTGCTTTCATTTCCAAATTGCAGTAGTGGTTGTCTCCTTCTTTAAATCTTTTACCTCCTTTTACTTGTATGTTATGTTTAAGTGTTCAATACCCTATTCTGAGCAAGAGTTGCAATGTCCTCCTGTCTGTCTGGTTGTCATTTTATGCACAGTTTTGTATCCTTTTGTATTTTTATTTCAAGTAGAAGAACACCTTTCGTTATTTTTTGTAATTCAGGTCTTGTGGTGGTAAATTACCTCAGCTTCTGTTTGTCTGGAAAAGCCTCTATATCTTCTTTATATCTAAAGGGTACCTTTGTGGGATCTATTATTTTTGGCTGGTGATTTCTTTCAATATTTTGAATATTTTATTCCACTCTCTCCTAACTTATAGGGTTTCTGCTAAAAAAAATCCAATGATGATCTAATGGGGTTTTCTTTATAAGTTACCACTTTCCCTTGCTGCCTTGAGAATTATTTGTTTGTCATCAATTTATAACAGCTTTAAAATGTGCCTTAGAGAAGGTCTTTTTGGATTGAGATAATTAGGTATTCTGTTAGCTTCTTGGATTCAAGGATCCAATTCTTTCCATAAGTTTGGGAAGTTCTCATTGATTATTTATTTGTCTGTATAAGCTCTTTGTTCCTTTCTCACTCTCTTCTCCTTCTGGTACACTCATTATTCTTATATTGCTCTTTCTAATGGTGTCAGATAGTACTCATGAAGCTCTTTCATTTTTCTAAACTTTCAATTCTCTTTTTCCTTCTACCTGAGTCATTTTTAGATTTCTATCTTCAATACCACTAATTCTTTTATCCATCTCCTGCTCTAGTTCATATGTTTTTTTAGTTCATTTTTCATCACATTTAATGAGCTCTTCACCTCCAGAGTTTGTTTGGGTCTTCTTTAAATCACTTCAATCTCTTTGGTAAAGTACTCCCTTTATTTATTCATTTTATTTCTGGGTTTGTTGAACTGTTTTTCTGAGTTGTCTTATATCTTGTTGAGTTTTTTTACAACATCAATCTTGAATTCTCTGTCATTTAAATCACACTCTTCCATGTGTTTATTTTCTGGAGATTTTTCATTTTCTTTCTGAACTCCCTCATTACCTTGAATATTCATTGTGGTTCGTGGATTATTTCTCTGTCTGGGCATTTGTGAAAATGAAACCTTTTTTTTTTTTTTTTAAGTATTTGAATCCTACCTGTTTAGCTGGTTGATAAGTCTAAATATTTCTTTTGTTTTCCAGTAGGTGGTGCTGAAGAACACGTTTTTGTTTTCTTCTACTTGCACTACTGGGGGCTTCCAGTAGTCAGGTGATCTCACCTCAGCTGTGGAAAACACTTAGTATTCCCCAAGGAGGTGAGGACCCTCTTTATGACCCAGTAACCTTGGTCTTAGGGCACCACCCCCATAGGGGCATAAGTTAGGCTATGGGGCACTGGGCCTCTATGTTCCCGGTGCTGCCTTCCTGCAGCCAGAATTTGCCAACAGTGCCACTCTGTCTGAAGAGTCCCATCTGTCTCTATTAGGCTCCACCATGATTGGTGGGAGAGGGATTGGCAAAGGGAGGTGGATATACATATCTGCGGCTCTGCTTTTTCTAATGAGTTTGGTTGCAATGAGTACAGAACACTTAGGCTGGAAAGTGATTTCTGCCCTTTCAATATCTGCTGAGAGAGGATTTTACTGCTAGCAGTGATCCAGGATAATGAGGGTGGGGGCAGGTTCCAATGTCTGTGGCTTTCTTTCTTTGTCTGGTGAAGGCAGTTGTGGAATGCTGCCACCCTTTGCATTTCTTTGCTGCCCCTGACACTGGACTCAACCTCGCTGTGTACCAGCTATCCAGGCCAGATTGTTGGCTTTGCACCTCCTGTCTGGCCTGCACAGTGGGTCGTGCACTCTGACCTTTCACTGCTATCACATCCTCTGGGGCTACTGGGAACACTGGACTGCATCTGCAGCTTTTATCTCTGTCTTTCCCTCTATCCTGTCTCCCATGATTGCTCCCATATGCCCACCTTCAGATGTCTCAATGTGTGGATCTGTCAGACATGTTCGTGTATAGAGAAGGGAATCCTTGTTGAATTATAGCTGTAACTTGTTGGGAGTTCAAGAGGAGATACTTGGAGGACCTCACTCTCTATGTGCCTTTTTAGCTAAAATATTATTTTTTAATTTTTCAATTATTGTTGACATACAATTTTATATTAGTTTCACATGTACAACATAGTAATTAGACATTTATATAACTTACAAAGTGATGACTTTGATAAACTTAATACCTATCTGACACCATACATAGTTATTATGATATTATTGACTATATTCTCTATGCTGTACTTTACATCCTGTGACTATTTTGTGACTAACAATTTGCACCTCTTATTTATTTAACTCCTTCATCCATCTCCCCAACATCCCTCCCATCTGGCAACCATCAAAATTATCTATGAGTATGTTCCTGTTTTGTTTGTTCTTTACATACCACATATAAATGAAATATATTATTTGTTTTTCTATGTCTTACTTATTTCATTTAGCATAATCCTCTCTAGATCCATCCATAATTTCTCAGATGTCAAGTTTTCATTCTTTTTATGGCTGAGTGTGTGTGTGTGTGTGTGTGTGTGTGCGCGCACGTGCCTGTGTGCATGCACGCTCACGTGTACCACTTCTTTATCATCTATTGATGGACACTTAGGTTGCCTCCATATTTTGGCTTTTGTAAATAATACTGCAATGAATATATAGATGTATATGTCATTTAAAATTAGTGTTCTGGGTTTCTTTGGATAAATACCCAGAAGTGGAAATATTGGATCCCTCTTTGTCTCTTGTTATAGCCTTATTTTAAAGTCTGTTTTGTCTGGTAATAGTATTGCTACTCCATCCTCTTTTTTTGTTTCTTTCTTTCTATTTTCATGAGATATCTTTTCACATCCTTTTACTTTCAGTCAGTGTGTGTCTTGATCTCAAGTGAATCTCCTGAAGGAAGCATATATAAGGGTCTTCTTTTCTTCTATATATGTAACCACCCTATGTCTTTCTAATTTAATCAGTTTATTGAGGTGACACTGTTAATAAAGTAACATAGATTTCAGGTGCATAATTCTGTAATACACCACATGTATATGTGATACACCATATATATGTGTGTGTGTGTGTGTGTATGTATATATACATATATATATATATATATATATATATATATATATATATATATATATATATATATATATATATATATAACATTGTTTCCCCGATACTCAAAGTCACTGCTCTTTCCATCACCATATATTTGATGTCCTTTACTCTCATCTACCATACCTCTCCTCCTCACCCTGTGGTAACTACTAAACTATTGTCTTTGTCTATGAGTTTTGGTTCTTCATTTGTTTGTCTTATTCTTTTGTTGTTTTCAGTTTTATATACCACATGTCAGTGAAATCCTATAGTTCTCGACTTTTTCTGTCTGACTTATTTCGCTCAGCATAATAATCTAAAGATCCATCCATGTTGTCATAGATGTTACTATTTCATCTTTCCTTATGGCAGAATAGTATTCCATTGTGTATATATAACACAGCTTCTTTATCAAATCATCTATCAAAGGACATTTTGGTTGTTTCCATGTCTTGGAGAGCAATGAACATTGGAGCCCATACACATTTATGGATAAATGTTTTCAGATCTTTTGGGTAGACACTCAGGAGAGGGATTGCTGGGTGATATGGTAATTATATTATTAATTTTTAAGGAACTTCCACAGCACCTTCCATAGAGGCCAAACCAATCTGCATTCGCACCAAAAATGTATGAGGATTCCTTTTTCTCCACAACCTCTCCAACATTTGTTATTATTTGTCTTGTTGATGATAGCCATTCTAACTGGTGTGAGGTGATATCTCATTATGATTTTGATTTGCATTACTGTGATGATTAGTGATTGAGCATTTTTTCATGTCTATTTGCCATTTGTATGTCCTCTCTGGAGAAATGTCTCTTCAGCTCCTCTGCCCATTTTTTAATTAGATTGTTTTTGTTGTTGAGTTATATGAGTTCCTTATATATTTTGGATATTACTGTCTTATTGGGGGCATTGTTTACAAAAATCTTCTCCCATTCGGTTGGTTGTCTCTTTATTTTGTTGATGGTTTCTTTTGGTGTACAGAAGCTCTTTAGTTTGATATAGATCCCTTCATCTATTTAGCTTTTACTTCCCTTACCTATGAAGCCAAATTCATAAAATCCTCTTTCAACTCAAGGTTAGTAAGTTTAGTACCTATGTATTCTTCTATGCAGTTTATTATTTCAGGACTTTTTAAAAATTTAATCATTTATTTATTTTTTAAATTTATTGGAGTGACAATTGTTAGTAAAATTACATAGATTTCAGGTGTACAATTCTGTATTACATCATCTATAAATCCCATTGTGTGTTTACCACCCAGAGTCAGTAGTCCTTCCATCACCATATATTTGATCCCCCTTACCCACATTTCCTACCCCCCTACCCCCCTTACCCTCTGGTAACCACTAAACTATTGTCTGTGTCTATGAGATTTTGTTTCTCATTTGTTTGTCTTGTTCTTTTGTTGTTTTGGGTTTATATACAACATATCTGTGACTATTTCAGGTCTTATGTTTACGTCTTTGATCCATTTTGAATTAATTTTGGTACATGGTGACAGATAGCAGTTTACTTTCATTTTTTTTGCACGAGGATTTCCAATTCTTCCCGCACCATTTATTGAAGAGTCTGTCCTTTCTTCATTGTATGTTTTTGGCTTCTTTGTCAAAAATTGTCTGGCCATATTCATGTAGGTTTATTTCTGGGTTCTCCATTCCATTCCATTGGTTTGTGTGTCTATTTTCCTGCCAATACCATGCTGTTTTGATTATTGTTGCCCTGTAGTACAAGCTGAAGTCAGGGAGTGTGATACCTCCAGCATTGCTCTTTTTTCTTAGCATTGCTTTGGCTATTCAGAGTTTTTTGTGGTTCTGTACAAATATGATGATTTTTTTTGTTCTATTTCTTTAAAAATGACATTGGGATATTTGACAGGGGTTGCATTAAGTCTGTATATTACTTTCAGTAATATGGAAATTTTAACTATGCATGTTCTTCCTATCCATGAACACAGAATATCTTTCCATTTTGTTCTGTCATCTTCACTTTCCTTTAAAACTGCCTTACAGTTTTCGGTGTACAAGTCTTTCATATTGTTGGTTTAAGTTTATGCCTAGGTATTTTATTCTTTTTGTTCAATTTTGAAAGAAATTTTTTTTTATTTCTTTTGATGAGATTTCATTATTTGTATATAGGGATGCAGTCGACTTTGTCTGTTGATTTGTAGCTGGCAACTTTACTGTATTCGTTGCTTTTTCTTTTCTTTTTCTTTTTTTCTTTTTTTTAATACATTGGGTTGACAATTGTTAATGAAATTACACAATTTCAGGTGTACAATTCTGTATTACATCATCTATAAATCCCATTGTGTGTTTACCACCCAGAGTCAGTAGTCCTTCCATCACCATATATTTGATCCACCTTACCCACATTTCCTACCCCCCCACCCCCCTTACCCTCTGGTAACCACTAAACTATTGTCTGTGTCTATGAGTTTTTGTTTCTCTTTTGTTTGTCTTGTTGTTTTTGGTTTATATACCACATATCAGTGAAATCATAGGGTTCTCTGCTTTTTCTGTCTGACTTATTTCGCTTAGCATCATACTCTCAAGATCCATCAATGTTGTCACAAATGTTCCTATATCATCTTTCCTTAATGCTGAATAGTATTCCATTGTGTATAAATACCACAAGTTCTTTATCCGTTCATCTATCGAAGGACATTTTGGTTGTTTCCATGTCTTGGCCACCGTAAACAAAGCTGCAATGAACATTGGAACACACGTCTCTTTATGTGTAAATGATTTCAAATTCTTTGGGTACATACCCAGGGGAGGGATTGCTGGGTCATATGGTAATTCTGTTTGTAATGTTTTGAGGAACCTCCACACTGCCTTCCATAACGGGTGCACCAGTCTGCATTCCCACCAACAGTGTATGAGGGTTGCTTTTTCTCCACAGCCTCTCCAGCACTTGTTGCTATTTGTCTTGTTGATGATAGCCATTTTGACTGGGGTGAGGTAATATCTCATTGTGGTTTTTATTTGCATTTCTCTGATGATTAGTCATGTTGAGCATTTTTCACATGTCTACTTGCCATTTGTAAGTCCTCTTTGGAAAAAAGTCTTTTCAGGTCCTCTGCCCATTTCTCAATTGGGTTCTTTGTTTTGTTGTTGTTGAGTTTCATGAGTTCCTTGTATATTTTGGATATTAGTCCCTTATCAGAGGCACTGTTTGCAAAAATCTTCTCCCATTCAGTTGGTTGCCTCTTTATTTTGCCGATGGTTTCTTTTGCTGTGCAGAAGCTTTTAAGTTTCATATAGTCCCATTTGTTTATTTTAGCTTTTACTTCCATTGCCTTTGGAGACAAATTCATAAAATGCTCTTTGAACCCAAGGTCCATAAGTTTAGTACCTATGTTTGCTTCTATGCAGTTTATTGTGTCAGGTCTTATGCTTAAGTCTTTGATCCATTTTGAATTAATTTTGGTACATGGTGACAAATAGCACTCCAGTTTCATTTTTTTGCACATGGCTGTCCAATTCTCCCAGAACCATTTATTGAAAATGCTGTCTTTCCTCCATTGTATGTTTTTAGCTTCTTTGTCAAAAATTATCTGTCCACATATATGTGATTTTATTTCTGGGTTCTCAATTCTATTCCATTGGTCTATGTGTCTGTTTTTCTCCAATACCATGCTGTTTTGATTATTGTAGCCCTGTAGTACAAGCTAAAGTCAGGCAGTGTGATACCTCCAGCAGTGTTCTTCTTTCTTAAGTTTGCTTTGGCTTTCGGGGTCTTTTGTGTTCCAAACAAATCTAATGATTTTTGGTTCTATTTCTTTAAAAAATGCCATTGGGATTTTGATGGGGATTTCATTAAATCTGTATATTGCTTTAGGTAATATGGCCATTTTAACTACGTTGATTCTTCCAATCCATGAGCGTTGAATGTCTTTCCATTTCTTTGTGTCATCTTCAATTTCTTTCAAAAATGTCTTATAGTTTTCAGCATATAAATGCTTCACATCCTTGGTTAAGTTTATTCCTAGGTATTTTATTCTTTTTGCTGCAATTGCAGAGGGAATTTTTTTTGTGTGTTTCTTTTTCTGAGATTTCATTGTTAGTATATAGGAATGCAATGGAATTTTGTACGTTGATTTTGTAGCCAGCTTCTTTACTGTATTCGTTGATTGTTTTTAATAGCTTTTTGGTGGAGTCTTTAGGGTTTTCTATATAAAGCATCATGTCATCTGCAAAGAGTGATCATTTAACTTCCTAATTCCCAATTTGGATGCCTTTTATTTCTTTCTCTTGCCTGATTGCTCTGGCAAGGACTTCCAACACTATGTGGAAAAGCAGAGGTGATAGGGGACAGCCCTGTCGTGTTCCTGAACATAGAGCAAAGGGCTTCAGTTTTCACCGTTAATTATGAGATTAGCTGATGGCTTGTCATATATGGCCTTTATTATGTTAAGGTGTTTTCCTTCTATGCCTATTTTCCTAAGTGTTTTAATCATGAATGGATGTTGTATCTTGTCAAATGCCTTTTCTGTATCAATTGATATAATCATACGATTTTTGTCCTTTAGTTTGTTTATGTGACGTATCACATTGATGGATTTGCTGATGTTGAAACATCCTTGTGCCCCAGGGATGAACCCCACTTAGTCGTGATGAATAATGTTTTCAATTCATTGTTGTATTTGATTTGGTAGAATTTTGTTTAGGATTTTTGCATCTTTATTCATCAGAGATATTGGTCTGTAGTTTTCTTTTTTTGTGTTGTCATTACCAGGTTTTGGTATCAGGGTAATGTTGGCCTCATAAAATTTGTTAGGGAGTACTGTCTGTCTCTTCTTCAATTTTTTGGAAGAGTTTGAGCAGGGTTGGTATTAGATCCTCTTTGAAGGTTTGGTAGAATTCACTAATGAAGCCATCTGGTCCTGGACTTTTGCTTTTGGGAAGGTTTTGGATGACTGATTCAATTTCTTTACTGGTGATCGGTCAGTTTAGGTTTTCCAGTTCTTCATGTTTCAGCCTTGGAAGGCTATATGTTTCTAAGAACTTGTCCATTTCTTCTAGGTAATTGAATTTGGTGGCATATAGTGCTTCTTAGTATTCTTGCATGATCCTTTGTATTTCTGTGGTGTCCGTGATAACTTCCCCTTTTTCCTTTCTGATTTTGTTAATTAGTGTCTTCTCTCTTTTTATCTTCGTGAGTATAGCCAAGGGTTTGTCGATTTTGTTAATCTTTTCAAAGAACCAGCTCTTTGTCACATTAGTTTTTTCTATTGTCTTTTTGTTCTCTATTTCATTTTGTTCTGCTCTGGTTTTTGGTATTTCCTTCCTTCTGCTGCCCTTGGGTTTCACTTGTTCTTCCTTTTCTAGTTCTTTAAGATGTAACATGAGGTTATTTATTTGGGATTTTTCTTGTTTCTTGAGATAGGCCTGTAATGATATAAAATTCCCTCTTAAAACTGCTTTCGCTGTATCCCAAAAATTCTGGTAGGATGTGTTTTCATTTTCTTTTGTTTTTATGTATCTTTTGATCTCTTCTAATTTCTTCTTTGGCTCAGTCGTTCTTTAAAAGTATATTGTTTAATCTCCATGTATTTATGTTTTTTCCAGCTTTGTTTTCACAGTTGATATCCAGTTTCAAAGCCTTGTGATCAGAGAATATGCTTGGTGTGATTTCAATCTTCTTAAATTTGCTGAGGCTAATTATGTCCCAATATATTGTCTATCCTTGAGAATGTTCCATGTACACTCGAAAAGTATGTGTAGTCTGATGTTTTAGGATGAAGTGCTCTATATGTGTCAATGATGTCCATTTTATCTAATGTGGCATTTAGGGGTGCTATTTCGTTTTTTATTTCCTGTTTGGGTGATTTATCCATAGCTATCAATGATGTATTTAAGTCCCCTAGTATAATTGTGTTTTGCTCAATTTCTCCCTTTAGTTCTGTTAGTAGTTGCTTGGTATATTTCGGTGCTCCCTGATTGGGGGCATAAATATTGATGACTGTTATGTCTTCTTGTTGTATAGTCCCCATTACCATTATGAAATGTCCATCTTTGTTACCTTTTTCACCCTGAAGTCTGTTTCATCTGATATCATTATGGCTACACCTGATTTTCTCTGGGTATTATTTGCTTGGAGTGTCAATTTCCCCCCTTTCAGTTTGAGTTTATGCTTGTCCTTGTAGCTGAGATGTGTCTCTTGGAGACAGCATATGTTGGGTTTAGTTTTTTGATCCAATCTGCTACTCAGTGCCTTTTTATTCGTGAGTTCAGTCCATTTACATTTAGGGTGATTATTGATACGTGAGGATTTTCTGTCATTCTGTCTTTAGTTTTCTGATAAGGTGTGTTTCCATTGTTTCTTTGCCTTTTTGTTGTTGTCTATTATTTCTGTGTGGCGGTATTCTATGATGTTTCCTTTTGTTTCTTCTTTTATTACAGTACATATTTCAGTTCTGGATTTTTTTTGAGTGGTTACCCTTAAGTTTATATAAAAGAAAGTTCGATATTTAAAGTATTCCATTTTCTTCAGCACGCTTACTTTCTGCATTCCCGTATTCGGTTCAGGCCTTTAGTCTCCCCTTTTTATGTTGCCACAAATTGTCCCTGTTGATCGTCATCGAATAGCCTCCTTTAGTATTTCTTGTAATGTAGGTCGTGAATTAGAAAATTGCCTCATCTCCCCTATTTCGGCAAATGTCTTTATTCCTCCTTCATATCTAAAGGATATCTTTGCTGGATATATCATTCTTGGCTCATAATTTCTCTCTTTCAATATTTTGCATATTTGGTTCCACTCCCTCCTGGCTTGTAGAGTTTCTGCTGAAAAATCTGATGATAATCTAATGGGCTATCCTTTGTAGGTTGTCGTCTTCTTTTCCCAGGGTGCCTTGAGGATTCTTTGTTTGTCGTTGATTTTAGACAGCTTCTATAAAATGTGCCTTGGAGAAGGCCTTTTGGGATTGAGGTGGTTAGGTGTTCTATTTGCTTCTTGGATTGGAGAATCCAGTTCTGTCCACACGTTTGGGAATTTGTTGTCAACAATTTGTTTGAATATATTCTCTGTTCCCTTCTCTCTTCTCCTTCTGGTATTCCCATTATTCTTATATTGCTTTTTCTTATAGAGTCAGAAAGTTCTTGTAGAGTCTTTCATTTGTTTAAGTCTCAAGTCTCTTTCTCTTCCATCTGTGTTTTTTCCAAGTTTTTATCTTTGATATCACTGATTCTTTCTTCCATCTGGTCAACTCTACTACCTAAGTTGGGTATTTCATTCTTAATTACTTCTACTGAGTTCTTAATCTCCAGAAATTCCATTTGGTTCTTTTTTAAAATTTCAATCTCTTTCGTAAAATGCTCATGTTGTTATTTGGTTGCGTTTCTGAGTTCATTATATTGCCTTTCTGTGTTTTCTTGCATCTTGTTGAGTTTTTTCAGAACTGCAATCTTGAATTCTCTGTCATTTAAGTCACATATTTCCATGTCTTTCAATTCATTTTCTGGAGACTTTTCACTTTCTTTCTGAGCTGCCTTGTTGCCTTGGTTATTCATGGCAATTACTGATTTATTATTTCTCTTCCTAGACGTCTACAGGAGTGGCTTCTGCAATAGGTTGATAGGAAGAGGTTTTTCTTTTGTTTTCCAATACTTGTTGGTAGAATGTTTTATTTTCTCTCCATCTGCAGCCTTTTTTTCCTCTCTCACACAGTAGTGCTATGTTTTCTCTGCACTATTCCAGCTTCCCACACAATGTGGGGATTCCCTGGGGGATGGGCTTCTCTTCTGTTAACAGTTCACCTGGTTCATAGGGCGCCACTTCCCTGTGGGGATGCGGAGAGCTTTTGTAGTTCCAAAGCTCTTTCTGCACCAGATTCACAGCCCGTTTAAATAATTTAAATTAAATTATTGATAGATATGTAGTTGTTGAGATTTTATTATTCATATATTCTCCTCCTTTTCTTCTTCTCCTCCTCCCCCTCCTCTTCTTCCTCTTCATCCTCCACCTCTTCTTCCTCCTCCTCTATCTTTTCCTCCTATTCCTCTTCTTTTCCTCCTTCTCCTCCATTCTTCCCCTCCTCCTTAAAAATGTCCTTTTAATATTTCTTGTAATACTGATTTGGTGGTAATGAACTCCTTTATTTCTTTCTTTTCTGGGATGTACTTTATCTCTACTTCAATTTTAAATGATAGCCTTCTTGAGTAGAGTGGTCTTAGTTGTAGGTCCTGGCTTATCTGCACTTTGATTATTTCATGCCAATCCATTTTGGCCTGCATAGTTTCGTTGAAAAATCAGCTGATAATCTTATGGGAGCTCCTTTGTAAATAACTAGTTGCCTTGTCCTTGCTTATTTTGTTATTCTCTCTTTATCTTTATTATTTATCATTTTAATTATAATGTGTTTTGGTGTGGGCCTGTTTGAATTTGTCTAGTTTGGGATTTTGTATTTTCTGGGCTTGCATGTTTATTTCCTTTGCCAGGTTAGGAAAGTTTTCAGTCATTATTTCTTCAGATAGGTTCTCAATGTTTTGCTTTCTCTCTTTTCTTTCTGGAAGCCATATGATGTCAATGTTGTTATACTCCATGTTGTCCAAGAGATCTTTTAAACTATTGTCATTTTTTGAGATTATTTTTCCTTTTTGCTATTATGATTGGGTATTTTCTGCTACCTTGTCTTCCAAATCACCGATTCAGTCCTCTGCTTCATCAAGTCTGCTGGTGATTCCTTCCTGTGCAGTCTTCATTTTAGTTATTGTATTCATTTTTGACTAGTTCTTCTTTATGTTTACAATGTCCGTTTTTATGCTTGCTATCTCTTTGAAGTTCTCAGTTCCTTGCGTATTTTTATAACCATTGTTTTGGACTCTGTATCTGGTAGGTTTCTTGTCTTCATTTCATGTAGTATTTTTCCCTGGAGTTTCTTTCTGTTCTTTCTTTTGGGACATATTTCTTTCTTTCTTCATTTTGGCTGCCTCTCTGTGTTTGTTTCTGTGTATTAGGTAGATCTACTATGTCTCCCAGTCTTGGCCAGGTGGCCTTATGTAGTAGGTGTCCTGTAGGGCCCAGCGGTGCAGTCTCTCTGGTCACCTGTGCCTGATACTCCAGGAGTTTCCCTTTTGTGGTTTATGTGTGCCTTTCTATTATAGTTGAGCCTTGATTACTATTGGCATGTCATTGGGTGGGATTGACCCACAGGCTGACTGGCTGTGGGGACTGGCCATGTCCACAGCTTACTGATTGTGTAGTTTGGCCATGTCAACACACTACAGTGTGATTGCTATGTGGAGGGCATATTGTATGGAGCGGGATTTGCCCCAGCAGGCTCTGGTTTCTTCTGAGACCACACTTCGTGTGTTTTTCTTATGAGGCTAATTGGGTTCTGCTCTGGTATGGCCTGAAGCTCACCTCCAGTTATATTGGTTCTGGGCCTCTTTTGAGGAGCTCAAGCTGAGGTCAGCCACTGTCTATGACCAGCTGGGGAATATCTAGTTGGAGGTACAAAATGATCTGTGGTTGGTTGTTTCCTGTGCTGGACCTGGAGGTTCATGGGAAGTCCACTGTATGAACCAAGCATGGGTGCCACCAGTACTGAGTCTGGTGTACTCCACAAAAAGCCCAGGGCACCTGGAGGTCTGCTGCTGCCTGCTGACTCACGTAAGTCCCAGCCACTAATAGAGCCTTATATAGTACATCCTGGGCGAGGTGGGATATCAGAGACTCACCAGGGTGGGATGAGTGATGTTCCCCAGGTTAATGTAGAGTCTTGTTTAGTGTTATGCTGAGCCTGGAGGTACACAGCAAAAGTATCACAGCACACCAAGGACAACTGCTGCCCACCTGGTGCTCGTAGACCCCTGAGAATTGTCCAAGAAAACATGTAACACAGACAAGGCTGGCTGCTGACCAAGAAAATGCCCCTAGTGGTGCTTGAGTTAGATGGAATGGGGTCCCAGGGAGCCACCAGTGTGCAGTGAGTGGCGGTCAGTAGGCTAATGCAGATTGATATTTGGCCATGTAGATGAGGCCTCAACACAGAAAAGGTGGTTCCCACCCACTGGATGAATAGGAGGAGTTTTCTACACAGAAGAAAACCTACTGTCCCTCTAGTCCTCACCTGGAAGCCACACAACTTAGTCTCTCCCTGTATATCTCTGACACCTCCTGAGTTACTGTCCCTCCACTGGAATCCAGGGTGAGTTCCTGCAAGCAAATGAGTCTGTGCACTGGTCCTTTAAGAGTATGTCTGGGTTTCCCACAGTCTTCCATTTCAATGGGATGGTTGGAATCCCCACTGTTTTTCACAGCCAGATGTTGAGAGGGCTCCGCTTCCCCACACCGATTCTCCAGGGTGGATAGTCCAGTGTGGGTTTGGGGTCTCTCACTCCTGTGGGTGGAGACCTACATGGCTGAGATATCACTCCTGATACTCATCCACCACATGCAAGTGTGGGGCCAGCCTTATTCTTGTCTTAACCTTTTCTACCAGTCTCGACATGGCTTCTTTTTTCTGTCATTAGTTATAGGACTTCTGGTCAGCTAGATTTTAGATGGTTCTCCAGGATGATTGTTCTATAATTTTTTTTGATTTATTTATTGGGATGACAATTGTTAATGAAATTACATAATTTCAGGTGTACAATTCTGTATTACATCATCTATAAATCCCATTGTGTGTTCACCACCCAGAGTCAGTTCTTCCATCACCATATATTTGATCCCCCTTACCCTCATCTCCCTCCCCCAACCCCTCTTACCCTTTGCTAACCACTAAAATATTGTCTGTGTCTATGAGTTTTGTTTCTCTTTTGCTTGTATTGTTCTTTTGTTTTTTTTTTTGGTTTATATATCACATATCAGTGAAATCATAGGGTTCTCTGCTTTTTCTGTCTGACTTATTTCACTTAGCATTCTACTGTCAAGATCCATCCATGTTGTCACAAATGTTCCTATATCATCTTTCCTTAACGCCGAATAGTATTCCATTGTGTATATATACCACAACTTCTTTATCCATTCATCTATTGAAGGACATTTTGGTTGTTTCCATGTCTTGGCCACCGTAAACAAAGCTGCAATGAACATTGGAGCACACGTGTCTTTATGTATAAATGATTTCAAATTCTTTGGGTAGATACCCAGGAGAGGGATTGCTGGGTCGTATGGTAATTCTATTCGTAATTTCTTGAGGAACCTCCACACTGCCTTCCATAACGGCTGCACCAGTCTGCATTCCCACCAACAGTGTATGAGGGTAGCTTTTTCTCCACAGCCTCTCCAGCACTTGTTGCTATTTGTCTTGTTGATGATAGCCATTCTGACTGGGGTGAGGTGATATCTCATGGTGGTTTTTATTTGCATTTCTCTGATGATTAGTGATGTTGAGCATTTTTTCACATGTCTATTTGCCATTTGTAAGTCCTCTTTGGAGAAATGTCTCTTCAGGTCCTCTGCCCATTTTTCAGTTGAGTTGGTTGTTTTTTTGTTGTTGAGTTTCATGAGTTCCTTGTATATTTTGGATATTAGACCCTTATCAGAGGCACTGTTTGCAAAAATCTTCTCCCATTCAGTTGGTTGCCTCTTTATTTTGTCGATGGTTTCTTTTGCTGTGCAGAAAATTTTAAGTTTCATATAGTCTCATTTGTTTATTTTAGCTTTTACTTCCATTGCCTTTGAAGTCAAATTCATAAAATGCTCTTTGAACCCCAGGTCCATAAGTTTAGTACCTATGTTTTATTCTATGCAGTTTATTGTGTCAGGTCTTATGCTTAAGTCTTTGATCCATTTTGAATTAATTTTGGTACATGGTGACAGATAACAGTCCAGTTTCATTCTTTTGCACATGGCTATCCAATTCTCCCAGCACCATTTATTGAAGAGGCTGTCTTTTCTCCATTGTATGTTTTTAGCTTCTTTGTCAAAAATTATGTGTCCATATTTATGTGGTTTTATTTCTGGGTTCTCAATTCTATTCCATTGGTCTATGTGTCTGTTTTTCCGCCAATACCATGCTGTTTTGATTATTGTAGCCCTGTAGTACAAGCTAAAGTCAGGCAGTGTGATACCTCCAGCACTGTCCTTTCTTCTTAAGATTGGTTTGGTTATTCGGGGTCTTATGTGGTTCCAAACAAATCTGATGATTTTTTGTTCTATTTCTTTAAAAAATGCCATTTGGATTTTGATGGGGATTGCATTAAATCTGTATATTGCTTTGGGTAATATGGCCATTTTAACTATGTTGATTCTTCCAAGCCATGAACACGGAATGTCTTTTCATTTCTTTGTGTCATCTTCAATTTCTTTCAAAAATGTCTTATAGTTTTCAGCATATAAATGCTTCACATCCTTGGTTAAATTAATTCCTAGTTATTTTATTCTTTTTGCTGCAATTGCAAAGGGAATTGTTTTTTGTATTTCTTTTTGTGAGATTTCATTGTTAGTATATAGGAATGCAATGGACTTTTGTACGTTGATTTTGTAGCCAGCAACTTTACTGTATTCGTTGATTATTTCTAACAGCTTTTTGGTGGAGTCTTTAGGGTTTTCTATATATAGCATCATGTCATCTGCAAAAAGTGACAATTTAACTTCTTCATTCCCAATTTGGATGCCTTTTATTTCTTTCTCTTGCCTAATAGCTCTGGCGAGGACTTCCAACACTATGTTGAAAAGCAGAGATGATAGGGGACAACCTTGTCGTGTTCCTGAACGTAGAGCAAAGGGCTTCAGCTTTTCACCATTAATTATGAGATTAGCTGAGGGTTTGTCATATATGGCCTTTATTATGTTGAGGTATTTTCCTTCTATACCAATTTTAGTAAGTGTTTTAATCAAAAATGGATGTTGTATCTTATCAAATGCTTTTTCTGCATCAATTGATAGAATCATATGATTTTTGTCCTTTATTTCGTTTATGTGATGTATCACATTGATGACTGGGTTGTTTTTTGCCACTTGTTATAGCCTTTGTTTTAAAGTCTATTTTGTCAGTATTTTGTAAGTATTGCTACCCCAGTTTTTTTAATTCTTTTTCATGAAATATTTTTTTCTTTTTTCTTCTTTTTTTTTTTAAGAGTTTTTTATTGGGGAAGGGGAACAGGACTGTATTGGGGAACAGTGTATGCTTCCTGGACTTTTTTCCAGTCAGTTTGTTGTCCTTTCAGTGTTAGTTGTGGAGGGGACAGCTCAGCTCCAGGTCCAGTTATCGTGGCTAGTTGCAGGGGGTGAGCCCCCCATCCCTTGCGGGAGTGAAACAGGCAACCTTGTGGTTGAGAGCCCACTGGCCCATGTGGGAATCGAACCATCAGCCTTCAGAGTTAGGAGCATGGAGCTCCAACCACCTGAGCCACAGGGCCGGCCCTGAAATATCTTTTTAGATCTCTACTTTCAGTATGTGTATGTGTCTTTTGATCTAAAGTGAGTCTCTTGTGGGCAGCATATAAATAGGTCTTGTTTTCTTATCCATTCAACCACCCTATGTCTTTTGATTGGAACCTTTAATTCATTTACATTTAAACTAATTCTTGATAGATATATAATTATTGCCATTTTATTATTCATATCTTTTATCTTTTTTTCATCTTAAAGAAGTTCCTCTAAAATTCCTTGTAATACTGTTTCTGTGGTGATGCACTCCATTAGCTTTTTCTTGTCTGGGTAGCTTTTCATTTTTCCTATATGCACAGGGAGGAAGAGAGGACACTGAAGAGCAAACATTTAACAAGCCATTATATTATATCCAGCTTTTCATCCTCACAACTTCCCAATGGAGAAGCTCCTATGAATATCCCTTTTTCAAGAGATGAAAGTGAAACTTGAAGCTAATGGGTGGAAAACTGAATATTCAAACACAAGCCTCTTGTTTGTGATGCTCATAAATCTCTGCTACTTGCAGAGATTCCTTAGTTCTCAGAAAGATTTCTTGCAAACAACATTAATGGTAAAGTGTATTCATTTTCAGTGAGTCCTCTGGCCTTATCTCCCAAATTATTTTTTTGCTATCTCATAGGGATACTCTTAAGTAAAACTAGTTTTTTTAAATTTCTTACAAATGCATAGCAGTGAAGAGCATGATGAATACCTATAATTTAGAACCATTGCCATGATTCATGCTAAGTGTCCATAGTACCCACAATTGTTTTGCACCATCAGTCTAAATGCCAATACAATGAAAAAGGCAAATTATTTCTTAGTATTATTATTAAAATAGATTTGACACTATGGAACCCAGGTATGTGTCTCAGTTACCCCACCCAGGGGTTTATAGGCCATACTTTGAGAATCACTACCTTTCTGAGCAGCTACTTAAAGGCATGAATTGATTTCTACTATATTCCACAAGATGGTGCTATTATAATGTACATCAGCATTTAAATGTTGTGACAAAATTGATTTTAAAAATGTGTTCACTTTCAGAAATCAATGTTGCTAAAATGTTTCCTTCTTTTTCCCCTTTAAGAAAGTTTCCTTAGTTGGCTCCTGGAGTACCAGGTCTATTCTCTTATCTGAGCCCTCACTTCCAGCACAAAACCTTCTTCCCTAAATACTGCTTTGCCCATAGTTACCTTCCATGTAAACGCTTTCCTCAGGTTCACAGAATCACCTCATGTTAATTAGGATGGTGACATTTTGCAATCGTGGAATGCAAAGGACTCTCAAACCTTATCATTTAATACTTTTTTTTTTAATTAAGAAGACTTCACCTCCTTCCAAATAACCTTCCACTTATGTTTTTGCAAACCACACACCTTGGAAATCCATGCAGGTTTTGTGGAGATGTGAACATTTACTTCAGTTGTTCTTAGCATTTATTTCCTGGGGGGAGGGTGGCAAATCCTTTTGTGAATTTAACAAAAGCTGTGGACATTTTCCCAAGAAAAATATACATGTATGTATGTAAAATTTTGCATATCATTTCAAGAGGTTTAGATATGCCTTGAAACCATGACTCAGGTTAAGAACCATGGCTTTAATGGTAGAAAAAATTGCCAAGCCCATCTATCCCCTTCAGTTAGATGAAACAGAAGTTCATAAGACGAGGTCTGACAATTAAGTTTGCAAACTTGTCACTGTGTGCTTACCTTGGCAGCACTGTAGAAACAGCTCTGTAAGGTTTCATAACCTTGGTATATCACTGTCTCACAGCTGTGTTCATGTTGACGTGTGGCAGTGTCTTGCTGAGAAGTGTTCATTATTGTTGCTGCGTGTTTTTGTGTGCTGTTACGAGAATGTCTGAACTTGAATTAGAGCAATGAAGAAACATTAAATTTCTTGTTAAACTTGGCAAGGGTGGAAATGAAATCAGGGATATATTAGTCCAATGTGATGGGGATAATGCCATGAAGAAAATGGCAGTGTACAAATATATTAAACATTTTTCTGAGGGGAGAAAAATTGTCACTGATGAAGAAAGGTCAGGGCGGCCAGTAATGAGCAGAACTGATTAAAACATTGCAAAAATCATCAAATTGTGTATCAAAATCATCAGATGACTGTGTGAAGCATAGCAGACCAAATAAACATTGATAGAGAAACAGGAAAATCTTAATGGAAAATCTTGGCATGAGAAAGGAAAGGTGTGTACAAAAATGGTCCCAGAGGAGCTCACCAATGAACAAAAGCAAAGGAGAATTGAAGTTTTCCAAGACCTTTTGGAGAAGGAAGATGATGTTTGGGGCCATGTTATCACTGGTGATGAAACATCGGTGTACCAATATGACCCTGAGACAAAGCATCAAAATGCACAATGGTAGTCAGCCAATTCTCTACTACCAAAAAAGTTCTGTCAGTCCAAATCAAGAGTCAAAAAGACATTGCTAACCCTATTTGATATCAGAGGGATTATTGATTATGGATTTGTACCCACTGGAGAAACAGCTAACTAATTTTACTGTTTGGAAGTGCTAAAAAGGCTGCATAAAAAAGTTAGATGAAAAGTCCTGAACTTTTTGCCAACAATTCATGGCTCTTGTATCACAAGAATGCACCAGCTCACACGGCACTGTCTGTGAGGGAGTTTTTAGCCAGTAAACAAACAGTTGTATTGGAACACCCTTCCTACTCACTTGATCTGGGACCCAGTGACTTCTTTCTTTACCTGAAGATAAAGGAAATATTAAAAGGAAGATATTTTGATGACATTCAGCACATAATATGACGACAGCTCTGATGGCCATTTCAGAAAAAGTTTCAAAATTGCTTTGAAGGTTGGACCAGGCACTGGCATCAGTTCATAGCTTCCCAAGGGGAGTACTTCGAAGGTGACCATAATGATATTCAACAATGAGGTATGTAGCACTTTTTCTAGGATGAGTTCGTGAACTCAATTGTCAGATCTTGTAGACAAAAGAGATTTGGACTCTTTACTTCATCTTACTGTTTTGTTATTATTTACAACTTTAAATGCTGTAAAATAGCATGTGTGTGTGTGTGTGTTTTAAGATTTTGTTGGGGTGGGGGAACAAGACTTTATTGGGGAACAGTGTGTACTTCCAGGACTTTTTCCAAGTCAAGTTTTTGTCCTTTCAATCTTAGTTGTAGAGGGCGCAGCTCAGCTCAGGGTCCAGTTGCTGTTGTTATTAGTTGCAGAGGGTGCAGCCCACTATCCCTTGTGGGAGTCAAACTGGCAACCTTGTGGTTGAGAGGACGTGCTCCAACCAACTGAGCCATCCGGGAGCTCAGCAGCAACTCAGCTCAAGGTGCCATGTTCAATCTTAGTTGCAGGGGGCAGAGCTCACCATCCCTTGCGGGACTCGAGAAGTTGAACCGGCAACCTTGTGGTTGAGAGCCCACTGGCCCATGTGGGAATTGAACCAGCAGACTTTGGCATTAGGAGCACGGAGCTCAAACTGCCTGAGCCACCGGGCTGACCATAAAATAGCATTTTAATGTTTTAAAAATCCCATTTCTCTCCAAATTTTCGGTCAAGATGGTTGAGTAGGTAAAGGCTTTACTGATCTCCTCTCATAACCACATCAAGATTTCAACTAAACTACAGAACAACCATCATTGAGAATCAACTGAAGTCTTGCTGAACAAAAGTCTTATAAGTAAAAATATACAGCACAAGCAAAGTCAAGACTGGTAGGACGGGCACAGATGCAGAATGAGCTGGTGCCACACCCACACGTGGCAGTTAAAAATCGGGAAGTATATCTCGGCTATGGAAGTCCGCCCTGAAGAGGAAGATGTCCCAACACCACAGCAGGCACCCCAGCCCAGGGTTCCAGTGCTGAGGAGAGAAATCCCTATAACTTCTGACTGTGAAAACCAGTGGTGACTGTGGCTGAGTAAGATGGAAGGTAACTGGAGTCCAAGACATTCCTCTTAAAGGGCCTGTGCATGGATTCACTCACTCTGAATTCCAGTGCTAAGGTAGCAGCTTGAAAGATTACAGGGACATACTGGGAAGAATTAAATTATCTGGCTTCAGAGTGTGAGCTGTAGGAGCACTTTTATCCTAGATAGAAGTGCTGGCAGGCACCTTTGTTCCTTTGTTTCACACTCTACCCACCCAGCGTGCAGATGCATGCAGGCACAGGCAGGCACGATATTCAAGGCTCCATCACCCTAGCTAACACTGTTCACCCTGCCCTGGTGATTCCCTGAGATCCCACCCCACCCAACTTGCAGCCCACCTGAACCACTTCCAGTGGCTTTTCCATACAAACAGACTGTCTTGGCTCATGCTGTGGAATTTTCTAAACTCTTTCAAATGTTCACAAATTTCAAACAAGCAGAATTTGGCCTGGTGTGCTTCATACATCTTATTTATTTATTTATTTATTTGTTTGTTTGTTTGTTTGTTTGTTTCGGGTGTACAAGATAAGGTAATACTTAGACATTCATCATTTATATCCCTTACACTGTGGGTCCCACTCCACCCATCCACTATCCCTCCGAACTCGCACCTAGCATACATCTTGCTATGCATCCGCAAGCCTGGCACTAGTGGCAGCCATCCTCAGTTTACAGCATAGCCAATCCTAGGCACCTCCAAGCCCAATTCAAGTGGCAACGATCTGTAGGTCACTTTCTAGTTCATACCAAGTGATTCAAGGCAGGGCACAGTCAGTGGCTGACCTTGGCCTATAACAGAATCCCTCCTAAGAGGCCCCACGACAATCATACCCAGTGGCCAGCTTCAGACCACACCAGAGCACCACCCAACCACCTCCACATATGACATACTTAAAGGGCAAACTGGAATGGCTCTAAGCCCCACTAGAGTGGACACCGTTCTGTAGAGTTAACCCCTGCACAACAGTTCCTCCACTGTAGTCACAGCCAGTTTTCAAAACCAATCAGCCTGAAGGCCAATCCTTCCATTGACATGCCAACAACAACCAAAGTTCAACTAAAATAGGGGTCAACACAACACACACAGGGACACCTGGAGCACTTAGATAAGGTGAATAGGGAGATTGCACCACTGGGCCAGAATAGCTACTATATAAGGTAATTCTATTAATACTGGAACACATAGAACCTCTACCCAATACATAGAAACAAACCCAAGGAGGCAACCAAAATGGGGAGACAAAGAAACACGTCCCAAATGAAAGAACAGAACAAAGCTCCAGAAAAAAAGAACTCAAGAAAATGGAAATAAGGAATGTTCCAGACGCAGAGTTCAAACCATTGATTAAAAGAAAAAGAAAAAAGAGTGCTCAATGATCTCAGTGAGAACTTCAACAAAGAGATAGAAAACATGAAAATGGAGATAGAAAACATAAAAAAAACAGTCAGAAATGAAGAATACAATAACTGAAATAAAGACTACATTAGAGGGAATGAACATGGAAAACAACCAAAGTGTCCTTCGATAGATGATTGGATAAAAAATTATGGGGTATATATACACTACAGAATATTACTCAGCAATAAGAATGGGTGAAATACTGCCATTTGTGACAACATGAATGGATATTAAGATTATCATGCTAAACAAAATAAGTCAGACAGAAAAAATTGAGAACCATAATTTTACTCATCTTTGGGATATAAAACTGAAAGCAACAAATGAACAAGACAAACAAACAAAAACTCATAGACACCCAACAGTTTAGTGGTTACCAGAGGGTAAGAAGAAAGAGGGAAAGTGGGTCAAATATGTGATGATGGAAGGAAATTGACTTTGGATCGTGAATACACAATGCGATATATGTGAGGTCAGACAATTAAGTTCATGAACTCATGCTAGTGAGTGCTGTATACCTCATTGCTGCATACCTCATTGCTTAATATCACTACAGTCACCTTTAAAGTACTCGCCTTGGGAAGCTATGCACTGATGCCAGTGCCTAGTCCACTCTTCAAAGCAATTTTGGAACTCTTTTTCTGGAATGGCCATCAGAGCTGTCATCGTATTACTCTTGATGTCCTGAATGTCATCAAAATGTCTCCCTTTCAATATTTGCTTTATCTTTGGGTAAAGAATGAAGTCATTGGGGGCAAGATCAGGTGAGTAGGGAGGGTGTTCCAATACAGTTATTTGTTTACTGGCGAAGAACTCCCTCACAGACAGTGCCATGTGAGCTGGTGCATTTCAGTGATGCAAAAACCATGAATTGTTGGCAAAAAGCTCAGCTCATTTTTCTCTGACGTTTTCACACAGGCTTTTCAGCACTTTCAAATAGTAAACTTGGTAACTATTTCTCCACTTGGTACAAATTCATAATGAATAATCCCTCTGAAATCAAAAAAAGTGTTAGCAACATCAATACAACAAGTTCACAAACGTAATTGTCAGATCTCATAGATGATGTATTATAGAAATGTACACTTGAAACCTATATAATTTTACTAACCAATATCACCCCAATAAAATGAATAAAAAACGCAGTAGATTAGATGAAGCAGAAGATTGAATCAATGATTTGGAAAATGAAGTAGCAGGAAACACCCAATAAAAACAACAATAAGAAAAATGAACCCCAAAATAATGAGCATAGTTGAACGGCTTCTTGGACAATATGAATTGTACCAAAATTTGCATCATAGGGGTACCAGAAGGACAAAAAACATTAATTGAAAACACATTTGAAGAAATAATGAAGGAAATATTCCCTAACTTGGTGAAGGAAATAGAATATAACTGAGGAAGCACAGAGAATCTCAAACGACATGAAACAAAAGAGGCCTACAACAAGATGCATCAAATTAATGTGCCAAATGTTAAAGACAAAGAGAGAATCCTAAAAGCAGCAAGAGAAAAGCAGTTAGTTACCTACAAGGGAGCTCCCATAAGACTATCAGCTGATTTCTCAACAGAAACTTTGCAGGCCAGAATGAATTGGCACAAAATATTCAAAGTGTTGAAAAGAAAGGATCTAACAACCAAGATTATTTAACCCAGTAAGACTATTAAGAGTCAAAAGACAGATAAAAACTTCCAAGACAAGAAAAAGGGTAAAGGAGTTTATCACCACCAAACCAGTATTAAAATAAATGTTAAGGAACATATTTTAGAAGAAGGAAAAAAAATGATCAAAAATATGAATAACAAAATGGCAATAACCATGGGCTATTAACAATTACTTTAAATATAAATGGATTATGATATCAGATGAAACAGACCTCAGGGTGAAAGAGATAAAAAGAGACAAATATGGACATTTCATAATGGTAAAGGGGACTATACAACAAGAAGACATAACAGTCATCAATATTTATGCCCCCACTCAGGGAGCACCAAAATATACCAAGGAACTACTAACAGAACTAAAGGGAGAAATTGACCAAAACACAATTATACTAGGGGACATAATTACATCATTGACAGCTTTGGATAGATAGATCATCCAAACAGAAAATAAATAATGAAATAGCTGCCTTAAATGACACATTAGATGAAATGGACATCATTGACACATATAGAGCACTTCATCCTAAAACATCAGACTATACAATTTTTCAAGTGTACATGGAACATTCACAAGGATACACCATATATTGGGGCATAAAAGCAGCCTTAGCAAATTTAAGAAGATTGAAATCATACCAAGCATATTCTCTGATCAAAAGGCTTTGAAATTGGATATCAACTGCAAAAAGAAAGCAGGGAAACACACAAATATATGGAGATTAAACAACATACTTTTAAAGAATGACTGGATCAAAGATGAAATTAGAGGAGAGATCAAAAGATACATAGAAACAAATGACAATGAAAATACATCCTACCAAAATTTTTGGGATGCAGCGAAAGCAGTGTTAAGCGGGAAATTTATATCATTACAGGCCTATCTCAAGAAACAAGAAAAATCCCAAATAAACAACCTCATGTTACACCTTAAAGAACTAGAAAAAGAAGAACAAGTGAAACCCAAGGTCAGCAGAAGAAAGGAATTAACAAAACTCAGAGCAGACCTCAATGAAATAGAGAACAAAAAGACAATAGAAAAAATTAATGTGACAAAGAGCTGGTTCTTTGTAAAGATTAACAAAATTGACTAAGCCTTGGCTAGATTAACTAAGATAAAAAGAGAGAAGACACTAATTAACAAAGTCAGAAATGAATAAGGGGAATATATCACGGACACCACAAAAATAAAAAGGATCATGCAACAATACTATGAAGGACTATATGCCACCAAATTCATAACCTAGAAGAAATGAACAAGTTCTTAGAAACATATAGCCTTCCAAGGCTGAAGCATGAAGAACTGGAAAATCTAAACAGATCGATCACCAGTAAAGAAATTGAATCAGTCATTCAAAACCTTCCCAAAAGCAAAAGTCCGGGACCAGATGGCTTCACTAGTGAATTCTACCAAACCTTCAAACAGGATCTAATACCAATTCTGCTCAAACTCTTCCAAAAAATTGAAGAAGAGACAGACAGTACTCCCTAACTCATTTTATGAGGCCAACATTACCCCGATACCAAAACCTGGTAAGGACAACACAAAAAAAGAAAACTACAGACCTATATCTCTGATGAATACTGATGCAAAATCCTAAACAAAGTTTTAGCAAATCAAATACAACAATGCATTAAAAAGATTATTCATCATGACCAAGTGGGGTTCATCCCTGGGGCACAAGGATGGTTCAACATCTGCAAATCCATCAATGTGATACATCACATAAACAAAATAAAAGACAAAAATCATATGATTATATCAATTGATGCAGAAAAAGCATTTGACAAGATACAACATCCATTAATGATTAAAACACTTAATAAAATAGGTATAGAAGGAAAATACCTTAACATAATAACGGCCATCTATGACAACCCCTCAGCGAATCTCATAATTAATGGTGAAAAACTGAAGCCCTTTGCTCTACGTTAAGGAACACGACAGGGCTGTCCCCTGTCAACTCTGCTTTTCAACATAGTGTTGGAAGTCCTTTCCAGAGCCATCAGGCAAGAGAAAGAAGTAAAAGGCATCCAAATTGGTAATGAAAAAGTTAAAATATCACTCTTTGCAGATGACATGATGCTATATATAGAAAACTCTAAAGACGCCACCAAAAAGCTGTTAGAAACAATCAACAAATACAGTAACCTTGCCGGCTACAAAATCAACGTACAAAAGTCCATTGCATTCCTATATACTAACAATGAAATCTCACAAAAAGAAATACAAAAAAACAATTCCCTTTGTAATTGCAGCAAAAAGAATAAAATACCTAGGAATAAACTTAACCAAGGATGTAAAGGATTTATATGCTGAAAACTATAAGGCATTTTTGAAAGAAATTGAAGATGACACAAAGAAATGGAAAGACAATCCATGATCATGGATTGGAAGAATCAACATAGTTAAAATGGTCGTATTACAAAAGCAATATACAGATTTAATGCAATCCCCATCAAAATCCAAATGGCATTTTTTAAAGAAATAGAACAAAAAATCATCAGATTTGTTTGGAACCACAAAAGACCCCGAATAGCCAAAGCAATCTTAAGAAAAAAGAACAATGCTGGAGGAATCACACTCCCTGACTTTAGCTTGTACTACAGGGCTACAATAATCAAAACAGCATGGTATTGGCAGAAAAGCAGACACATAGACTCATGGAATAGAATTGAGAACGCAGAATAAAACCACATAAATATGGACAGATAATTTTTGACAAAGAAGCTAGAAACATACAATGGAGGAAAGACAGCCTCTTCAATAAATGGTGCTGGGAGAATTGGATAGCCACGTGCAAAAGAATGAAACTGGACTGTTATCTGTCATCATGTACCCAAATTAATTCAAAATGGATCAAAGTCTTCAGCATAAGACCTGACACAATAAACTGCATAGAATAAAACATAGGTACTAAACTTATGGACCTTGGGTTCAAAGAGCATTTTATGAATTTGACTCCAAAGGCAATGGAAGTAAAAGCTCAAATATACAAATGAGACTACATGAAACTTAAAAGTTTCTGCACAGCAAAAGAAACCATCGACAAAATAAAGAGGCAACCGACTGAACGGGAGAAGATATTTGCAAACAGTTCCTCCGATAAGGGTCTAATATCCAAAATATACAAGGGATCATGACACTCAATAACAAAAAAACAAACAACCCAATCGAAAAATTGGCAGAAGAGCTGAAGAGACATTTCTCCAAAGAGTACTTACAAATTGCAAATAGACACATGAAAAAATGCTCAACATCGCTAATCATCAGAGAAATGCAAATAAAAACCACAATGAGATATCACCTCACCCCAGTCAGAATGGTTATCATCAACAAGACAAGTAGCCACAAGTGTTGGACAGGCTGTGGAGAAAAAGGAACCCTCATACACTGTTGGTGGGAATGCAGACTGGTACAGCCGCTATGGAAGGCAGTGTGTAGGTTCCTGAAAAATCACTAATAGAATTACCACATGACCCATCAATCCCTCCCCTGGGTATCTACCCCAAAATTCTGAAAACGTTTATGCATAAAGACACGTGTGCTCCAATGTTCATTGCAGTTTTGTTTACTGTGGCCAAGACATGGAAACAACCAAAATGTCCTTCGATAGATGAATGGATAAAGAAGTTGTGGTATCTATACACAATGGAATACTATTCAGCGGTAAGAAAAGATTATATGGGAACATTTGTGACAACATGGATGTATTTTGAGAATATAATGCTAAGCAATATAAGTCAGACAGGATAAGCAGAGAACCCTATGATTTCACTGATATGTGGTATATAAACCAAAAACAACAAAAGAGCAAGACAAACAAGTGAGAAACAAAAACTCATAGACACAGACAATAGTTTAGTAGTTAGAGGGTAAAGGGCGGGGGGAGGGAGATGAGGGTAAGGGGGATCAAATATATGGTGATGGAAGGAGAACTGACTCTGGGTGGGGAACACACATGGGATTTAAAGATGATGTAATACAGAATTGTACACCTGAAATCTATGTTATTTCAGTAACAATTTTCACCCCAATAAATTTTAAAAATGTAAATGGATTAAATGTTCCAGTGAAAAGGCATAAGGTTCCTGAATGGATAAGAAGAAAAGATGCTTAGGTATATTGCCTACAAGTGATTCACTTTAGATCTCATGACACTCAGACTGAAAGTAAAGGGATGGAAAAGATATTTTATGAAAATGGATGTAAACTAAAAAGCTGTGGTATTTATATTTATGCCACCACAACAAAATGTGGACTTTAAAATAAAGGCTCTATCTAGAGACAAAGAAGGACCCAGTAATCCCTCTTTTGGGTATTTATCTGAAGAACCCCAAATTGCAACCTTCAAGGGATATGTAAACCCATATCTTCATTGCAGCATTATTAACAGTAGCCAAGATATGAAGGCAACCTGCGTGTCCATCAATGGATAAATGGATAAAGAAATGATGGAACATATATACAATGCAATATAATATTACTCAGTAATAAAAAATAATAAAATATTGTCATCTGGAATACATGGGTGGACCTAGAGGGTATTGGGCTAATGGAGTTAAGTAGACCGAGGTGGAGAAATGCCATATGATTTCACTTATATGTGAAATCTAAAGAACAAAATACATGAACAAACAAAACAGAAACAAACTCATAGACACGGAGAACATTTTTTTAAATTAAATGTATTGGGATGACATTGGTTAGTAAAATTACATAAGTTTCAAGTGTACAATTTTATAGTGCATCATTTATATGTCACATTGTGTGCTAACCATCCAGAGTCAGTTCTCTTTCTATCACCATATATTTGACCCCCTTTACCATCTTCTAACATCCTCCCTCATCCCTCACCCTCTGGTAACTACTAAACTGTTTGTGCCTATGAGTTTTTGTTTCTTTATTTGTTTGTCTTGTTCCTTCGTGCTTTCAGTTTTAAATCCAACATATGAGAGAAGTCATAGATACTTTGACTTTTTCTGTCTGACATATTTCACATAGCATAATAATCTCAAGATCCATCCATGTTGTCACAAATGGAAGTATTTCGCCTTTTCTTATGGCAGAATAGTATTCCGTTGTGTATATATACAACATCTTCCTTATCCAATTGCCTATCGAATGACACATTGGTTGCTTCCATGGCTTGGACACCATAAACAGTGGAAATGAACTTCTGAGTATGTATATCTTTACGGATAAATGTTCTCAGATTTTTTGGTTAGATACCAAGGAGAGGGACTGCTGGGTCCTATGGTAATGCTACTCTTAATTTTTAGAGAAACCTCGCAGCATCTTCCATAGCAGCTGCACCAATCTACATTTCCACCAACAGTTTATGAGGGTTCCTATTTCTCCATAGCCTCCCCAACACTTTTATTATTTGTTTTGTTGATGATAGCCATTCTAACAGGTGTGAGGTGATATCTCATTGTGGTTTTGATTTGCATTTCTCTGATGATTAGTGAAGTTGAGCATTTTTTCATATATCTCTTCACTGTTTGTATGTCTTCTTGGGAGAAGTTTCTCTTCATGTCCTCTACAAATTGGGTTGAATGTCTTTTTGTTGTTGAGTTGTATGAGTTCCTTATATATATTTTGGATACTAGCCCCTTATCGGAGGCATTGCTTGCAAATATATTCTCCCATTAGGTTTGTTACCCCTTTGTGTTGTTGATGATTTCTTTTGCTGTACAGAAGCTTTTTAATTTGATCTAGTTCCATTCATTTATTTTGCCTTTTACTTCCCTTGTCTTTGACGTCAAATTCATAAAATTCTCTTTGAACCCAAGGTCCAGAAGTTTAGTACCTATGCTTTCTTCTATGCAGTTTATTGTTTCAATTTTATGTTTAGGTCATTGATTCATTTTTTGTAAATTTTGGTGTAGGGTGAGAGATAGCAGTCTAGTTCCATTTTGTTGTGGGTTTCCATTTTCCCAGTACCATTTATGGAAGAGGCTTTCTTTTCTCCATTGTATGTGTGGGGACAAAGCCCCCAAAAAACAGTTTCCAGGCTCTCGGCCTCACAATAGAAAGGTGCTGGCTAGGGTAGTAAATGGCCATCGACTGTGATCAGATGGGCAGCAGCTGTGGCTAGTTGGCCGTCAGCTGTAACCCATAAGCCATTGGCCACTAATATAACTGCTGTGGCTACACTAGCAGAAGAAATGGGGGCTAGCAAGAAGATGGTGGCTGGCAAGCGCGGACTGCAGTTAGGCAGATTATGTGGATCCTGCTTCCTGTGTCTCCAGCCCAGCTGCCAGCGAGAATATATTGGTTTGACTCCCCTACTTATGGCTCCATGGGTGTTACTTTTTGGCCTCACCGTGTCCTGCGTTCTTGGGCGGGGAGTGGGAGCTGAGACCCTGCATGACAGTATGTTTTCTGCTTCTTTGTATATATTCTTTTTCTATATATAGCATCATGTAATCTGCAAAGAGTGATAATATAACTTCTTCATTCCCAATTTGGATGCCTTTTATTTCTTTCTCTTGCCTAATAGCTCTGGCAAGGACTTCCAACACTATGTTGAAAAGCAGAGGTGAGAGGGGACAGCCCTGTCGTGTTCCTGAAAGTAGAGCAAAGGGCTTCATTTTTTCACCACTAATTATGAGATTAGCTGAGTGCTTGTCATATATGGCCTCTATTATGTTAAGGAATTTTCCATCTATACATATTTTATTAAGAGTTTTAATCATAAATGGATGTTGTATCTTTTCAAATGGTTTTTCTGCATCAATTGTTATAATCATATGATTTTTGTCCTTTATTTTGTTTATGTGATGTATCACATGGATGGATTTGTGGCTGTTGAACCATCCTTGTGCCCCGGGGATGAACTCCACTTGGTCGTCGTGAATAATCTTTTTAATGCATTGTTGTATTCGATTTGCTAGATTTTGTTTAGGATTTTTGCATCTGTATTCAACAGAGATATAGGTCGGTAGTTTTCTTTTTTTGTGTTGTCCTTACCAGGTTTTGGTATCAGGGTAATGTTGGCCTCATAAAATGAGTTAGGGAGTACTGTCTCTTCTTCAATTTTTTGGAACAGTTTGAGCAGGATTGGTATTACATCCTGTTTGAAGGTTTGGTAGAATTCACTAGTGAAGATGTCTAGTCCAGGATTTTTGTTTTTGGGAAGGTATGGATGAATGATTCAATGTCTTTTCTGGTGATCAGTCTGTTTAGATTTTCCAGTTCTTCATGGTTCAGCCTTGGAAGTTATAAGTTTCGAAGAACTTGTCCATTTCTTCTAGGTTATTGAATTTGGTGGCACATAGTCCTTCATAGTATTCTTGGATGCTCCGTTGTATTTCTGTGGTGTCCGTGATAAACTCCCCTTTTTCTTTCTGATTTTGTTAATTAGTGTCTTCTCTCTTCTTAGTGAGTCTAGCCAAGGGTTTGTCAATTTTGTTAAACTTTTCAAAGAACCAGCTCTTTGTCACATTAATTTTTTCTATTGTCTTTTTTGTTCTCTATTTCATTTAGTTCTGCTCTGGTTTTTGTTATTTCCTATCTTCTGCTGACCTTGGGTTTCACTTGTTCTTCTTTTTCTAGTTCTTTAAGGTGTAACATGAGGTTATTTATCTGGGATTTTTCTTGTTTCTTGAATTAGGCCTGTAATGATGTAACTTTCCCTTTTAAAACTGCTTTAGCTGCATTCCAAAAATTTTGGTAGGATGTATTTTCATTGTCATTTGTTTCTATGTATCTTTTGATCTCTCCTCTAATTTCTTCTTTGATCCAGTCGTTCTTTAAAAGTATGTTGTTTAATCTCCATGTATTTGTGTTTTTTCCTGCTTTCTTTTTGCAGTTGATATCCAATTTCAAAGCCTTGTGATCAGAGAATATGCTTGGTATGATTTCAATATTCTTAAATTTGCTGAGCCTGATTTTATGTCCCAATACGTGGTCTATCCTTGAGAATGTTCCATGTACGCTAGAAAAGAATATATAGCCTGATGTTTTAGAATGACGTGCTGTATATATGTCAATTATGTATGTTTCATCTAATGGGTCATTTAGGGCTCCTATTTCACTATTTATTTTCTGTTTGGATGATCTATCCATAGCTGTCAATGATGTATTTAAGTCTCCTACTATAATTGTGTTTTGGTCAATTTCTCCCTTTAGTTCTGTTAGTAGTTGCTGGGTATATTACGGTGCTACTTGATTGGGGGCATAATATTGATGACTGTTATGTCTTCCTGTTGTATAGTCCACTTTACCATTATTAAATGTCCATCTTTGTCTCTTGTTATCTTTCTCACCCTGAAGTCTGTTTCATCTGATATCAGTATGGCTACACCTGGTTTTCTCTGAGTATCATTTGCTTGGAGTGTTAATTTCACCCTTTCACTTTGAGTCTATGCTTGTCCTTGTAGCTGAGATGTGTCTCTTGCAGGCAGCATATGGTTCGGTTTAGGTTTTTGATCCAATAGGCTACTCTGTGCCTTTTTATTGGTGAGTTCAGTCCATTTACATTTAGGGTGATTATTGATACGTGAGGATTTCCTGTCATTCTATCTTTAGTTTTCTGGTAAGACTGTGTCTGCATTGTTTGCCTTTTTGTTATTGTCTATTATTTCTGTGTGGTGGTATTCTATGACGTTTCCCTCTGTTTCTTCTTTTATTACAGTATATATTTCAGTTCCGGATATTTTTTGAGTGGTTACCCTTAAGTTTATGTAAAAGAAAATTTGGTATTTAGAGTGTTCCATTTTCTTCAGCACGCTTACTATCTCTATCCCCATATTTTAGTTCAGGCCTTTACTCTCCCCCTTTTTATGTTGCCACAAATTGTCCCTTTTGATGGTGGTTGAATAGCCTCCTTTAATATTTCTTGTAGTGCAGGTCGTGTATTAGAAAGTTACCTCTGCTTCCCTATGTCTGAAAATGTCTTTATTTCTCCTTCAAATCTAAAGGATATCTTTGCTGCATATATTATCCTTGGCTCATAATTTCTCTCTTTCAATAGTTTGAATATTTGGTTCCACTCCCTCCTGGCTTGTAGACTTTCTGCTGAAAAATCTGATGATAATCTAATAGGCTTTCCTTTGTAAGTTACCGTCTTCTTTTCCCAGGCTGCCTTGAGGATTCTTTCTTTGTTGTTGATTTTAGACAGCTTCAATACAATGTGCCTTGTAGTAGGCCTGTTGGGATTGAGGTAATTAGATGTTTTATTTGCTTCTTGGATTCGAGGATCCAGTTCTGTCCACAAATTTGGGAAGTTCTCATCAACAATTTCTTTGAATATATTCTCTGTTCCTTTCTCTCTTTCTTCTCCTTCTGGTATGTCCTTTATTCTCATATTACTCTTTCTGATGGAGTCAGAAAGTTCTTGCAGAGTTCTTTGATTTGTTTTAAGTCTCAAGTCTGTTTCTTCTTCAATCTGTGTAGTTTCCAGTTTTCTATGTTCGATGTCACTGATTTTTTTCCTCCATCTGATCAATTCTACTAACTAAGCTGGTTATTCCACTCTTAATTTCTTCTATTGATTTCTTAATCTCCAGAAATTTCATTTGGTTCTTTTATTTAAATCAATTTATTGGGGTGACAATTGCTAATGAAATACATAATTTCAGGTGTACAATTCTGTATCACATCATCTATAAATCCATTGTGTGTTCACTACCCAGAGTCAGTTCTTTTTCCATCACCATATATTTGATCCCCCTTAGACTCATCTCCTACCCTCCAACCCTCTTACCCTCTGGTAACCACTAAACTATTGTTTGTGTCTAGGAGTTTTTGTTTCTGATTTGTGTGTCTTGTTCTGTTGTTGTTTTTGGTTTATATACCACATATCAGTGAAATCATAGGGTGCTCTGCTTTTTCTGTCTGACTTATTTCGCTTAGCATTATACTCTCAAGATCCATCCATGTTGTTACAAATGTTCTTATATCATCATTTCTTACCACTGAATAGTATTCCATAGTGTATATATACCAGAACTTCTTTTTTTTTTAATTAAATTTATTGGGGTGACAATTGTTAGTAAATTTACATAGATTTCGGGTGTACAATTCTGTATTACATCGTCTATAAATCCCATTGTGTGTTCACCACCCAGAGTCAGTTCTCCTTCCATCACCATATATTTGATCCCCTTTACCCTCATTTCCCACCCACCACCGCCTTACCCACTGGTAACCACTAAATTATTGTCTGTGTCTATGAGTTTTTCTTTCTCATTTGTTTGTCTTGTTCTTTTTGGTTTATATACCACATATCAGTGAAATCATAGGGTTCTCTGCTTTGTCTGTCTGACTTATTTTGCTTAGCATTATACTCTTAAGATCCATCCATGTTGTCACAAATGCTCCTATATCATCTTTCCTTAACGCGGAATGGTATTCCATTGTGTATATATACCACAACTTCTTTATCCATTCATCTATTGAAGGACATTTTGGTTGTTTCCATGTCTTGGCCACTGTAAACAAAGCTGCCATGAACATTGGAGTACACGTGTCTCTATAGAGGAATGCTTTCAGATTTTTGGGGTAGATACCCAGGAGAGCTATTGGTGGGTCATATGGTAATTCTATTCATAATTTCTTGAGAAACCTCCACACTGCCTTCCATAGCGGCTGCACCAGTCTGCATTCCCACCAACAGTGTATGAGGGTTACTTTTCCTCCACAGCCTCTCCAACACTTGTTTCTATTTGTCTTATTGAAGAAAGCCATTCTGACTGGGGTGAGGTGATATCTCATTGTGGTTTTCATTTGCATTTCTCTGATGATTAGCGATGTTGAGCATTTTTTCATATGTCTATTTGCCATTTGTATATCCTCTTTGGAGAGGTGTCTCTTCAGGTCCTCTGTCCATTTTTCAATTGGGTTGTTTGATTTTGTTGTTGTTGAGTTTCATGAGTTCCTTGTATATTTTGGATATTAGCCCCTTATCAGAGGCACTGTTTGCAAAAATCTTCTCCCACTCAGTTGGTTGCCTCATTATTTTGTCAATAGTTTCTTTTGCTGTGCAGAAGCTTTTCAGTTTCATATAATCCCATTTTTTATTTTAGTTTTTACTTCCATTGCCTTTGGAGTCAAATTCATAAAATGCTCTTTGAACCCAAGGTCCATAAGTTTAGTACCTATGTTTTCTTCAATGCAGTTTATTGTGTCAGGTCTTATGCTTAAGTCTTTGATCCATTTTGAATTAATCTTGGTACATGGTGACAGATAGAAGTCCAGTTTCATTCTTTTGCACGTAGCTATCCAATTCTGCCAGCACCATTATTGAAGAGGCTGTCTTTCCTCCATTGTATGTTTTTAGCTTCTTTGTCAAAAATTATCTGTCCATATTTATGTGGTTTGATTTCTGGGTTCTCAATTCTATTCCATTGGTCTATGTGTCTGTTTTTCCACCAATACCAAGCTGTTTTGATTATTGTAGCCCTGTAGTACAAGCAAAAATCAGGGAGTGTGATACCTCCAGTGTTGCTGTTTTTTTTTTTAATGTTGCTTTGGCTATTCGAGGTCTTTTGTGGTTCCAAACAAATCTGATGATTATTTGTTCTATTTCTTTAAAAAATGCCATTGGGATTTTGATGGGGATTGCATTGAATCTGTATATTGCTTTGGGTAATATGGCCATTTTAACTATGTTGATTTTTCCAATCCATGAGCACGGAATGTCTTTCCATTTCTTTGTGTCTTCTTCAATTTCTTTCAAAAATGTCTTATAGTTTTCAGCATATATATCCTTCACATCCTTGGTTAAGTTTATTCCTAGGTATTTTATTCTTTTTGCTGCAATTGCAAAAGGAATTGTTTTTTCTATCTCTTTTTCTGAGATTTCATTGTTGGTATATAGGAAAGCAATGGACTTTTGTACGTTGATTTTGTAGCCAGCAACTTTACTGTATTCATTGATTGTTTCTAATAGCTTTTTGGTGGAGTCTTTAGGGTTTTCTATATGTAGCATCATGTCATCTGCAAAGAGTGACAATTTAACTTCTTCATTCCCAATTTGGATGCATTTTATTTCTTTCTCTTGCCTGATAGCTCTGGCGAGGACTTCCAACACTATGTTGAAAAGCAGAGGTGATAGGGGACAACCTTGTCGTGTTCCTGAACGTAGAGCAAAGGGCTTCAGCTTTTCACCATTAATTATGAGATTAGCTGAGGGTTTGTCATATATGGCCTTTATTATGTTGAGGTATTTTCCTTCTATACCAATTTTAGTAAGTGTTTTAATCATAAATGGATGTTGTATCTTATCAAATGCTTTTCCTGCATCAATTGATAGAATCATATAATTTTTGTCCTTTATTTCGTTTATGTGATGTATCACATTGATGGATTTGCGAATGTTGAACCATCCTTGTGCCCCGGGGATGAACCCCACTTGGTCGTGATGAATAATCTTTTTAATGTATTGTTGTATTCGATTTGCTAGAATTTTCTTTAGGATTTTAGTATCTGTATTCTTCAGAGACATAGGTCTGTAGTTTTCTTTTTTTGTGTTGTCCTCACCAGGTTTTGGTATCAGGGTAATGTTGGCCTCATAAAATGAGTTAGGGAGTACTGACACTTCTTCAATATTTTGGAAGAGTTTGAGCAGGATTGGTATTAGATCTTCTTTGAAGGTTTGGTAGAATTCACTGGTGAAGCCATCTGTTCCAGGACTTTTGATTTTAGGAAGGTTTTTGATGAGTGATTCAATTTTGTTATTGGTGATCGGCCTGTTAAGATTTTCCAGTTCTTCATGATTCAGCCTTGGAAGGCTATATGTTTTTAAGAAGTTGTCCATTTCATCTAAGTTTTTAAATTTGGTGGCACATAGTCCTTCATAGTATTCTTGGATAATCCTTTGTATTTCTGTGGTGTCCGTGATAACTTCCCCTTTTTCATTTCTGATTTTGTTAATTAGTGTCTTCTCTATTTTTATCTTAGTAAGTCTAGCCAAGGGTTTGTCAATTTTTTTAATCTTTTCAAAGAACCAGCTCTTTGTCCCATTAAATTTTTTATTGTCTTTTTGTTCTCTATTTTATTTAGTTCTGCTCTGATTTTTGTTATTTCCTTTCTTCTGCTGACCTTGGGTTTCGCTTGTTCTTCTTTTTCTAGTTTTTTAAGGTGTAACATGAGGTTATTTATTTGGGATTTTTTTTGTTTTTTGAGATAGGCCTACTACAACTTCTTTATCCATCCATCTATCGAAGGACATTTTGGTTGTTTCCATGTCTTGGCCACCGTAAACAAAGCTGCAATGAATTTTGGAGCACACGTGTCTTTATGTATAAATGATTTCAGATTCTTTGGGTACATACCCAGGAGAGGGATTCCTGATTTATATGGTAATTCTGTTTGTAACTTTTTGAGGAATCTCCACAGTGCCTTCCATAACGGCTGCACCAGTCTGCATTCCTTCCAACAGTGTATGAGGGTTCCTTTTTCTCCACAGCCTCTCTAACACTTGTTGCTGTTTGTCTTGTTGATGATAGCCATTCTGACTGCGGTGAGGTGATATCCCATTGTGGTTTTTATTTGCATTTCTCTGATGATTAGTGATGTTGAGTATTTTTTCATATGTCTATTTGCCATTTGTAAGACTTCTTTGGAGAAATGTCTCCTCAGCTCCTCTGCCCATTTTCCAATTGGGTTGTTTGTTTTTTTGTTGTTGAGTTTCATGAGTTCCTTGTATATTTTGGATATTAGGCCCTTATCGGAGGAACTGTTTGCAAAAATCTCCCATTCAGTCGGTTACCTCTTTATTTGGTCGATGGTTTCTTTTGCTGTGCAGAAACTTAAAGTTTCATATAGTCCCATTTTTTTATTTTAGCTTTTACTTCCATTGCCTTTGGAGTCAAATGCATAAAATGCTCTTTGGACCCAAGTTCCATAAATCTAGTAATTATGTTTTCTTCTATGCCGTTTATTGTGTCAGGTCTTATGCTTAAGTCTTTGATCCATTTTGAATTAATTTTGGTACATGGTGACAGATAACAGTCCAGTTTCATTTTTTTGCACGTGGCTATCCAATTCTCCCAGCACCATTTATTGAAGAGGCTGTCTTTCCTCCATTGTATGTTTTTAGCTTCTTTGTCAAAAATTATCTGTCCATATTTATGTGATTTTAATTCTGAGTTCTCAATTCTATTCCATTGTTCTATGTGTCTGTTTTTCTGCCAATAACATGCTGTTTTCATTATTGTAGCCCTGTAGTACTAGCTAAAGTCAGGGAGTGCAATACCTCAAGTATTGTTCTTTTTTCTTCAGATTGCTTGGCTATTTGGGATCTTTTGTGGTTCCAAACAAATCTGATGATTTTTTGTTCTATTTCTTTAAAAAATGCCATTGGGATTTTGATGGGGATTGCATTAAATCTGTATATTGCTTTGGGTAATATGGCCATTTTAAATACGTTGATTCTTCCAATCCATGAGCACGGAATGTCTTTCCATTTCTTTGGTTTCTTCAATTACTTTCAAAAATGTCTTATCGTTTTCAGCATATATATCCTTCACATCCTTGGTTAAGTTTATTCCTAGGTATTTATTCTTTTTGCTGCAATTACAAAGGGAATTGTTTTTTGTATTTCTTTTTCTGAGATTTCATTGTTAGTATATAGGAATGCAATGGACTTTTCTACGTTGATTTTGTAGCCAGCAACTTTACTGTATTCGTTGATTGTTTCTAACAGCTTTTTGGTGGAGTCTTTAGGGTTTTCTATATATAGCATCATGTCATCTGCAAAGAGTGATAATTTAACTTCTTCATTCCCAATTTGGATGTCTTTTACTTCTTTCTCTTGCCTGATTGCTCTGGCAAGGTCTTCCAACACTATATTGAAAATCAGAGGTGATAGGGGACAGTCCTGTTGTCTTGCTGAACGTAGAGCAATGGGCTTCAGTTTTTCACCATTGTGAGATTAGCTGAGGGCTTGTCTTAGATGGCCTTTATTATGTTAAGGTATTTTCCTTTTATACCTATTTTATTAAGTGTTTTAATCATAAATGGATTTTGTATCTTTTCAAATGGTTTTTCTGCATCAATTGTTATAATCATATGACTTTTGTCCTATATTTTATTTATGTGATGTATCACATTGATGGATTTGTTGATGTTGAACCATCCTTGTGCCCTCGGGATGAACCACACTTGGTCGTGATGAATAATCTTTTTTTTTTTATGAATAATATTTTTAATGCATTGTTGTATTCGATTTGCTAGAATTTTTTTTAGGATTTTTGCATCAGTATTCATCAGAGATATAGGTCTGTAGTTTCTTTTGTTGTGTTGTCCTTACCAGGTTTTGGTATCAGGGTAATGTTGGCCTCATAAAATGAGTTGCGGTGTACCGTCTCTTCTTCAATATTTTGGAAGAGTTTGAGCAGAATTGGTATTAGATCCTGTTTGATAGTTTGGAAGAATTCACTAGTGAAGCCATCTGGTCCCGGACTTTTGCTTTTGGGAAGGATTTGGATGACTGATTCAGTTTTGTTACTGGTGATTGGTTTGTTCAGATTTTCCAGTTCTTCATGGTTCAGCCTTGGAAGGCTACATGTTTCGAAGAACTTTTCCATTTCTTCTAGGTTATTGAATTTCGTGGCATATAATCCTTCATAGTGTTCTTGCATGATCTTTGTATTTCTGTGGTGTCCGTGATAACTTCCAATTTTTTGTTTCTGATTTTGTTAATTAGTGTCTTCTCTCTTCTTATCTTTGTGAGTCTAGCCAAGGGTTTGTCGATTTTGTTAATCTTTTCCAAGAACCAGCTCTTTGTCACATTAGTTTTTTGTATTGCCTTTTGGTTCTCTATTTCATTGAGTTCTGCTCTGATTTTTGTTATTTCCTTTCTTCTGCTGACCTTGGGTTTCACTTGTTCTTCTCTTTTTAGTTCTTTAAGGTGTAACATGAGGTTATTTATTTGGGATTTTTTTTGGTTTTTGAGATAGGCCTGTAATGATATAAATTTCCTTCTTAAAACTGCTTGTGCTGCATCTCAAAAATTTGGTAGGATGTATTTTCATTGTCATTTGTTTCTATGTATCTATTTTTCCTTGAGTGCTATCAATCTTATTATTATTATTATTTTATTTTTATTATTATTTTCAGGTGTACAAACCAACATAGTGATTAGACATTTATGTGCCTCACAAAGTGATAACCCCAACAGTCCACTACCCCTCTGACACTGTAAATAGCTATTACAATACCATTGACTGTATCCTTTATGCTATAATTTATATCCCGTGACTATAGGTTTTTTATTTATAGTTGACATTCAATATTATTTTACATATTCATTTCAGCATAGTGGTTAGGCATTTATGTAATTTATAATGTGCTTCTCCCAGAAGAGTGTAATACCCATCTGACACTATACTTAGTTTCTACAATATTATTGACTATATTCCCCGTACTGTATTTCACATCCCCATGACTCTTTTGTAACTATCAATTTGTACTTCCTAATCCCTTCACCTTTCTCACCTATCCCCTTAAACCCTCTCAAATCTTGCAACCACAAGTTTGTTCTCTGTATCTATGAGTCTATTTCTCTTTTGTTTGTTCATTTATCCTGTTCTTCAGATTCCACATATAAATGAGATCATATTGTATTTCTCTTTCTCAGTCTGACTTATTTCAATTAGCATAATACCCTCTAGGTCCCTCCATGTTGTCACAAATGGTAGGATTTCATTCTTTTTTAAGGCAGAGTAATATTCCATTGTGAGTGCTATTGATTTTTTTAAATTAGTTTCAGGTGTGCAAGACAAGTTAATACTTAGAAGTTCATTATTTATATCCCTCACACTGTGGACCCCCTTCCCCCATCCACTATCCCTCCGACCTCGCACCGAGCCATAACATTATATATATAAAATTAAAGTTGGCATTCATTATTGTTTAGCATCTGGAGTACAGTGCCATGATCAGGTATCTACAGCATCCCTGAGGTGGTCTCAAAAATGGAACACGTGTCCATCGGATACCCTACAAAATCTTTACAACATTATTGATTACGTTCCCCAAATCAATTTTCGAAAACCCTGAGGCCATCTTGTGGTTACCAACTGTTTTCTAATCCCCTCACCTTCCCCCTTATCCCCACTCCCCCGCCCATCTAACAACTCTCAGTTTTTCCTCTTTGTCCCCAAAACTGTTTCTGATTAGTTCATTCACTTATTCTTTTCTTTATATTCTGCATATACGTGAGATCATATGGTACTTGTCTTTCTCGTTCTGACTTATTTCACTTAACATAATGTTCTCTAGATCTATCCATGTTGTTGCAAATGGTAAGATTTCTTTCTTCTTTATGACTGCGTAATACTCCATTGTATAAATGTACCACAGTTTCTTAATCCAGTCATCGACTGATGGGCATTTTGATGGTTTCCATGTCTTGGCTATTGTGTATAGTGCTGCATTAAACAGGAGTCCATACAGATTTTTGAATTGGAGTTTTGGATTTCTCCTGATAGATGCCTAGGAGTAGAATTACTGGATCATAGGGTAGTTTCATTTTCAGATTCTGACCTACCTCCATACTGTTTTCCATAGTGGTTGCACCAATCTGCAATCCCACCAACAGTGCACTAGCGTTCCCTTTTCTCCACATCCGCACCAGCATTTGTTGTTTGTTGATTTATTGATGATAGCCATTTTGACTGGTGTGAGGTGGTATATCATTGTGGTTTTTATTTGCATTTCTTTGATGGTGAGTGAGGTAGAGCATTTCTTCATATGTCTTCTTGCCTTCTGTATGTCGTTTTTAGAAAAAATGTCTCTTCAAGTCCTCTGCCCATTTTTTAATTGGATTGTTTGTTTTTTTGGAGTTGAGTTGAGTAAGTTTTTTATAGATTTGTGATATTTATCCCTTATCAGATATATCATTGGCAAATATCTTTTCCCATTCAGTAGGATCCCTTTTTGTTTTATTGATGGTTTCCTTTGTTGTGAAAAAACTTTTTAGTTTGATGTAATCCCACGTTTTTATTTTTTCTCTTACCTCCCTCGCACAGGGGGATATATCAGTAAAAATCTTATTCTGGGTAATGTCTGTGAAGTTTCTTCCTGTATTTTCTTCTAGATATTTTATGGTTTCAGATCTTACATTTAAGTCTTTAAGCTGTTTTGAATTTATTTTTGTATATGGTGTAAGGAGGTGGTCCAGCTTCATTTTCTTGCATGTGTCTGTCCAGGTTTCCCAGCACCATTTATTGAAGAGAATGTCTTTACTTCATCGTACATTCTTGCTTCCATTGTCATAGATTAGATGGGCATATAGGCATGGATTTATTTCTGGACTCTCTATTCTGTTCCATTGATCTATGTGATCTATGTGTCTATTTTTATGCCAGTACCATGCTGTTTTGATTAATGTGGCCTTGTAGTATAATTTGAAGTCAGGTATCATTATACCTCCCACTTTGTTCTTATTTCTCAAGATTGCTGAGGCTATCCGGGGTCTTTTATGGTCCCATAAAAATTTCAGGATTATATGTTCTATTTCTGTGGAAAACGTCGTTGGTAGTTTGATAGGAATTGCGTTGAATATGTATATTGCCTTAGGCAGTATGGACATTTTCACTATATTAATTCTTCCTATCCATGAACATGGAATGTGGTTCCATCTATTTATGTCTTCTTTCATTTCTTTCTTCAGTGTCTAATAATTTTCTGAGTGCAGATCTTTTACTTCTTTGGTTAAATTTATTCCCAGGTATTTTATAATCTTTCAAGCAATTGTAAATGGAATTTTTTTGAAATTTCTCCTTCTGATATTTTCTCATTGGTATATACAAATGCAACTGATTTCTGAATATTAATTTTGTATCCTGCCACTTTACTAAATTAATCTATCAGTTCTAATTGTTCCTTGGTGGATTCTTTAGGGTTCTCTATATATAGTATCATATCATCTGCATGTAATGATAGTTTTACTTCCTCCTTACCTATTTGGATGCCTTTCATTTCTTTTTCTTATCTGATTTCTGTGGCTAGAATTTCCAGCACTATGTTGAATAGAAGTGGACATAGTGGGCAAACTTGCCTTGTTACTGATCTCAGGGGGAATGGTTTTAGCTTTTCCCCATTGAGTATGATGTTAGCTGTGGGTTTGTCATATATGGCCTTTATTATGCTGAGATATGATCCCTCTATTCCCACTTTCTTAAGGGTTTTTATCATAAATGATTGCTGGATATTATCAAATGCTTTTTCTGCATCTATTGATATGATCATGTGATATTTATTTTTCATTTTGTTAATGTGGTATATCACATTAATTGATTTGCAGATGTTGAACCACCCTTGCATATCAGGGATGAATCCCACTTGATCATCGTTTATGATCTTTTTAATATATTGCTGAATTCTGTTCGCTAATATTTTGTTGAGGATTTTTGCATCTATGTTAATTAGAGATATTGGCCAGTAGTTTCCTTTTTTTGTGGGGTCTTTGTCTGCTTTTGGGATCAGGGTGATAATGGCTTCATAAAAAGTGTTTGGGAGTCTTCCCTCTTTCTGGATTTTTTGGAAGAACTTTAGGAGAATAGGTGATATTTCTTTTTTGAACGTTTTGAAAAATTCACCTGTAAAACCATCTGGTCCAATGCTTTTGTTTGTTGAGAGATTGTTGATTACTGATTCAATTTCCGTGGTGGTAATCAGTCTATTCTGGTTTTCTGTTTCTTCTTGAGTTAGACTTGGAAGGTTGTACGCCTCTAGAAAATATTCCATTTCTTCCAGATTGTCAAATTTGTTGGCATATAGTTGCTCATAGTAATTTATTAAATTTTTTTGTATTTCTGTGTTGTCTGTTGTCACTTCTCCTCTTTCATTTCTGATTTTTAAATTTCGGTCCTCTCTCTCATTTTTTAAATGAGTCTGGGTAAAGTCTATGTATCTTTTGAGCTCTCCTCTAATTTCTTCTTTGACCCAGTCGTTCTTTAAAAGTATGTTGTTAACCTGTATTTGTGTTTTTTCCTGCTTTCTTTTCGCAGTTGATATCCAATTTCAAAGCATTGTGATCAGAGAATTTGGGTGGTGTGATTTCAATTTTCTTAAATTTGCTGAGGCTGAGTTTATGTTCCAATATATGGTCTATCCTTGAGAATACTCCATGTACACTCAAAATCAACTTATAGTCTGATGTTTTAGGATGAAGTGCTCTATATATGTCAATTATGTCCATTTTTTCCTAATGTGCCATTTAGGGCTCCTATTTCACTATTTATTTTCTGTTTGGATGATCTATCCATAGCTGTCAATGATGTATTTAAGTCCCCTAGTATAATTGTGTTTTGGCAATTTCTCCCTTTAGTTCTGTTAGTAGTTTCTTGGTATATTTCAGTGCTCCCCAATTGGGGGCATAAATATTGATGATTGCTGTCTTCTTGTTGTATAGTCCCCTTTACTATTATGAAATGTCCATGTTTGTGTCTTGTTACCTTTTTTCACCCTGAAGTCTGCTTCGTCTGATATCATTATGGCTACACCTGATTTTCTCTTGGTACCATTTGCTTGGAGTGTCAATTTCCACCCTTTCTCTGAGTCTATGCTTGTCCTTGTAGTTGAGATGTGTCTCTTGGAGACAGCATATGGTTGGGTTTATTTTTTTTTATCCAATCTGCTACTCTGTGCCTTTTTAATGGTGCGTTCAGTCCATTTACATTTAGGGTGATTATTAATACGTGAGGATTTCCTGTCATTCTATCTTTAGTTTTCTGGTAAGGCTGTGTCTCCATTGTCTCTTTGCCTTTTTGTTGTTGTCTATTATTTCTGTGTGGTAGTATTCTATTATGTTTCCCTCTGTTTCTTCTTTCATTAGAGTATATATTTCAGTTCTGGATTCTTTTTAGTGGTTACTCTTATGTTTATATAAAAGAAAGTTTTATATTTAGTGTATTCCATTTTCTTTAGCACACTTGCTTTCTCCATTCCCATATTCCTGTTTAGGCCTTTACTCTCCCCCTTTTTATTTTGCCACAAATTGTCCTGTTGACGGTGGTCAAATAACTTCCTTTAGTATTTCTTGTAGTGCAGGTTATGTATTAGAAAATTCCCTCAGCTTCTGTGTGTCTGGAAAGGTCTTTATTCCTCCTTCATATCTAAAGGATATCTTTGCTGGATATATTATTCTTGGCTCATGATTTCTCTCTTTTCCATAGTTTGAATATTTGGTTCCACTTCCTCCTGGCTTGTAGAGTTTCTGCTGAAAAATCTGATGATAATCTAATGGGCTTTCGTTTGTAGATTACCATCTTTTTTTCCCTGGCTGCCTTGAGGATTCTTTCTTTGTCGTTGATTTTAGACAGCTTCAATACAATGTGCCTTGGAGAAAGCCTGTTGGGATTGAGGTAATTAGTTGTTCTATTTGCTTCCTGGATTCGAGGATCCAGTTCTGTCCTCAAGTTTGGGAATTTTTTATCAACAATTTTTTGAATATATTCTCTGTTTCCTTCTTCGTTTCTTCTCCTTCTATGTATGCCCATTATTTGGCATGCCCATTATTCTTATATTGCTCTTTCTGATAGAGTCAGAAAGTTCTTGTAGAGTTCTTTCATTTTTCTTAAGTCTCAAGTCTCCTTCTTCTTCCATCTGTGTAATTTCCAAGTTTCTATCTTCGATTTCACTGATTCTTTCCTCCATCTGGTCAACTCTACTACTTAAGCCGGTTATTTCATTCTTAATTTCTTCTATTGAGTTCTTAATCTCCAGAAATTCCATTTGGTATTTTTTTTAAATTTCAGTCTCTTTCGTAAAATGCTCATGTTGTTCTTTGATTGCGTTTCTGAGTTCATTAAATTGCCTTTCTGTGTTTTCTTTCTTGTCATTGAGTTTTTTCAGAACTGAAATCTTGAATTTTCTGTCATTTAAGTCACATGTTTCCATATCTTTCAGTTCCTTTTCTGGAGACTTTTCACTTTCTTTCTGAGCCGTCTTGTTGCCTTGGTTATTCATGGAAATTGCTGATTTATTATTTCTCTTCCTAGACATCTACAGGAATGGCTTCTGCAACAGGTTGATAGGAAGAGGTCTTTCTTTTGTTTTCTAATACTTGTTGGTGGAATGTTTTATTTTCCCTCTTACTGCAGCCTTTTTTTCCTCTCTCACACAGTAGTGCTATGTTTTCTCTGCACTTTTCCAACTTCTCACACAATGGGGGGATTCCCTGGGAAACAGGCTTCTCCTCTGTTAACAGTTCGCCTGGGTCATAGGGCACCATGTCCCTATGGGGCTGCAGAGAGCTTTTGAATTTCCAAAGCTCTTTTGTACCAGATTCAGAGCCTGTAAGTTTCAGCAGTTCTGTTTACTCCTGCAGGGATCCGCCTAGCTAGGTGGGGCCAGAGGCAGGGTGAGATGTAAAAGGTGGCCACAGCAATTGCTACGACCACCACCACAGCCGTTCCCGCTTCACCGCTCCCTCCCTTTTGCCCGAACTAGTTGGGCTGCGAATCTGTGTCTGCCGTGCACAGTTCTTAGAACAGCAAATATTCTGTTCTTTTGATCTGACACTGCTACTATTCGGCTTCTAGCACTGGGCAGGTGGGAGCGGGGCGAGCTCTGGGAGGATAGGGAGAGGGAGGCTAGTCTCAGTGCCTAAGGCTTCCGTTCTCTGCTTTTCAGTGAGTGCTTAAACCACTGTTTTCAGCCTTTTTCCCTCAGTCTTTTCTCTGATGTCTCTGCCGTGAGCGTTGGATTCTGACGTGTTATATGCTGCCCCGTCAGCCCTGTGGGCCATAAGGGGAGCCCTAGCAGTCCAAGTTCTTTCCTCTTTAGCAGCTGTGGTAGTTCTGGGATGCAGTGTTTCGGATCACTGAGCTAGGTCTGCGTTCTGCCCTCGCGCGGCTTCTTCTTCGCACTTCTCCTTTCCCTCCTCCCCCGCTGGCGCGATTCTCCCACCTTTAGGTGAATTCAGTAGTGGGCCTGTTCTGCTGTGCAGGGAGTCCTTTGTGGAGTTATTGTTGTTTGATTAGTTGTAAATTCCGGGGAAGGTTTACAGAGGCTCACCTCATGCCGCCATTCTGATGACGTCTCAAGACTATGTATTCTTGTTTATGTAGGAACTGACCTTGAGCTGGATCAAAGAAGCTAAATAAGTTGCTTGTTTGAGGTACTGTGGGAAAACTGGTAACACATTGGAGTGTCCCAGACCTAAGACTGGTATTCAGTTACTGAAAAATGATAATAAGTACATTTAGTTAGCACTTCCTATGTGTCAGCCACTGTACCTAGTTCTTTACTTGCATCGCCTCATTTGTCACAATGACGCTAGGGGCTTATTTCCATTTTACCGATAATGAACCCAAGACTTAGCAAAATTGAGTAGCTTGCTTAAAATATGCATCTAGTTAGAGGGCAACTGTATTGAATGCCATCAAATGCATTATTATTTTAATGTATTTTTCCAGCTTTTCCCTCCAGCATTATTTAGATATATTTCGCATACCATAAAATTCCGTCATTTAAAGTATACATTTCAGTGTTTTTTAGTATATTCACAGAATTGTGCAACTATAACCACTATCTTATTTTAGAATATTTTCAACACCCCTAAAAGAAATTCCACGCTTATTAGGAGTCATTCATTTCTACTATATCCCTGCTTAACCTACCCCCTGCCCCCTAAACATTGGTCTACTCTATGTCTCTATGGATTTGCCTATTTTAGACATTTGTCGTCAATGCACAAATACAGTTTGTGATCTTTTGTGACTGCTTTCACATACCATAATGTTTTCAATGTTTATTCATGTTGTAGCATATATAAGGACTTCATTCCTTTTAACAGCCAAATAAGTTTCAATTATATGGATTTTATTTACCTTATTATTAGTTATTGGGCATTTGGGTTATTTCTATTTTTTGCCTATTGTGAATAATGCTACCATAAACATTTGTGTTCAAGTTGTTGTGTGAACACATGTGTTCAATTCTGGGAATACACCTAGGAGTGGAATTTTTGGCTCACATGATAACTCTATGTTAAACTTTTTGAGGACCTGCCAAACTGTTTTCTAAAATGACTGCATCATTTTACATCCCCATTCTGTGTTGTCTTTTCTTGACAGCGTCCTTTGAAACACAAAACTTTTAATATTCATGCATTCTAGGTTCTCTCTTTTTGTTTGTTTGTTTCTTATATCAGTGTCATATCAAAGAAATAATTGCCTAACTCATGATCTCTTATTTCTGTGTGGTGGTATTCTATGATGTTTCCCTCTGATTCTTCTTTTATTACAGTATATATTTCAGATTTGGATGTTTTTTGAGTGGTTACCCTTGAGTTTATGTAAAAGAAAGTTTGATATTTAGAGTAATCCAGTTTCTTCAGCACGCTTACTTTCTCTATTCCCATATTCCAGTTCAGGCCTTTACGCTCCCCCTTTTTATGTTTCGGTTGCCACAAGTTGACCCTGTTGATGGTGGTCTAATAGCCTCCTTTAGTATTTCTTGTAGTGCAGGTTGTGTATTAGAAAATTCCCTCAGCTTCTGGATGTCTGGAAAGGTCTTTATTCCTCCTTCATATCTAAAAGAGATCTTTGCTGGATATATTATTCTTGGCTCGTGATTTCTCTCTTTCAATAGTTTGAATATTTGGTTCCATTCCCTCCTAGCTTGTAGAGTTTCTGCTGAAAAATCTGATGATAATCTAATGGGCTTTCCTTTGTAAGTTACCGTCTTCTTTTCCCTGGCTGCCTTGAGGATTCTTTCTTTGTCATTGATTTTAGACAGCTTCAATACAATGTGCCTTGGTGAAGGCCTGTTGGGATTGAGGTAATTAGGTGTTCTATTTGCTTCTTGGATTCGAGGATCCAGTTCTGTCCACAAGTTTGGGAAGTTCTCATCGACGATTTGTTTGAATATATTCTCTGTTCCCTTCCCTCTTTCTTCTCCTTCTGGTATGCCCATTATTCTTATATTGCTCTTTCTGAGGGAGTCAGAAAGTTCTTGTAGAGTTCTTTCATTTCTTTTAAGTCTCAAGTCTCTTTCTTCTTCCCTCTGTGTAAATTCCAGGTTCCTATCTTCGATGTCACTGATTCTTTCCTCCATCTGGTCAACTCTACTACCTAAGCTAGATATTTTATTGTTAATTTCTTCTATTGAGTTCTTAATCTCCAGAAATTCTATTTGGTTCTTTTTCAAGATTTCAATCTCTTTTGTAAAATGCTCATGGTGTTCTTTGATTGTGTTTCTGAGTTCATTAAACTGCCTTTCTGTGTTTTCTTGCATCTCGTTCAGTTTTTTCAGAATTGCGATCTTGAATTCTCTGTCATTTAAATCACAAATGTCCATATCTGTAAGTTCCTTTTCTGGAGACTTTTCACTTTCTTTCTGAGCTATATTGTTGCCTTGGTTATTCATGGCAATCACTGATTTACTATTTCTCTTCCTAGACATCTACAGGAGTGTCTTCTGCAACAGGTTGATAGGTATGCGAAGAGCTTTTGGAGTTTCAAAGCTCTTTCTGCACCAGATTCAGAGCCCGTTTGTTTCAGCAGTTCTGTTTACTCCTGCAGGGATCCGCCCAGATAGGTGGGGCTAGGGGCGGGGTGAGTTGTGAGAGTTGGCCCAGAGCAATGGCGGCGACCACCACCACAGCCAGTCCTGCTTCCACAGCTCCCTCCCCTTTGCCGGAACTAGTTGAGCTGCGAATCTGTGTCTGCGGTCCACAGTTCTCAGAGCAGCAAATATTCTGTCCTTTGATCCGACACTGCTACTTTATCGCTTCTAGCACCGGGCAGGTGGGGGCGGGGCGAGCTCTGGGAGGGTAGGGAGGGGGCGGCTATTCTCCGTGCCTAAGGCTTCCGTTCTCCGCTCGGCAGTGAGGGCTTAAACCACCGATTTCAGCCCTCTTCCCTCAGTCTTTGCTCCGAGGTCTGCCGTGAGCGAGCGTTGTGTTCAGCGGTTTTGTATGCTGCCCCCTCAATCCTGTGGGCCGTAAGCGGAGCCCTAGCAGTCCGAGTCCTTCCCTCTCCCGCAGCTGCGGCAGATCCGGGAGCAGCGGGCTCCGAGCACTGAGCTAGGTCTGTGTCCTGCGCCCGCGCGGCTCCGTCTCCGCACTTCTCCTCTCCCTCCTCCCCCGCTCTCGCGATTCACCCACCTGGAGATGAATTCAGTAGTCGGCCTCTTCGTCTTGCCTGTCTGCTGTGCAGGGAGTCCTTTGTGGAGTTATTGTTGTCCGATTCGTTGTAAATTCCAGGGGAGCGTTACAGAGGCTCACCTCACGCCACCATTTTTTTCGGCTTCTCATAGCCTTTCTTTTGAAGTGTGTTTTGTCTGGTATAAGTATTGCTTCCCCAGCTTTTTTTTTTGTGCGTTTCCATTTTTATGAAATATCTTTTTCCATCCCTTTACTTTCATATGTATGGTCTTGTTTTTTTATTCATTCAGCCACGCTATCCTTTGATTGGAGCATTTAATCCATTTACATTTGAAGTAATTGTTCATAGATATGTAGTTATTGACATTTTATTATTCATATTTTTGTTCTTCTTCTCCATTTCCTTCTCTTCCTCCTCTGCTTCCTCCTCCTCCTCTTCCTTCTTTATGAAGTTCCTCTAACATTTCATGTAATACTGATTTGGTAGTGATAAACTCCATTAGCTTTTTCTTGTCTGGGAAGCTCTTCATCTGTCCTTCAATTCCAAATGATAGCTTTGCTTGGTAGAGAAATCTTGGTTGTAGGTCCTTGCTTTTCATCACTTTGAAGATTTCATGTGCATCCTTTCTGGCCTGCAAAGTTTCTGTTGATAAATCAGGTGACAGTCTTATGGGAGCTCCCTTGTAGGTAAATAACTGTCTTTCTCTTCCTGGTTTTAAGATTCTTTCTTTGTCTTGAAACATTGGCATTGTAATTAATATTTGTCTTGGTGTGGGCCTCTTTGGGCTCATCTTGTTTGGGACTCTGTGCTTCCTGGGGTTGCGTATCTATTTCCTTCACTAGGTTAGGGAAGTTTTCATTGTATTTTTTTCAAATAAATTTTCAATTCCTTACTCTCTTCTCCTTCTGGTACCCCTATGATGCAAATGTTAATATGCTTGATGTTATCCAAGAGGCCTCTTAAACTGTCCTCATTTTTTATTTTTGTTTGTGCTGTTTTGATTGGGTGTTTCCTGCTACCTTAACTTCTAAATTACTGATTCGATCCTCTGCTTCATCTAATTTGTTGTTGATTCCCTGTAACGTATTCTTTGTTTCAGTTATAGTATTCTTTATTTATGACTGGTTCTTTTTTATGTTTTCTATCTCCTTTTTCATGTTTTATCTTTGTTGAAGTTCTCCCTGAGATCATTGAGCATCCTTATAATCAGTGTTTTGAATTCTGAGTCTAGTAGATTGCTTTTGTCCATTATGTTTTGTTCTTTTTCTGGATCTCTGTTGTGTTCTTTTATTTGGGACATGTTTGTTTGTCCCCACATTTGGCTTCCTCCCTGTGCTTGGTTCTACACATGAAGTAGGGATGCTTTTCTTGTGGTCTTAGTAGAGTTGCCTTATGTAGTAGGTATCTTGTGGGTCCCAATGATGCAGTCCTCCTGGTCACCAAAGCTGGGTGCTCCAGGTATATCCCTTGTGTAGGTTGTGTGTGTCCTCCTTTTGTAGTCGAGCCTTGGTTGCTGTTTGCACTCAATGAGAGAGATTTCCCCTTAGGCTCATTGGTTATGATGAGTGGCTGTGACTACAGTTGAGGAGTTGTGATGCAGGGGCTGACCCTACAGAGCAGGACTTGCTCTAGCAGGGTTCTGGTGCCTGCCCAGTCTGTCCTTTGGGTGTGTTGCCCTTGGAAGCAGTTGGCTCAGTCTGAATCTGGCCAATAGGCATGCCAGCCATGGGCCTCCTAGGAGGGGACCCACTATAGGCCAAGTTTACCTGCAGCCTGTGACCTGTCTGAGGCCACGTGGCATGAGTCACAAAGCAATTGCATGTGGATGCCATACATGCTGTGCTCAGAAGTTCCTTGAGAACCCAAGATTCAAACCAAATCTGGGTGTCACTTTGTGGTGCTTAGGGCTGCTCAGCCAAAGGTACGGGACAGGATAAAGCTAAATGCTACTTGTTTGGATTTTGTGAACCTTTGAGATATTTTAGAAAAGTCTGTATCATGTGTCATGGCAGGCCATTTGTACATAAAAGCCACTGGAAGTGGCTTGGGTGTTCCTGAAAGTTGGGTGTGGTGGGGTCTCAGAATCATGAGGGCAGAGCAAACAGTGTTAGCCAGATTTTTGGAAACTCAGGTATGGTGGCTAGCTGCATCTGTACATTGGGAGGGGGAAGGGCTCAAAAAAGAAACAATGTCTTCCACCAGCTCCTCCAACTGGAATAAAGCTGCTCCTCCAGCCCTCATTTTGAAGTCAGACACTTGAGTTCCTCCCTGTATGTCCCTGGCACCTATCAAGCTGCCACCTCAGTGCTGGAGCTTAGAGCAAGTGAGTTCATCAGTGAGTAAGTCCGTGCACAGGCCCTATAAGAGGATTACCTGGGACTGCAGCCACCATCTGCTTCACTCAGCCACAATCTCCACTGGTTTTCACAACCAGAAGTTATGAGGACTTCTTTCCCCAGCACTGAACCCCTGGGCTGGGAAGCCTAGTGTGGGTCAGGGACCCCTCGCTCCTAAGTTGGGGGAACATCTGCAGCTGAGATATCCCTTCTGATTTTTAATGGTCACATATGGGTGTGGGACCAGCCTATTCTGTGTCTCTGCCCCTCCTACCAGTGTTGAGGTGGCTTCTTTTCTGTGTGCTTATTTGTAGGACTTTGGTTCAGCTAGAATTCAGGCAATTCTCAATGATGGTGTTCTGTAGTTTAGTTGTAATTTTGATGTAATTGTGAGAGGAAGTTAAGCATAATGTTTATTACTCTCCCATGTTGCCTGGAAATCTCCAAATATTGCTAATTCTTAAGTGTGATTTTATTTGACCTTGCTCCTTATTGGTCTCTCCCCCATTCCTTCAAATACATATTTAATTTTACAACAGAAAGCAGTGTTAAAATTTAAAAGTTGAAAAAAAAGTTGAAATATGGAAATTCCCTTTGGTATTCATCTTTTTAGGAATGCTTTAATAATATTAGAGTTCAGCTGCTTTTTCTTCTAAAGATCAGTAGAGCTTCATTGGCAATGCAGTTGGTACACTTGTTGCTTATTATGTGATATCGGTGGTATAACTGACAGGAAAAAAGCAATGAGACAGGCTAAGAAAACAGTGAGCTCAGCTATAGAGTTTCAGACACTCTGTTCCATATGGTTGTAAAATTTCATGCTTTCTTTTTCTTATATGAATTTTAGGTTTCCAGATGTCCTGTGCACATATGACTGTTCTGTGTGTCATATCCCATTTTCATCTATATCAGAATACATAATGGTTTTCCAATTTGAGGCATGTCAGACAGTTAACTACTGCTGGCATTTGTCTCCTCCCCCCACCCCCACCAGATGTGGGAATATGTCCCACATTCTCCAGACAAAAACCCTTCACCAAATTTTCTCACGTACTTGAATCACTATGAGGCAGAATAATAACCAAAGTGAGTGCCCTGTTAGTCATATTAAATGATGATGACAGTTGTTTCCTATAGACTTATGACTTATGCAGAGGCCAGTACAGTTTGACCTTTTAACTTTCAATTGTTTTTACCTAGAAATCATAAGTTGGAAATAGAAAAGATAATAGTCCTATAAGTTTTCATTTTTAATTTAATTTTCTTTTGGTAGGGACATGAAGATTAGTCTGTTCTGACTTGTTTTCTCTAGGTTGGGCTAAATAGATGAAAAAATAAGCTCGGGTCAATTATCGTAAGTGATCAATTAGTTGACATGCCCACAGGAAGGCATTAGCATTTTAAATATATAATATTCTGGTAAATAGAATGTTGGTATATATGCTAAAAATGTTATTCTTATTTTCAAATGATTTGATTATAATAACAAGCTACTTAATACAGTAATTATATCAATCTTATTAAATCTTGTTCTGATTGACAATATAGAATACCTGACACATAGCAAATACTTACTAGATGTCTGTGAAATCAAATTTAACTTAAATAGGTATTTTAGTATCATGAAGCTTTTGGGGGTCATTATTATAAACAAAAGCTTTTATAACACCTTTATTTATACAGCAGTTGCAACTTTCATAATACTGTTTAACATGAGGTTTTTTCATTTGATGATTTTTTTACTTCTCTGGGTTGGTAAACCAAGTATTATTATTCTCATTTCATAAATTAAATAGGTTGTACAGCTAATAAGTGACAAACTCAGGAGTTTAATCCTAATATCTTGATCCCTTGTGCTCTGACCCTTGTATTTTTCTTATCATTTAATATTTGATAATCTAATAGTATGCTAGATATGAAAGTTTATTGCATTAAGAATTTAAAGAATCATCTATCCCTATAAAACCTTTTAAAAACATATTTCTAGAAATGCACAAGTATTTTAAGAACTGGAGCACATATAAATCCTTCTATGGAAGGACTATGACTACTCCAGTTGTACTTTAATAGCATGAAATATGAAGTACTTGTTAAGAAAACAAAGCAGTAAGACAGGCTACCAAAATATATAGAGATCATTTTTTCTGTTAAAGTTCAAACTTTGAAAAGTTAGCTAAAGAGGAAAATGTTTTCTTTTTATCCATGCCAAATATTGCTGAATATATATTCAGAAAATCTCTCCATGTAGAGTCTTTAAAATTTGAAACTCAAGAGGCCCAAGTGGAAAATCGTTTCTTATAATTCATGAGCCTTTATCCGTTATTAGATTACACATTTCTCTATGGAAGGGACATTGTCTTGAACATATTTGTGCATATTTCAGTGTCTTACTCATAGTAAAATCTCAAACATTTGAGGGAAATGGGTCTTAATTTTCTTTAAATTTGTTGCCTTTGATGGTTTGAACCCATCTTTATAAAACCTAAGAAGGTAAAAAAAAATAAATGAGGGTACTTTTTGACTTTCTCTCTTAACGATTTCAACATCACTATCAAAATTTCTAAAATATAAACTAATCATGTTTCTTTTCTACCTAAAAACCTTCTAATTTGTGAGATAAGGGGCAGTGAGAAAGGGAAACCTTTTGATTTTATGTTCTAAACCTTTGATATATATGAGTTTGTTGCAATGAGTATGGATTACCTTGTAGCAAGAGAACAAAAACACACCCATATCTAACATAGAAAAACAAAAAAGAAAACCAACTTTCCAGTTCAAATTTCCCATAGGGTAAAGGTTGAATGCCTTAGCTTGGTAGATGGAGTCTTTAACTTCCTCGTGAGTTTCATCTCCCACCATCATCCTTCCCCGCTAAAAACACATGCATACACCCCTACTCACCAGTGAAATAGAACTATCTTTTCCAAAGACACCATGATTTTTCTCTCCAACTTCTTTATGTGTGCATACTTTATTCATTCTATAAAGCCCTGCCCTCCCTCTTGTTTCCAATGAAATTCTTTCAAGACCCAGTTCAAAACACACTTTTTCAGTCCATAAAATTAGTGCTCTCTCCTCTGTATACCACAGAATTGTGTTACACAACAGTTTCCCCATTAAATTGTGGCCAAAACAAGAACCATGAGTCATATTTTAGACATCTTTGTACTTCTCTTCCTCTTCCACCATGTCTGTGCCTGATACATAGAAGGCATTAAATAAATGCTTGTTGAATGAATGACTGAACATGAGTTCTATTACCTTAAAGATATTAATTAGCATTAACTAATTAATATCTTTAAGGTAATAGAACTCATGTTCAGTGAATAAATATTATTAAAGTACTTAATAAAGAGTAAAATGTCAGTCAGCTTGTAAATCAGTGTGGTGCACTGGGTAGAACTTCAGCTTTGGAGTGAGACAGATGAGGTTTTGTTTTTAGCATTCACCAATTCTTAGCAGTATGACCTTTGGCAAGTGACCTCATCTCAGTGAGCTTCACTTCTTTGATTTATATAATGGGGCTAATAGTATCTACCTTGCAGACAGTTGTAAAGATCTGAATCACCTAGCCCAGTATCTGGCAAAAGCCAGGTGCTCATTAAATGGTAGTTATTACTGTTGGCTTTATCAGCTTGTGCAGTGTTTCAGTTTGATATATTTGTTACCACCACACATTTTATTATCTATGCTAGCTGTCTACGGCTGGTAATTGTTTTTGTCCTTGAGCACATTTTTAACTTTTTTTAAAAAAAAATTAAAGTTTATTGGGGTGACAATTGTTAGTAAAGTGACATAGATTTCAGGTGTACAATTCTGTAATACATTATCTATATATCACATTGCATGTTCACCACCCAGTCAGTTCTCTTTCCATCACCATGTATTTGATCCCCTTTACCTTCATCTACCAACCACCTCCCTTCTTACCCTCTGGTAACCACTAAACTATTGTCTCTGTCTATGAGTTTTTGTTTCTTCACTTGTTTGTCTTGTTCTTTTGTTGTTTTCAGTTTTGTATACCACATATCAGTGATATCATATGGTTCTCATCTTCTTCTGTCTGACTTATTTCACTTAACATAATAATCTCAAGATCCAGCCATGCTGTAACAAATGGTACTATTTCATCTTTTCTTATGGCAGAATAGTATTCCACTGTGTATATATACCACAATTTAAACTTTTCATTTTATGCTTTAGACACAGTCTGCAGTACCTAGCTCAGTGCTGACCACATACTTGATTTTTAACTACTGAGTTAGAACAGTGGCTTATGGTGAAAAGGGCACTAGATTTGGAGTCAGGAGAGTAGCATAACATACGTTAAATAGCTTTCTTTTCTCTAGGCCAAATCAGCATCTTCATTTGTGAAATTAAGGGAATAGACTTCTTAAGTCTTTTAAAGCTCACAAATTCTGTGATTCAATGATGAGATAATTGATCCTTTTCATGAAATAAAGAATTTTACTGTAGATAAATAAATTCCTATATTCACATAGAAAAATGTAAGGTCCAGGTAGGTTGACCAACCATCCCAGTTTTCCCAGAATTGTCCCAGTTTTAACACAGAAAGTCCTGTGTCCCATGAATCTTCTCCGTTCAGGGGGAAATCTACACTGTTGGTCTTGTTAGCTCCAGGTAGTTTGGCAAATAAAAGATATTTTTTTCTTTGTAGCTGCTTAAAACTTTTGTTTTCTTGAATTCCACATTGACAAATCATGCTTGGTCTTGGGGGTAGAGATAAGAAATTGAGAAGAAGAAAAATCAAGAAGAGCCCATCATATACAAATAAGCACCCTTCTCTTTGTAACCATAATTCACTATCATTGAATAAGTGGCTGTGGAGAACTTTTATGTAACAGGCAGTATGTTAGATTATGCTGTCAAGGGTATGGACATAGAAGATTCTATCTCTGCACCCAGTCTAAGTATTTGTATGTAGGGATGGGGTAGAGGGGACATAGGACATCTATCTAGGGAAAGGTACCCACATACCACAGGGTGGTGTATAATGGCAAAATGTGTTAGACTGTTCAGAGAAGTAAGGGGAAGCTAATGAGGACTGGAAGAGGTAGGAATTAAGGCTGCATAGGATTTGGATTGGCTATGGAAGTGTCTAGGCAGACAATCCCAGGGGTAGTGCACATGCTGCCAGATAATGCACAGATCCTACACTTAACTGATTGTTAATGGACTTCCAACACCCTTGAAAAATAACATGGAATCTGAAAGGGGGTAGTGCCATTAATAAACAAAAAGAAATCCTCCAAGGGATAAAATGGTAAGTTTGAGGGTAAGTGAGGCAGTGAGGTTGTTGGGGATGAGATCAAGGGAACTGGCAAAACAGAATTACAATCCAAATGGTCCCTGAAAGTTTTCTTCTAAGTTTTTCCCTCTCTTTTAAGGTTGTCTCACTTAGCTCTCTGTAATCACAATCTTGTTTGGTCCTTACCACTGCATTAGGGACATTGGCATGCTGTAGGGGAAAGGGCACCGGCTTTGGAGGCCAAACAGACCTCTACCACTTACTAGCTTTGTCATTTGGGGCAAGTGAACTAGATTTGCTGGGAATCTGTTTGCTCATGTTAAAATAGGAACAAATATACCTGTTTCACTGAATTGTTCTGAGGAATAGTACAATAATTAATGTGTATAACATGCCTGACACTGTAGCTGGAATATATTAGTGACTCAATGAATGGTAAGTTCCTCACTTATTTCCTTTTAGGTTTATGATTATGTATTTGATTATTTGTCTAGCTAAGAGTCAGGGTCTCCTTCAAGTGGCCTCAGAAAGAGACTCCTAAAGAGGAGTTGAAAATATAAAGGAAGTACATTAGAGTCTGCTTTCATCACTCCTCATATCTCATCTGGTGATCCCAGCCTCTTCCCCCACCACCGTGTGTGTGTGTGTGTGTGTGTGTGTGTGTGTGTGTGTGTGTGTGTGTGTGTGAGAGATTTAAGTCAGGATATTGCACTAGCCTCTCTTAAGTCCATCAGGACATACATTCTTTTCCTTGACTTGGCTCTCTCTGTGTGTCGTGCAAGCAGCATGGCTAGCAGAGCAGGGTAATTTGTATATGCAGGGGAGGAACAGTTGGCTACTAATAATTTGCATGTGTTGAAAGCTGATTCCTCACACCCCACCTCTGTGCATTGGCAAGAGCATATTAATAGGCATGAGCTCTAGGGCAAATTTCCCTGGTGAAGGAAATAAGACATTGTCACTTTATGGGAAAGCTGGGTCACTGAGACCCCTCATTATCTTCTCCAGTGTCTTTGTTTGGTTAACTTTTAAAGTCCAATCAGTTTGCTTTCAAAGTTGCTTAATGTCTCTGTTATTGCTCACTTTATTTATTTTTTATTTATTTATTTATTTATTTTTAATTTGTTAGTTTCAGGTGTACAAGACAAGGTAATACTTAGACGTTCATCATTTATATCCCTCACACTGTGAACCCCCCTCCCCCCATCCACTATCCCTCTGACCTCACTGTAGCTGGAATATATTATATATATAAAATTATATATTATATATATTATATATCACATTATATATATAAAATTATAGTTGGCAGTCATTAATGTTTAGCTTCTGGTGTCCAATGCCATGATCAGGCATCTACAGTATCCCTGAGGTGGTCTCCCAAATAGGACGCATGTCCATCGGATACCCAACAAAATCTTTACAACATTATTCAATACATTCCCCAAATTAATTTTCAAAAAACCCTGAGGCCATCTTGTGGTTACCAGCTGCTTCCTAATCCCTTCACCTTTCCCCTTATCCGCCCCCCCCCCCCGCCCATCTAACAACTCTCGGTTTTTTCTTTGTGTCCCCAAAACTGTTTCTGATTAGTTCATTCACATATTCTTTCCTTTAGATTCTGCATATAAATGAGATCATATGGTACTTGTCTTTCTCTTTCTGACTTATTTCACTTAACATAATGTTCTCTAGATCCATCCATGTTGTTGCAAATGATAAGATTTCTTTCTTCTTTATGGCTGCGTAACACTCCATTGTATAAATGTACCACAGCTTCTTAATCCAGTCATCTACCGATGGGCATTTCGGTTGTTTCCATATCTTGGCTATTGTTTAAAGTGCTGCAATAAACATAGGAGTGCATACTGATTTTTGAATTGGAGTTTTGGATTTCTCCGGGTAGATGCCTAGGAGTGGAATTACTGCATCATAGGGTAGTTCCCTTTTCAGATTCCTGAGATACCTCCATACTGTTTTCAATAGTGGCTGCACTAATCTGCAATCCCACCAACAGTGCACTAGCGTTCCCTTTTCTCCACATCCGCGCCAGCATTTGTTGTTTGTTGATTTATTGATGACAGCCATTTTGACTGGAGTGAGGTGGTATCTCATTGGCTCACTTTATTTTTGTAGGAGTTTCCCCGTCCCTTCAGCTCTGCCCTCAGCACCCCCTAGCCTTCCTTTGAACTCTTTCCAACCTCCTACCAATCTCCCCCAAACCCTCTTCTCAGCCTTCCCTCTATCCTCCCCCTAATCCTTCCATACTTCACTCAATCTCCCTGTGACCCAACCATTCCCCTATTCTCTCCATCTCTCCTTACCCCATCACCCACTGATATATCACTACCCCTGGAATATACAGGACCCCTCCCAAAATTTTAGCCTTTCCCAATCCCCTTTATCCCTCCCAAATTACTTGTCCCATATCTTCTTCCCTTTGACAAGCCAAGAAATAATTCAAACACCAGTAGAAATTGCCAATGTTTATTGATTTTTAAAAAAATGTCACTTGTAAATTTATATTCTTTATTGAAAAGATGTTGCAATTTTTGTGATAGAGAAAATATTGATAAGAAAAAACATAGTCAGTCTAACAACTACACTTTTTCAATGTAAGTTTCTAATATCTATTCTCATGCATGTTGTTAGTATAATTTGTAATTAAAACAGCTCCACATTCTCTCGTACACCTGAAATCTATGTAAATTTACTAACAATTGTCACCCCAATAAAATTAATAATAAAAAAAAACAGCTCCACATTAATGCAGGGTTCAAAGAAAAGGGCATGCAGGGTGGGTGAAAAAGTCATTGAGTTCAGTCCATGATCCAAGAGGCAAGGTCACTGTAGCCTTAGTTCATTGCCAGAGATTCAGTAGAAAATTCTGGAAGGGGTAAATGCTGATGACAGCTGAGGTAACAGAAGACAGGTTGCCAGAAGCAGTCACTAGGACAAAGGATCTACCCAGCAATTATTTCATCATGATGTCTTCTATTCCACCTGTGCCTGAAGCAATTGTAGTGACAATAACGAGATGGAAAGGACACAGTGCGGCTACTCCACTCAATGTTTGGGTCATGTGTTTCAAGCCAGTGGATTCCAAGAATCAGAGGGTATCTTGGTGCATGAATAATATCAAACTGGATCTCTTCAATGTGGTTTCCAATTTTAACTTCGACAGGTGGTGTTTCCTTGGTTATGGGTCCATTAATTAGTGGACGGCCATCTACTGTTTCCAGCATCAGAGGGAAGATGTTATTGCGGATGGGCAGCTTCTCTCGAAGGACCACAGAATGGTCAATGCTGTTTCTGTAAGAGCCTGAATCCACCATTGCTTGCTCAAAGAATTGTCGTCTTCCCAGTCGAATTTCAACAGTAAGCCATAGGGTATGGGACATGGATACTGGAAGTGAGGGGGATGCATATTTGTAGATTGGCCCGCCGGGGTTCCCCCTTACCGCCGGGCCTCCATGTTTCCCGCCTGCTGGGCACGATGAGGCTTGACAGGGCAATCTCTAGCAAAATGACCCGGATGACCACAGTAGAGGCACAAGTGGCCTTCACGGCGGCGTACCCGTTCAGCTTCACTGAGGTGTGGACGATTGCTTGTAGCCTGCACAGGCTGGTTTTCAGCTAATGGTCTCTCAGGCCCAGCTCTCTCTTCAGAGGAACTTGCCCCTTGTGGATTTGGATCAGGCTTACCACTTAGCTTTTCATCTAGGCTGATGCACTGGGTGATCATATCAGATAGGTTGGTAGCTGGGCTTGTGTGAGACAATTCATCTTGGATAGAACTGGGAAGCCCTTCCTGAAATTGGATGCAGAGAGTGCTTTCCTCCCAGTTTAGCTCTTGAACAATGAGGTAGAAGTGGGTCGCATACTGGTGGACAGGGTCCTCCCCTTGGCAGAGCTGACGGATGCGGTGGTTGGCATCTTCCATGTTTTCTGGATTGTCAAAAGTATCCTGGAGCACTCGTATGAAACTTTCAAATTGCTCCAGCAGGGGGCTTTGGATATCTACTAAGGGCTGGAACCACCTTCCTGCCTCATCTGAGAAGCGGTTGCCAACAAATCTCACCAGGGCAGCTTCAGTGGGATACAGGTGCCCTCTGACTCTCATGTAACTATTCAATTGGACCAGGAGCTCAGGAAGCTTATGGGCATCCCCGTTGAAGGCTAAAAGGTATTCAAAGGGGAAAGCTTCAGCTTCTAACCCATTAGGGGACTGTGGGAACTCTGAGGCTGCTGATGTCTCAATAGTGATTCGGTCCTCCAGGGACTCTTGGGGTGCTGAGAGCTCTAGGAACTCTTGGACATCTGAAGGATCCAGGGACTCCTGGGGTACTTGAGACTCAAGAGGCTCAAGGGGCTCCAGGTTTATCGAAGTCTCCTGGTATTCTGGTGCCTCCTGGAGCTCCTGGGCCTCTGGGGCATCCTGGGTATCTGGGGACTTCTGGACCTCATTGGTTTCTGGGGGCTTATGGGCCTCCTGGGCCACTGGGGTCTTCTGGGGCTCCTTAGCCTCTGGAGGCTTTTGGAAATTCCAGGCTGCTGAGAACCCATGGACCATTGGAAGTGCCTGGTGCTCCTGGGTTGCTAGGAGCTCTAGGGACTCTGGGGCTGCTGCAGGCTTTAAAGACTTCTGGGTCTCCTGGGCTATTGGGGTCACCTGGGTCTCCTGGGCTGCTGGAGGCCCCCAGGCTGGGAGCTCCTGGGGTTCTCTGGGCTTTTGGGTCTCTTCAAACTCTGGGGGATCCAGGGACTCTTGTGGTTTGGGGGACTCCTGGGCCTCTGAGGGTTTCTGGAGTGGTTCATCCTCCTTGGCTGCTTGGGGCTTCTGGAGCTCTGGGATCTGGGCCTGGAGGGCAGCATTTTCTTCCATCAGCCTCTGCACTTGGGCCTGCAGAATTTCATTCTCCAATTTTAGAGCAATATAGGAGGCTGCTACGTTCTCCACCATCTTTTGAGGAAATGGGCTCGGTTTGTCAGTTTGCTGCCAAGAGAGATTGGGTGGGTTCTTGTGAGGTCTTTCTAAAAGCTCCTCACAGGCAGATGTCAGGCTCCTTGAATTTTCTAGGAGGTGGATATTTGAGCCCCGCCAAGTTTGATTACCAGGAAGTTACTGGGAGCCTCCAGAGATCAACAAAGGGAGGTATCAGACACACTGTGAAGAGAGTAGGATCTGAGGATCAGAAATTTTGGAAAGCATTCATTCAAAATAAATAAGAACAAAACCTGACCAACACTGCTGGATTTCTTTTACTATAGGCTCATATTCACCAGTTGGGTCATATATGCTGGCTTTGACCCCATGACATTTTATGAACAGCATCTGACCCAGACTGTATGTAATTTTGCATTCTTCTTTTGAAAGTTAACATTATGTTAGAATCAATTTCTCCATATTCTTTTCTGTTTTTACATAGTCTTTGATTTCTGTCTGCCTAATATCCCAATGTAGCACTTGGATTTTAACAGCTGCTTTCAATGAACTAACTCAAATGTTTGAGCAATGTGGGCATTTTAGGCTCTGTGGTGGGCCAACCCAAGAGATATTTTTGGGTGGCTTGGGTAGGAGGTAAGGGTGAGCTCTTTCTGACACCTCAGAAATTGTACCACATAAGTAACCGCACAAGACCAGCCTCAGGAGAAAACAAGCAAAAGTTGACTAAATATATATGTGTATATGCACTCAGCAGACACATGCATTTTATTTATAAAATTGCTCAAAATAGTTAAGAAAATAATTTTTATAAAGGTACGTTACCATTCAGAGACTTAGTCCAGGAGCTCGGCTGTCTGCATACCCATCGCTGAGGAGGGAAATGTGTGAATGGCTGTGGAGGCTTGCCTTTTCTGCACACACTGAACTCAAACAAACACACCCACTCCCAGAACGCCTTCCAACTTTCCTCTGTAACGTAGTTATTTTGAGTGTGGAAGAGTTTTTTTTTTTGTTTTTTTTTTTTGACAGTACCTCACAGTTTAGAGCCGCAAGGAAAGTAGGATGCTGCGCCGATGTGAGGCAGCCTCATATACTCAGTCCTTGGTTACATTAATAAATATTTGGCCAGGAAATTGGGAGTAATACCATTGCCCTTGTGAAAAGTTGCAAACATTTCTGAATGACCACAGTGGTTTGGGACTTCATTTTTTATATCTGTCTCATGTTACCTCCCCTCTCTCTATCCACACTGGGCTGTTTGTTTAATTCTCATTCAGAGAGCAGCCTGCAGCCCCTTAGGCCCTTCCCCCACCCACATACTCAGTCCCTAGTGTCACTTCATGTAATGTTTTTTTTTTTTGTTTTTTTTTGGAAACTTTACCATGGACAGATCTAGGCAAGGTATAATAGGATAAGACTGTGGAGGAGACCAACTTTGTTGAAGGTTACTTGCAGCAGTCTTGCAGTGCCCCTGGCTCCTTCTGAACGTCTTGGCCCAGGACTCTCATCTTTTTTTGAGTCACTCAGGTGCTCTAGGCAGCACCTAGGTAGCCATCAAGGGCTGGCCACTTGAAAAGTGACCTTCCACAAGATCTCACCTTCTGTTCTCATGACAAATCACAGTCACACCCTGGGCATGGGCCATGTGGCCATTTTAAGTAAGGCTCAGGGGCAGCTATTTTAAACTTAGTAAGGAGTGGGATTGAAGATTGTCTTTGGCCACTTCAAATCACATATCAAGTCATTCATGGCCGTAAGTCTCCTTTAAAAATGGTCAGTTCCACATTAGTCAGCATAATGGGATAAACCCTGGTGATGGGCTATGCCCAAACCACAGTAAATTGACAGACTGGACTAGCTGGAGCTGAATGCAGAGGCTTTGAAAAGAAAAGGAAAATATCTTGCAACTAAGTTATATTCCTTTCCTCCCTTTTAATGTTTTATTCTTTAGAAACACACCACACATAAAACCACCACCATTATCAGGAAATAACATGTTCTATGTATGTGAATTATTCAGATAATTGAAGCCTTCCTTTTGAAAATCCAAAATGCACAGTTGACATTTACCTTACCAACTAAAACACGAGAGAATTTTTTATAGGACACATTACACTTCTTTTATCGTTCCTAAGTAGATGATGTTGAACATAATTTAATCGATTTTTAATGGGTTGGAGTCATTCTTACACCAACCAATTTCTTTACTGTGTTGTAACACAGTGTTGCCTTCTGAAAGCTACTGAGAGGTATAAAGTGGACTGTCTCCAAATTAAATACCTCCAAAATGCTATGCTTTCCAACTTCTTATAATTTATTTCTTCTTTGTATTTTTTTCTACCATTTTGCTATCAGTCTGTCATATAGCCCTTCACACTGTTACCTATATAACTTTCTATAAGAAATATAGACATATTTGGCAAACTACTTAGTCCTTCTAAAACTTAGCCTAAAACTCTGTTTATGAAACTGTAAAATTGGGCTAGTAATTGTACTTAACTTTATAGCGTCATTGCAAAGATGTACTGAAATAATGCATGCAGAGGCTTAGTACAGTGTCTAACAACTAGTAGCATTGAATAACGGTTGATAATAATAAGCTGTAGCCACAGTAACCAAATTTTATTTTTAAATTATCTGTGAATTGGGAAATTAGATAGGTAAACTTGCTAGAATTATATAGGGGCTGAGCAGAGACTCTCATAAGAAGAAACCTACAGTGCATGTATTTTACGGCATTTATTTTACAGCACTCAGGGGCTTATTTCCCCCTTCCTAATTGGGTTATGGATAATTTAGTTTACCAAATAATGCTCTAGAATCAGAACAGAGGCACCTGAGCAGGAAAGAGAGATGATTAACAAAGGGATTGTGTAGCAGCCAAGACAAATGTTCAAAAAGTCCATGGACTAAAGCACTGAATGGTGCCTTGCCTAAAGGAATATTTATCCAGTGGGTAAACACAGAAACCTTTTTTTACTTCCCACCTCCCGCAAAAGAGCAATGAACAAATTCAACGTTTCTAAGTACAAGTTGCAAACTGCCGAAACATAGAGAGAGAATTATTCTCTTTTGAGTGCATATAAAGAGCTACATTGACTTCTTTTTCCCATGGCAATATGCATTATGTATATATATATATATATATATATATATATATATATATATATATATATATAATTTCTTTTTTTAAAATTTATTGGGGTTACAATGGTTAGTGAAATTACATAATTCATAATTTCAGGTATACAATTCTGTATTACATCATCTAAAAATCCCATTGTGTGTTCACCACCCAGAGTCAGTTCTCCTTCCATCACCATATATTTGATCCCCCTTACCCTCCTCTCCCTCCCATCACCCTCTTTACCCTCTGGTAACCACTAAACTGTTGTCTGTGTCTATGAGTTTTTGTTTCTCATTTGTTTGTCTTGTTCTTTTGTTGTTCTTGGTTTATATACCACATATCAGTGAAATCATAGGGTTCTCTGCTTTTTCTGTCTGACTTATTTCACTTAGCATTATACTCTCAAGATCCATCCATGTTGTTACAAATGTTCTTATATCATCATTTCTTACCACTGAATAGTATTCCATAGTGTATATACACCACAACTTCTTTAGCCATTCATCTATCGAAGGACATTTTGGTTGTTTCCATGTCTTGGCCACCATAAACAAAGCTACAATGAACATTGGAGCACACGTGTCTTTATGGATAAATGTTTTCAAACTTTTTGGCTAGATACCCAGGAGAGGGATTGCTGGGTCATATGGTAATTCTGTTCGTAATTTTTTGAGGAACCTCCACACGGCCTTCCATATTTCCTGCACCAGTCTGCATTCCCACCAACAGTGTATGAGGGTTCCTTTTTCTCCACAGCCTCTCCAACACTTGTTACTATTTGTCTTGTGGATGATAGCCATTCTGATAGCGTGAGGTGATATCTCATTGTGGTTTTTATTTGCATTTCTCGGATGATTAGTGATGTTGAGCATTTTTTCATATGTTTATTTGCCATTTGTATGTCCTCTTTGGTGAAATGTCTCTTGAGATCCTCTGCCGAATTTTCAATTGGTTTTTTTTTTTGTGTGTGTGTGTGTGTTTCAGGAGTTCCTTTTATATTTTGGATAGTAGACCCTTATCAGAGGCACTGTTTACAAAAATATTCTCCCATTCAGTTGGTTGCCTTTTAAGTTTGTCGATGATTTCTTTTGCTGTGCAGAAACTTTCAAGTTTCATATAGTCCCATTAGTTTATTTTAGCTTTTACTTCCATCGCCTTTGGAGTCAAATTCATAAAATGCTCTTTGAACCCAAGGTCCATTAGTTTAGTACCTATGTTTTCTTCTATGCAGTTAATTGTGTCAGGTCTTAATCTCAAGTCTTTGATCCATTTTGAATTAATTTTGGTACATGGTGACAGATAGCAGTCCAGTTTCATTGTTTTGCACATAGCTATCCAATTCTCCCAGCACCATTTATTGAAGAGGCTGTCTTTCCTCCATTGTATGTTTTTACCTTCTTTGTCAAAAATTCTCTGTCCATATTTATGTGGTTTTCTTTCTGGGTTCTCAATTCTATTCCATTGGTCGATGTGTCTGTTTTTCTGCCAATACCATGCCTTTTTGATTATGTAGCCCTGTAGTACAAGCTAAAGTCAGGGAGTGTGGTACCTCCAGTATTGTTCTTTATTCTTAAGATTGCTTTGGCTATCTGGGGTCTTTTGTGGTTCCAAACAAATCAGTTGATTTTTTTTGTTCTATTTCTTTAAAAAATGCCATTGGGATTTTGATAGGGATTGCATTAAATCTGTATATTGCTTTGGGTTATATGGCCATTTTAAATATGTTGATTCTTCCAATCCATGAGCACGGAATGTCTTTCCATTTCTTTGTGTCTTCCTCAATTTCTTTCAAAAATGTCTTATAGTTTTCAGCATATAGGTCCGTCACATCCTTGGTTAAGTTTATTCCTAGGTATTTTATTCTTTTTGCTGCAATTGCAAAGGGAATTGTTTTTTGTATTTCTTTTTCTGAGATTTCATTGTTAGTATATAGGAATGCAATGGACTTTTCTACGTTGATTTTGTAGCCAGCAACTTTACTATATTCGTTGATTGTTTCTAACAGCTTTTTGGTAGAGTCTTTAGGGTTTTCTATATATAGCATCATGTCATCTGCAAAGAGTGATAACTTACCTTCTTCATTCCCAATTTGGATGCCTTTTATTTCTTTCTCTTGCCTGACGGCTCAGGCAAGGAATTCCAACACTATGTTGAAAAGCAGAGGTGATAGGGGACAGCTCTGTCATGTTCCTGAACGTAGAGCAAAGGGCTTCAGTTTTTCACCATTAATTATGAGATTAGCTGAGGGCTTGTCATAGATGGCTTTTATTATGTTAAGGTATTTTCCTTCTATACCTATTTTATTGAGTGTTTTAATCATAAATGGATGTTGTATCTTGTAAAATGCTTTTTCTGCATCAATGGATATAATCATATGATTTTTGTCCTTTATTTTGTTTATGTGATGTATCACATTGATGGATTTGCGGATGTTGAACCATCCTTGTGCCCTGGTTATGAACCCCACTTGGTCGTTATGAATGATCTTTTTAATGCATTGTTGTATTCGATTTGCTAGAATTTTGATTAGAATTTTTGTATCTGTATTCATCAGAGATATTGGTCTGTAGTTTTCTTTTTTTGTGTTGTCCTTACCAGGTTTTGGTATCAGGGTAATGCTGGTCTCATAACATGAGTTAGGGAGTACTGTCTCTTCTTCAATTTTTTGAAAGAGTTGGAGCAGGATTGGTATTAGATCCTGTTTGAAGGTTTGGGAGAATTCACTAGTCAAACCATCTGGTCCCAGACTTTTGCTTTTGGGAAGGTTTTGGATGACTGATTTAATTTTGTTTCTGGTGATCGGTCTGTTTAAATTTTCCATTTCTTCATGGTTCAGCCTTGGAAGGCTATATGTTTCTAAGAACTTGTCCATTTCTTCTAGATTATTGAATTTGGGGGCATATAGTCCTTCATAATATTCTTGCATGATATTTTGTATTTCTGTGGTGTCCTTGATAACTTCCCCTTTCTAATTTCTGATTTTGTTAGTTAATGTCCTCTCTCTTTTTATCTTAGTGAGTCTAGCCAAGGGTTTGTCAATTTTGTTAATCTTTTCAAAGAACCAGCTCTTTTTCACATTAATATTTTCTATTGTCTTTTTGTTCTCTATTTCATTTATTTCTGCTCTGATTTGTTATTTCCTTTCTTCTGGCGACCGCGGGAATCACTTGTTCTTATTTTTCAGTTCTTTAAGGTGTAACATGAGATTATATATTTGGGATTTTTCTTGTTTCTTGAGATAGGCCTGTACTGATATAAATTTCCCTGTTAAATCTGCATTTAGGGCTGCTATTTCGCTATTTTTTTAATTTATTTATTGGGGTGACAATTTTTAATGAAATTACATAATTTCAGGTGTACAATTCCGTATTACATCATCAATAAATCCCATTGTGTGTTCACCACCCAGAGTCAGTTCTCCTTCCATCACCATATATTTGATCCCCCTTACCCTCATCTCCCTCCCCCCACCCCCCCTTACCCTCTGGTAACCACTAAACTATGTCTGTGTCTATGAGTTCTTGTTTCTCATTTGTTTGTCTTGTTTTTGGTTTATATACCACATATCAGTGAAATCATAGGGTTCTCTGCTTTTTCTGTCTGACTTATTTTGCTTAGCATTATATTCTCAAGATCCATCCATGTTGTCGGAAATGTTCCTATATCATCTTTCCTTAACGCTGAATAGTATTCCATTGTGTATATATACCACAACTTCTTTATCCATTCATCTATCGAAGGACATTTTGGTTGTTTCCATGTCTTGGCCACCGTAAACAAAGCTGCAATGAACATTGGAGTACACGTGTCTCTATAGAGAAATGCTTTTATATTTTTGGCGTAGATACCCAGGAGAGCGATTGCTGGGTCATATGGTAATTCTATTCGTAATTTCTTGAGGAACCTCCACACTGCCTTCCATAATGGCTGCACCAGTCTGCATTCCCACCAACAGTGTATGAGAGTTCCTTTTTCTCCACAGCCTCTCCAACACTTGTTGCTATTTGTCTTGTTGATGATAGCCATTCTGACTGGGGTGAGGTGATATCTCATTGTGGTTTTTATTTGCATTTCTCTGATGATTAGTGATGTTGAGCATTTTTTCATATGTCTATTTGCCATTTGTAAGTCCTCTTTAGAGAAATGTCTCTTTAGGTCCTCTGCCCATTTTTCAATTGGGTTGTTCGTTTTTTTGTTGTTGAGTTTCATGAGTTCCTTGTATATTTTGGATATTAGACCCTTATCGGAGGCACTGTTTACAAAAATCTTCTCCCATTCAGTAGGTAGCCTCTTAATTTTGTCGATGGTTTCTTTTGCTGTGCAGAAGCTTTCCAGTTTCATATAATCCCATTCGTTTATTTTAGTTTTTACTTCCATTGCCTTTGGAGTCAGATTCATAAAATGCTCTTTGAACCCAAGGTCCATAAGTTTAGTACCTATGTTTTCTTCAATGCAGTTTATTGTGTCAGGTCTTATGCTTAAGTCTTTGATCCATTTTGAATTAATCTTGGTACATGGTGACAGATAGCAGTCCAGTTTCATTCTTTTGCACGTAGCTATTCAATTCTGCCACCACCATTTATTGAAGAGGCTGTCTTTCCTCCATTGTATTTTTTTAGCTTCTTTGTCAAAAATTATCTGTCCATATTTATGTGGTTTGATTTCTGGGTTCTCAATTCTATTCCATTGGTCTATGTGTCTGTTTTTCCGCCAATAACAAGCTGTTTTGATTATTGTAGCCCTGTTGTACAAGCAAAAATCAGGGAGTGTGATACCTCCAGTATTGTTCTTTTTTTTTAATATTGCTTTGGCTATTCGGGGTCTTTTGTGGTTCCAAACAAATCTGATGATTTTTGTTCTATTTCTTTAAAAAATGCCATTGGGATTTTAATGGGGATTGCATTAAATCTGTATATGGCTTTGGGTAACATGGCCATTTTAACTATGTTGATTCTTCCAATCCATGAGCACGGAATGTCTTTCCATTTCTTTGTGTCTTCCTCAATTTCTTTCAAAAATGTCTTATAGTTTTCAGCATATAAATCCTTCACATCCTTGGTTAAGTTTATTCCTAAGTATTTTATTCTTTTTGCTGCAATTGCAAAAGGAATTGTTTTTTCTATCTCTTTTTCTGAGATTTCATTGTTGGTATATAGGAAAGCAATGGACTTTTGTACATTGATTTTGTAGCCAGCAACTTTACTGTATTCATTGATTGTTTCTAATAGCTTTTTGGTGGAGTCTTTAGGGTTTTCTATATATAGCATCATGTCATCTGCAAAGAGTGACAATTTAACTTCTTCATTCCCAATTTGGATGCCTTTTATTTTTTTCTCTTGTCTGATAGCTCTGGCGAGGACTTCCAACACTATGTTGAAAAGCAGAGGTGATAGGGGACAACCTTGTCGTGTTCCTGAACGTAGAGCAAAGGTCTTCGGCTTTTCACCATTAATTATCAGATTAGCTGAGGGCTTGTCGTATATGGCCTTTATTATGTTGAGGTATTTTCTTTCTATGCCAATTTTAGTAAGTGTTTTAATCATAAATGGATGTTGTATCTTATCAAATGCTTTTTCTGCATCAATTGATGGAATCATATAATTTTTGTCCTTTATTTTGTTTATGTGATGTATCACATTGATGGATTTGCGAATGTTGAACCATCCTTGTGCCCCGGGGATGAACCCCACTTGGTCGTGATGAATAATCTTTTTAATGCATTGTTGTATTCGATTTGCTAGAATTTTGTTTAGGATTTTAGCATCTGTATTCATCAGATAAATAGGTCTGTAGTTTTCTTTTTTTGTGTTGTCCTTACCAGGTTTTGGTATCAGGGTAATTTTGGCCTCATAAACTGAGTTAGAAAGTACTGACTCTTCTTCAATTTTATGGAAGAGTTTGAGCAGGATTGGTATTAGATCCTCTTTGAAGGTTTGGTAGAATTCACTGGTGAAGCCATCTGGTCCAGGACTTTTCATTTTGGGAAGGTTTTTGATGACTGATTCAATTTCGTTACTGGTGATCAGCCTGTTAAGATTTTCCAGTTCTTCATGATTCAGCCTTGGAAGGCTATATGTTTCTAAGAACTTGTCCATTTCTTCTAAGTTATTAAATTTGGTGGCATATAGTCCTTCATAGTATTCTTGGATGATCCTTTGTATTTCTGTGGTGTCCGTGATAACTTCCCCTTTTTCATTTCTGATTTTGTTAAGTAGTGTCTTCTCTCTTTTTATCTTAGTGAGTCTAGCCAAGGGTTTGTCGATTTTGTTAATCTTTTCAAAGAACCAGCTCTTTGTCACATTATTTTTTTCTATTGTCTTTTTTTCTCTATTTCATTTAGTTCTGCTCTGATTTTTGTTATTTCCTTTCTTCTGCTGACCTTCGGTTTCGCTTGTTCTTCTTTTTCTAGTTTTTTAAGGTGTAACATGAGGTTATTTATTTGGGAGTTTTCTTGTTTCTTGAGATAGGCCTGTAATGATATAAATTTCCCTCTTAAAACTGCTTTCGCGGCATCCCAAAAATTTTGGTAGGATGTATTTTCATTGTCATTTGTTTCTATGTATCTTTTGAGCTCTCCTCTAATTTCTTCTTTGACCCAGTCGTTCTTTAAAAGTATGTTGTTTAATATCCATGTATTTGTGTTTTTTCCTGCTTTCTTTTTGCAGTTGATATCCAATTTCAAAGCTTTGTGACCAGAGAATATCCTTGGTATGATTTCAATCTTCTTAAATTTTCTGAGGCTGATTTTGTGTCCCAATATATGGTCTATCCTTGAGAATATTCCACATACACTAGAAAAGAATGTATAGTCTGATGTTTTAGGGCGAAGTGCTCTATATATGTCAATTATGTCCAATTCATCTAATGTGTCATTTAGGGCTGCGTTTTCGTTATTTATCTTCTGATTGGATGATCTATCCATAGCTGTCAATGATGTATTTAAGTCCCCTAGTACAATTGTGTTTTGGTCATTTTCTCCCTTTAGTTCTGTTAGTAGTTGCTTGGTATATTTCGGTGCTCCCTGATTGGGGGCATACATATTGATGACTGTTATGTCTTCTTGTTGTATAGTCCCCTTTACCATTATGAAATGTCCATCTTTGTCTCTTGTTATCTTTTTCACCCTGAAGTCTGCTTCATCGGAAATCATTATGGCTACACCTGATTTTCTCTGGGTACCATTTGCTTGGAGTGTCAATTTCCACCCTTTCACTTTGAGTCTATGCTTGTCCTTGTAGCTGAGATGTGTCTCTTGTAGACAGCATATGGTTGGGTTTAGTTTTTTGATACAATCTGCTACTCTGTGTCTTTTTATTGGTGAGTTCAGTCCATTTACGTTTAGGGTGATTATTGATATGTGAGGATTTCCTGTCATTCTGTCTTTAGTTTTCTGGTAAGGCTGTGTCTCCATTGTTTCTTTGCCTCTTTGTTGTTGTCTGTTATTTCTGTGTGGTTGTATTCTATGATGTTTTCCTCTGTTTCTTCTTTTATTACAGTATGTATTTCAGATTTGGATGTTTTTTGAGTGGTTACCCTTGAGTTTATGTAAAAGAAAGTTTGATATTTAGAGTATTCCAGTTTCTTCAGTACGCTTACTTTCTCTATTCCCATATTCCAGTTCAGGCCTTTACGCTCCCCCTTTTTATGTTTCGGTTGCCACAAGTTGTCCCTGTTGATGGTGATCTAATAGCCTCCTTTAGTATTTCTTGTAGTGCAGGTCGTGTATTAGAAAATTCCCTCAGCTTCTGGATGTCTGGAAAGGTCATTATTCCTCCTTCATATGTAAAGGAGATCTTTGCTGGATATATTATTCTTGGCTCATAATTTCTCTCTTTCAATAGTTTGAATATTTGGTTCCATTCCCTCCTAGCTTGTAGAGTTTCTGCTGAAAAAATCTGATGATAATCTAATGGGCTTTCCTGTGTAATTTACCGTCTTCTTTTCCCTGGCTGCCTTGAGGATTCTTTCTTTGTCATTGATTTTATACACCTTCAATACAATGTGTCCTGGTGAGGGCCTGTTGGGATTGAGGTAATTAGGTGTTCTATTTCCTTCTTGGATTCGAGGATCCAGTTCTGTCCACAAGTTTGGGAAGTTCTCATCGACGATTTGTTTGAATATATTCTCTGTTCCCTTCCCTCTTTCTTCTTTTTCTGGTATGCCCATTATTCATATTTTGCTCTTTCTGATGGAGTCAGAAAGTTCTTATAGGGTTCTTTCATTTATTTTAAGTCTCAAGTCTCTTTCTTCTTCCCTCTGTGTAAATTCCAGGTTCCTATCTTCGATGTCACTGATTCTTTCCTCCATCTGGTCAACTCTACTACCTAAGCTGGATATTTTATTGTTAATTTCTTCTATTGAGTTCTTAATCTCCAGAAATTCTATTTGGTTCTTTTTCAAGATTTCAATCTGTTTTGTAAAATGCTCATGGTGTTCTTTGATTGTATTTCTGAGTTCATTAAACTGCCTTTCTGTGTTTTCTTGCATCTCGTTCAGTTTTTTCAGAATTGCGATCTTGAATTCTCTGTCATTTAAATCACAAATGTCCATATCTCTAAGTTTCTTTTCTGGAGACTTTTCACTTTCTTTCTGAGCTATCTTGTTGCCTTGGTTATTCATGGCAATCACTGATTTACTATTTCTCTTCCTAGACATCTACAGGAGTGGCTTCTGCAACAGGTTGATAGGTATGCGAAGAGCTTTTGAAGTTCCAAAGCTCTTTCTGCACCAGATTCAGAGCCGGTATGTTTCGGCAGTTCTGTTTACTCCTGCAGAGATCCGCCCAGATAGGTGGGTCCAGGGGCGGGATGAGTTGTGAGAGGTGGCCCACAGCAATGTCGGCGACCACCACCACAGCGAGTCCTGCTTCCACAGCTCCCTCCCCTTTGCCGGAACTAGTTGAGCTGCGAATCTGTGTCTGTGGTCCACAGTTCTTAGAGCAGCAAATATTCTGTCCTTTGATTTGACACTGCTACTTTATTGCTTTAGCACCGGCCAGGTGGGGGTGGGGCGAGCTCTGGGAGGGTAGGGAGGGGGCGGCTAGTCTCCTTGCCTAGGGCTTCCGTTCTCGCCCTTTCAGTGAGGGCTTAAACCACCGATTTCAGCCCTCTTCCCTCAGTCTTTGCTGCCGGGAGCATTGGGTTCAGCCGTGCTCTAAGCTGCCCCCTCAGCTCTGTGGGCCGTAAGCGGAGCCTTAGCAGTCCGAGTCCTTCCCTCTCCCGCAGCTGCGGAAGATCCCGGAGCAGCGGGCTCTGAGCACTGAGCTAGGTCTGTGTCCTGCGCCCTCGCGGCTCAGTCTCCGCACTTCTCCTCTCCCTCCTCCCCCGCTTGCGCGATTCACCCACCTGGAGGTGAATTCAGTAGTGGGTCTCTTCGTCTTGCCTGTCTGCTGTGCAGGGAGTCCTTTGTGGAGTTATTGTTGTCCGATTCGTTGTAAATTCCAGGGGAGCGTTACAGAGGCTCACCTCACGCCGCCATTGTTTTCCCCTTTCCCCATCTTTTTTTTCCCTGGCTGCCTGAGTTTTCTTTCTTTGTCAATGATTTTAGACAGCTTCAAGGTCTGTTGGTGTTGAGGTAATTAGGTGTTCTATTTGCTTCTTGGATTCAAGTATCCAGTTCTGTCCACAAGTTTGGGAGGTTCTCATCGACAATTTGTTTGAATATATTCTCTCTTCCCTTCTGTCTTTCATCTCGTTCTGGTATGCCCATTATTCCTATATTGCTCTTTCTGACAGTCAGAAAGTTCTTGTAGAGTTCTTTCATTTGTTTGAGTCTCAAGTCTATTTCTTCTTCCATCTGTGTAATTTCCAGGTTTCTATCTTCGATGTCACTGATATTTTCCTCCATCTGGTCATCTCTACTGCCTAATCTGTTTTTTTCATTCTTAATTTCTTCTATTGAGTTCTTAATCTCCAGAAATTCCATTTGGTTCTTTTTTAAAATTTCAATCTCTTTCGTAAAATGCTCATGTTGTTCTTTGATTGCGTTTCTGATTTCATTAAATTGCCTTTCTGTGTTTTCTTGCATCTCTTTGAGGTTTTTCAGAACTGCAATCTTGAATTCTCTATCATTTAAGTCACATATTTCCATATCTTTAAGTTCTTTTTCTGGAGACATTTCACTTTCTTTCTGAGCTGTCTTGTTGCCTTGGTTATTCATGGCAATTACTGATTTATTATTTCTCTTCCTAGACATCTACAGGAGTGGCTTCTGCAACAGGTTTATAGGAAGAGGTGTTTCTTTTGTTTTCCAATACTTGTTGGAAGAATGTTTTATTTTCTCTCTGACTGCAGTCTTTTTTTTTCTGATACAGTAGTGCTATATTTTCTCTGTAGTTTTCCAGCTTCTCACACAATGGGGGGATTCCCTGGGAGACGGGCCTCTCCTCTGTTAACGGTACACCTGCGTCATAGGACACCACGTCTCTGTGGGGGTGCAGAGAGCTTTTGAAATTCCAATGCTCTTTCTTCACCCGGTTCAGAGCCCGTATGTTTCAGCAGTTCGGTTTACTTCTGCATGGATCTGCCCAGATATGTTGGGCCAGGGGCGGGGTGAGTTGTGAGAGGTGGCACAGAGCAATGGCGGCGACCACCACCACAACCAGTCCTGCTTCCACAGCTCCCTCCCCTTTTCCGGAACTAGTTGAGCTGCGAATCTGTTTTTGCGGTCCACAGTTCTCAGAACAGCAAAAATCCTGTCCTTTTGATCTGACACTGCTACTTAACGGTAGTAGCACCGGGCAGGTGGGTGCGGGGCGAGCTGTGGGAGGGTAGGGAGGGCCGGCTAGTCTCAGTGCCTAAGGCTTCCGTTCTTTGCTTGGCAGTGAGGGCTTAAACCACCATTTTCAGCCTTCTTCACTCAGTCTTTGCTCCGAGGTGTCTGCCGTGAGCATTGGGTTCAGCCTTGTTATATGCTGCCCCTTCAGCCCTGTGGGACGTAAGCGTAGCCTTAGCAGTCCGAGTTCTTCCCTCTCCCGCAGCTGCAGTAGTTCCGGGATGCAGCAAGCTCGGAGCACTGAGCTAGGTCTGCGTCCTGAGACCACGCAGCTCTGTCCCTGCACTTCTCCCTTCTCTCCTCCCCCACTTGCGCGATTCGCCCACCTGGAGGTGAATTCAGTAGTGGACCTCTTCGGCTTTCCTGTCTGCTGTTCAGGGAGGCCTTTGTGGAGTTATTGTTGTCTGATTAGTTGTAAATTCCAGGAGAGGTTTACAGAGGCTCACCTCATGCCGCCATTTTGATCCGGAGGGTCATTGTATGTTTTTTGCGTCTTTGTCAAAAATTGTCTGTCCATGTTTATGTGGGTTTATTTCTTGGTTCTCAATGGATAAAGAAATTGTAGTATGTATACACAATAGAATACTATTTGACAGTAAGAAAAGATGAAATACTACAATTTGTGACAACTTGAATGGATCTTGAGATTATAATACTAAGTGAAATAAGTCAAACAGAAAAAGTAGAGAACTATATGACTGTCATCACGCAGCAGCCTAACTGTCTGTCTACCTCTAAAGAAAGAAGAGTCTGTGAGACTGATCCTTTCAGGGACTTTGCTTCACCTTTGTGCTTCCACCTTATGTCTCCCTTTTTGGCCCCAAAGGATGGTTGGTCAGTTAATGACGGGTAAGATTCCCCACAGGGGGAACAAACTAAGGAGGTGCACCAGTTTGGGGACCAACAGGAGAACCCATGGGGTTGATAGAGGTGGGCAAAAACCCCCACCTTCCCCCATCTAAGGAGAAGTTCTGTTTTTGTGGCTATATTCCTTCCTACAACTTGGTTGGGAAGTGATTCAATGATGTGATAACGTTAGTTCTCCTTCTATTCTTATCAATAAGTTTCAGCATAAAGGTTTTGTCCCTGGGGAGGCACATACCACAATTATTAAGACATCATGGGACTTTCGATTCCGGCTGCTTGCAGGCAAGAGTGATTGGTTTGAATCAGTTTTCTGGTATAATGTATGAGACTCACAGACCGTGGAGAAAACAATGCTACTTCCTTGTGTATACATCAATAAAATCCACAGGGTGGTCTGATTTGGGGCTCTCAGTCCTTTGAGGCTGTGAGACCCTTAGCCCCTATTGCACAAATTTCTTGATTTCTGTTTCTTTCTTAACCCTTCGCCGCCCCTTCTCATTCCCTCGCTGCCCGTGTTGTGCTGGACATGACATATGACTTCACTGATATGGGCTATATAAAACTGAAAACAACAAAAGAACAAGACAAACAAATGAAGGAACAAAAACTCATAGACATAGACAATAGTTTAGGGGTTACCAGCGGGTAAAGTGGGAAAGGGGCTCTAAAAGAGGGTAAACGGGGTCTAATATATTGTGATTGAAAGAGAATTGCCTCTTTGTGGTGAACAGACAATGTGAGATATAGATAATGCAGTACAGAATTGTACAACTGAAATCTATGTAACTTTACTAACAATTGTCACCCCAATAAAATTTAACTAAAAAAAGACATACAGATGGCCAATAGACATATGAAAAAATGTTCAACGTCACTAATCATCAGAGAAATGCAAATAAAAACCACAATGAGATATCACCTCACCACAGTTAGAATGGCTGTCATCAACAAGATGAATAGTAGCAAGTGTTGGAGAGGCTGTGGAGAAAAAGGAACCCTCCTACACTGTTGGTGGAAATGCAGATTTATGCAACCACTATGGAAGGCAGTGTGGTGGTTTCTCAAAAAATTAAGAATAGAATTATGATATGACCCAGGAGTCCCTCTCCTGGGTATATACCCCCCAAATCTGAAAACGTTTATCTATAAAGATATATGTGCTTTTATGTTCATAGCAGCTTTATTTACAATGGCCAAGACATGGAAATAACTAAAATGTCCTTCGATAGATGATTGGATAAAGAAGATGTGGTATATATACAATGGAATATCATTCTGCCATAAGAAAAGATGAAATACTGTCATTTGTGATAGCGTGGTTGGATTTTGAGATTATTATGCTAAGCGAAGTAAGTCAGAGAAAAAATGTCGAGAGCTATATGATTTCACTGATATGTGGTATATAAAACTGAAAACAAAGGAAGCAGACAAACAAATGAACGAAGGAAAACTCATAGACACAGACAACAGTTTAGTGGTTACCAGAGTGTAAGGGGGGAGGGGGTGGTAGCTGAGCGTAAACGGGATCAAATACATGGTGAAGGAAGATCTGATTCTGGGTGATGAACACAGAACATAATATATAGATGATGTATTACAAAATTGTACACCTGAAACCTATGTAACTTTACTAACAACTGTCACCCTAACAAACTCTAATTAAAAATACACAGATATAGTAGTTGTACTAGACAGAACATAGTCCTTAGAAACCAAAAGAATCCAAGTGACCTTGGTTTAATCCCAGCTTTGCCACTTACTAGCTGTGTGACCTTAAGTAAGTCATTTACATCTCAGAGCCTGATCTTCCTTATATGAAGGTAGGGAAATTAAGTTCATAAACTCATCCTTGAAAAAGTGCCACGTACATCATTGCTGAATATCACTACAGGCACTTTCTAAGTACTACCATTGGGAAGCTATGCACCAACACCAGCACGTATTTTACCCTTCCAAGTAATTTTAGAACTCTTTTTCTGGAATGTCCATCAGAGCTGTCATGGTATTACCCTTCATGTCCTGAATATCATCAAAATGTCTTCCTTTTAATATTTCCTTTATCTAAGGTAAAGAAAGAAGTCACTGAGGGCCAGATCAGGTGAGTATGGAGGGCATTCTAATACAGTGATTTGTTTACTGGCTAAAAACTCCCTCACAGACAGTGCCCTGTGAGCTGGTGCAATGAAAGAGTCATGAATTGTTGGTGAAAAGTTCAGGTTGTCTAACTTTTTCATGCAGCCTTGTCAGTATCTCCAAATAGTAAACTTGGTTAATTGTTTGTCCAGTTTGTAGAAATTCATGACGAATAATTCCTTTGATATGAAAAAAGGTTAGCAACATCTTTGCAACAAGTTTATGAGCTTAATTGTCAGACCTCGTGTGTGTATTATATAATATACATATATATGTAATACATATTACATATTATATATGTATATATGTGTATATATGTGTGTGTGTGTATATATGTATAATGTATATAATTTTAGCTCCTGTTTACATGGAGCTTTACATTCTTGATTGAAAGTAAAAAGTGACTTAAGAGAAGTCAGTATATAGTACAATAAGAAATCAGAAAAGGAAATGATGACTTCTTACTGGGATTTAGTGAGTACAGGAGGTAGCATTTCAATTGAATCTTCCTTATGTGGAGATAAGAGAGAAAAAATAGTGGATGATTTTTACCCTATTCTTTTTTAACTTGGTCTGATTTTTCTATTTTGAAGCACAGTATCATGAGGTACAAATGAGGGCTCTGGAGCCAGATTGTCAATGTTCAAATCCTGGCTCAGCCATCATCTCTTCCATGACTTAATGTCTTCATTGACAAATGGGATAACAACAGACATGCTCATTGGGTTTTTGTAGGATTAAGTGATACAAATGTATGTAAAGCACTTGTCACTGTGCCTAGCATATACCACATTTCACCGAAAATAAGACCTAGCCAGACAATTCAGCTCTAATGCGTCTTTTGGAGCAAAAAATAATATAAGACCCGGTCTTATTTTACTATAAGGCCAGGCCAATATATATAATGTGATATAATATAGTATAGTATAGTATAGTATAATATAATAAATACAATACAATACAATATAATATAATATAATACCAGGCCTTATATTAATTTTTGCTCCAAAAGATGCATTAGAGCTGATAGTCTGGCTAGGTCTTATTTTCGGGGAAACAATGTATCAAATGCTCAATAAATGTGAACTCTTTCTATTATTGTTATTAGGTCTTTGATACTGATATAGCTGACATGTCTAATATTTCAGCCCCCTGTAAGTGAAATATTCTTGAATCACTGTACTTTAAGAAAGAATAAGGAAAATGTAACGGAGAGGTACATAGATGAGTGCTGAGAAAGGAGAATTGTTTTGCTGTTCCCAGTAAGGGTTTAGTGAGGCCTTGGCAAAAGACTTGCATGTGGAACTTGCTTCATGTCTTTGTTTGACTCATTTTAACTTCACACCTGGCACACAGTATATGCTCAATAAATTCTCGCTGAATGATTTTATGAACAAATCAAACTTAAGTTTGATTTCATTTTTTCCTATTGAAGTGGAAAAATGTTTAAAATTCCCCAATCTGCGCTGATCAGATCTATGCTTCTACGAAGCATCGCTTCTAGTCTGCAGAATACAGTTAATCATCATTCCACATTTTTTTTTTGGTAATCATAACTTTACAAACATTTGAACAAAGCCTGAAAAGGCATAAAATGAAAATATTTAATTTTATCTTTCTGTCGTTTTGTAATGAGATGTTTGGTGCCAAGAACCAAACATCTAAGTTTGACTTGTTAGGTTTCCTTTTTCTACAGTGATTCAAATGAAACATTGAAATCATACCAGATTTTAGAGACAGATGTAAGGAAACAAAATTATCAATGACAATAAGCTCCCTAAGAGTAGAATTCAGGTCTGGATTATTCCTATTCTCCCCAGAACCTTGCAATGGCTCTTTCTCCTTGAATACACTGAAGATTGTTGAATGAAAAAAAACAACCCACATATTTAACGTGTAGTACTTCACAGGAATAAGTCTCTGTCCACAATCTTGCATAGTCCTGGATAGAGTAATTGCACTGGTAATGTATGTGAGCATATGAACAGAACAATAGGCAGCAATGAACTGAAAGATCTAATGACACACATACTTTCCAAACAAACCAAACTCTTCTCTCTCTCTCTCTCTCTCTCTCTCTCTTTCTATATATATATATATATATATATATATATATATATATATATATATATATATATATATATATATATGTTAAAGTTTATTGGGGTGACGATTGTTAGTAAAGTTACATAGATTTCAGGTGTACAATTCTGTATTACATCATCTATAAATCCCATTGTGTGTTCACCACCCAGAGTCAGTTCTCCTTCCACCACCATATATTTGATCCCCTTTACCTTCATCTACCATCCTCCTCCCCCTTTACCCTCTGGTAACCACTAAACTGTTGTTTGTGTCTATGAGAATTTGTTTCTTTGTTTGTTTGTCTTGTTCCTTTGTTTTCAGTTTTATATCCCACATATTTTAAGGAAGATTTAAGTCTCCAATGGTCACATGTCATAACAAATATTGAAAATTCTTTTCTCTCTGGCTTATGGAAAATTATTGACTTGGACAACGCTAATGTCTTCCAGCTGTAGTAACTAACTATCATGTGCTATAGTAAAGATGCTGATACACATGAGGCTAAGGTATCCTTCCAGAAAAACTGTATGCCTGGATGTTGGGGACCAAGAAAATGACTGGGTAGTTAACCTGGATTTTACCGTTTTTCCACATTGTAGATATATATATATATATATTTTTTTTTTCCTGCTAGGAAAACATAAAGGACAGAATAATGTAACAAACATTCCCCTATAATACTTGCAATCTCGTTACACATCTTGCCATCACTTCCCACTCTTTTTATAGCTATGGATTTCTTTCCCTTCCTCTTGGGTTTCGGGAGAGCTGTAGGTGAGATTTTGTACCTCCTGCTATAAAGACAATTGACCTAGCATATGTCTGAATCTCTGTCAGCATCCCTCATTAGCTTTATGTCATTTTGTCCTTTGCCAAAACTTTCTGCTTTAACAAAGATTGATGTTCATGCTGAACTGTAATGTTCCAGATTCTATCTCTGTTCTTTTCCTAGGGTGGGCCCTTGGCTAACTTGTAAAAGCAGCACAGTTGGAGCTCAGTTCACCCTTCACTTTCAGGTCCACAGTGATGTCATACTCTGCATATTCTCTTGTTCTACTCTCAAGATAGACTTTTTTAAAGGATCTAATAAGTGGACGTACACTGAGATGTAACTATGGGGAAATCTTGCTGGGTTTTGTCTTGCAGGATGGATTTACATTTTCTCAAATGGTTAAGTTTTAAGACAAAATAATGACTTGCTAATGCTACAATTTCTATTTGAGAAGTCCCCCCACCTCGTGGACATTAGCAGTTTGCTTAATCTATATAAACAAAAGACTATTTCTAATTGGTGGATTCTCTACTTTTCACACTTGTGTTCAACATTTTTTCTGATTTTTAGTCCCAATTTGTTAGGTTTTGTTTGGCCTTTCTCAATATGTCCCTTTCAGAAAGTGTAGGAGAGATGAACATGGAGAAGAAACTCTACAGGAATGTTTGGATTGAAATCTTGATTCCATAATTAACTTACTGTGTGAGTTTGGGCAAATTACTTAGCTTCTTTGTATCTGAGATTCCTCATTTGTAAAATAGAGATAATAATAATGCTTACCTCATAGGGTTGTTTATTTTGTTCCAACCTTCCATTTTCACTTGTTTATGTAGGCAGTAGAGAAAAGTAAAGAATGAATAAAAGCAAGACTGTAGTTCAGAAGGCCTACAGAAGAAATTGTAAATACTCCTATATCCTTCTCTCTTTTCCCACAACCCAATACCAGAAATACAAATACATTTGTATTTCTTCTCTCCTTTTTCTTTTCATAAATTTCAAGCCCCTCACCTAATTTCATGTCTTTTTTTGTCCTGAATTCCAAAAACTTCAGCAACCAACTTTTCCCTCTTCATATGCTCCTTGGCTCACTTGACTTATTTTTTACTAATCTACAGGATGTTAGGACACCATTGGGACTTTTCTGTCTTATCAGTTATTTTGAAGTGGAGTCCTTGGATCAGCCACTTACGGTATTTGTGCTTAAAACATGAGAGTGGAGTAATGTCAGAAACAGGGCAGCATGAGGAGTCCCCCTTGATCTTTCCCCTTGCAATTACAAGTTGAACAACTATAATTCATCAAAGGATTCCCTATACAACATACAAACACTTCTGAGAGATCCTCACATTAAAACATCTGAAGGGAGCGAAACAGGGAGAACAGGGGAAGAAGGAAGGGAGAAGAGCAGAGACGGGTGTTACTGTTGCAGCTCGGAGCTCACTCCTTGTCCTGAGAGATGGCAGGATTCAGGCTGCAGGTGCATTATCATGGCCATAAGAATTCCTGCCTGAATAATCAGCATAAACTATAGCTGAACCCTGAAATCAAGGCAGAGACCTCAGGCAACTGAATACAGAAGTGCTGCAACTATGGTCTGCTAACCACCATTGCCAGGCAGAAAACAGAGCCTGGCCACATCTCCCCATCCTCCCAGAGGCTGTTTCCACCACACCATCTCAGTGTTACCAGCAGTCCCCAGAAGAAAATAACTGTAGCAGTGTCAGATTAAGAGCAGAATATCTACAAGCCTGAGAACTGGAGAGACAGTTCCGAGGTGGCAGATGTACACTGTGGCTAACTCCAATGACAAGGTATGACATATAGGGGTGAGCCAGGTGTGTTATGGCAGTCACTATTACACATAGGAGAACAAAGCCACAAACAGACCAACCACCTCTCCTAGCCCATTCTGCCTCCACCTTTCACAGCTGATCTCAGTGAAGGCATCCAGGACTGTTGAAGCACATGGCTCTGCATCTGGCTGCAGGGGCAGCACTGAGATTTCAGGGACTCAGAACCCATCGCCCACCACATCCTCCCACAGGGGTGGTGCCCAGAGACCAAGGTGACCTGGTCACAGAGAAGACAGCCACTTCCCCAGGAAATCTTCCACTGTGAGAAGCTGAAACAGGACAAGATAAAATAAACACTTCAGAGCTACCTTCTGGAAAATAAAAGAAAGACTTCCTCATAGCAGCCTGCTGCAAAATCCGTTGCCTTAAATGACCAGAAAGAGAAATAATTGATCAATTACCACGAATAACCAAGATAACAAGGCAGCTCAGAAAGAAAATTAAAATTATATAGAAAATAAGCTTAAAGACATAGAAATATGTGACTTAAATGAGAGAGACGTGAAGATTGCAGATCTGAAAAAACTCAAGGAGATACAAGAAAACCCAGATAGGCAGTTTAATGAACTCTGAAATGAAATCAACAAACAAAATGAACTTTATCAACGATGATTGAAATTAAAAAAAAAAAATTATGGAGGTAAATAACTCAAAACAAGAGATGAACAATAAAACAGCCAGCTTAGGAAACAGAGCTGACCAGATAGAGGAAAGAAGTAGTGATATTGAAGATAGACATCTTTAAATGATGCAGATGGAGGAAGAGAGAAACTTGAGAGTGAAAAGAAATGAAAGAACTATACAAGAACTATCTGACTCCATCAGAAAGAACAATATAAATATAATGGGAAAAGAGGAAGAAGGGCACAGAGTGCCTATGCAAACAAATTGTCAATGAGAACTTTCCAAACCTATGGAAAGAACTGGATCCTTAAATCCAAGAAGCAAACAGAAAACCTAATTACCTCAATCCTAACATGCCTTCTCTAAGAGACACATTCTGTTGAAGCTGTTAAAAATGAATGACAAAGAAAGAATTCTCAAACCTGCCAAGGAAAAGACAACAGTAACCTACAAATGAAAGCCTATTACATTATTATCAAATGTTTCAGCAGAAACTCTACAAAGCAAAAATCAAATATTCAAACTATTGAAAGAGAGAAATTACCAGTCAAGAATAACATATTCAGTGAAGTTATCTTTTAGATATGAAGGAGGAATAAAGACATTTCCAGACATACAGAAGCTGAGAAAATTTTGCACCACAATGTCTGCATTACAAGAAATACTGAAGGAGGCTATTCTGCCCGAAACAAATAAATACAAGCATACAACACCATGAGAAAGATTATTAACAGACAGACAGAAGCAGGAAATGGAAACCCCTACACAGAATAGGGCACTATACACTTAAACATAACATAAAGGGCTAAAAAGATAAAACATAAAAAAAAGAAAAAGAGAAGAAAACAATTTGCTACTGCAACTCAGAAATAAACTTACAGCATAAATACTGATATTTTGTGATGACAAATACAAAATGAGAGAGAGTAAAGGTCTGAATTTGCAAAGGGGAATGGAGATAACATGCATGCTGAAGAAAAGGACTACTGTATATAAGAATCTTTCTTTTACATACAATTAATGGCAACCACTCAAAAAAAATAAATCCAGAACTGAGACACATAACATAAAAAAAGAGGAAACAGAGGAGAAAAATAATAGGAAATCACTAAATTAAAATAACAGATAGAAACACAAAGCCAAAGAAACAATGGAGACAGCAAGCTAACAGAAAACAAAAGATAAAATGGCTATAGGAAATCCTCATATATCAGTAATCACCCTAAATGTAAATGGACTGAACTCACAAATAAAAATGCACAGGGTTACTAGATTGAACCCAACCATATGCTGTCTTCAAGAGACATCTTAGCTGCAAGGACAAATATAGATTCAAAGTGAAAGGGTGGAATCCATTTGCTGGATACCGAGCAAATGGAATCCAGAGAAAATCAGGTAGAACCATACTTATATCTGACAGAACAGACTTCAGGATAAAAATAGGTAACAAGAGACAAAGATGGACATTTCATGGTGACAAAGAGGACAATACAAGAAGACATAGCACTTATTAATATCTATGCTTCCAATCAGAGAGCACAAAAATATATAAAGCAACTGCTAACAGAACTAAAGGGAGAATCTGAAAAATACACAATTATAATAGAGGACTTAAATACACCATGGACAGCTATGGATAGATCATCCAAACAAAAAATCAGTAAGGAAATATCAGCCTTAAATGATACACTAGATGAAATGGACATAATTGAGATTTAGAGATCTTTCCTCCTCAAAAACCAGACAATACATTCTTTTCTAGTGCACATAGAACATTCTCAAGGACGACCATATGTTGGGGCACAAAACTAGCCTGAGCAAATTTTAAAAGTTTGAAATGATACCAAGCATATTCTCTGACCACAATGCTTTGAAATTGGGGATCAACTGCAAAAAGAAAACAGAAAACAGCACAGATATGTGGATTAAACAACATGCTACTAACGTAAAACTGGGTCAAAGAAGAAAAAAATGGAAAGATGAAAAGATGCATAGAAACAAATGAGAATGAAAATACATCCTATCAAAATTATTGAGATATTGAGAAAGCAGTATTAAGAGGGAAATTTATATTACTGGCCTATCTCAAGAAACAAGAAAAATCCCAAATAAACAACCTAATGTTACATCTTAAGAAAACTAGAATAATAAGAAGAAATGAAACCCAAAGTCAGCAGAAAGAAAGAAATGATAAAAGTTAGAACATAATCAAATGAAATAGAGAGCAAAAGGACAATAGAAAAAAAATATACAGCCAAAAAGAGTTGGTTCTTTGAAAAGATTAACAAAATTAAGAAACCACTGGCTAGACTCACTAAGGAAAAAAAAAGAAAAAAACACAAATAAACAAAATCACAAATGAAAGAGGAGGAGTTACAACAGATACCACAGAATTACAAAGGATTATACGAGAATACTATGAAGGACTAAATGTCACCAAACCCAATAACCTAGAAGAAACAGACAAATCTTAGAAATACATAACCTTCCTAGACTTAATCACGAAGACATGGAAAATCTAAATAGACTGATCAATAGTAAGAAAATTGGAGCAATCATCCAAACCCTTCTCCAAAACAAAAGTCCAGAACCAGATGGCTTCACTAGTAAAATCTACCAAATATTCAATGATGATTGAATATCTGTTTTCCACAAACTCTCCTAAAAGATTGAAGAAAAGACAATAATTCCTAACTCATTTTATGAGGCCAACATTACCCTGATACCAAAACTTGGTAAGGTTAAAACAGAAAAAGCAAAAGCAAAAACAAAAAACTACAGACCAATATCTTTGATGAATACAGATGCAAAAATGCTAAACAAAATACTAGCAAATCGAATACAACAGTACATTAAAAAAATTATACATCACGATCAAGTAGGGTTCATTCCAGGGTCACAAGTATGATACAACATATGTAAATCGATCAATGTGATACACTACATAAACAAAATAAAGGATAAAAATCATATGATTATATCAAGAAATGCAGAAAAAGCGTTTGACAATATACAATATCCATTTATGATGAAAGCACTTAATAAAATAGGTATAGAAAGAATGTACCTCAACATAATAAAGGCTATATATTACAAACCCTTAGCTAATATCATACTTAATGGTGAAAAAATGAAAGCATTTTCTCTAAAATCAGGAAAAAAACAGGGATACCCCCATAGTCACTGTTATTCAACATAATATTATAAGTCCAACATAACATTATAAGTCAAAGCAACAGGCAAGAGAATGAAATAAATGGCATCCAAATTGAGAATGAAGAAGTTAAATTATCACTTTTTGCAGATGACATGATTCTTTATATAGAAAACCCTAAAGACTCCACCGGAAACCATTAGAAGCAATAAAAAAAATACAGTTGCTAGATACAAAATCAATGCACAAAAATGCATGGCATTCCAGTATACTAAAAATAAAATTTCAGAAAAAGAAATGAGATAATTACTTTTTTCAATTACAACAAAAAGAATGAAATACCTAGGAGTAAACAAAAAATAAACACTGAAAACTATAAGACATTACTAAAAGAAATTGAAGAAGACACAAAGAAATGAAATGACATTCTGTGTTCATAAATTGGAAGAATCAACATAGTTAAAATGGCCTTATTACCTAAAGCAATATACAGATTTAATGCAATCCCCATGAAAATCCCATTGGCATTATTTGAGGAAATATAACAAAAAAAATCAGATTTGTGTGAAATCACAGAGGACCCTGAATAGCCAAAGCAATCCTGGGAAAAAAGAACAAGGCTGGGGGCATCATACTCCATGACTTCAATTTATACTACAAAGTGACAATAATCAAAACAGCATGGTACTGTCAGAAAAACACACACACAGGCCAATGGAATAGAATTGAGAAACCAGAAAAAAAAATATATATATATGTATATATATATATATATATATACATATCTACAGATAATCTTTGACTATATATATGTGTATATATATATATATATATATATATATATATATATATATATCCAGATAATCTTTGACAAGGAAACCAAAAACATAATAGAGAAAAGAAAGCCTCTTCAAAAAAACGGTGTTGGGAAAATTGGAAAACAACGTGCAGGAGAATGAAATTATACTTCTATTTGTCACCACATACCAAAATTAACTCAAAATGGATCAAAGACCTAAAGATAACATCTGAAACAATAAATTGCATAGAAGAAAGCATAGGTACTAAACTTATGGACCTTAGGTTCAGAGAGGATTTTATGAACACGACCTCAAAGACAAGGGAAATAAAAGAAAAAATAAATGAATGGGACTATATGAAACTAAAAAGCTTTTGCAAAGCATAAGAAGTCACCAACAAAACAGAGGCAATCAACCAAATGTGAGAATATATTTCCAGACAACATCTCTGATTAGATGCTAATATCCAATATATATAAAGAAGTCATACAACTTAACAACAACAAAAATACAATCTAATTTAAAAAATGGGCAAAATATCTGAACAAACGTTCTCCCAACAAGATGTACAAATGGCCAACAGATATATGAAAAAATGCTCAACTTCTCTAGCTACTAGGGAAGTGTAAATCAAAAGCACAATGAGATACCACCTCACACCTGTTAAAATGGCTACTATCAACAAGACAAGTAATAACAAGTGTTGGCAAAGTTGTGGAGAAAACAGAACCCTCATACACTGCTGGTGGGAATTAAATTGGTACAGGCAATATGGGAAACAGTATGTAGGTTCCTCAAAAAAAATAAGATTAGGATTAACATACGACCCAGCAATCCCTCTGCTGGTTATCTACCCCAAAAATCTGAAAACATTTATCAGTAAAGATATAAGAGGTCTGACAGTTAAGGTGGTGAATTTGTAACAATGTTGCTAATCTTTTTTGATATAAGAGGGATTATTCATTATGAATTTGTACCAACTGGACAAAAAGTTAACCAAGCTTACTATTTGGAAGTATTAAAAAGGCTTCATGAAAAAATTAGACAACCTGAACTTTTCGATAACAATTCATGGCTCTTGCATCACGGCAGTGCACCAGCTCACAGGGTACTGTCTGGGAGGGAGTTTTTAGCCAGTAAATAAATCACTGTATTGGAACACCCTCTCTACTCACCTGATCTGGCTCCCAGTGACTTCTTTCTACAGGAAATAGTGAAAGGAAGACATTTTGATGACATTCAGGACATCAAGGATAATACAATGACAACTCTGGTGGCAATTCCAGAAAAAGAGTTCCAAAATTGTTTTGAAGGGTGGACTAGGCACTGGTGTTGGTACATAGCTTCCCAAGGGGAGGGAGTACTTTGAAGGTATCCATAGTGATATTCAGCAATGAGGTATGTAGCACTTTTTCTAGGATGAGAATTGTCCAAACTACTATGTACCCCTATGATTATTGCAGCATTATTGACGGTGGTCAAGAGATGGAAATGACCAAAGGTCCTTCAATAGATGATTGGATAAAGAAGATGTAGTACATATATACAATGAAATATTATTTGGCCATAAGAAAAGATGAAATCCTGCCATTTGCGACAACATGAATGGGTCTTGATATTATCATCCTAAGCAAAATAAGTCAGGCAGAGAAAGTCAAGAACCATAAGACTTCACTCATATGTATCATATAAACTGAAAGCAACAAACAAACAATACAAACAAAGAAACAAAAAAATCATAGTCAGAACAGTTTAGTTGTTACTAGAGGTTAAGGGGGGAGTCAAGGTGGTGAAGGGGGTAAAAGGGGTCAAATATTGATGATGGAAGGAGAACTAACTCTGGGTGGTAAACACACAATGAAATATATAGATGATGTATTATAGAAATATACACTTGAAACGTATATAATTTTACTAATCAATATAACTGCAATAAATTTAATAGAGATAAAAAAACGAGAAAAAAACATGAAAGTAGTTGTCTTATTTCTGTCATGGGTTATTAATTTGCTTAGGCAATTGAATCATATTTATGTATTATATTATTGTTGTATCAGAAAACATGCCATTCTTGGATATTAGTTGGCTAATTCTGGTGAAGGATTTTTTAGAAAGGCAGTACTGTATATGGTCAGTGAAATATTTTATTCAATAGAGTGTTCTTGAGGTTGATCACAAGACTTGTTACTCTGTTAGAGCTCCTTTCCTTGTGAAACTTTCTAAAGAATATTTTTTTTTAATTAAAGTATATCGGGGTGACAATGGTTTGTAAAGTTACATAGATTTCAGGTGTACAATTCTGTAATACATCATCTATATCTAGTGAAAATTATGTGTTCACTACCCAGAGTCAGTTCTCCTTCCATCAACATATATTTGATCCCCCTCACCCTCATCTCCCTCCCCCATCCCCCCTTACACTCTGCTAACCACTAAACTATTGTATATTTCTATGAGATTTTGTTTCTTGATTTGTTTGTCTTGTTCTTTTGTTGTTTTCAGTTTTATATAACATATATCAGTGAAATCGTATGGTTTTCTACTTTTAATAACTTATTTCGCTTAGAATTGTAACTCAAGATCCACAAATATTGTCACAAATAGTACTATTTCATCTTTTCTTATGGCAGAATAGTATTCTATTGTGTATATATACCACAACTTCTTAATCTATTCATCTATCGAAGAACACTTTGGTTGTTCCCATGTCTTGGCCATCATAAAAAAAAAAAGATGCAATGATCATTAGAGCAAATATGTCTTTATGGATAAATGCTTTCAGATTTTTTTGGTAGATACTCAGGAAAGGGATTATTGGGTCATATGGTAATTCTGTTTTTAATTATTTTAAATTGAAGTTTATTGGGGTGACAGTTAGTAAAGTTACATAGATTTCAGGAGTACAATACTGTAATACAACATCTATATATCATATTGTATATTCACCACCCAGAGTCACTTCACTTGCATGTCTTCTCTTTTTTTTCTTTTTTTTTTTTTGCGGTTGAAAACATTTTTTTTTTAATTTATTGGGCTGACAATTGATAGTAACATTACATAGATTTCAGGTGTATAATTCTGTATTACATCATCTATAAATCTCATTGCGTGATCACCACCCAGAGTCACTTCTCCTTCCATCAAAATATATTTAATCCCCCTTACCCTCGTCTCCCATCCCCAACCCCTTTACCCTCTGGTAACCACTAAACTATTGTCTGTGTCTATGAGATTTTGTTTCTCATTTGTTTGTCTTGTTCTTTTGTTGTTTTTGGTTTATGTAACACATATCAGTGAAATCATATGGTTCTCTGCTTTTTCTGTATGACTTATTTCGCTTAGCATCATACTCTCAAGATCCATCCATGTTGTCACAAATGTTCCTACATCATCTTTTCTTACCACCGAATAGTATTCCATTGTGTATATGTACCACAACTTCTTTATCCATTCATCTATTGAAGGACATTTTGGTTGTTTCCATGTCTTGGCTACCGTAAACAAAGCTGCAATGAACATTGGAGCACACGTGTCTTTATGGATAAATGTTTTCAGATTTTTTGGGTAGATACCCAGGAGAGGGATTGATGGGTCATCATATGGTAATTCTATTCGTAATTTTTTCAGGAAACTCCACACTGCCTTCCATAGAGGCTGCACGAGTCTGCATTCCCACCAAGACTGTATGAGGGTTCCTTTTTCTCCACAGCCTCTCCAACACTTGTTACTATTTGTCTTGTTGATGATACCCATTCTGACAGGGGTGAGGTGATATCTCATTGTGGTTTTATTTGCATTTCTCTGATGATTAGTGATGTTGAGCATTTTTTCATATGCCTATTTGCCATTTGTAAGTCCTCTTTGGAGAAATGTCTCTTCAGGTCCTCTGCCCAATTTTCAATTGGGTTGTTTGTTTTTTTTGTTGTTGAGTTTCATGAGTTTCTCGTATATTTTGGATATTAGCCCTTTTTTGGAGGCACTGTTTAAAAAAACCTTCTCGCATTCAGTTGGTTGGCTCTTTATTTTGTTGATGGTTTCTTTTGCTGTGCAGAAGCTTTTAAGTTTCATGTAGTCCCATTAGTTTATTTTAGCTTTTACTTCCATTGCCTTTGGAGTCAAATTCATAAAATGCTCTTTGAACCCAAAGTCAATAAGTTTAGTACCTATGTTTTCTTCTATGTAGTTCATTGTATCAGGTCTTATACTTAAGTCTTTGATCAATTTTTGAATTAATTTTGATACATGGCGACAGATGGCAGTCCAGTTTCATTCTTTTGCACATGGCTATCCAATTTTCCAGCACCATTTATTGAAGAGGCTGTCTTTCCTCCTTTGTATGTTTTTAGCTTCTTTGTCAAAAACTGTCTGTCCATATTTCTCAATTCTATTCCATTGGAGTCTGTGTCTGTTTTTCTGCCAATACCATGCTGTTTTGATCATTGTAGCCCTGTAATACAAGCTAAAGTCAGGGAGTGTGATACCTCCAGTATTGTTCTTTTTTCTTAAGATTGCTTTGCATATTTGGGGTCTTTTGTGGTTCCAAAGAAATCTGATGATTTATTGTTCTGTTTCTTTAAAAAATACCATTGGGATTTTGATGGGAATTGTGTTAAATCTGTATATTACTTTGGGTCATATGGCCATTTTAAATATGTTGATTCTTCCAATCCATGAACACAGAATATCTTTCCATTTCTTTGTGTCTTCTTCAATTTCTTTCAAAAATGTCTTACAGTTTTCAGTGTATAAGTGTTTCACATCCTTTGTTAAGTTTATTGCTAGGTATTTTATTCTTTTTGTTGCAGTTGCAAATGGAATTTAAAAATATATATATATCTTTTTCTGAGATTTCTTTGTGGTATATAGGAATGCAACGGACTTTTGTATGTTGATTTTGTAGCCAGCAACTTTACTGTATTCATTGATTGTTTCTAATAGCTTTTTGGTGGAATCTTTAGGGTTTTCTATATATAGCATCATGTCATCTGCAAAGAGTGACAATTTAACTTCTTCATTCCCAATTTGGATGCCTTTTATTTCTTTCTCTTGCCTGATAGCTCTGGCGAGGACTTCCAACACTATGTTGAAAAGCAGAGGTGATAGCGGACAACCTTGTTGTGTTCCTGAACGTAGAGCAAAGGGCTTCAGCTTTTCACCATTAATTATGAGATGAGCTGAGGGCTTGTCGTATATGGCCTTTATTATGTTGAGGTATTTTCCTTCTATGCCAATTTTAGTAAGTGTTTTAATCATAAATGGATGTTGTATCTTATCAAATGCTTTTTCTGCATCAATTGATAGAATCATATGATTTTTGTCCTTTATTTTGTTTATGTGATGTATCACATTGATGGATTTGCGAATGTTGAACCATCCTTGTGCCCCGGGGATGAACCCCACTTTGTCGTGATGAATAATCTTTTTAATGCATTGTGGTATTCAATTTGCTAGAATTTTGTTTAGGATTTTAGCATCTGTATTCATCAGAGATATAGGTCTGTAGTTTTCTTTTTTTGTGTTGTCCTTACCAGGTTTTGGTATCAGGGTAATGTTGGCCTCATAAACTGAGTTAGGGAGTACTGACTCTTCTTCAATTTTTTGGAAGAGTTTGAGCAGGATTGGTATTAGATCCTCTTTGAAGGTTTGGTAGAATTCACTGGTGAAGCCATCTGGTCCAGGACTTTTGATTTTGGGAAGGTTTTTTTTTTTTTTTAATTGTTAGCTTATTTATTGGTTTGTTTATTTTTATTTTTATTTATTTATTTATTTATTTATTTATTTATTTATTAGTTTCAGGTGTACAAGACAAGGTAATACTTAGACGTTCATCATTTATATCCCTCACACTGTGAACCCCCCTCCCCCCATCCACTATCCTCTGACCTCACACTGAACCATCACATTATATATATAAAATTATAGTTGGCATTCGTTAATGTTTAGCTTTTGGTGTACAATGCCATGATCAGGTATCCACAGTATCCCTGAAGTGGTCTCCCAAATAGGACGCATGTCCATCGGATACCCAACAAAATCTTTACAACATTATTGAATACCTTCCCCAAATTAATTTTCAAAAAAACCCTGAGGCCATCTTGTGGTTACCAGCTGCTTCCTAATCTCTTCACCTTTCCCCTTATCCCCAACCCCCCCACCCCTCGCCCATCTAACAACTCTCGGTTTTTTCTTTGTGTCCCCAAAACTGTTTCTGATTAGTTCATTCACATAGTCTTTTCTTTAGATTCCATATATAAGTGAGATCATATGGTACTTGTCTTTCTCTTTCTGACTTATTTCACTTAACATAATGTTCTCTAGATCCATCCATGTTGTTGCAAATGATAAGATTTCTTTCTTCTTTATGGCTGCATGATACTCCACTGCATAAATGTACCACAGCTTCTTAATCCAGTCATCTACTGATGGGCATTTCAGTTGTTTCCATATCTTGGCTATTGTGTAAAGTACTGCAATAAACACAGGAGTGCATACTGATTTTTGAATTGGAGTTTTGGATTTCTCCGGGTAGATGCCTAGGAGTGGAATTACTGGATCATAGGGTAGTTCCATTTTCAGATTCCTGTGATAACTCCATACTGTTTTCCATAGTGGCTGCACTAATCTGCAATCCCACCAACAGTGCACTAGCGTTCCCTTTTCTCCAAATCCACGCCAGCATTTGTTGTTTGTTGATTTATTGATGATAGCCATTTTGACTGGAGTGAGGTGGTATCTCATTGTGGTTTTTATTTGCATTTCTCTGATGGTTAGTGAGGTTATACATTTCTTCATATGTCTTCTTGCCTTCTATATGTCTTTTTTAGAAAAATGTCTCCTCAAGTCCTCTGCCCATTTTTTAATTGGGTTGTTTGTTTTTTTGGAGTTGAGTTAGTTGAGTAAGTTTTTTATAGATTTGTGATATTAATTCCTTATCAGATATACCATTGGCAAATATCTTTTCCCATACAGTAGGATCCCTTTTTGTTTTATTGATGGTTTCCTTTGCTGTGAAAAAACTTTTTAGTTTGATGTAATCCCACATGTTTATTTTTTCTCTTACTTGCCTCGCGCAAGGGGATATATCAATGAAAATCTTACTCTGGGTAATGTCCATGAAGTTTCTTCCTATATTTTCTTCTAGATATTTTATGGTTTCAGATCTTACATTTAAGTCTTCAAGCCATTTTGAATTTGTTTTTGTATATGGTGTAAGGAGGTGGTCCAGCTTCATCTTCTTGCATGTGTCTGTCCAGGTTTCCCAACACCACTTATTGAACAGACTGTCTTTACCCCATCGTACATTCTTGCTTCCATTGTAGTAGATTAGATGGGCATATAGGCATGGATTTATGTCTGGACTCTCTATTCTGTTCCATTGATCTATGTGTCTATTTTTATGCCAGTACCATGCTGTTTTGATTACTGTAGCCTTGTAGTATAGTTTGAAATCAGGTATCGTTATAACTCCCACTTTGTTCTTATTTCTCAAGATTGCTGAGGCTATCCGGGGTCTTTTATGGTCCCATAAAAATTTCAGGATTATATGTTCTATTTCTGTGAAAAACGTCGTTGGTAGTTTGATAGGAATTGCGTTGAATATGTATATTGCCTTAGGCAGTATGGACATTTTAACTATATTAATTCTTCCTATCCATGAACATGGAATGTGTTTCCATCTATTTATGTCTTCTTTCATTTCTTTCTTCAGTGTTGTATAATTTTCTGAGTACAGATCTTTTACATCTTTGGTTAGATTTATTCCCAGATATTTTATAGTCTTTGGAGCAATTGTAAATGGAATTGTTTTTTTAATTTCTTCTTCTGCTATTTTATCATTGGTATATACAAATGCAACTGATTTCCGAATATTAATTTTATATCCTACTACTTTACTAAATTCATCTATCAGTTCTAATAGTTTCTTGGTGGAATCTTTAGGGTTCTCTATATATAGTATCATATCATCTGCATATAATGATAATTTTACTTTCTCTTTACCAATTTGGATGCCTTTTTTTTCTTTCTCTTGTCTGATTGCTGTGGCTAGAACTTCCAGCACTATGTTGAATAGAAGTGGAGAAAGTGGGCAACCTTGTCTTGTTCCTGATCTTAGGGGGAATGGTTTTAGCTTTTCCCCATTGAGTATGATGTTAGCTGTGGGTTTGACATATATGGCCTTTATTATGTGAAGATATGATCCCTCTATTCCCACTTTCTTAAGGGTTTTTATCATAAAAGATTGCTGTATTTTATCAAATGCTTTTTCTGCATCTATTGATATGATCATGTGATTTTTATTTTTCATTTTGTTAATGTGGTGTATCACATTAATTGATTTGCGGATGTTGAACCACCCCTGCATACCAGGGATGAATCCCACTTGATCATGGTGTATGATCCTTTTAATGTATTGCTGAATTCTGTTCGCTAATATTTTGTTGAGAATTTTGCATCTATGTTCATTAGAGATATCGGCCTGTAGTTTTCTTTTTTTGTGGTGTCTTTGTCTGCTTTTGGGATCAGGGTGATAGTGGCTTCGTAAAAAGTGTTTGGGAGTCTTCCTTCCTTCTGGATTTTTTGGAAGAGCTTGAGGAGAATAGGTGATAATTCTTTTTTGAACGTTTTGAAAAATTCACCTGTAAAGCCATCTGGTCCAGGGCTTTTGTTTGTTGGGAGATTATTGATTACTGATTCAATTTTCCTGGTGGTAATCAGACTGTTCAGGCTTTCTGTTTCTTCTTGAGTTAGCCTTGGAAGGTTGTGCGCCTCTAGAAAATTGTCCATTTCTTCAAGGTTCTCAAATTTGTTGGCATATAGTTGCTCATAGTAATTTCTTAAATTTTTTTGTATTTCTGTGGTGTCTGTTGTCACTTCTCCTCTTTCATTTCTGATTTTATTAATTTGGGTCCTCTCTCTCCTTTTTTTAATGAGTCTGGCTGAAGGTTTGTCAATTTTGTTTATATTCTCTAAGAACCAACTCTTGGATTCATTGATCTTTTGTATTGTTTTTCTGGTTTCTATTTCATTTATTTCTGCTCTGATCCTTATTATCTCCTTCTTTGTGCTCCCTTTGGGTTTATTTTGCTGTTCTTTTTCCAGATCCCTTAAGTGTGAAGATAAACTGTCAATTAGTGATGTTTCTTGTTTCTTTAGGTAGGCCTGCAGTGCTATGAACTTCCCTCTTAGGACTGCTTTTGCAGCATCCCATAGAATTTGGGTCGTCATGTTCTCATTCTCATTTGTCTCAATATATCTTTTGATTTCTTCTTTGATCTGCTGCTTGACCCATTCATTATTTAGCAACATGTTATTCAGCTTCCATGAATTGGTGTATCTTCCTGGTTTTTTTCCCCTGTAGTTCATTTCTAATTTCATAGCACTGTGGTCAGAGAAGACAATTGGTATGATTTCAATTTTTTTTAATTTATCAAGGCTTGTTTTGTGTCCTAACATATGATCTATCTTAGAAAATGTTCCATGTGCATTTGAGAAGAACGTGTATTCTGCAGCATTGGGGTGAAATGCTCTGAAAATATCAATTAAATCCAACTGCTCCAAAGTATCATTTAAGGCTGTTGTTTCCATATTGATTTTCTGTCTGGAGGACCTGTCCCTTGTTGTCAGAGGTGTGTTGAAGTCCGCTACTATGATAGTGTTGCTGTTGATCTCTGTCTTTATGTCCATCAGTATCTGTTTTATATATTTAGGTGCTCCTATGTTAGGTGCATAGATGTTTATTAGGGTTATGTCCTCTTGTCGGATTGATCCCTTTATTATTATATAGTGCCCATCTTTGTCTTTTAATATGTTCTTCATTTTAAAGTCTATTTTGTCAGATATAAGTATTGCAACTCCAGCTTTTTTTTTGCTTCCATTTGCATGAAATATGTTACTCCAACCCTTCACTTTCAGCCTGTGTGTGTCTTTTGATCTGAAATGAGTCTCTTGTATACAGCGTATACAAGGGTCTTGCTTCCTTATCCATTCAGCCACCCTATGTCTCTTGATTGGAGCATTTAAGCCATTTACATTTAAAGTGATTATTGATAGGTACATAGTTATTGCCATTTTTAAATTTGTAGTAAATTGTTTTCATCTTTCTTCTATTTACAGAAGTCCTTTTAGTATTTCTTGCAATGCTGGCTTGGTTGTAATAAATTCTTTCAGTTTGTTCTTTTCTGGGAAGCTCTTTATCTCTCCATCAACTTTAAATGATAGCCTTGCTGGATAAAGCAATCTAGGTTGTAGGCCTTTGTGTTCCATCACTTTGAGTATCTCCTGCCACTCGATTTTGGGAAGGTTTTTGATGACTGATTCAATTTCGTTACTGGTGATCGGCCTGTTAAGATTTTCCAGTTCTTCATGATTCAGCCTTGGAAGGCTATATGTTTCTAAGAACTTGTCCATTTCTTCTAAGTTATTAAATTTGGTGGCATATAGTCCTTCTTAGTATTCTTGGATAATCCTTTGTATTTCTGTGGTGTCCGTGATAACTTCCCCTTTTTCATTTCTGATTTTGTTAATTAGTGTCTTCTCTCTTTTTATCTTAGTGAGTCTAGCCAAGTGTTTGTTGATTTTGTTAATCTTTTCAATGAACCAGCTCTTTGTCACATTAATTTTTTCTATTGTCTTTTTTTCTCTATTTCATATAGTTCTGCTCTGATTTTTGTTATTTCCTTTCTTCTGCTGACCTTGGGTTTCGCTTGTTCTTCTTTTTCTAGTTTTTTAAGGTGTAACATGAGGTTATTTATTTGGGATTTTTCTTGTTTCTTGAGATAGGCCTGTAATGATATAAATTTCCCTCTTAAAACTGCTTTCGCGGCATCCCAAAAATTTTGGTAGGATGTATTTTCATTGTCATTTGTTTCTATGTATCTTTTGAGCTCTCCTCTAATTTCTTCTTAGACCCAGTCGTTCTTTAAAAGTATGTTGTTTAATCTCCACGTATTTGTGTTTTTCCCTGCTTTCTTTTTGCAGTTGATATCCAATTTCAAAGCTGTGTGATCAGAGAATATGCTTGGTATGATTTCAATCTTCTTAAATTTGCTGAGACTGATTTTGTGTCCCAATATATGGTGTATCCTTGAGAATATTCCATATACACTAGAAAAGAATGTATAGTATGGTGTTTTAGGGTGAAGTGCTCTATATATGTCAATTATGTCCAATTCATCTAATGTGTCATTTAGGGCTGCGATTTCGTTATTTATCTTCTGTTTGGATGATCTATCCATAGCTATCAATGATGTATTTAAGTCCCCTAGTACAATTGTGTTTTGGTCAATTTCTCCCTTTAGTTCTGTTAGTAGTTGCTTGGTATATTTCGGTGCTCCCTGATTGGGGGCGTACATATTGATGACTGTTATGTCTTCTTGTTGTATAGTTTCCTTTACCATTATGAAATGTCCATCTTTGTCCCTTGTTATCTTTTTCACCCTGAAGTCTGCTTCATCGGAAATCATTATGGCTACACCTGATTTTCTCTGGGTACCATTTGCTTTGAGTATCAATTTCCACCCTTTCACTTTGAGTCTATGCTTGTCCTTGTAGCTGAGATGTGTCTCTTGTAGACAGCATATGGTTGGGTTTCGTTTTTTGATCCAATCTGCTACTCTGTGTCTCTATTGGTGAGTTCAGTCCATTTACATTTAAGGTGATTATTGATATGTGAGGATTTCCTGTCATTCTGTCTTTAGTTTTCTGGTAAGGCTGTGTCTCCATTGTTTCTTTGCCTTTTTGTTGTTGTCTATTATTTCTGTGTGATGGTATTCTATGATGTTTCCCTCTGTTTCTTCTTTTATTACAGTATGTATTTCAGATTTGGATATTTTTTGAGTGGTTACCCTTGAGTTTATGTAAAAGAAAGTTTGATATTTAGAGTATTCCAGTTTCTTCAGTACGCTTACTTTCTCTATTCCTATATTCCAGTTCAGGCCTTTACGCTCCCCCTTTTTATGTTTCGGTTGCCACAAGTTGTCCCTGTTGATGGTGATCTAATAGCCTCCTTTAGTATTTCTTGTAGTGCAGGTCGTGTATTAGAAAATTCCCTCAGCTTCTGGATGTCTGGAAAGGTCTTTATTCCTCCTTCATATCTAAAGGAGATCTTTGCTGGATATATTATTCTTGGCTCATAATTTCTCTCTTTCAATAGTTTTAATATTTGGTTCCATTCCCTCCTAGCTTGTAGAGTTTCTGCTGAAAAATCTGATGATAATCTAATGGGCTTTCCTTTGTAGGTTACCGTCTTCTTTTCCCTGGCTGCCTTGAGGATTCTTTCTTTGTCATTGATTTTAGACAGCTTCAATGCAATGTGCCTTGGTGAAGGCCTGTTCGGATTGAGGTAATTAGGTGTTCTATTTGCTTCTTGGATTCGAGGATCCAGTTCTTTCCACAAGTTTGGGAAGTTCTCATCGACGATTTGTTTGAATGTATTCTCTGTTCCCTTCCCTCTTTCTTCTCCTTCTGGTAGGCCCATTATTCTTATATTGCTCTTTCTGATTAGTCAGAAAGTTCTTGTAGAGTTCTTTCATTTCTTTTAAGTCTCAAGTCTCTTTCTTCTTCCATCTGTGTAAATTCCAGGTTCCTATCTTCGATGTCACTGATTCTTTCCTCCATCTGGTCATCTCTACTACCTAAACTGAATATTTTATTGTTAATTTGTTCTATTGAGTTCTTAATCTCCAGAAATTCTATTTGGTTCTTTTTCAAGATTTCAATCTCTTTTGTAAAATGGTCATGGTGTTCTTTGATTGTGTTTCTGAGTTCATTAAACTGCCTTTCTGTGTTTTCTTGCATCTCGTTCAGTTTTTTCAGAATTGCAATCTTGAATTCTGTGTCATTTAAATCACAAATGTCCATATCTTTAAGTTCCTTTTCTGGAGACTTTTCACTTTCTTTCTGAGCTATCTTGTTGCCTTGGTTATTCATGGCAATCACTGATTTACTATTTCTCTTCCTAGACATCTACAGGAGTGGCTTCTGCACGAGGTTGATAGGTATGCCAAAAGCTTTTGGAGTTCCAAAGCTCTTTCTGCACCAGATTCAGAGCCCTTTTGTTTCAGCAGTTCTGTTTACTCCTGTAGGGATCCACCCAGATAGGTGGGGCCAGGGGCAGGGTGAGTTGTTAGAGGTGGCCCATAGCAATGGTGGCAACCACCACCACAGCCAGTTCTGCTTCCACAGCTCCCTCCCGTTTGCCGGAACTAGTTGAGCTGTGAATCTGTGTCTGCGGTCCACAGTTCTCAGAGCAGCAAATATTCTGTCCTTTGATCCGACACTGCTACTTTATTGCTTCTTGCACCGGCCAGGTGGGGGCGGGGCGAGCTCTGGGGGGGTAGGGAAGGGGCGGCTAGTCTCCGTGCCTAAGGCTTCCGTTCTCCGCTTGGCAGTGAGGGCTTAAACCACCGATTTCAGCCTTCGTCCCTCAGTCTTTGCTGCCGGGAGCTTTGGGTTCAGCTGTTTTGTATGCTGCCTCCCCAGCCCTGTGAGCCAAAGGGGAGCCCCAGCAGTCCGAGTCCTTCCCTCTCCTTCATCTGCGGAAGATCCGGGAGCAGCGAGCTCCGAGCACTGAGCTAGGTCTGTGTCCTGCGCCCTCGCGGCTCCGTCTCCGCACTTCTCCTCTCCCTCCTCCCCCGCTTGCGCGATTCACCCACCTGGAGGTGAATTCAGTAGTGGGCCTCTTCGTCTTGCCTGTCTGCTGTGCAAGGAGTCCTTTGTGGAGTTATTGTTGTCCGATTCGTTGTAAATTCCAGGGGAGCGTTACAGAGGCTCACCTCACGCCGCCATTTTTTTCCCCTATCAGGATTCTTGTTTTCTTGTTAATTTTTGACAGCTTCAATACAATGTGCCTTGGAGAAGGTGTTTTGGGATTTAGGTACTTAGGTGTTCTGTTTGCTTTTTGGATTTGAGGATGCAGTTATTTGTACAAGATTGGGAAGTTCTCATCAACTATTTGTTTGAATACACCCTCTGTTCCTTTCTCCCTTTCTTTTCTTTCTGGTATGCCCATTATACTTATATTGCTCTTCGTGATGGAGTCAGAAAGTTGTTGTAGAGTTCTTTCATTTCTTTTAAGTCTCAAGTCTCTCTCTTCTTCAAATGTGTCATTTCCAGATTTCTATCTTTGATGTCACATATTCTTTCCTTCATATGGTCAACTCTATTACCTAAGCTGGTGGCAATTATTTTGTAAATTATATAAATGTGTAACCACTACGCTGTACACCTGAGACTAATAAAACAATATTTAATGTGAGCTTTAATTGAAAAAAAGAGTAAAAAAAAGTAAGCTAATAACTAGAATTATGATTGATAACATTATACCAGGACATTTCAGATCTAGGAATTTCATATAATTTCTTAAACAGTTATATCAATCACATAATGCTATGCAAATATAACCTATAGATGCTTTAGTATCTCTTTTTATTTAACAGTGTTTCTCATGTAATTTAACATATGAAATAAGCTAATTAGTTTAACATCTCTTTTATACAGAGAGGGAAAATTTTTTGAGATGTTTCAGGGATCCTCTTGAAAATCTCAAAGTTATTTTAGGTAAAAAAAACTTCACTTAGAATATAATTAAGGTAAATTTGTAAAAAAAATGTTAAATGTTTGAACACTTGATTAAATATAATCTTGGTTATCTATTCAACCTAAGTGACAAAGATTTCTACGGCAAACACATAAAGCTGCATAGTTGTTTTACAAAGTTGTTCTTATTAAAACCTCAGATCTTAATAGAGAAGACTCAGTTCTCCCAAGTTATCAAAAACCTGATAAAAATAACATGATGCACAGGAATTTATTTTGGTAAGGCACACATTTTTTGCTTTCCAGGTAGATCGCCAAAAAGGTAAAGAAAAATCTTTTATAATTTCTTATCAAAATCAGAGCAATAAACTAAGAAAGCTTTGTCCTTTTAACAAATAAAAGAGAATTATGTTTTTATTTTGTATAGGCATACTGTTGATATTCAAGCTGATTGTAAAAATCCTTATAAAACATCTATTTAGTTTTAGCAAGCTTGACCACATAAGTTATTCCCTTCCTTTGTCTCTTCCTGATTTTTACATCCATTTAATTTTTTCTCATTATTCCCTTCTTTCTCATTCTGAAACAATCAGTTATTCTAATTTAGGACAACACTATTCCCTTAAGAAAAAATGGATTGCAATACTTTATACCTTTTCTTACCAAAAATGCATTCTGCTTTCTCTGTACAGAGTTGTTTCACCTATTGTTTCTAGTAGATTTAATTACATATACTGATTAGAATTCTTAACCCTCAGAAATCTAAATTTCTAGTGAAAACTAAGAAGTAAGCAATTGTATACTTTCTGTTACACCAGCATTTTGTCAATTGGAAATTGTATGAATACATTTTATAATTTTCAGAAGCCTATTCTTCCTCATACTGTTTTTTTTCAATGTGACACAAGACATGTTTATTAACAGACCCACACATTTTTAGTTCCTCTCTGATAAGAAGTCAAAAGTAAATAAACCTATGTTCAGTTATTAATATTTTAGTATTTTATCTTATTTGGAAATTGTTGGAAAGCTCATCTCACATGTGCGGTCCATTGACGCCCGTCAAGAGACAAAGCACCACTCAAAGTGTGCCAGATTTATCACCTCGTATAGGAATATTCCTCCTTGTTTAACTTTCTGAGTGTTCCTTTGTTTCTATTTAAAGTGTGTGCATTATATAGCTCCTGGACAAACCACTGTTATACCTATCCTCTGTTGGAAGGGGACAGGGTTTTTCCACTGCAACATGAGGGAAATACACACAGGCCAACTGGCATGTGTTGGCTGCTAGAAGAGACCAACTGGCCATGGGGTACTGATACTATGGAAGATGATCTTATTATGTATCTTTCTTAAGTAAGTAAAGCATTGTACCATCCATTGTTTGACTGGTTGTTTTTTGTTTGTTTGTTTTTGTTTTTTTCCTTTTGTGTGTGTGTGACTTCAATACCAATATGCAGTATGCAGAAGTGTTTTGAGTCCTCCCCAGGGATTAGTAACCATTACATGGCCTTTCACCCCCTTGAGATTGGAAAAAAAAAAAGGATAGGTGGGCTTTAAATTGCTTGTAGAGGCACATTTTTGTTCTTGTAAAGATTAGATTTGTAAGAAAAGGACAGTTGTTTTTAATTTCTTAAATAATTGTGTAGCAGCCTGAATGATATTAAGGGACTGTTTCACCCATCCAACTTCATTATCTTCAACTTGCTTCTTTATATCAGGGAGAAGATTTCTAACTAAGATGGAAATCAAAAGATTTCTATGTTCTAGATTTAGAGACGTATAAAGTCAAACAATTAAGTTTGTGAACTTATCCTAGAAAAAGTGCTACATACTTCATTGCTGAATATCACTAAGGTCACCTTTGAAATACTACCCTTGGGCAGCCATGCACTGATGCCAGTGTCTAGTCCACCCTTTAAAGGATGGGGCTCTTTTTCTTGAATGGCCATCAGAACTGTCATCGTATTACCCTTGATGTCCTGAATGTCATCAAAATGTCTTCCTTACAATATTTCCTTTAACTTTGTTCGGTTAAAGAAAGCAATCATTGGGGGCCAGATCAGGTGAATAGGGAGGGTGTTCCAATACTGTTATTTGTTTACTGGCTAAAAACTCCCTAACAGACAGCACTGTGTGAGCTGGTACATTGTTGTGATGCAAGAGCCATGAATTTTGGGCGAAAATTTCAGGTTGCCTAACTCTTTCATGCAAGTTTTCAATTAGCATACTTGGTTAACTGTTTGTCCAGTTGGTAGAAATTCATAATGAATAATCCCTCTGATATCAAAAAAGGTTAGCAACATCATTGCAACAAGTTCGTGAACTCTATTGTCAGAACTCGTATGTCTTTGGAATGTTTGAATAAATTGTTCCACAAACGCTTCAGAATGTTTTCTTTATATCTGGGTACATAGTTCCAGTCTAGCTTATGAAAAAAAGTCTTTAAAAAGTTTCTACAAGAATTTCCTGTGTTTGCCTCTTCTCATGATAACATCAAAATTACAACTAACTTACAGAACAACCATCATTGCGAATCGCCTGAAGTCTAGCTGAAATGAAGTCCTAACTCTAAGGACATACAGTAGAAGCCACCTTGACACTGGTAGGAGGGACAGAGATGTAAAACAGGTTGGTCCCACACCTGTGTGTGACCTTTAAAAATTCGAGGTATATATTGACTGCAGAGGTCCTCCCCAGAGAAAGGAGGGGTTCCAGCCCCACACCAGGCTGCCCATCCTAGTGTTTCAGGGCTGAAAAGAGAAGTGCCCACAACTTCTGGCTGTGAAAACCAGTAGAGTTTAGGCTTGAGTGAGATGGAAGGTAGCTAGGGTGCCAGGTGATCCTTTTAAAGGGCCACATAAGGACTTACTCTCTGACAGGCTCAGTCGCTCTGAGCTCCAGCACTGGGAAAACAGCTCAAAAGGTAGCGGGGACTGGGGAGGAACTGGATTGTCTGGCTCCAGAGAGTGGGTTTAAGGGGCATCTTTCTTCCAGACAGAACTGCCAGAATCCACTGTTTCTTTGTTGAGCCCTTCCTGCTGCTGGTGTGCAGACACGGATGCCACCATATCTGAGTCTCCATCAACCTGGCTAACACCATTTTTTAGACCTGCTTTGGTCATTCCCTGAGACCCTGCCCCACCCAAGTTTGGGGCACACCCAAGCCACTTCCAGTGGTTTTTCCATACAAATGCCTGTATTGGCTCATGCTGTGGACTTTCATAAAATCACTCAAAGGGCCACAAAACCCAAACAAGCAGCATCTGGCTTCTGTGTGTCCCATATCCCTTGCTGAGCAGCCTGAAGCCTGGCACTAGACAGCCAGCCACGATTTGTGGCTTGGACTCTTGAGGTACCTGCAAGCCTAGTGTGGGAGGTAACCATCTGTGGATTGTTTTGTGGCTCATGCCAGGTGGCTCTGGGGCCCCTTCGGGGCTGGCATACCCAGTGGCCAGCTTCGGATTGAGCCAGAGCATCTCCTAGCCCCATCCAATGATGACAAACCAAAAGAATACACTGGACATGCACCAAAGCCATGAAAAAGTGAATCCTGCTCCATAGGGTCAGCCCCTGAATGACAGTTCCTCCACTGTAGTCACAGCTGGTCCTCACAATCAATCAGTCTGAGGACCAGTCCCTTCCATTGACATGTAAACAGCAACTGAAGCTCAACTACAACAGGAGGGCACATGCAACCCATACAAGGGACACACCTGGAGCACCTGACTCTAGTGACCAGGGAGACTGTGCCACTGGGCCCCAGAGGACACTTACTACAGAAGACCACTCTACTACACTGGAAGAAATGGCAGCTCTACCTAATACATAGAAACAAATACAGAGAGGCAATCAAAATTAGGAAACAAGAAAATATGTCTCAAATGAAATTTCAGAACAAAGCTCCAGAAAAAAAATTAAAAAAAAAAGTAAACAAAACGGAGACAAGCAATCTACCAGATGCAGAGCTCAAACCACTGGGTTATGTGAATGTTCAATGATTTTAGTGAGAACTTCAACAAGGAGACAGGAAATATAGAAATAGAGGTAGAAGTATAAAAATACAGATAGAAGTTAAAAAACTAGTCAGAAATGAATATAATAACTGAAATGAAGAGTACATTAGTATTCTATAAAAAATACAACAGTCGATTAGATAAAGCAGAGGATAGAATCAGCAATTTGAGAGATAAGGTAACAGAAAACACTCAATCAGAAAAGCAAAAAGCAAAAGGAATCCAAAAACATTAGAATAGTTTCAGGGGACTCTGGGACATCATGAAGCATACCAGCTGTAGCATCATAAGGGTACCAGAAGGAAAAGAGAGAGAGCAAGGAATTGAAAACCTATTTGAAGAAATATTGACAGAAATATTGACATCCCTAACCTTGTAAGGGAAATAGACATACAAACCTAGGAAATGCAGATAGACCCAAACAAGATGCGCCCAAAGAGGCTCACACCAAGACACATCATAATTAAAATACCAAAAGTTGAAGACAAAAAGAGAATCTTAAAAGCAGCCAGAGAAAAGCAGTCAGTTGACCACAGGGAAGCTTCCATATGACGGTCAGTTGATTTCTCAACAGAAACTTTGCCAGCCAGAAAGCATTTGCAACAAATATTCAAAGTGATGAAAAGCAAGGACCTACAACCAAGATTACTCTACCCAGAAAAGCTATCATTTAGAATTGAAGGACAGATAAAGAGCTTCCCAGACAAGAAAAAGCTAAAGAAGTTTATCACCACCAAACCAGTATTACAAAAAACGTTAGAGGGACTTCTTCAAGATGAATAAGAAGATAAATATGTGAATAATAAAATAACAATAACCACATATCTATCAACAATGATTTTCAATGTGGTTAAAATAAATGATCCAATAGTCAATAATACTGTAGAAACTATATATAATGTCAGATCGATACTAGACTTACCAGGGAGATCACTTCATAAATTATATAAATGCCTAACCACTGTGCTGTGCACCTGAAACTAATAGAAAATAATATTGACAGCCAACAAAAAATTTAAAAATATATAGTCACAAAATATGAAGAACAGTATAGGGAATATAGTTAATGGTATTGTAATAGCTATCCAACATGTCAGATGTATAGTAGACTCGTTGTTATCACTTCGTGAGGTGGGTAAATGTCTAATCACTAGGTTGTTTTTTAAACGTGAAACTAGTAATAAAAAAGTAAAAAGTAGAAAGATAGAGTGGCTGTTTGGATAAGAAAACAAGACCCTTACATATGTTGCTTATAACAGCCTCACTTCAGGTCAAAAGAGACACATAGACTGAAAGTAATGGGATGAAAAGACACATTCATGAAAATGCAAATGATGTATAATCTTTTTAATGCATTGCTGCATTCTATTTTCTAGAATTTTGTTTAGAAGTTTTGCATCTGTATTCATCAAAGATATTGGCCTGTAATTTTCTTTTTTGTGTGTGTTATCCTTACACGATGTGATATATAGATGATGCATTATAGTTGTACCCCTGAAACCTATAGAACTTTACTAACAATTGTCACCCCAATAAACTTTAATTTTTAAAAAAACAAAATACAAATGAAAACAAAAAACTGGAGTAGTACTTATATCAGATAAAATAGACTTTAAAACAAAGGCTATAACAAGAGACAAGAAAGGACCCAGTAATCCCACTTCTGGGTATTTATCCAAAGAAACCCAAAATGTTACTTTGAGGGTATGTGTTATATCCATATGTTCACTGTAGCATTGTTTATAATGGATAAGATGTGGAGGCAGCATGGGTGTCTGTTGATGGATGAATGGATAAAGAGTCGGTGGTACATATATACAATGGGATATTCCTTGGCTATGGAATGGAAAGGTTTCTTGATATCTGTGGCAGCATGGATGGACCTGGAGGGTATTGTGCTGTGGAATGTGTCAGTCAGAGAAAGACAGATGCAATGTGATTTTGCTTAGATGTGGAATGTAAAGAACAAAATAAACAAACAAACCAAATAGAAACATACTCATAGATACAGAGAACATTTTGATGGTTGCCAGATGGGAGGGGGGTTGGGAGTGTGTGTGAAAAACAGGTAAGGGATTAAGAAGTACAAAACGGTAGTTATAGAGCAGGGGTGTCAAAACTGCGGCCTTCGGGCCAACTACAGTCCGCAATCCATTGTTAATTGGCCCGCAGCAAATTCCAAAAATATATTTAGTTTACTTAAATAACCAGGTGAGGCAATACGTATTTCACTTCGAGTGAGTGGCCCGGCTGTTTGTGTGTTTTACCGCATATGGCCCTTGGTAAAAAACATTGAAAAAAGTTTGGACATCCCTGTTATAGAGTAATCATGGGGATGTATGGCATAGCATAAAGAATATAGTCAATAATATTGTAATAACTATGTATGGTGTCAGATGGGTACTAGATTTATTAAGGTGATAGATGGGAGAGGGGTGGGGGCAGAGTGAAAAAGGTGAAGGCATTAAGAGTTAAAAATTGGTAGTTATAAAATAGTTATGGAGATGTAAAGTAAAACATAGGGGATATAGTCAATGATATGGTAACAACTATGTATAGTGCCAGCTGAGTACTAGACTAGTCAGGGAGATAATTTCTTAAATTATATAAATGTCTAACCACTATGCTGTGCACCTAAAATTAATATAAAATAATATTGAATGGCATCTATAATTGCAAAATTTAAAAGGGGGGGGGACGAAGGGGAATAAGAGTTTCAAATTTCCAAGTTAAAAACAAATAATTCATGGAGATGTAATGTACAGCATATTGAATCTAGTCAATAATATTGTGACAGCATGGTACAGTGTCAGATGGTTGCTGGATTTATCATGGTAGTCACTCGTTTAAGTATATAAATGTTGAATAACACCTGAAACTAATAAAAGATTGTATGCTAGCTATATTTTAATAGAAATCTAAAAAAAATCAACAAGAAAGATTGTCAATGTGTTGTGGTCATCAGTAAATCAGACATATGGTAAAATGTTGGTCATAAGAAAAAAAAAAACATTGGGGTTCATGGAATCCAGTTAAATTTCTTGAGTGAAAACATTTTAAATGAATATATTCTTTCTCAAATAGTACTTTTTGAGTGGAGCATAACCTGGCCAGTGCCACCTTAATCAAGTGGTCAGAGGTAGTATCACTAGTTATTAGACATGTGGATATCCATACCTCCTGATACAAGGCAGTGAAAATGGCATTCCATCACTTCTTGCTAAAAGTTGCTGAACTCCACCTTAATTATGAGAAAACTTGAAGAAAGTCTATAGGTTATTTACTAGTATTGTATCAGTATTAGTGTCCTAGTCTAGCCAATTGTACTACAGATACATAAGATGTAATGCTGAGTGATGGGGATACAAGATCTCTGTGTATTGTTTTTGCAACTTTTTGTAATCTAATATTATTTCAAAATAAGTTTAAAAAGATTTAAAAAGTTTCCTACTAGGATTTGAAATTTTGTTTCCAATTTGGTCAACTTCTGACCATAAATTTCCTTTTGAGAAAAAAAAAATCTTTTAAAATATCTTATCAGGTTTCATCCAGACAAACACTAAATAATCCTCACAATACTAATCTTTTTTAAAGAGGCAGACTGATTCATTTTGTCTTAGAAACTTCGGCATACCAATCAAAGATGCATCTTATTGTTTTGGGGAAGTTTGGGATCCCTTTTTCTTTAGGGCACCTCATAAATTTATAAACTTATCTAGGGTAGAATTTTTCCATTGTGGCACTGTAATTCAAGATTATCTTTAGTAAAGTTAACTCACTTGTTCAGAAAAAAACATAGTTTTGGGGCCCATTATTTTTATACATATAGTTAGCTAGAGTTTCAGGTGGAGGAGTTCCACACTCTTTAGACTGAGAGGAGCCGTCTTTCTTTTTTTTTTTTTCCCTTAAAACAAAATTTAAAATTTTACCTATCTGAGACATCACATTGAATCCAGTCCAGTTTAAATTAGACTCAGTCTGGGACTGGACCCAGACCAGATGAAGTTAGACCCACTCCAACTATAAACGCAGACTGGATGAAGAAATGCTCAAATCAATTTGGAGAGCCCATAACACTAAAGGTGTGGAGCTGACATATCTGATAGGGACTTACTCATGACCTTCAGACACAGCCACAAAGCAGCAGGCACAAAAGACTCAGTGAGTACCTGTGCCTCGTTGCTCATGGCTCCTGGGGGTTGTTGGGATTGGTTTTGGGGAACACCCCTTTGGATCCCACTTCTGTCACCAGAACTGCTAAAATTTGACTGAGACAGATTAAATTTCTCAAGAGTTTATTTGAAAATATGTTAATTCACATCGGGCAGTACCAAAGCAAAAGTGGTTAGAACCACTCCACCAACAGGAGCTAGGGAAGAGGTTTTATAGAGAAGATGCAGAGGCACAGAAAAAAAATGTATTTGATGGGTTATAGCTTAAGCAGTTTCCTTATTTGGGAAAGTCTTGTTGGCTCTTTGAAATCGGCTGTTCTTAAGTTTAATTTTATTGGATTTGAGTGCATTGATTATGGATTGGGATTTGGTTTACTTATGTAGGTTACCAAGGTATTAGAGCCACCCTAGTCTAACGGTCTCCTCATTTAATCACTTTAACAAGCTCTGTAAGATAGATATTACTTTTTTTTTTGCATATGTGGAATCTGATGCTTAGGGAGATTATGTATTTTGTTCAACATTAAATAGTTGAAATCTGGTGATGAGCTATCAGAACCCAGGTATGCATAATATCAAAGTCATGATCTCAGCCATCAAACTATTCTAAGGCTAAGAACTGTCTAATTCATTTTTTCATCCTTTGTAGTACTTAACATTAGTAGTTTATATTTATAGGTGCTCAGTAAATGTACAAAATACCTGTATGATTTAATGAGTTGACAAAGTGAATCCCCAGAGGAAATGCTTCATTCTGTAGAAGACATTATTTGGAGATGGGATTTATTGAACAAATGCAAACAACCTCATGGGTTAACTCACTCATGTTGCAAAACAGAATCTAATGAATTAGCTTTTGAAAAGACATTAATTGCATCTGATAAGAGAATAGAACTGTATTTATAAAATAAATAAGTGGCTCTGTTTATGATTGAGTTACCAAGAATATATAGTACCTAGATGGAAGAATAAAATCATTAGAGAAAGCTGTCTAAGAGGATGGGGTAACCTGAAGCCAAAGTTTCAGGCTAATCTTAGCTACCTGTGAAAAATAACGAGGAATATTATCTTACTCTGATGAACAGACATTTTGTAATGTCCAGTGAAATTGGCCTGGAATGCGTCAAACACCAAACAGCACTGGGTAGAAAACATCAGCTGTAGTCGTTATAGTGAGGAAGGTTGAATGGGGGTGTAAACGAACTCACACCACTATCCAAATACAATAACAGGAGGGAAAAAAGAAAAGACAACAAGATTCCCCTTAATATAGTTGATAGCAGAAAAGTCACATAAAATTTGAAGATGAGGGCAAAGAAGCTATGTATGGACAGGACATCATTAAAATGGCGGTCTGAGGTGAGCCTCTATAAAGTTCCCCTGGATATTACAACTAATCGAACAATAATTCCACAAAAGACTACCTGCACAGCAGACAGACAAGACAAAGAGGCCCACTACTGAATTCACCTGAAGGTGGGAGAATCGCCCGAGCAGGGGAAGAGGGAAGGGAAAACTGCCGTGACAGAGCTCGCGGGCACAGAACGCAAACCTAGCTCAGTGCTACGAGCTCGCTGCATCCCGGAACTACCGCAGCTGTGGAAGAGGGTAGAACTCAGACTGCTAGGGCTCTGCTTATGGCCCACAGGGCTGAGGGGCAGCATATAACATGGCTGAACACAACGCTCTCGGCAGAGACCTCAGAGAAAAGATGGAGGGAAGAAGGCTGAAAACAGTGGTTTAAGCCCTCACTGCAGAGCAGAGAATGAAAGGCTTAGGCACTGAGACTAGCCACCCCCTACCTACCCTCCCAGAGCTCGCTCCACACTCACCTGCCCAGTGCTAAAAGTGGAACAGTAGCAGTGTCAGATAAAAAGACCAGAATATTTGCTGTTCTGAGAGCTGGGGACCGCAGACACAGATTCACAGCACAACTAGTTCCGGCAAAGGGGAGGGAGCTGTGGAAGCAGGACCGGCTGTGGTAGTGGTCACTGCCATTGCTCTGGGCCACCTCTTACAACTCACCCCTTCCCTGGCCCCCCCTGTCTGGGTGGATCCCTGCAGAAGTAAACAGAACTGCTCAAATATACGGGCTCTGCATCTGGTGCAGGAAGAGCTTTGGAACATCAAAAGCTCTCTGCATACCCACACGAACACTGTACCCTGTGACCCAGGTGAACTATTAACAAAGGAGAAACCTGTCTCACAGGGAATCCCCCCATTCTGTGAGAAGCTGGACTAGGGCAGAGAAAACATAGCACTACCTTGTGAGAGAGAAAAAAAAAGGCTGCTGTAAAAGAGAAAATAAAACATTCTACCAAGAAGTACTAGAAAACAAAAGAAACACCTCTTCCTATTAACCTGTTGAGGAAGCCACTCTTGTAGATGTTTAGAAAGAGAAATAATAAATCAGTAATTGCCATGAATAACCAAGACAACAAGACAGCTCAGAAAGAAAGTGAAAAGTCTCCAGAAAAGGAACGGAAAGATATGGAAATATGTGACTTAAATGACAGAGAATTCAAAATTGCAGTTCTGAAAAAACTCAACGAGGTGCAAGAAAACACAGAAAGGCAATTTAATAAACTCAAAGACGCATTCAAAGAACAACGTGAGCATTTTACGAAAGAGATTGAAATTTTAAAAAAGAACCAAATGGAATTTCTGGAGATCAAGAACTCAATAGAAGAAATTAAGAATGAAATCACCAGCTTAGGTAGTAGAGTTGACCAGATGGAGGAAAAAATCAGTGACATTCAAGATAGAAACCTGGAAATTACACAGGTGGAAGAAGAAAGAGACATGAGACATAAAACAAATGAAAGAATTCTACAACAACTTTCTGACTCCATCAGAAAGAGCAATATAAGAATGATGGGCATACCAGTAGGAGAAGAAAGAGAAAAAGGAATAGAGAATATATTCAAACAAATTGTTGATGAGAACTTCCCAAACTTGTGGACGGAAGTGGATCCTCAAATTCAAGAAGCAAATAAAACACCTAATTACCTCAATCCCAAGAGGCCTTCTCCAAGGCACATTGTATTGAAGCTGTCAAAAATCAATTACAAAGAAAGAATCCTCAAGGCAGCCAGGGAAAAGAAGACAGTAACCTATAAAGGAAAGCCCATTAGATTATCATCAGATTTTACAGCAGAAACACTACAAGCCAGGAGGGTGTGGAACCAAATATTCACTCTACTGAAAGATAAAAATTATGAGCCAAGAATAATATATTCAGCAAAGATATCCTTTAGATATGAAAGAGGAATAAAGACCTTTCCAGACATACAGAAGCTGAGGGAATTTTCTAATACACGACCTGCACTACAGGAAATACTAAAGGAGGCTATTTGACCACCATTATCAGGGACAATTTGTAGCAAATAAAAGTAAAAAGGGGGAGAGTAAAGGCCTAAACTGCAATATGGGAATGGGGATAGTAAGCGTGCTGAAGATAATGGAATATTCTAAATATCAAACTTTCTTTTACATAAACTTAAGGGTAACCACTCAAAAAATCCACAACTGAAACATATACTGTAATAAAAGAAGAAACAGAGAGAAAAATCAAAGAATACCACCACAAGAAATAATAGACAACAACAAAAAGGCAAAGAAACAGTGGAAACACAACCTTACCAGAAAACTAAAGATTGAATGACAGAAAATCCTCCCTTATCAATAATCACCCTAAATGTAAATGGACAGAACTCACCCATAAAAAGGCACAGAGTAGCAGATTTGATCAGAAAACTAAACCCAACCATATGCTGTCTCCAAGAGACACATCTCAGCTACAATGACAAGCATAGACTCAAAGTGAAAGGGTGGAAATTGACACTTCAAGCGAATGGTACCTAGAGAAAATCAGGTGTAGCCATAATGATATCAGAAGAAACAGACTTCAGGGTGAAAAGACAATAAGAGACAAAGATGGACATTTTATACTGGTAAAGGGTACTATACAACAAGAAGACATAACAGTCATCAACATTAATGTTCCCAATCAGGGAGCACCAAAACATACCAAGCAACTACTAACAGAACGAAAGGAAGAAATTGACGAAAAAACAATTATACTACGGGACTTAAACACATCGATGAAAGCTATGGATAGATCATCCAAACAGAAAAGAAATAACAAAATAGCAGCCCTAAAAGACAAATTAGATGAAATGGACATAATTGACATATTTAGAGCACTTCATCCTAAAACATCAGACTATACATTCTTTGCGAGTGTACATGGAACATTTTCAAGGATAGACCATATATTGGGACATAAAAGCAGCCTCAGCAAATTTAAGAACATTGAAATTATACGAAGGATATTCTCTGATCACAAGGCTTTGAAATTGGATATCGAGTGCAAAAACAAAGCATGAAAAAACCATATACATGGAGATTAAACAACACACTTTTTAAAAAATTTATTGGGGTGACAATTGTTAGTGAAATTACATAGATTTAATGTGTACAATTCTGTATTACATCATCTATAAATCCCACTGTGTTCACGACCCAGAGTCAGTTCTCCTTTCATCACCATATATTTGATTCCCCTTACCCTCATCTCCCTCCCCCCACCCACCTTACTCTCCGGTAACCACTAAACTATTGTCTGTGTCTATGAGTTTTTGTTTCTCATTTGTTTGTGTTGTTCTTTTGTTATTTTCGGTTTATATCTCACATATCAGTGAAATCATAGGGTTCTCTGCTATTTCTGTCTGAATTATTTCGCTTAGCATTATACTCTCAAGATCCATCCATGCTGTCACAAATGTTCCTATATCATCTTTTCTTACTGCCGAATAGTATTCCATTGTGTATATATACCACTACTTCTTTATCCATTAATCTATCAAAGGACATTTGGTTGTTTCTATGTCTTGCCCACTGTAAACAAAGCTGCAATGAACATTAAAGCACACGTGTCTTCACATATAAAAGTTTTCAAATTTTTGGGGTAGATACCCAGGAGAGGGATTGCTGGGTCATATGGTAATTCTATTTGTAATTTTTGAGGAACCTCCACACTGCCTTCCTTAATGGCTGCACCAGTCTGCATTCCCACCAACAATGTATGAGGGTTCCTTTTTCTCCAAAGCCTCTCCAACACTTGTGAGTATTTGGCTTGTTGATGACAGCCATTCTAACTGGAGTGAGGTAATATCTCATTGTGGTTTTTATTTTCATGCTCTGATGATTAGTGAGGTTGAGCACTTTTTCATATGTTTATTTGCCATATGTATATTTTCTTTGGAGAAAAGTCTCTTCAGGTCCTCTGCCCGTTTTTCAATTGGGTTGTTTGTTGTTTTGTTGTTGACCTTTATGAGTTCCTTATATATTTTGGATATTAGCCCCTTAACGGAAGCACTGTTTGCAAAAATCTTCTCCCATCAGTTGGTTGCCTCTTTGTTTTGTCGATGGTTTCTTTTGTTGTGCAGAAGCTTTTAAGTTTCACATAATCCCATTTGTTTATTTTAGCTTTTACTTCCATTGCCTTTGGAGTCAAATTCATAAAATGCTCTTTGAACCCAAGGTCCATAAGTTTAGTACCTATTTTTTTTTATCCAGTTTATTGTGTCAGGTCTTATGCTTAAGTATTTGATCCATTTTGAATTAACTTTGGTACATGGTGACAGATAACAGTCCAGATTCATTCTTTTGCCCGTGGCTATCCAATTCTCCCAGCACCATTTATTGAAGAAGCTGTCTTTCCTCCATTGTATGTTTTTAGTTACTTGGTCAAAAAGCATCTGTCCATATTTTTGTGGATTTAATTCTGGGTTCTCAATTCTATTCCATTGGTCTATGTGTCTGTTTTTCTGCCAATACTATGCTGTTTTGATTATTGTAGCCTGTAGTACAACTAAAGTCAGGGAGTGCGATACCTCCAGTATTGTTCTTTTCTCTTAAGATTGCATAGGCTATTCGGGATCTTTTGTGGTTCCAAACAAATCTGATGATTTTTTGTTCTATTTCTTTAAAAAATGCCATTGGGATTTTCATGAGAATTGCATTAAATCTGTATATTGCTTTGGGTAATATGGCCATTTTAACTCTGTTGATTCTTCCAATCCATGAGCATGGAATGTCTTTCCATTTCTTTGTGTCTTCTTCAATTTCTTTCAAAAATGTCTTATAGTTTTCAGAGAATAGGTCCTTGACATCTTTGGTTAAGTTTATTCCTAGGTATTTTATTCTTTTTGCTGCAATTGCAAAGGGAATTGTTTTTTTGTATTTCTTTCTCTGAGATTTCATTGTCAGTATATAGGAATGCAATGGACTTTTGTATGTTGATTTTGTAGCCAGCAACTTTACTGTATAAGGTGATTGTTTCTGACAGCTTTTTGGTTGAGTCTTTAGTGTTTTCTATGTATAGCACCATGTCATCTGCAAAGAGTGACAATTTAATTTCTTCATTCCCAATTTGGATGCCTTATATTTGTTTATCTTGCCTGATGGCTCTTGCAAGGACTTCCAACACTATGTTGTAAAGCAGGGGTGATAAGGGACAGCCCTGTCGTGTTCCTGATCATAGAGCAAAGGGCTTCAGTTTTTCATCATTAATATGAGATTAGCTGAGGGCTTGTCATAGATGGCCTTTATTATGTTAAGGTATTTTCCTTCTATACCTATTTTATTAAGTGTTTTAATCATAAATGGATGTTGTATCTTGACAAATGCTTTTTCTGCATCAATGGATATAATCATATGATTTTTGTCCTTTATTTTGTTTATGTGATGTATCACATTGATGGATGTTGTACCAAACTTGTGCCACGGGTATGAACCCCACTTGGTCGTGATGAATAATTTTTTTAATGCATTGTTATATTCGATTTGCTAGAATTTTGTTTAGGGTTTTTGCATCAGTATTCATCAGAGATATTGGTCTGTAGTTTTCTTTTTTTGTGTTGTCCTTACCAGGTTTTGGTATCAGGGTAATATTGGCCTCATAAAATGAGTTAGGAGTACTGACTGTTCTTCAATTTTTTGGAAGAGTTTGAGCAGGATTGGTATTAGATGCTGTTTGAAGGTTTGGTAGAATTCACTAGTAAAGCCATCTGGTCCTGGACTTTTGCGTTTGGGAAGGTTTAGGTTGACTGATTCAATTTCTTTACTGGTGATCGGTCTGTTTAGATTTTCCATTTCTTCATGGTTCAGCCTTGGAAGGCTATATGTTTCTAAGAACTTGTCCATTTCTTCTAGGTTATTGAATTTTGTGGCATATACTCCTTTGTAGTATTCCAGCATGATCCTTTGTATTTCTGTGGTGTCCGTGATAACTTCCCCCTTTTCATTTATGATTATGTTAATTAGTGTCTTCTCTCTTTTGATCTTAGTGAGTCTAGCCAAGGGTTTGTCAATTTTGTCAATGTTTTCAAAAAACCAGCTCTTTGTCACATTAATTTTTTCTATTGTCTTTTTGTTCTCTATTTCTTTTATTTCTGCTCTGATTTTTGTTATTTCTTTTGTTCTGCTGCCCTTGGTTTTCTCTTGTTCGTCTTTTCTAGTTTTTTAAGGTGTAACACGTGGTTATTTATGTAGGATTTTTCCTGTTTCTTGAGATAGGCCTGTAATGATATAACTTTCCCTCTTAAAACTGCTTTTGGTGAATCCCAAAAATTTTGGTAGGATGTATTTTCATTGTCATTTGTTTCTATGTCACTTTTGTTGTCTCCTCTAATTTCTTCTTGAGCCAGTCGTTCTTCATAAGTATGTTGTTTAATTTCTATGTATTTGTGGTTTATTTTGCTTTATTTTTGCAGTTTGATATCCAAATTCGAAACCTTGTTATCAGAGGATATGATTGTTATGACTTCAATCTTCTTAAATTTGTGAGGCTGATTTTATATCCCAACATATTCGCTACCTTTGAGAATATTCCATGTACACTAGAAAAAAATGTATAGTCTGATGTTGTAGGATAAAGTACTCTATACATGTCAATTATGTCCCTTTCATCTAATGTGTCATTTAAGGCTGCTATTTCATTATTTATTTTTTGTTTGGATGATATATCCATAGCTGTCAACGATGTATTTAAGTCCGCTAGTATAATTGTGTTTTGGTCAATTTCTCCCTTTAGTTCTGGTAGTAGTTGCTTGGTATATTTCAGTGTTCTCTGATTGGGGGCATAAATATTGATCACTGTTATGTCTTCTTGTTGTATAGTACCGGTTACATGGCGAAATGACTATCTTTGTCCCTTGTTATCTTTTTCACCCTGATGTCTGTTTCATCTGATATCAGTATGGCCATGCCTAATTTTCTCTGAGTACCATTTGCTTGGAGTATCAATTTCCACTCTTTCACTTTGAGTCTATGCTTGTCCTTGTAGCTGAGATGTGTCTCTTGGAGACAGCATATGGTTGGGTTTAGTTTTTTGATCCAATCTGCTACTCTGTGTTTTTTTTTAATTTTGAGTTCAGTCAATTTACATTTAGGGTGATTATTGATAAGGGAGAATTTCCTGTTATTCTATCTGTAGTTTTTTGGTAAGGCTGTATCTCCATTGTTTGTTTGCCTTTTTGTTGTTGTCTATTATTTCTGTGTGGTGGTATTCTATGATGTTTCCCTCTGTTTCTTCTTTTATTACAGTATATATTTCAGTTGTGGATTTTATTTGAGTGGTTACCCTTAAGTTTATGTAAAAGTGTGTTTGATATTTAGAACATTCCATTTTCTTCAGCACGCTTACTTTCTCCATTCCCATATTCTGGTTTAGGCCTTTATTCCCCTCTTTATATTTTGTTTGCCACAAATTGTCCCTGTTGATGGTGGTTGAATAGCCTCCTTTAGCATTTCTTGTAATTCAGGTAGTGTATTAGAAAATTCCCTCTGCGTCTGTATGTCTGGAAAAGTCTTTATTCTTCCTTCATATCTAGTGGATATCTTTGCTGGATATATTATTCTTGGCTCATAATTTCTCTCTTTCAGTAGTGTGAATATTTGGTTCCACTCCCTCTTAGCTTGCAGAGCTTCTGTTAAAAAATCTGATCATAATCTAATGGTCTTTCCATTGTAGGTTACCGTTTTCTTTTCATTGGTTGCCTTGAGGATTTTTTCTTTGTCATTGATTTTATACAACTTCAATACAATATGCCTTGGAGAAGGCCTGTTGGGATTGAGGTAATTAGGTGTTCTATTTGCTTCTTGAATTCGAGGATCCAGTTCTGTCCACAAGTTTGGGAAGTTCTCATCGACAATTAGTTTGAATATATTCTCTGTTCCTTTCTCTCTTCTCCTTATGGTATGCCCATTATTCTTATATTGCTCTTTCTAATGGAGTCAGAAAATTCTTGTAGAGTTCTTTCATTTCTTTTATGTCTAAAGTCTCTTTCCTCTTCTATCTGTGTAATTTCTGGTTTCTATCTTCTACGTCACTGATTCTTTCCTCCATCTAGTCAACTCTACTACCTAAACTGGTTATTTGATTCTTAATTTCTTTTATTGAGTTTTAGTCTCCAGAAATTCTATTTGGTTCTTTTTTCAAATTTCAATCTATTTTGTAAAATGCTCATGTTGTTCTTTGATTGTGTTTCTGAGTTTATTATACTGCCTTTTTGTGTTTCTTGCATCTCATTGAGTTTTTTCAGAACTGCAATCTTGAATTCTCTGTCATTTAAGTCACATATTTCCATATCTTGAAGTTCCCTTTCTGGAGACTTTTCACTTTCTTTTTGAGCTGTCTTGTTGCCTTGTTTATTCATGGCAATTACTGATTTATTATTTCTCTTTGTAGACATCTGCAGGAGTCGCTTCTGCAACAGGTTGATAGGAAATGGTCTTTTGTGTTTCATTAATTGTTGGTAGAATATATTATTTTCTCTCCGACTGCAGCCTTTTTTTTCTCTCTCACACGGTAGTGCTATGTTTTCTCTGCACTATTCCAGTTTCTCACGCAATGGGGGTATTCCCCGGGAGACGGGCTTCTCCTCTGTTAATAGTTCACTGGGTCACAGGGTGCAGTGTCCCTGTGTATGCAGAGAGCTTTCGAAGTTCCAAATCTCTTCCTGCACCAGAGTCGGAGCCTGTATGTTTCAGTAGTTCTGTTTACTCCTCCAGTGATCCAACCAGATAGGTGGGGTCAGGGGCGGGATTAGTTGTGAGAGGTCCCCAGAGCAATGGCTGTTACCACTACCACAGCCGGTCCTGCTTCCACAGCTCCCTCCCTTTTGCCGGAACTAGTTGGGCTGCAAATCTGTGTCTGTGGTCCACAGTTCTCAGAACAGCAAATATTCTGTTCTTTGATCTGACACTGCTACTGTTCTATTTTTAGCACCGGGCAGGTGGGGTCTAGGCAAACTCTGGGAGGGTCGGGAGCGGCGGCTAGTCTCAGTGCCTAAGTCTTCTGTTCTGTGCTTGGCAGTGAGGGCTTAAACCACCGTTTTCAGCCTTCTTCCCTCAGTCTTTTCTCTGAGGTCTCTGCCGTGTGTGTGTTGCGTTCAGCCGTGTTATATGCTGCCCCCCTCAGCCCTGTGGCCCATAAGCAGAGCCTTAGCAGTCCGATTTCTTCCCTCTCCCATAGCTGCGGTAGTTCTTTTGATACTACGAGCTCGGAGCACTGAGCTAGGTCTGTGTCCTTCGCCCCCCTGCGCAGCTCCGTCTCAGCCCTTCTCCTTTCCCTCTTCCCCAGCTTGTGCGTTTCACCCACCTTTAGGTGAATTCATAGTGGGCCTCTTCGTCTTGCCTGTCTGCTGTTCATGGGAGTTTTTTGTGGAGTTCAAGTTGTTCGATTAGTTGTGTATACTAGGGGAGATTTCAGAGGCTCACCTCACGCCGCCATTGTGATGACATCTCTCGGTGTTCCACCTTTCCATTTGAAATCTGTCCAAACCTCATGTCCTTAGCACTCAGGCTCTCCTTCCAAGTGGAACCCAATGACAAGCTCAGACCTTTCTCTTACCCATTGTTGTATTTTACATTGACATTCTTAGTCTTTCTCTATCACTGCCAGAGCTCTTCTCTCTGCTAGGGAATAAATAATGAAGTTACATTAATTTATTCACAGTAATTTGTATGTTACTTCTCAAGTGTAGACTTACTGTACCAGCATCCTTAACGCAAAGAGAGACTGCCATAGTAGAAATTTCAACCAACAAAGCAGGCTTCTAGATAGATATTTTGGTTCTTTATGGTCTTTCTAGGGTTCTCCAAACTATACCATGTATGTGAGTACATACTTGGCCTAAGCAATGAATTGCTCTTTGTTAAACTATACTGGCTGTCCACTTTCAAAACATCAAAATGGCCTGTTAACAGCTGTACTGGCAGTTATTTTGTATTCAAATTTACTGTGGTCTCATAATTATTAATAATAAATTCCCTCTTTAAAGGAAATTTTAGTGATTTACTAGCATATTGGATCTGGATAAGACACAAATCAGTCCTATTATAGACTTCAGGAAAAGAAAACCCTACCAAAAGGACACTGTTCAAGAAAACAGTTTTTGGGTTCCCCCCCTTTTTTATTTTATTTTTTTAAATTTGTTTTTTTAATTAAAGTTTATTGGGGTGACAATTGTTAGTAAAGTTACATAAAATTCTGGCATACAATTCTGTATTACATCCTTTATAAATCACATTGTGTGTTCACCACCTGGAGTCAGTTCTCCTTCCATCACCCAAAAGGACAGTTTTATTTTAGTTTTCAGTTTTGCTTTTAATCATAAATTGGCCTTGTTTCTCTGGATAGCAGTTTAAATCACCCAAGACATGTTTCCAGCATTTATAAAAAAAGGGCTGTCTTTTGGGTGCCTTTTCCTATTGCAAATATTCTTGAAAAACAGATTTCTTGGCTTCTTTTGCTAGAAATGTTCTTGATCCATTAGACAAAGCTGTTCTTTTTTTTCATCAATACTAACCTATAAACAGATGGAAATATACTAATCTTGTAATTCCTCCTAACACATTATAATTGTTTAATTATTTTGAGTTGCCTAGTCAGCCTGACAAAAACTTTGACATGCACATATGTATCTAAAAGTGACTGCTGTCTTTCTTTACTCATAAAAATTGCAGCTGAGGAGATTCTCCCACCCACCCGCAACTGAGAGCATTTTCTAGTTAATGGTAAGTGAGGATTTTGTTTTTAATAACTGTGTCCTAGAATGGGCGTCTCTCTATGGTCAAACAGTTTGTGTCAGACTTGTGAAAGACCTTCTTTTTCTTGTTGTGTTGTACTTTGAGGATTGAAAGTCAATAAACCAAAGGTTCTGGTATGAAAAGAGATGCTAAGGGCACAAACATTTATCTGAAAGAAGCAACAGGATATAAGAGTCAAAAATGAAACAAAAGTTACTGTTGATAGATTCAGTGGCTGAGTTCATTTAAAGTCAGAGCCAGAATATTACGGAGGAATTGCGAAAGCAAAGTTTTCCTCCATTTCAAGCCTAAAAGAAAACAAGTGTCGTACATTCAGTCTTCATTGAATACAGTTTGTGCAATCATGTTTTACAAAGTGAGAGTGAGGTGACAAAATGAATGCAAGTTAAAATTAGCAAATATCTAGCTAGCAGGATGAAGTCATTTGCATATATAGTGTTGTATAATTGAGCTATATTTGACATAGAACATTATATTATTTTCAGGTGTACAACATGATTCAATATTTGTACATATTGCAAAATGATCACCAAGAGAAGTCTAGTTACCATTCATTACCATGCATAATTAAAATTTTTTTTCTTTTTTTCTTGTAATAAGGAATTTTATTATTTACTCTCTGAGCAACTTTCAAATATGCAGTACTATGACGTATTTATTTTATAACTGAATGTTTGTACCTTTTGACCCCCTTTGCCCATTTTGCCAATCTCCTACCTCCCTCTCCTCTGGCAGCCACCAATCTATTATCTGTATTTATGAGCTTGATTTTACTTTGTTTTGTAGATTCTACATATAAGCGGGTGCATATTATATTAATCTTTCTGTCTTATTTCACTTGGCATAGTCTCCTCAAGCTCCATCAATGTTATTGCAAATGGCAAGATTTAATTCTTTTTTTATGGCTGAAATTATACACACACACACACACACACACACACACACACACACACACACACATATATATATATATATATATATATATATGTAGCTTCTTTGTCTATTTATCCACTGATGGACACACTTACCTTATTTCCATGTCTTGGCTGTTGTAAATAATGTTGCAATGAACATTGCGGTACATATATCTTTTTGAATTAACATTCTCAGTTTCTTTGAATAAATACTGAGCTGGGAATTACTGGATTATATGGTAGTTCTATTTTAATTTTTGAGGAAGCTCCACACTGTGTTCCACAGTGGCTACACCAATTTACATCCCCACCAAAAATGTATAAGTGTTCCCTTTTCCCCATATCCTCCCCAACATTTGTTATTTTTTGTCTATTTGATAATAGCCATTCTAATAAGTATGAGCTGATATCTCATGGTGTTTTTGATTTGTATTTCCCTGATGATTAGTGATTTGAGCATATTTTCATGTATCTGTTGGGCATCCATATGTCTTGTTTAGAAAACAATGTCCATTCAGATCTTCTGCTTTTTTAAAAATCAGATTGTTGTTATTGTTGATTATTTTTTGCTATTTAGTTGTATGAATTCTGTATATATTTTGAATAATATGTATATGTTTTGATTTCTTGCCTGAAGGGACATTCAATTAGGTCTTTGAAAGGCTTTTTCAGTAAGGATAATTTAGCCCTACGGTGAGCCATTTTTCATTTTATACAAAATTAGATTATTTTGGTTTTGTTTAAACTTATAAAATTGCAAATATTGCCACTTTCATTCACACTTACAGTCATATTTCTGCCCCTTTAATTAGAGACTCTTGAAAAAACCCATAAATTTTTACCTGAAAGCTTTTTCTGTCAACAAAACTGATGTATTTGTACCAAAATTGGCTCTTCATATTCCAAAGATGGAGAAAATTTACAATCAAAACTATGCTAGCCTGCCTGTTTCTTTAACCACTGTTTTAAAAGGATCTTGAATATTTGTTCTATGAACATCTAAAGTTGCCTTTCAAGTCTCCCTCATTGGATTTAACTTCATAATTTGATAAATAATGGTCACAGTGCAATTTTTAGAAATAATAAGAAGGCTTAAATGGGAACTGAATAGCCAGACAGAAATTTAGAGTTTGAAATTATTTTTTATGTCTTTGATCATAAAAACAGAGCAGAACTATGTTGAGGGAAATTACAGAAAATTAATTTCTGTGGAGATTTTCATTTGATAAATAATGTGCAGTAGCATAGATAATCTAGTACCTATTTGAATAGCCCCAGTAAGTTTCTGTTTTCCAACATTAAGGATCAGGAAACAAATAGAGTGGACTGTAATTATGTTACAGATTCTGTGAGCATAAACTTTTGTCCCTGAAATTGTAAGGTGCACTGATTAAAGGTTGTGTTGCCATACACCATAGTTGGTAATCTTAAAATAATTAAAAACATTTTTCCTTAAAAATATTTATCTTAAGTAAACCATTTAATAATAAATAGAGTCAGAAGTATGAAATATTTTCCCATAGCTGGAGGAAGGCTGAAGAAGTTACTTCTACTCTTCACTAGCCAGGGGCAGTTATTACTAATGCCAATATGTCTGAATCCACCACAGCTCTGTGGGTAGAAATAAAAATTTCTCCAGAAATCCTAGTGACATGATCCAGAAGGCTAGAGGAGGCCTTAATGTGTTGGGAATTGATAGGCCTTAAATCCTCTGCGTTCTATGGTGAATAAACACTGCTCCCAACACTGCACTTCCCTAATGCTATAAAATCAGAGGCTACAAATGGTCAACAGCTATCTGAACAAGATGTGCTTCCAAATTGATGTGAGAAGCAGCTGCCCTCTAGAGGAGGACTGAAAAAGGGATTAGCCAGGATTTCTGTTCACGGCAGGCCACACTTTTGGACCTTTAGAAAATTGATAGCTTCCAAATGTTCTTTGTGTTCCCTGCAATAAAGGGTCTTTGAGGCAGAGCCAAACCTAGAGCTTTATGCAAAAACATTATTAAATACATATTTCCCCTAATTGTGCCTCAGCCCCCTCCCCCACCCAGGCTGAATTGGCTAAGATTAATTGAAAGAAACACCTTAAAAACAATGGGGAAACTGGAATAAAGATCACCACAGTGAAGTAGCTCATGGTAAAAAGCAGTCATTTAAGTCTCATTATTGCCACACGTGCTGGAAAATTGACAAAGGGTTCAGAAATTTGGTCACAGAGGAAATAGTTACCTGAACTTACATGAGAAAAACGGAGGAATGGCCTTATTGGTTCAATCAAATTGTTCTTTATTGTGACCTCCATTCCCTTGTCTCTTACTCAGTCTTTTCAGCTAGCAACCACATCTTGTCTTCTCCTTTCCTTCCTATTCTGGATCCCATTTCAATGATACTCTCACAGGCATTTTCCATTCCTTTACTGCTTCACCTTCCATCTCATAGCTTTGGCAATCCCTGCTCAGTCTTGGCTCAGTTCAGTGGTCCACTCTGCCTGTTCTTGTTCCCAGATTACTGAAGACCCATCTGGGGAAATTGCATATCCATGCTCACTGGCTCCAATACAGATGTGTGCTTTCCAACTTCAGCTGGACCTTTAACTCTCATTATTAATCTTTTTTTTTCCTATCTGTAGTTGGCTCCTTCTTCCATTTCCCACTGCAGCTGTTCCAAAACTTCATTTCTCTTCTAAAGGCCCCACTCTGACCTTCTCACTTTGAGCAGATGACCAACATTTTTATTTCACTGAAAATGCCACCAGGTGAACTATTCTCTCCTTTTCCCTCATCCAGTGTCCCTGTAGTCATTCATCTTTTTCCTTCTCCTCTTCTGTATCATTGAACCTCATTTTAACACTTCTTATCTTTCCTCAGATCTTGCAAATGTGTTCCAGTCCCAACTGTTTTACACAGACACCAAATCTTCTGTTTCTCCTTTTTACTCCTCAAGCTACAACTGCCTCATTCCTTTTATAATCACACTTCTTGAAGGCACAGTTAATATATAATGTCTCCAGTTCTCAACCTTCAATTTACTCCCCAACCTACATGTATTCAGATGTTGGCCCCTAGAGTTTATTAGGCTTGTCACAAGAGTTACAAAAATTAGTAGTTCCCCCACATCATTCTTCTATATTTTCCAGAGTTAATTGCCTTTAACTCTTCTCGGTGTTAAATTAGTCACCACTCAACCACCTGCTTTCCAGTTTCCAAAATTCTCCTCTTTTCTTTGTATTTGTGGGTTTTTAGCTCTAAAAAAAAAATCCATACTGTTGTAGTAATAGAGCTTCAAGGGGGAACAAAATTAGGTACTTAATTTCAATCAGTGATATTTGTTTGGAACTTTCATTTTCTTTATTATTCTGCTGGCCCTTAAGAATATTCTTTGTTGAACTGTTCTCAGATTCCTTTCTCATGCCTATACCTGTTCTCCATGGGTGAGCCAATCACAGAGCTAATAAGTAGTAGACCTAACATTTGAACCCAAGTTGCTTAACCTGAAATTCAATATTCTTCCCATTATAGATCAGAGACATCTTATTCCACATGTACCTTTTTGTAGGTATATCTCTCTGTTGTACAGATGAAATCTCATACCACTTTAGCTAATATCTTTTACTTAATGTCCATTATAGTGGAATTAGTTTTCACTAATTTCATTAGAGTGCAAATATGCTTGGTAGCAGTGGCATGGAATGTGAAAAATACAGAATCTCTATCAGTATGATTTGTAACAACTAAGGCCAGCCTTATGCAGAGGTAGAATAAGAATAGTAAATGTGCTGAGATTTACTGAGTACGGATTATTAGATAAAAATTGAAATAATCTAGATAATGCATTCAATTTTTCAGAGAGGAAAACCGATGCTCATGGAAGCCAAGTGACTTGTACAAAGCCACATAGTCAATGAGCAGCAGAGCCAGCCCTGGAGATCATGTCTTCATTTTAACTTATTTTGCTTTAAGAGAAAAAAATCACTTTTCTAGCTAGCTCATATGTCTGAAAAATCCACCACCTTTAGAGGTTCAAACTTTTGGATTTAATTATTTTGTGTTAATATACTGATCTTCCTGGAAGAGGTAATTAACTCATGCTATCGTAGGTTCATCTTGTATACTTTCAGATCCATGGAGCTGCTTGAATGTTGAGAATTGTACTGATCAGGAAACAAGGACAATTTTTACTTCAGAGGGGTAAGAGGGAAGTTCAAGGCCCTCTCAAAGGCTCACAGTAGGGGATATTGGGTCACTATGGAGTCCCTTGAAGCCGTAGGGCACTTAGGGAGCTGCGAAGAAGGGACATATAGCATAAAAAGAGAGAGACATAGAAAACAGTATTTAATGGTCAATGAATACAAATTCAGCCAAACCTACAGTTTTGGCTCCAGTCAGCAGTAGTCTTTTAATGGCTTTATTTGCTGTTACCTTCTACGAATATGGCCAAATTGGGATTTGGAAAAATCCTTCTGTGCACCTAAGAGTTTATATTTTTCTTTATAAATAGACCATGATCCTTGCCCCCTATTTGACCCTGTGCTGCCTGAAACCAGTATAGATCATTCATTTTTCTCATTCTTCTATGCATGCATATAGCCCTCAGAGACAATCAGCCCTGAGGCCAATTGTATCCCCACCAACAACCCAGAAAACACCTGCTGACTGATTCAACTAAATTCATAGATGTCTGATGAAGGCCTTTCTTTAATAATAATTCTAATTTGTTTCAATGTAAAGTGATTAAGTTGGTTTAGTACAGTTTGTCTTTTACTGGTTATGATTACCAGTAAATAGTTAAATTGTTGTCTATGTGCCTGATTGCTTATGGTTCAATTTTGCTTCAGACCTGACAGACTGCTTGTCTTGACTTCTAGACTTTACCAATCAGAAGGTAACTCTCAGGAGACGTCTTGCTTTATTTTGATGGGAATGATACTCACTTTCCACTTTTGTTATTCAGTGTTCGGTGTCTTGTGAATTTGTAAAACTCATTGTCCATAAGTTGTCAATACATTAACTAACTCTTTAGGACCTCGACAATATAGGGCATTGGTTTTTGTATAGAACTGGCATGTCTGATTTTTCTCTCATCTGAGTGTTGGGAGAAAGAATCCATCCACTCTGTGACAGCTTTAATAGGTAGGCTTGTACTCAAACTGTCTCTGTTCTTTATTTGGAGTCAGCTCCATGGCTTTTAAATTTATTTGTGTGCCTATTATGTGTAGAGAATCAGGACCCTGTGCCAGGCTATACTGAATGTGAGAGTAGTAAAAGGAGTAAGCAAAACATGGACTCTGGTCTCAATAAAATTACAGTCCCGTGAGGGACAACATCATGGACATGGATGAGTTGATACATAGCAGAATGTAATGAGTAGCATTAGAAAGATTCAGAAGCAGTGCTGTGGGACTACAGTATAAGGAGAGATTTTATCTATTTAGGAAATCAGAGAAGACTTTATGGAGGCAGTAAGAATGTGAGCTGAACCTTAAAGGATGTATAGAATCCAACAAGCAGAAAGAGTTGCTGTAAGAAGGCTGTTGTTTGGCAGAGGGAACATTGTTGAGTATAAGTATGAAAATGAGAAAGTGCAAGACACTCTCTGAAAAGAATAAATACATAAGTGGGATGGTAGCATGGAAGTCTTTAAGTGACAAGATTAAAAAGTTTGGACATTTTATTGGAGGCAATAGGGCGCCACTAAAGAATTTTGAACGTTAGAATGACATGTCCCAAAATATTCTTCAGAAAGATCACTCTGGCAACAGTGTAAGGGATAAACTTGAGTGGGATAGTAAATGTGAGGATGGAGAGAAATAGATGTTTGCAAAAGATATTGGGGAAAACCTAGTTATGATTGGATATAGGGAATAGAAGAGAGCTTGGGTAACAAAGAAAGTAATTCTACCAATAAGCAAGCTAAGAAATTCCAAAAGATGCCTTTAGAAATTTACTTAGTTGAAATTTCTTTTTTCCTCCATTTTACAGATTGGAAATTTAAGTACTAATGATATGATGCCATCTTCCCAAGGTTACTTAATGGTAGAACGAGGATGGAAACTGAAATCTTCTGAGGATAAATCCAGTATTTTTTCCTTGCTACCATATTTTGTCAGTCTTTACAAAAGAATGGGATTGGGCCATTCTTGTGTGTGTGTGTCTGTGTGTGTGTGTGTGTGTGTGTGTGTGTGTGTGTGTGTGTGATATGGAGAAAGCCGATACTAAAAAACACCATTGACTGAGGGATTGATAGATATTAAAGACACGTTAGTGTTTAGCCTAAACATTTCATTTTATAGATGGGAGTTCTGAGGCCCAGAGAGGGGAAATCATTTGTCTGAGGCCACATAACTACACATAATGTAGATCATGGTTTCTGTTTATTTGAGAAAATAAGATCAGCACACGTGAAGCTGAGAACACAATAGCACAGGATATTATAAACGTATCACCCAGGGAGAAAAAGTCTTAAGGAGCCATTCCATAGGCAAGCCTCTGTCTTACCATGCCAGAGTGGAGTCTGGTCTGATGGGTTAAAAGGAGTCACCTGATGGAAGTCATCATTGATCCTTGTGAAAACTGGCACTAGTATACTAGTACTATGTTATGAATACCAGTAAATAGTTAAATTACAGGAGAAAAACCTCTATACAGTTTTCCATAATGGCTGTAGTAATTTACATTCCCACCAAGAGTGGATGTGAAGGTTTCCTTTTCTCTATAGCCTCATCAACATTTGTTATCTCTTGTCTTTTCAATAATAGCTATTCCAAAAGGTGTGAGGTGATATCTCATTGTGGTTTCAATTTGCATTTCCCTGATGATTAGTGACATTACATAACGGTAACTCCATGTGGTGAGGGATGTTTGTTGGTTGGCAAACTCCTCAGGAGCTTCCTGAGTGTAATCTGACATTGGCGCCCTAGGAGGAGGGAAGGGAAAGACTGAAGAAATAGGCAGACAACTCTAGATTGTTAGGTGGCAGATTTAATAAGCAAGGGCATTTAGTTAATGAGGCTTATCTTAGGTGGCTGTAAGATGAGTAGATTTCCTTACCCACACGCCAAATCTTAAAAGTTTATATACAGGCCTTAACTGAGTTCAGTCACATACAAAAGGGGCCTTAATTGGATTCAGTCATATATACCATTCAGATAGTCTCAACATGACATTTTTATCTCAAGGCTGAATCGTAGGGGCAGATTCTGGGAGCAGGGAAGGCTAGCGGCACATAAATTCTAATGATGGGAAAAAGTAGAGAACCTCCAGTTTTGCCTGTTTCAGCTCCTGGGTCACATTACGTGATGACCTTCTCCAACAATGCGTTAGTTAATTTGACTTGGCAATCATTTCACAATGTATATGAGTTATGTATATTAAATAAACACATTGTACAAATTTTAAAAACCATCACATTGTATAAATTAAATATACACAAATTTTATTCATCAATCATACCTCAATAAAAGTAGAAAAAATTACAAGAGAGATAGGTTGATTTTTTTTTTAATTTATTGGGGTGACAATTGTTAGTGAAATTACATAGCTTTCAGGTGTACAACGCTGTATTACATCATCTATAAATCCCATTGTGTGTTCACCACCCAGAGTCAGTTCTCCTTCCATCACCATATATTTGATCCCCCTGACCATCATCTCCCTCCCCACAACCCCTTAGCCTCTGGTAACCACTAAACTATTGTCTGTGTCTATGAGTTATTGTTTTTCATTTGTTTGTCTTGTTCTTTTGTTGTTTTTAGTTTATATATGACATATCAATGAAATCATAGGGTTCTCTGCTTTTTCTGTCTGACATATTTCGCTTAGCATCATACTCTAAAGATCCATCCAGTTTGTCACAAATGTTCCTATATCATCTTTCCTTAACGCCGAATAGTATTCCATTGTGTATATGTACCACAACTTCTATATCCATTCATCTATCAAAGGACATTTTGGAGGTATCCATGACTTGGATACCGTAAACAAAGCTGCAATGAACATAGGAACACACGTGTCTTTATGAATAAATGTTTTCAAATTTTTTGGGTAGATACCCAGGAGAGGGATTTCTGGGTCATATGGAAATTCAATTCGTAATTTTTTGAGGAACCTCCACACAGCCTTTCATAATGGCTGCACCAGTCTGCATTCCCACTAACAGTGGATAAAGATTCCTTTTTCTCCACATCCTCTCCAACACTTGTTACTATTTGTCTTCTTGATGACAGCCTTTCTGACTGGGGTGACGTGATATCTCATTGGGGTTTTTATTTGCATTTCTCTGATGATTAGTGATGTTGAACATTTTTTCATATGTCTATTTGCCATTTGTATGTCCTCTTTGGAGAAATGTCTCTTCAGGTCCTCTGCCCATTTTTCAATTGGGTTGATTGGTTTTTTGTTACTCAGCTTCATGAGTTCCTTGTACATTTTGGATATTAGCCCCTTATTGGAGGCACTGTTTGCAAAAATCTTCTCCCATTCAGTTGGTTGCCTCTTTATTATGTCGATGGTTTCTTTTGATGTGCAGAAGCTTTTAAGTTTCCTATAGTCCCATTTCTTTATTTTAGCTTTTACTTCCATTGCCTTTGGAGTCAAATTCATAAAATGCTCTTTGAACCCAAGGTCCATAAGTTTAGTACCTATGTTTCTTCTATGCAGTTTATTGTGTCAGGTCTTATGACAAAGTCTTGATCCATTTTGAATTAATTTTGGTACATGGTGACAGATAGCAGTCCAGTTTCATTCCTTTGCACGTGGCTATCCAATTCTGCCAGCACCATTTATTGAAGAGGCTGTCTTTCCTCCATTGCATGTTTTTAGCTTCTTTGTCAAAAATTATCTGTCCATATATATGTGGTTTTATTTCTGGGTTCTCATTTCTATTCCATTGGTCTAGTATATAGGAATGCAATGGACTTTTGTACGTTGATTTTGTAGCCAGCAACTTTACTGTATTCGTTGATTGTTTCCAACAGATTTTGGTGGAGTCTTTAGAGTTTTCTGTGTATACCATCATGTCATCTGCAAAGAGTGACAATTTAACTTCTTCATTCCCAATTTGGATGCCTTTTATTTCTTTCTCTTGCCTGATGGCTCTGGCAAGGACTTCCAATACTATGTTTAAAAGCAGAGGTGATAGGGGACAGCCTTGTCGTGTTCCTGAACGTAGAGCAAAGGACTTCAGTTTTTCACCATTAATTATGAGATTAGCTGAGGGTTTCTCATATATGGCCTTTATTATGTTAAGGTATTTTCCTTCTATACCTATTTTATTAAGTGTTTTAATCATAAATGGATGTTGTATCTTGTCAAATGCTTTTTCTGCATCAATTGATATAATCATATGATTTTTGTCATTTACTTTGTTTCTGTGATGTATCACATTGATGGATTTGCGGATAATGAACCATCCTTGTGCCCCGGGTATGAACCCCACGTGGTCGTGATGAATAATCTTTTTAATGCATTGTTGTATTCGATTTGCTAGAATTTTGTTTAGGATTTTTGCATCCATTTTCATCAGTGATATAGGTCTGTAGTTTTCCTTCTTTGTATTGTCCTTACCAGGTTTTGATATCAGTGTAATGTTTGCCTCATAAAATGAGTTAGGGAGTATTGACTGTTCTTCAATTTTTTGGAAGAGTTTGAGCAGGATTGGTATTAGATCCTGTTTGAAGGTTTGGTAGAATTCACTAGTGAAGCCATCTGGTCTTGGACTTTTGCTTTTGGGAAGGTTTTGGATGACTGATTCAATTTCTTTACTGGTAATCAGTCTGTTTAGATTTTCCAGTTCTTCATGGTTCAGGCTTGGAAGGCTATATGTTTCTAAGAACTTACCATTTCTTCTAGGTTATTGGATGGTGGCATATACTCCGTCATAATATTCTTGCATGATCCTTTGTATTTCTGTGGTGTCCGTGATAATTTCCCCTTTTTCATTTCTGATTTTGTTAATTAGTGTCTTCTCTATTTTTATCTTAGTGAGTCTAGCCAAGGGCTTGTCGATTTTGTTAATCTTTTCAAAGAACCAGGTCTTTATCACATTATTTTTTTCTATTGTCTTTTTGTTTTCTATTTCATTTAGTTCTGCTCTGATTTTTGTTATTTCCTTTGTTCTGCTGGCCTTGGATTTCACTTGTTCTTCTTTCCTAGTTCTTTAAGTTGTAACATGAGGTTACTTATTTGGGATTTTCCTTGTTTCTTGAGATAGGCCTGTGAATGATATAAATTTTCCTCTTAAAACTGCTTTCGCTGCATCCCAAAAATTTTGCTAGGGTGTATTTTCATTGTCATTTGTTTCTACGTATATTTTGATCTCTCCTCTAATTTCTTCTTTGACCCAGTTGTTCTTTAAATGTATGTTGTTTAATCTCCATGTATTTGTGTTTTTTCCTGCTTTCATTTTGCAGTTGATATCCAATTTCAAAGCCTTGTGATCAGAGAATATCCTTCGTATAATTTCAATCTTCTTAAATTTGCTGAGGCTGCTTTTATGTCCCAATATATGGTCAATCCTTGAGAATGTTCCATGTACACTTGAAAAGAATGTATAGTCTGATGTTTTAGGATAAAGTGCTCTATATATGTCAATTATGTCCATTTCATCTAATGTGTCATTTAGGGCTGATATTTTGTTATTTATTTTCTTTTTGGATGATATATCCATAGCTCTCAATGATGTATTTAAGTCCCCTAGAATAATTGTGTTTTGGTCAATTTCTCCCTTTAGTTCTGTTAGTAGTTGCTGGTATATTTCGGTGCTCCCTGTTTGGGGGCATAAATATTGATGACTGTTATGTCTTCTTGTTGTATAGTCCCCTTTACCATTATGAAATGTCCATCTTGTCTCTTATTGTCTTTTTCACCCTGAAGTCTGTTTCATCGGATATCATTATGGCTACACCTGATTTTCTCTGGGTACCATTTGCTTGGAGTGTCAATTTCCACCCTTTCACTTTGAGTCTATGCTTGTCCTTGTAGCTGAGATGTGTCTCTTGGAGACAGCATATGGTTGAGTTAAGTTTTTTGATCCACTCAGCTACTCTGTGCCTTTTTATTCGTGAATTCAGTCCATTTACATTTGGGGTGATTATTGATAAGATAGGATTTCCTGTCATTCTATCTTTAGTTTTCTGGTAAGGCTGTGTCTCCATTGTTTCTTTGCCTTTTTGTTGTTGTCTATTATTTCTGTGTGGTGGTATTCTATGATGTTTCCCTCTGTTTCTTTTTTTATTACAGTATATGTTTCAGTTGTGGATGTTTTTTGAGTTGTTACCCTTAGGTTTATATAAAAGAAAGTGTGATATTTAGAGTATTCCATTCTTTTCAGCTTGCTCACTTTCTCCATTCCTATGTTCCGGTTCAGACCTTTACTCTCCCCCTTTTTATGTTGCCACAAATTGTCCCTGTTGATGGTGGTAGAATAGCCTCATTTAGTATTTCTTGTAGTGCAGGTCATGTATTAGAAAATTCCTTCTGCTTCTGTATGTCTGGGAAGGTCTTTATTCCTCCTTCACATCTAAAGGATATCTTTGCTGATTATATTATTCTTGGCTCATAATTGCTCTGTTTCAATAGCTTGAAAATTTGGTTCCACTCCCTCCTGGTTTGTAGAGTTTCTGCTGTAAAATCTAATGATAATCTAATGGGCTTTCCTTTGTAGGTTACCATCTTCTTTTCCCTGGCTGCCTTGAGAATTCTTTCTTTTTCGTTGATTTGTGCCTTGGAGAAGGCCTGTTGGGATTGAGGTAATTAGGTGTTCTATTTGCTTCTTGGATTCGAGGATCCCGTTCCGTCCACAAGTTTGGGAAGTTCTCATCGACGATTTGTTTGAATATATTCTCTGTTCCCTTCTCTCTTTCTTTTCCTTCTGTTATGCCCATTTCTTATATTCCTGTTTCTGATAGAGTCAGAAAGTTCTTGTAGAGTGCTTTCATTTGTTTTATGTCTCATGTCTCTTTCTTCTTCCATCTGTGTAATTTCCAGGTTTCTATCTTGAATGTCACTGATTCTTTCCTCTATCTGGTCAACTCTACTACCTAAGCTGGTGATTTCATTCTTAATTTCTTCTGTTGAGTTCTTGATCTCCAGAAATTCCATTTGGTTCTTTTTTAAAATTTCAATCTCTGTCGTAAAATGCTCACGTTGTTCTTTGAATGCGTTTTTGAGTTCATTAAATTGCCTTTCTGTGTTTTCTTGCACCTCGTTGAGTTTTTTCAGAACTGCAATTTTGAATTCTCTGTCATTTAAGTCACATATTTCCATATCTTTCCGTTCCTTTTCTGGAGACTTTTCACTTTCTTTTCGAGCTGTCTTGTTGCCTGGGTTATTCATGGCAATTATTGATTTATTATTTCTCTTCCTAGACATCTACAGGAGTGGCTCCTGCAACAGGTTGATAGGAAGAGGTCTTTCTTTAGTTTGCCAATACTTGTTGGTAGAATGTTGTATTTTCTCTCTGACTGTAGACTTTTATTTCCTCTTTCGCACCATAATGCTATGTTTTCTCTTCACTATTCCAGCTTCTCATACAAAACGGTGAATTCCTGAGAAATGGGCTTCTCCTCTGTTAACAGGTCGCCTGAGTCATAGGGCGCCACGTCCCTGTGGGTATGCGGAGAGCTTTTGAAGTTCCAAAGCTCTTCCTGCACCAGCTTCAGAGCCCGAATGTTTCAGCAGTTCTGTTTACTCCTGCAAGGATCTTCCCAGATAGGTGGGTCAGGGGCAGGGTGAGTTGTGAGAGGTGGCCCAGAGCAATGGCGGCAATCACCACCACAAACTGTCCTGATTCCAGAGCTCCCTCCCCTTTGCTGGAACTAGTTGGGATCCGAATTTGTGTATGAGGTCCACAGTTCTCAGAACAGCAAATATTCTGTCCTTTTGATCTGACACTGCTACTGTTCCGCTTCTAGCACCAGGCAGGTGGGGGCGGGGCGAGATCTGGGATGGTAGGGAGGGGGCTGCTATTCTCAGTGCCTAAGGCTTTTGTTCTCTGCTGGGTAGTGAGGGCTTAAACCACCGTTTTCAGCCTTCTTCCCTCAGTCTTTGCTCCGAGGTCTCTGTCGTGAGCGTTGGGTTCAGCCGTGTTATATGCTGCCCCCTCAGCCTTGTGGGCCATAAATGGAGCCCCAGCAGTCCGAGTTCTTCCCTCTCCTGCCGCTGCGTTAGTTCTGGGATGCTGCGAGCTCGGAGAACTGAGCTAGGTTTCCGTCCTGCGCCCATGCGGCTCTGTCTCCGCACTTCTCCGGTCCCTCCTCCCCAACTCGTGCGATTCTCCCACCTTTTAGGTGGATTCAGTAGTAGGCCTCTGCGTCTTGCCTGGGTGCTGTGCAGGGAGTCCTTTGTGGAGTTATTGTTGTTTGATTAGTTGTAAATTCCAGGGGAGCTTTACAGAGTCTCACCTCAGGCCACCATTTTGTTGACGTCTCTCGGTTGATTATTTTTGAAGGAAAGGGATTCTATATTTGAATAGGCTATATTCGAAAACTTCTGCTCCTTAGGTAAATGGTAGAATAAAATTTTCTCCCATTTGATTCATTTCCTAAAAATGAGAGCATCATATATAGATAGAACAAATGCCTAAGTATTCAACACAAAAAAGAAGAATTTCCCTCCTCTTTACTTTGTAATCACGCATTTCATTTGGTTACCTGAATTCTGCTTTACTTGTTGTTTATTTTGTCACTTATCTTTTACCTCCTTCCTTCATCAGCTGTTAAGAGGAGGGATAGTAGAAGAGGGTAAATGGGGTCAAATATATGATGATGGAGGGAGAACTGACTCTGGGTTGTGAGCACACAACGTGATATATAGATGCTATATTACAGAATTGTACACTTGAAACATATGTAATTTTACCATTCATTGTCACCCCAATAAATTTTAATTAAAAAAAAAATCTTCACCTCAATCCTTGTAGTTGAGCTACGATTATGCTCTAGGTAAATACAAGCAGAGAGAAAAAGCACAAAGTAGGAATTTGGATTTGTAGCAGTTTTTCCAAGTGCAAACTTCCTTGGCTTGTGTATTTATGGCACCAGGCACTCCATTTCGTTTACATTTCTTTCTAAACAAATGGGGAAAATTACTCATAAGTGAGTGGAGCAGATTGCAAATGGTTTAGTCCCCAATAGAGAAGAACTGGAGATGTTGAATGAATCAGTGATTCAAATGTAGAAGCTTACAGTTCAATCACTGTAACAGACGAAGGCCAAATATGCCAGAAAGCACAAAGTGGAGACTGTCCAAAAGATCACTAATGATGTAAGGCTCTCAAAGTCTACTACCTTTCAAATATACAGAAGGTTAAATTTTGAAATTAAGTTAAAATTTAATAGAACACAAAGGCTACAAATGGCTTCTGTTTGCTATTAGTTTACTGTTTAAAATGATTACATCACATATGCCAATTATATGAAAATATAATGTTCAAATTATCAGGATATTTATTTTAATTTTTTTATTATTTTTTAAATTTTTTTTAAATTTTTATTAGTTTCAGGTGTACAAGACAAGGTAATACTTAGACATTCATCATTTATATCCCTCACACTGTGAACCCCCCTCCCCCCATCCATTATCCCTCCGACCTCACACCCAGCCATCACATTATATATATAAAATTATAGTTTGCATTCATTAATGTTTAGCTTCTGGTGTACAATGCCATGATCAGGCATCCACATTATCTCTGAGGTGGTCTCCCAAATAGGACGCATGTCCATCGGATATCCAACAAAATCTTTACAACATTATTGAATAAGTTCCACAAATTAATTTTCAGAAAACCCTGAGGCCATCTTGTGGTTACCAGCTGCTTCCTAATCCCTTCACCTTTCCCCTTATCCCAAACCCCCCTGCCCCCGCCCATCTAACAACTCTCGGTTATTTCTTTGTGTCCTCAAAACTGTCTCTGATTAGTTCATTCACATATTCTTTTCTTTAGATTCCTCATATAAGTGAGATCATATGGTACTTGTCTTTCTCTTTCTGACTTATTTCACTTAACATAATGTTCTCTAGATCCATCCATGTTGTTGCAAATGATAAGATTTCTTTCTTCTTTATGGCTGTGTAATACTCCATTGTATAAATGTACCACAGTTTCTTAATCCAGTCATCTACTGATGGGCATTTTGTTTGTTTCCATATCTTGGCTATTGTGTAAAGTGCTGCAATAAACATAGGAGTGCATACTTACTTTTGAATTGGAGTTTTGGATTTCTCCAGGTAGATGCCTAGGAGTGGAATTACTGGATCATAGGGTAGTTCCATTTTCAGATTTATCAGGATATTTTAAAAGAATCAATAATTATTGTTTCTATCCCTTGTAAAACTTATGCTAGACTTTTGATGGATATAATTAACAAAATATGAGCTCCTGTCTTAGAGCCTTACAAATTAATGGAAGGGAGGGTTACACAGGACCAATGGATGGAAGCTCAGTAGTAACATTTTAAAAGACAGATTGAGAAAACACCAGAAGAGATATGACAAGTCAGTGAATGTAAAATGTAAATAAAAAGGAAAGATGTCAGTTTAGCAATTTCATGAATGCATACTGGGGTGATCAGCAAAGTTTTTTTTTTTTTTTTTTTTTTTTGATTAATTAATTTATTTATTAGTTTCAAGTGTACAAAACAAGGTAATACTTAGACGTTCATCATTTATATCCCTCATACTGTGAACCCCCCTCCCCCCATCCACTATCCCTCCGACCTCACACTGAACCATCACATTATATATATAAAATTATAGTTGGCATTCATTAATGTTTAGCTTCTGATGTACAATGCCATGATCAGGTATCCACAGTATCCCTGAGGTGGTCTCCCAAATAGGACGCATGTCCATCGGATACCCAACAAAATCTTTACAACATTATAGAATACCTTCCCCAAATTAATTTTCAAAAGAAAAACCCTGAGGCCATCTTGTGGTTACCAGCTGCTTCCAAATCCCTTCACCTTTCCCCTTATCCCCAACCCCCTCCCACACACCCATCTAACCACTCTCGGTTTTTTCTCTGCGTCCCCAAAACTGACTCTGATTAGTTCATTCACATAGTCTTTTCTTTAGATTCCATACATAAGTGAGATCATATGGTACTTGTCTTTCTCTTTCTGACTTATTTCACTTAACATAATGTTCTCTAGATCCATCCATGTTGCTGCAAATGATAAGATTTCTTTCTTCTTTATGGCTGCGTAATACTCCATTGTATAAATGTACCACAGCTTCTTAATCCAGTCATCTACCGATGGGCATTTTGGTTGTTTCCATATCTTGGCTATTGTGTAAAGTGCTGCAATAAACATAGGAGTGCATACAGATTTTTGAATTGGAGTTTTGGATTTCTCCGGGTAGATGCCTAGGAGTGGAATTACTGGATCATAGGGTAGTTCCATTTTCAGATTCCTGAGATACCTCCATACTGTTTTCCATAGTGGCTGCACTAATCTGCAGTCCCACCAACAGTGCACTAGCGTTCCCTTTTCTCCACATCCGCGCCAGCATTTGTTGTTTGTTGATTTATTGATAATAGCCATTTTGACTGGAGTGAGGTGGTATCTCATTGTGGTTTTTATTTGCATTTCTCTGATGGTTAGTGAGGTTGAGCATTTCTTCATATGTCTTCTTGCCTTCTGTATGTCCTTCTTAGAGAAATGTCTCCCCAAGTCCTCTGCCCATTTTTTAATTGGGTTGTTTGTTTTTTTGGAGTTGAGTTGAGTAAGTTTTTTATAGATTTGTGATATTAATCCCTTATCAGATATATCATTGGCAAATATCTTTTCCCATACAGTAGGATCCCTTTTTGTTTTATTGATGGTTTCCTTTGCTGTGAAAAAACTTTTTAGTTTGATGTAATCCCACATGTTTATTTTTTCTCTTACTTCGCTCGCGCGAGGGGATATATCAGTGAAAATCTTACTCCGGGTAATGTCCATGAAGTTTCTTCCTATATTTTCTTCTAGATATTTTATGGTTTCAGATCTTACATTTAAGTCTTTAAGCCATTTTGAATTTGTTTTTGTATATGGTGTAAGGAGGTGGTCCAGCTTCATTTTCTTGCATGTGTCCGTCCAGGTTTCCCAACACCACTTATTGAACAGACTATCTTTACCCCATCGTACATTCTTGCTTCCATTGTCGTAGATTAGATGGGCATATAGGCATGGATTTATGTCTGGACTCTCTATTCTGTTCCATTGATCTATGTATCTATTTTTATGCCAGTACCATGTTGTTTTGATTACTGTAGCCTTGTAGTATAGTTTGAAATCAGGTATCGTTATACCTCCCACTTTGTTCTTATTTCTCAAGATTGCTGAGGCTATCCGGGGTCTTTTATGGTCCCATATAAATTTTAGGATTATATGTTCTATTTCTGTGAAAAACGTCGTTGGTAGTTTGATAGGAATTGCGTTGAATATGTATATTGCCTTAGGCAGTATGGACATTTTAATTATATTAATTCTTCCTATCCATGAACATGGAATGTGTTTCCATCTATTTATGTCTTCTTTCATTTCTTTCTTCAGTGTTGTATAATTTTCTGAGTACAGATCCTTTACATCTTTGGTTAGATTTATTCCCAGATATTTTATAGTCTTTGGAGCAATTGTAAATGGAATTGTTTTTTTAATTTCTCCTTCTGCTATTTTATCATTGGTATATACAAATGCAACTGATTTCCGAATATTAATTTTATATCCTGCTACTTTACTAAATTCATCTATCAGTTCTAATAGTTTCTTGGTGGAGTCTTTAGGGTTCTCTATATATAGTATCATATCATCTGCATATAATGATAATTTTACTTCCTCCTTACCAATTTGGATGCCTTTTATTTCTTTCTCTTGTCTGATTGCTGTGGCTAGAACTTCCAGCACTATGTTGAATAGAAGTGGAGAAAGTGGGCAACCTTGTCTTGTTCCTGATCTTAGGGGGAATGGTTTTAGCTTTTCCCCATTGAGTATGATGTTAGCTGTGGGTTTGTCATATATGGCCTTTATTATGTTAAGATATGATCCCTCTATTCCCACTTTCTTAAGGGTTTTTATCATAAAAGGTTGCTGTATTTTATCAAATGCTTTTTCTGCATCTATTGATATGATCATATGATTTTTATTTTTCATTTTGTTAATGTGGTGTATCACATTAATTGATTTGCGGATGTTGAACCACCCCTGCATACCAGGGATGAATCACACTTGATCATGGTGTATGATCTTTTTAATGTATTGCTGAATTCTGTTTGCTAATAATTTGTTGAGAATTTTTGCATCTATGTTCATTAGAGATATCGGCCTGTAGTTTTCTTTCTTTGTGGTGTCTTTGTCTGCTTTTGGGATCAGGGTGATAGTGGCTTCGTAAAAAGTGTTTGGGAGTCTTCCTTCCTTCTGGATTTTTTGGAAGAGCTTGAGGAGAATAGGTGATAATTCTTTTTTGAACGTTTTGAAAAATTCACCTGTAAAGCCATCTGGTCCAGGGCTTTTGTTTGTTGGGAGATTATTGATTACTGATTCAATTTCCCTGGTGGTAATCAGACTGTTCAGGCTTTCTGTTTCTTCTTGAGTTAGCTTTGGAAGGTTGTGCGCCTCTAGAAAATTGTCCATTTCTTCAAGGTTGTCAAATTTGTTGGCATATAGTTGCTCATAGTAATTTCTTACAATTTTTTGTATTTCTGTGGTGTCTGTTGTCACTTCTCTTTCATTTCTGATTTTATTAATTTGGGTCCTCTCTCTCAGCAAAGGTTTTTTTTGAAGAGACAAAATTCGAATTGGATATTTATAAAGCAATTCATATTTTAAGTGAGCATATTTGTGCCCACTCACATACACACAATATAAGAAACATAGAAACACAACGATGCATGCTACGAAATAGCTGGTTAATAGGCTACTGATACATAATTTACAACCAGTTCCTTGAAATGCATGCTAGCATAATTAACGTTATTTTCTCTTAGACTATTGTAATACAGTAAATGGCTATTTAAAAAATTAGATTGTGAATCATTTCAAATATGTTATAATAAACTCACGTTTTCAGAATGCAAATTATTATTTAATTATTTATTTGTATTAAATTTATTGTGGGTTACATTGGTCAATAAAATTATAAATGTTTTAAGTGTGTATTTTTATAATACATTATCTACATGATGCATTGTGTTCACCACTTAGAGTCACTTCTCTTTCCATCATGATATATTTGACCCCCTTTACCATCTACTACCTAGCCCCCTCACCCCTTACCCTCTGATAACCACTAAACTTTTGTTTTTGTCTATGAGTTTTGTTTCTTTGTATTGTTCCTTTGTTGTTTTCAATTTTATATTCCACATATGGGTGAAGTCGTGTGGTTCTTGACGTTTTCTATCTGACTTATTTTACTTAGCATAATAATCTCAAGATCCATCCATGTTGTCGCAAATGGCAGTATTTCATCTTTTCTATGGCTGAGTAGTATTCTATTGTGTATATGTTTCCCATCTTCTTTATCCCATCATCTGTTGAAGGACACTGGTTGTTTCCATATGTCTTGGCCACCGTGAATAATGCTGCAGTGATAGGGGTACATATACCTTTACAGATAAATGTTTCAGATTTTTGGGGTAGATACCCAGAAGAGGGATTGCTGGGTCACATGTTAATTCTCTTCTTAATTTTTTGAGGAATCTCCATATTGTTTTCCACAATGGTTGTACCAATTTACATTCCCACCAACATTGTTTAAAGGTTCCTTTTTTTCCACAGAATCGTTGAGACTTTTTATTATTTGTCTTATTGATGATAGCCATTCTAACAGGTATGAGATGATATCTCATTGTGGTTTTTTAAAAGATTTTAATTAAACTATAGCTAACATGCAATGTTATATTAGTTTCAGGTGTACATCATAGTTATTCAACAGTGCCCACCTAGCATTATACAGAGTTACTAACACATTATTGATTATAGTTCCTATGCTCAAGAAGTGATCACCATGATAAGCCCAGCAACCATCTGACACTGTACTATGCTGTCACAATATTATTTGCTATATTTCTATGCTGTATATTACATTCCCAAGACTTATTTGTTCTATATCTGGAACTTTGAACCTCTTCTTCTTCTTTATCATTCCATGCCCTTTTAAATTTTTCAATTAGAGTTGACATTCATTATTATTTTACATTAGTTTCAGGTGTAAAGCACGGTGGTTAGACATTTATATAATTTAGGAAGTGATCCACCTGACAAGTACCCACCTGACACTATACATAGTTATTACCATATTACTGATTATATTCCCTATAATCTACATCCCCATGACTATTTTGTAACTACCAATTTGTATTTCTTAATCCCTTCACCTTTTTACCCTGCCCCCAAGCCTCCTCCTATATCACCCTGATAGATCTAGTACCCATCTGACACCATACATCGTTATTACAATACTATTGACCATATTCCTTATGCTATACCCAACATCTCTATGACTACTGTGTAACAACTAATTTGTACTTCTTATTCCCTTCCCCTTTTCACCTACCCCCCAACCCTTCTCCCGTCTGGCAACCATCAATATGTTCTTTGTAAATATAGAGGAAAAAAATGATGGTTGTTAGATGGGAAGAGGTTGGGGATGAGGGAGAAGGTCGTATATACGTATATATCTATATCTATATCTATCTATATCTATCTATCTATCTATCTATCTATTAAATTATAGTTGGTATTCAATATTATTCGGCTTCAGCTTCAGATGTACAGCACAGTGGTCAGTCATCTACACTGTCCACGAGGTGGTCTCCCTAATAAGGCAAGTGCTCATCTGACACTTTACAAAATCTTTACAACATTATTGATTATATTCCCCAAACTGTCTTTTATATTCCCATGGCAATGTTGTGGCTACCAATTTGTGCTTTTTAATCCCCTCACCTTCTACATTTTATATATATATATATATATATATATATATATATATATATATATATATATATATATGGTCACAGGATATTGAGTATAGCATAGGTAATAGAGCCAATGGAATTGTAACAGCTATATATGTCCGAGGGATAGTAGATTGGGGGAGAGGGTTATCACTTTGTGAGGGGTGTAAATGTCTAACTATTACATGTTTTGTACACCTGAAACTAACAAAAATAATATGCTATGTATCTGTGAGTTTGTTTCTGTTTCATTTGTTTGTCTAATTTGTTCTTTAGATATCACTTGTAAGTGAAATCATATAACATTTCTCTTTCGCTGTCTGAGTTACTACCCTAAGCACCATAACCTCTAGGTCCATCCATGTTGTCATAGATGGCAATATTTTGTCCTTTTTCATAGCTGAGTAATATTCTATTGCATATATGTACCACCTCTTCTTTATCCATTCATCCATTCAGTGACACCCAGATTGCCTTCATATCTTGGCTTATGTAAATAATGTTGCAATGAACATATGGATGAACACATCCCCTCAAATTAGCATTTTGGGTTTGTTCAGATACATACTCAGAGGTAGGATTACTAGGTCCTTCTTTGTCTCTTGTTATAGTCTTTGTTTTAAAGTCCATTTTGTCTGGTATAAGTATTGCTACCCCTGATATTTTGTTGTTTGTTTCAATTTTCACGAAAGATCTTTTTCCATCCCTTTACTTTCAGTCTGTGTGTCTTTCAATCTGAAGTGAGTCTCTTGTAAGCAACATACGTAAGGGTCTTTTTTCTTATCCATTCAGCTCCCTTATATTTTGATTGGAACATTCAATCCATTTCCTTTTAATGTAATTGTTGATAGGTATGTAGTTATTGCCATTTTATTATTATATATTTTTTCATCTTAAGTCCCTCTAAGATTCCTTGTAATACTGGTTTGGTGGTGGGGTATGCCTTTAGCTTTTTCTTGTCTGAGAAGCTCTAATATGTCCTTTGATTTCAGACCATAGCCTTGCTGGATAGAGTAGTCTCCATTGTAGATTCTTGCTTTTCATCACATTGAATATTTTGTGCCAATCCAGTTTCTGTTGAGAAAACAACTGATAGTCTAATGAGAGCTCCCTTGTGGATAGTTAACTGCTTTTCTCTTGCTGCTTTTAAGATTCTCTCTTTGTCTTTAACCTTTGGCACTTTAATTATGATGTGTCTTGGTGTTGGCCTGTTTGGATTCATCTTGTTTGGGACTCTCTGTTTTTCCTAGGCTTGTATATCTACTTCCTTCACCAGGTAGGGAATTTTCTGTCATTATTTCTTCAGTTTTCAATTTTTTGCTCTCTCTCTTCTCCTTCTGCTACCCCTATAATGTGAAAGTTGGTATGGTTGAGGTTATCCCAGAGGCCCTTTAAATTATTTCTATTTGGGGTTCTTTTTGATGTTCTGATTGGATGTTTTCTGCTACCTTATCTTCTAGATTGCTGATTTGATACTCTGCTTCATCTAATCTACTGTTTATTCCCTGTAATGTGTTCTTCATTTCCATTATTGTATTCTCTGTTTCTGACTGGTTCGTAATTATGCTTTCTATCTCCATTTTTATGTTTGCTATCTCTTTGTTGAGGTTCTCCCTGATATCATTGAGCATCCTTATAACCAGTGTTTGGAACTCTGCATCTGATAGATTACTTGCCTCTATTGTGTTTAGTTATTTTTCTGGAACTTTGTTCTGTTGTTTTATTTGGGGCATGTTTCTTTGTCTCCCCATTTTGGCTGCCTCCCTGTGTTTGTTTGTATGTATTATGTAGGGCTGCTATGTCTCCCAGTCTTAGTAGAGTGGCCTTATATAGTAGGTGTGCTATGGGATGACGTGGCTCAATCTTTCTAGTTACTTGAGACCTGTACTCCAGGTGTGTCCCTCATGTGGGTTGTGTGTGCCCTCGTCTTGTAGTAGAATTTTGGTTGCTATTTGAACATCAATGGGAGGGATTGACCCTTGGGCTCACTGATTGTGGGGAATGGCCTTGACTACAGTGGAGGAGTTGTGGTGCAGTGGCTGACGCTACAGAGCAGGATCTGCCTCAGTAAGGCTCTAGTGCCTGGCCAATCTGCCCCTTTGTTTTATTATCCTTGGAGGAAGCTGGGTGATACTCCACCTCATTTTGAAACTGGCCACTGTGACACCACCTCAGGGCCACCAGGGAGGGGACCTGCTGCAGGTCATTTCAGCTACAGCCTGTGCCCCACCCGGGGCTACCCAGAAGGATCCACAAAGTACTCAGCAGATTGCCACTGCCCATGCCATGCTCAGAAGTGCCTTTTAAAAGCCAAGCATTGAACCAAGGCTGGGTCTTGCTAGTGCCAGGCTCAAGGCTGCTCACCCAGAGGTACAGGACATGCTCAAGCCAGATGTTACTTGTCTGGGTTCCACAAACCTTTGAGAGGCCCTAGGAAAGTCTGCAGCATGAGCCAAGGCAGGTGGTTTGTATGAAGAAGCCACTAGAAGAAGCTTGGGTGTGCCCGAAAGTTGGGTGAGGCAGGGTCTCGAATCACCAAGGCATGGCAAATGAACAGTGGAGATTCAGATATGGCTGCCCCCTGCATGTTTATGCCCAGAAAGGGGAGGGCTCATAAAAGAGACATGAGTCTCTGCCAGCAACTCCTGCTAGGAGAAAGTTGCCCCTCCAGTCCCTGTCCTGAAGCCAGACAACTTTGTTCCCCCCTGTATGTCCTGCTGCTTTTCCAGCTGCTGCCCCAGCACTGGAGCTTAGAGCCAGTGATTCCATCGGTGGTTAAGCCCATGTACAGCCCATTTAAGAGGAGAGCCTGGGGCTCCAGCCCCCTCACTCTCATTCAGTCACAATTTCCACTGGTTTTCACAACCAGAAATTATGGAGACTTCTCTCCCTGGCACTGGAACCCTGAGTTGGGGAGGGTCTAGGACCACTTGCTCCTCCACATGGACCTACACGGCCAAGATATTCCTCCCAATTTTTAATGGTGACATGTGGCTGTGGGACCAGCCTGTTCGGCATCTCTGCCCTTCCTACCAGTCTCGAGGTAGTTTCTGCATGTCCTTAACTATAGGGCTTTGGTTCAACAAGATTTTAGGCAATTACCAATGGTGGTTGTTCTGTAATTTAGCTGTAATTTTGATGTGGTCATGAGAGGAAGCAAGCACAGCATTTACCTACTGTGCCGTCTTGACCCTCATTGTGGTGTTGATTTGCATTACCCTAATAGCTAGTGAAGTGGAGCATTTTTTTCATATATCTGTTGGCCGGTTCTGTATCTTCTTGGGAGAAGTATCTATTCAGGTCCTCTGCCCATTTTTTGTTTGGATTGTTTGATTTGTTGTTGTTGAGTTCTACGAGTTCTTTAAATATTTTGGATATTAGCCCCTTATCAGAGGTGTTTTTTGCAATATCTTCTCCCATTCAGTTGGTTGCCTCTTTTTCTTGTTCATGGTTTATTTTGCTGTGCAGAGCTTTTTAATTTGATATAGTCCATTCATTTATTTTAGCTTTTACTTCCAGTACCTGTGCTTTCTTCTGTGCAGTTTATTGTTTCAGGTCTTATGTTTTGGTCTTTGATCCATTTTGAGTTAATTTTGGTACATGGTAACAGACAGCAGCCTAGTTTCATTCTTTTGCATGTGGCTTTCCAATTCCCCCAGCATCATTTATTGAAGAGGCTGTCTTTTCTCCACTGTGTGTTTTTGGCTTCTTTGTCAAACATTATCTGTCCATATTTATGTGGGTTTATTTCTGGGTTTTCAATTCTATTCCATTGGTCTGTGTGTTTGTTTTCCTGCCAATATCATGCTGTTTTGATTGTTATTTCTCTGTAGTTCAAGCAGAAGTCATAGAGTTGATACCTCCAGACTTATTCTTCTTTCTTAGGATTGCTTTGGCTATTCAGGGTCTTTTGTGATTCCATACAAATCTGATGATTTTTTTTGTCCTATTTCTTTAAAAAAATGCCATAGGGATTTTGATTGGGATTGCATTAAATCTGTATATTTTTTTGGGTAACACAGCCATTTTAGCTATGTAGATTCTCCTAATCTATGAACATGGAATGTCGTTCTATTTCTTTGTTTCTTCTTCAATTTCTTTTAAGAATGCCTTACAATTTTCAGTGTATAGGTCCTTCACAGCTCTTGTTAAATTTATTCCTAGGTGTTTTATTCTTTTTGTTGCAATTGCAAAAAGGATTTTTTTTTCATTTCTTTTTCTGAAATTTCATTGTTAGTATATAGCAATGCAATAAATTTTTCTTTTATATTTTTATTTTTAATTAAAGTTTATTGTGGTGACAATTGTTGGTAAAGTTACATAGGTTTTTGTGCATTGATTTTGTAGCCAGTTACTTTACTGTATTCATTTATTGTTTCTAATATTTTTTGTGTGTGGAGTCTTTATGGTTTTCTATATAAAGAATCATGTCATCTGCAAAAAGTAACAATTTATCTTCTTCATTCCCAATTTAGAGGCCTTTTATTTCTTTCTCTTGCCTCATTGCTTTGGCTAAGACTTCCAATATTATGTTGAATAACAGTGGTGACAGGAGACATCCCTATCTTATTCCTGATTTTATAGGAAAAAGTTTCAGTTTTTCATCAAGTATACTCACTGATGGTTTGTTGTACATGTCCTTTATTATGCTAAGTGATTTCTTTGCTTCCCACCATTGAATCCTCAACACCACTGCCAGAGCAATCTTTCTAATGAACAAATATTATCATTGCATACTTCTGGGATTAAAACTCTTGAAAAATAGGTCTTGTTCATTTTTCCTCTCAATATTGTTCAGAATCATAATATTCTTCATCCCCGATGCTCTACATCAGCCTTGCTTCATATAGCTTGTGGAAAAAGGTTTATCAAACTAATAATCTCCACAGTGAAGGAAACCATCAACAAAACAAAAAGACAACTTATTGAATTAGGGAATATATCTGCAAAAGATATATCTGATAAGGGGTTGATGTCCGAAATATACAAGGGATTCATACAACTCAATGACAAAAATATAAACACTCTGATCAATAAATGAACAGAGGACCTGAATAGACATTTTTCCAAAGATGACATACAGAGGGCTAATAGACATATGAAAAGATGCTCAACATCACTAGTCATCAGGGAAATGCAAATCAAAACCACAATGAGATACCATCTCACACCAGTCAGAAAGGCTATTATGAAAAAGTCAATGAATAACAAGTATTGGCAAAGATATGGAGAAAAGGGAACCCTTTTGCACTGTTGGTGCGATTACAAATTGGTGCATCCACTATGGAAAACAGTAGAGAAATTCCTCAAAAAACTAAAAATAGAACTACCATATGAACACACAATTCCACTTCTGGGTATTTATCTGAAAAAAATGAAAACACTAATTCTGAAAGATATATGAACACCATGTTCATTGCAGCATTATTTATAATAGCCAATATATGGAAGCAACCAAGTTGTTCATCAATAGATGAATGAACAAACAAGATGTGTTTCTTATACATGCAATGGAATATTACTCAGCAATAAAAAAAGAACAAAATCCTGCCATTTGGAACAACATGGTTGGACCTAAAGGGTATTGTGCTAAGTAAAATAAGTCAGACATAGGAAGACAAATATCACACGATTTCAGTTATATATGGAATTTTAAAAAATCAGTACAGATGACCAAATAAAACAAAATCATACTCATAGAAACAAAGAACAAAGTGATGGTTACCAGAAGTGAAGGGTTGGTTTAAAAGTATGAAAGGAAAAATATTTAATAATAGTTGAATAACTTTGCATGGTGACAGATGTTTACTAAAAGCCTTAGTGCGGTGAATACATCATGAGGTATATAAATTTCGAATCACTATGTTGTAAATATGAAAATAGTATAATATTGTATATCAATTATAATTAAAAAGGAAATAAAATGCCATTATACTCACTGTTTTAAAAAGCAATATTTAAATAATTAATACCTTTATTTAATTAAGACCTCTTTTTTTTTCCCACTAGCAAAACTAGTCTACTCATCCTTCAAATGTCCTTGTGTTTTTCTACTTCCATAACTTGACCTATCTTAATGTCCAAGCCAGATGATTTTTCCCCTACTCTCTACTTCTTCATTTCTTTCTTTGTCTTCAAATCTCATTTCATATTCTTTCTCTTTCTATGAAGCTTTTTGTGTGACAACCAATGCACATGATTCTCTTTTCCAAAATCCTATGACATCAATAAGATTTTGATGAGTAAAATCTGTGATCGAGGACAGGGGGGTCATTGTTAATGAGACAACATTAGAGAGGCTGGAATATGAAAGACACTTTAAAAAGTATACATTTGTTACTTGCATGACAGGTTCATGAGAGGCAGGGCTGGATGGTAAATTTACAATGATGAGTTGGAGACATTTTGTGGAAGCTTTTTAAAAGATTTTTATTAAAAATATAGCTAACATACAATACTGTATTAGTTTCAGGGGTACACTACAGTTATTAAACATTTGTATGTCTAAAAAAGTGATCAGCATTATGTCTACCAACCATCTGACACTGTACTGTGATATCACCGTATTATTGACTGTATTCCCCATGCTGTACATTACATGCACATGAATTATTTGCTTTGTACCTGAAAATTTGTACCTCTTATTCCCCTTCCCATTTTCCTGCTTTTAAAAATTTGTCAATTGAAGTTGACATTCAATATTATTTTATATTAATTTCAGGTGTACAGCATAGTAGTCAGATATTTATGCAATTTAAGAAGTGAGCCCTCTGACTAGTCTAGTACCCACCTAGCCCTATATAGTTATTACCGTATCATTGACTACATCCCCTATGCCTTATTTTACATCCCCATGACTATTTTGTAACATCAATTTGTAGTTCTTAATCCCTTAACCTTCTTCACCCTGCCCCAACCCCTTCCCGTCTATCACCCCAACAAATCTAGTACCCACCTGACACCATACATAGTTATTACAATATTATTGATTATATTCCTTATGTTATACCCTACATCCCATAACTACTTTGTAACAACCAATTTGTACTTCTTAATCCTTTCCCATTTTTTCACCCACACTCCCAACCCACCTCCCATCTGGCAACAATTAAAATGTTTTCTATATCTATGAGTTTGTTTCTGTTTTGTTTATTAATTTTGTTCTTAGATTCCACATGTAAGTGAAATCACATTGCATCTGTCTTTCTCTGTCTGATATAATCCACTCAGAAAAACACACTCCAGGTCCATCCATGCCACCACAGATGTCAAGAACCTATTCTCTTCCATGGCCTAGCAATATCCCACTGTACATATTTACCATCCTCTCTTTATCTCTTCATCCATCAACACACACCTAGGCTGCCTCCAGATCTTGGCCAATGTAAACAATGCTGCAATGAACATATGGATGCACATGTCCCCTCAAAGTAATATTTTGGGTTTCTTCAGATAAATATCCAGAAGTGAGATGACTGGGTCCTTCACTGTCACTTTTTATAGCCTTTGTTTTAAAGTCTATTTTGTCTGTTATAAGTATTGCTACTCCAGTAATTTTTTTTTCATTTCCATTTTCATGAAATAACTTTTCCTATTCCTTTACTTTCTGTCTGTGTGTATCTTTCAATCTGAAGTGAGTGTCTTTTAGGCAGCATATGTAAGTGTTTAGTTTTATTATCTATTCATCCCTCCTATTCTTTTGATTGGAGCATTTAATTCATTTACATTGAAAGTAATTGTTGATAGGTATGCAGCTATCACCATCTTATTCATATTTTTATATTTTTTCCACCCTTAAGAACTCCCTCTAACATATCTTGTAATATTGGTGTGGTGGTGATGCACTCCTTTAGTTTTTCTTGTCTGGGAAGCTCTTTACCTGTCCTTCGATTTTAAATGATAGCCTTGCTGGGTAGAGTATCTGTAACTGTAGGTCCTTGTTTTTCATCACTTTGAATATTTCATGCCAATCCCTTCTGGCCTGCAAAGTTTCTGTTGAGAAATCAGCTGACAGTCTTAGGGGAGCTCTCTTGTAGGAGCTCTGCTTTTCTCTTGCTGTTTTTAGGATTCTCTCTTTGGCTACAAACTTTGGCATTTTAATTATAATGTGTCTTGGTGTGGGTCTCTTAGGGTTCATCCTGCTTGTGACTCTGTGCACATCCTGGGCTTGTATGTCTATTTCCTTCACCAGGTTAGGAAAGTTTTCACTATTTCACTATTTCTTCAAATAAATTCTCAATCTCTTGGTTTCTCTCTTGTCCTTCTGGTACACCTAGGATGCAAATGTTGTTATGCTTTATGCTGTCCAAGAGGTCTCTTAAACTATCCTCATTTTTTTGGACTATATTTTCTTTTTGCTGTTCTGATTGGGTGTTTTCTGCTATGTTGTCTTCCAAGTCACTGATTCGATCCTCTGCTCCATCTAGTCTGCTGGTGATTCCTTCTAGTGTATTCTTCATTTCAGTTATTGGATTCTTCACTTCTGACTGGTTCTTTTTTATGGTTTCTATGTCTCTTTTTATGCTTTCTGTCTCTTTGCTGAAGTTCTCACTAAGTTCCTTGAGCATTCTTGTAATCATTGATTTGAACTCTGTATCTGGTAGGTTGCATTCCTCCATTTTGTTTAGTTCTTTTTCTGGAGTTTTCTTCTGTTCTTTCATTTTAGACACATTTCTTTGTTTCCTCATTTTGGCTGCCTCTCTGTGTTTGTTTCTATATATTAGGTAGATATACTGTGTCTCCCAGGCTTGGCCAGGTGGCTTTCTGTAGTAGGTGTTTTGTGGGGCCCAGTGTCACAGTCTCCCTGGTCACCTGAGTCAGGTGTTCCAGGAGTGTCCTTGTGTGGGTTGTATGTGTCCTCCTGTTATAAGAGATTTGATTGCTCTTGGCATGTCAGTGGGTCAGATTGCCCCTCAGGCTGACTGGCTGTGGGGTTTGGCCATGTCCACAGCTTATGGGCGGGTGTGTTGGAGCCTTATGCCACTGAGTGGGATTCACCCCAGCAGGCTCTGGTGTCTGTTGAGACCACCTTTATGTATGCCACTTGGGAATCTTAGGCAGTGCTCTGCTGTGGTTTGAACCCAACCTCTAAATATATTCATTCTGGGGCTTCTTGGGAGGGGCTCCAGTACAGGCCCAGGTCAGCCACTGCCTGTAATTGGCCGGGAATTACCTGATAGGAGCTACAAAGTGATCAGCTATTTTTTGGTGACTTTGCTCGGCCTGGAGATGTGTGGCAGAGGTCACGCTGCGAACTGAGGATGGCTGCCACCAGTACCAGGTCTGGGGTAGCTCCACAAAAAACCAGCACACCCCGAGGCCTACTGCCATCTGCCGGCTCCCTTAAGGTTTAGCCACTGATAATGCCTCATGCAGTAACACGAGTTTGGTGAGGCAGGGTCTCAGGGAATCACTAGAGTGAGAAGAATTGTGGTCACCAGGTAAACTGTGGTGTAGTGCCAGTGCTGAGCCTGGAGCGACTCAGCAAAAGTCTCAGAGCACACCAACACCAGTCGCTGCCCAGCTAGGGCCTGCCGGACTCTGACAGTTTTCTAAGAAAGAGTGCAATGCGGGTGCTGGTGGAGAAAGGGCCTCCAGCAGTGCATGAATTGGGTGGGGAAGGGTCCCAGTGAGTCAGCAGGGCAGAGCAGCGGAGCTCACTGGGCCAATCAGATTCAGATTTGGCCACAGTGGGGTGGGCTCAACACAGGAAAGATGGCACCCATCACTGGGAAAATGCCGACTTTCCTCTAGTCCTCCCTTCGAAGCCACACACCTCAGTTTGCTCTCCTGTACATCTCCACAGACCCCTGAGTCACTGTCCCTCCACTGGAGCCCAAGATGAGTGCCTGCGAGTGAGTGAGTCTTTGCGAGGGCCATTCAAGAGGACATCTGGGTTTCCCGTAGCCTTCCAGCCCACCTGAATGGTCAGAATCACCACGATTTTTCACAGCCAGGTATTGTGGGGGCTCCTCTTTTTGGCACCAGCACTCTGGGCTGGGAAGCCTGGTTTTGGGGGGCTGAGGTCCATCACTTCTCTGGGGGGAACCAAGGCAGCCAAGATATCCCTCCTGATTCTCAACCACCACTGGCATGTTTGGGGCCCATTTTGCATCTCTGCCTCTCCTACCAGTTTTGACGTGGCTTCTTCTTTATAGTTTTAGTTATAGGACTTCTGTTCAGCTAGATTTCAGATGGTTCTCCAGTTTGATTGTTCTATAATTTAGTTGTAATTTTAATGGTTTATGGAAGAATGCAGGCACAGTGTTTATCTACTCCACCATCGTGCATCTCTCCTGTGGGAGTCTTTAATATCATGCCAGGGAGTCTCTTGTTTCTGTGAATTCATCAGAGAAACGTGTTTACACTTAGCATTATTTAATGTGTATTTTATTAAGGACAATTATTTGACAATTATTCATCAATGGATGCTATAGCTTCTACCTTTCACATAATGAGAAGATTTATTTATCCAGATATGAAGAACTGGAGAATAGGGGAAAAGACATCTGGTTTGTCTCTTAGGATAGGTGAAGTTATGAAGGCGAAAATGCACAAGGATGTTTGAGAGATTAGAATGTCTGATAGAAGAAGAATATAATAATAAAGGGATCAATCCGACAAGAGGACATAATCCTAGTAAACATCTATGCACCTAACATAGGAGCACCTAAATGTATAAAACAGGTACTGATGGACATAAAGACAGAGATCAACAGCAACACTATCATAGTAGGGGACTTCAACACACCTCTGACAACAAGGGACAGGTCCTCCAGACAGAAAATCAATATGGAAACAACAGCCTTAAATGATACTTTGGAGCAGTTGGATTTAATTGATATTTTCAGAGCATTTCACCCCAATGGTGCAGAATACACTTTCTTCTCAAGTGCACATGGAACATTTTCTAAGATAGATCATATGTTAGGACACAAAACAAGCCTTGATAAATTTAAGAAAATTGAAATCATACCAATTGTCTTCTCTGACCACAGTGCGATGAAATTAGAAATGAACTACAGAAAAAAAAAACAAGAAGACACACCAATTCATGGAGGCTGAATAACATGTTACTAAATAATGAATGGGTCAAGCAGGAGATCAAGGAAGAAATCAAAAGATATCTCGAGACAAATGAGAATGGGAACACAACGACCCAAAATCTATGGGATGCTGTGAAAGCAGTCCTAAGAGGGACGTTCATAGCACTGCAGGCCTAACTAAAGAAACAAAAAACATCACTAATCAACAGTTTATCTTCACACTTAAGGGATCTGGAAAAAGAACAGCAAAATAAGCCCAAAGGGAGCACAAGGAAGGAGATAATAAGGATCAGAGCAGAAATAAATGAAATAGAAACCAGAAAAACAATAAAAAAGATCAATGAATCCAAGAGGTGGTTCTTAGAAGATAAACAAAATTCACAAACCTTTAGCCAGACTCATTAAAAAAAGGAGAGAGAGGACCCAAATTAATAAAATCAGAAATGAAAGAGGAGAAGTGACAACAGACACCACAGAAATACAAAAAATTTTAAGAAATTACTGTGAGCAACTATATGCCAACAAATTTAACAATCTTGAAGAAATGGACAATTTTCTAGAGGCTCACATCCTTCCAAGGATAACTCAAGAAGAAATAGAAAGCCTGAACAGTCTGATCACCACCAGGGAAATTGAATCAGTAATCAATAATCTCCCAACAAACAAAAGCCCTGGACCAGATGGCTTTACAGGTGAATTTTTCAAAACGTTCAAAAAAGAATTATCACCTATTCTCCTCAAGCTCTTCCAAAAAATCCACGAGGAAGGAAGACTCCCAAACACTTTTTACGAAGCCACTATCACCCTGATCCCAAAAGCAGACAAAGACACCACAAAAAAAGAAAACTATAGGCCGATATCTCTAATGAACATAGATGCAAAAATTCTCAACAAAATATTAGCGAACAGAAAATTCAGCAATACATTAAAAAGATCATACACCATGATCAAGTGGGATTCATCCCTGGTATGCAGGGGTGGTTCAACATCCACAAATCAATTAATGTCATACACCACATTAACAAAATGAAAAATAAAAATTACATGATCATATCAATAGATGCAGAAAACTCATTTGATAAAATACAGCAACCTTTTATGATAAAAACCTTTAAGAAAGTGGGAATAGAGGGATCATATCTTCACATAATAAAGGCCATATATGACAAACCCACAGCTAACACCACACTCAATGGGGAAAAGCTAAAACCATTCCCCCTAAGATCAGGAACAAGACAAGTTTGCCCACTTTCTCCACTTCTTTTCAATATAGTGCTAGAAGTTTTAGCCAGAGCAATCAGACAAGTAAAAGAAATAAAAGGCATTCAAATTGGTAAGGAGGAAGTAAAATTATCATTATATGCAGATGGTATGATACTATATATAGAGAACCCTAAAGACTCCACCAAGAAACTATTAGAATTGATAGATGAATTTAGTAAAGTAGCAGGATATATAATTAAAATTCAGAAATCAGTTTCATTTGTATATACCAATGATAAAATATCAGAAGTAGAAATTAAAAAAACAATTCCAATTACAACTGCTCCAAAGACTATAAAATATCTGGGAATAAATCTAACCAAAGATGTAAAAGATCTGTACTCAGAAAATTATATGACACTGAAGAAAGAAATGAAAGAAGGCATAAATAGATGGAAACACATTCCATGTTCATGGATAGGAAGAATTAATATAGTTAAAATGTCCATACTGTCTAAGGCAATATACATATTCAACACAATTCCCATCAAACTACCAACGACGTTTTTCACAGAAATAGAACATATAATCCTAAAATTTATATGGGACCATAAAAGACCCCAGATAGCCTCAGCAATCTTGAGAAATAAGAACAAAGTGGGAGGTATAACGATACCTGACTTCAAACTATACTACAAGGCTACAATAATCAAAACAGCATGGTACTGGCATAAAAAGAGACACATAGATCAATGGAACAGAATAGAGAGTCCAGCAGTAAATCAATGCCTATATGCCCATGTAATCTGTGACAATGGAAGCAAGAATATACGATGAAGTAAAGACAGTCTGTTCAATAAGTGGTGCTGGGAAACCTGGACAGACGCATGCAAGAAAATGAAGCTGGACCACCTCCTTACACCATATACAAAAATAAATTCAAAATGGCTTAAAGACTTAAATGTAAGCTCTAAAACCATAAAATATCTAGAAGAAAATATAGGAAGAAACTTCACGGACATTACCCGGAGTAAGATTTTTACTGATATATCCCCTCGCGCGAGGGAAGTAAGAGAAAAAATAAACATGTGGGATTACATCAAACTAAAAAGTTGTTTCACAGCAAAGGAAACCATCAGTAAAACAAAAAGGGATCCTACTGAATGGGAAAAGATATTTGCCAATGATATATCTGATAAGGGATTAATATCACAAATCTATATAAAACTTACTCAACTCAACTCCAAAAAAACAAACAACCCAATTAAAAAATGGGCAGAAGACTTGAGGAGACATTTTTCTAAAAAGACATACAGAAGGCAAGAAGACATATGAAGAAATGCTCCACCTCACTAACCATCAGAGAAATGCAAATAAAAACCACAATGAGATACCACCTCACTCCACTCAAAATGGCTATCATCAATAAATCAACAAACAACAAATGCTGGCGCGGATGTGGAGAAAAGGGAACGCTAGTGCACTGTTGGTGGGATTGCAGATTATTGCAGCCACTATGGAAAACAGTATGGAGTTATCTCAGGAATCTGAAAATGGAACTACCCTATGGTCCAGTAATTCCACTCCTAGGCATCTACCTGGAGAAATCCAAAACTCCAATTCAAAAATCAGTATGCATCCTATGTTTATTGCAGCACTTTACACGATAGCCAAGATATGGAAACAACGGAAATGCCCATCGGTAGATGACTGGATTAAGAAGCTGTGGTACATTTATACAATGGAGTATTACGCAGCCTTAAAGAAGAAAGAAATCTTATCATTTGCAACAACATGGATGGATCTAGAGAACATTATGTTAAGTGAAATAAGTCAGAAAGGGAAACACAAGTACCATATGATCTCACTTGTATGTGGAATCTAAAGAAAAGAATAAGTGAATGAACTAATCAGAAACAATTTTGGGGACAAAAAGGAGAAAACTGAGAGTTGTTAGATGGGCGGTGGGGGGAAAAGGGGAAAGTTGAAGGGATTAGGAAACAGTCGGCAACCACAATTGACCTCAGGGTCTTTGAAAATTAATTTGGGGAATGTAATCATTAATGTTGTAAAGATTTTGTTGGGTATCTGATGAACATATGTCCTATTTGGGAGACCACCTCAGGTATACTGTGGATGCCTGATCATGGCTCTGTGCACCAGAAGCTAAACAATAATGAATGCCAACTATAATTTTATATATATAATGTGATGGCTCGGTGCGAGGTCGGAGGGATAGTGGATGGGGGTGGGGCGTTCACAGTGTGAGGGATATAAATGATGAACGTCTAAGTATTACCTAGTCTTGTACACCTTTAACTAATAAATTATATATATGAAAAGAATCTCGACAAATACACAAGGAGGAAAAGTAAAAAAATATAAAATAAAAAAAATCTACATCTAGATTCATCATATAGAAACTATAGAAAACCAAAGACAAGGGGAAAAAAATCTTACAAGCAGTCAGAGATTTAAGGCAGCTTTTTTTCAAAGAAATTACAGTTAAATTAACCTTTGACCTATCTGGAGCAATAAAGAAATCCAGAAAAAAAGAGAATTGATGTGGCTAATGTACTAAAGGGAAGAATTAATTAAACTAATATTTATAGCATGTGAATTATCCTGCAAAAATAAGAGGACAATGCAAATCTGTTCAGATAAACATTACATGCTGTTCTTCTGTAGCTATATTATTACACGTAATAGACATTAAAGCAAAAGGTCTTATTATAAGTCACATAAAAATGACAAAATGATAAATTCATTAGGAAATATAGCAATCTTAAATCTGTACGTATAGTCATGCATCACTTAACAACAGGGATGCATAGTGAGAAATGAGGTCTTAGGTGATTTTGTCATTGTGCAAACATCATAGAGCATAATTACACAAACCTGGATGGTAGAGCCTTCTACATACCTAGGCTATATGGTATAGCCTATTGCTGTAGCCTACAAGTCTGTACAGCATGTTTAGTACAAAACAACATGATATTAAATCAGTCACCAGAGAAAATGATGCAGCCAAGTGACTCAGTAAACGCCAGATATGTGAGGCTGCTGCTCGTGTAACACTACGTACTGTTTTACAGCAAACTTTTATAAGTAGAAAGATGAAAATAACAATGAAAAATATAGTAAATACACAAACCAGTGACATAGTCCTTTATTATCATTATCAAGTATTAGGCACTGTGCATAATTGTATGTGCTATACTTTCATGCAACTGGCAGGGCAGTATGTTTGATTACACCGGCATCACACAAACATGTGAGTAATGTGTTGCACTTTAACATTATGACGACGACAACATCACTAAGTCATAGGAATTATTCAGCTCCATTATAATCTTATGGGAACACCATCATATACGTGGTCCATTGTTGACCAAAAGGTCATTACATGGTGCATGACTGTAACTAATTATGTGGCCTCAAAATATATAAAACAATAATTCACAGACCTAAAAAGGAATAAACAAATTCAAAGCCAAATATAACATACTTCTGTCATAATTGATAGAAAATACAGACAAAAAGTGATCAAAAGGAAAGACGACATTGAAACAACCCTTATAAATTAAACTAAGGGACGTATATAGAATTCTGTTTCCAATATCTGCAGAATGCACATCCTTTTAAGCTTGCATTTAACTTTATAAATAATTGACCATATAAAGAATCATAAAGCGTAAGCATAAAGCATTTGCACATATGTCAGATACTTTAAATAATTTAGGATATGTTTTTCATACTATAATGAAATTATGGTAGAATACAATAACATGAATTATCTTTATGTGTTGAAATGAAGAAATACACTTCTTTATGTCATGGGTCACAAAAGATACCATAGTGGAAAGGATACCACATTTTCTTATCATCATCACTTATGAGGTCTGCCTATTGTGCTAAGAAAAAGAAAAAAAAGTTTATAAAGATTTGAAAGAAAGAGAGTGCCATTATTTGCAAACTGTCTATGAATAAAATGCATAAGCAGCAATACATATTGCAATGAAGTACGTAGTTCAGGAGGGTGTCTAGAGCTGTCTAGAGGCTTTAAGAAAACAGAAGATGGTTTCACAGAAAGATGGTTTCACCATCTTCACAGAAAACAGAAGATGGTGGCCAAGAGATAATTTTCTTTAAAAGTGTGGCATCGGGATCAAAAAAAAATGGCAGCGTGAGGTGAGCCTCTGTAACGCTCCCCTGGAATTTACAACGAATCGGACAACAATAACTCCACAAAGGACTCCTTGCACAGTAGACAGGCAAGACAAAGAGGCCAACTACTGAATTCACCTCCAGGTGGGTGAATCAAGCGAGCGGGGGAAGAGGGAGAGGAGAAGTGCGGAGACTGAGCCGCGCGGGCACAGGACACAGACCTAGCTCAGTGTTCGGAGCCCGCTGCGCCCGGATCTTCCGCAGCTGCGGGAGAGGGAAGGACTCGGACTGCTAGGGCTCCGCTTATGGCCCACAGGGCTGAGGGGGCAGCATACAAAACCGCTGAACCCAATGCTCGCTCACGGCAGACCTCGGAGCAAAGACTGAGGGAAGAGGGCTGAAATCGGTGGTTTAAGCCCTCACTGCCAAGCGGAGAACGGAAGCCCTAGGCACGGAGACTAGCCGCCCCCTCCCTACCCTCCCAGAGCTCGCCCCGCCCCCACCTGCCCGGTGCTAGAAGCGATAAAGTAGCAGTGTCGGATCAAAGGACAGAATATTTGCTGCTCTGAGAACTGTGGACCGCAGACACAGATTCGCAGCTCAACTAGTTCCGGCAAAGGGGAAGGAGCTGTGGAAGCAGGACTGGCTGTGGTGGTGGTCGCCGCCATTGCTCTGGGCCACCTCTCACAACTCACCCCGCCCCTGGCCCCACCTTTCTGGGCGGATCCCTGCAGGAGTAAACAGAACTGCTGAAACAAACGGGCTCTGAATCTGGTGCAGAAAGAGCTTTGGAACTCCAAAAGCTCTTCGCATACCTATCAACCTGTTGCAGAAGACACTCCTGTAGATGTCTAGGAAGAGAAATAGTAAATCAGTGATTGCCATGAATAACCAAGGCAACAAGATAGCTCAGAAAGAAAGTGAAAAGTCTCCAGAAAAGGAACTTACAGATATGGACCTTTGTGATTTAAATGACAGAGAATTCAAGATCGCAATTCTGAAAAAACTGAACGAGATGCAAGAAAACACAGAAAGGCAGTTTAATGAACTCAGAAACACAATCAAAGAACACCATGAGCATTTTACAAAAGAGATTGAAATCTTGAAAAAGAACCAAATAGAATTTCTGGAGATTAAGAACTCAATAGAAGAAATTAACAATAAAATATCCAGTTTAGGTAGTAGAGTTGACCAGATGGAGGAAAGAATCAGTGACATCGAAGATAGGAACCTGGAATTTACACAGAGGGAAGAAGAAAGAGACTTGAGACTTAAAAGAAATGAAAGAACTCTACAAGAACTTTCTGACTCCCTCAGAAAGAGCAATATAAGAATAATAGGCATACCAGAAGGAGAAGAAAGAGGGAAGGGAACAGAGAATATATTCAAACAAATCGTCGATGAGAACTTCCCAAACTTGTGGACAGAACTGTATCCTCGAATCCAAGAAGCAAATAGAACACCTAATTACCTCAATCCCAACAGGCCTTCACCAAGGCACATTGTATTGAAGCTGTCTAAAAACAATGATAAAGAAAGAATCCTCAAGGCAGCCAGGGAAAAGAAGACGGTAAATAACAAAGGAAAGCCCATTAGATTATCATCAGATTTTTCCGCAGAATCTCTACAAGCTAGGAGGGAATGGAACCAAATATTCAAACTATTGAAAGAGAGAAATCATGAGCCAAGAATAATATATCCAGCAAAGATCTCCTTAGATATGAAGGAGGAATAAAGACCTTTCCAGACATCCAGAAGCTGAGGGAATTTTCTAATACACGTCCTGCACTACAAGAAATACTAAAGGAGGCTATTAGACCACCATCAACAGGGACAACTTGTGGCAACCAAAACATAAAAAGGGGGAGCGTAAAGGCCTGAACTGGAATATGGGAATAGAGAAAGTAAGCGGACTGAAGAAAGTGGAATACTCTAAATATCAAACTTTCTTTTACATAAACTCAAGAGTAACCACTCAAAAAACATCCAAATCTGAAATATATACTGTAATAAAAGAAGAAACAGAGGGAAACATCATAGAATACTACCACACAGAAATAACAGACAACAACAAAAAGGCAAAGAAACAATGGAGACACAGCCTTACCAGAAAACTAAAGACAGAATGACAGGAAATCCTCACATATCAATAATCACCCTAAATGTAAATGGACTGAACTCACCAATAAAGAGACACAGAGTAGCAGATTGGATCAAAAAACTAAACCCAACCATATGCTGCCTACAAGAGACACATCTCAGCTACAAGGACAAGCATAGACTCAAAGTGAAAGGGTGGAAATTGACACTTCAAGCAAATGGTACCCAGAAAAAATCAGGTGTAGCCATAATGATTTCTGATGAAACAGACTTCAGGGTGAAAAAGATAACAAGAGACAAAGATGGACATTTCATAATGGTAAAGGGGACTATACAACAAGAAGACATAACAGTCATCAATATTTATGCCCCCAATCAGGGAGCACCGAAGTATACCAAGCAACTACTAACAGAACTAAAGGGAGAAATTGACCAAAACACAATTATACTAGGGGACTTAAATACATCATTGACAGCTATGGATAGATCATCCAAACAGAAGATAAATAACGAAATCGCAGCCCTAAATGACACATTAGATGAATTGGACATAATTGACATATATAGAGCACTTCATCCTAAAACATCAGACTATACATTCTTTTCTAGTGTACATGGAACATTCTCAAGGATAGACCATATATTGGGACACAAAATCAGCCTCAGCAAATTTAAGAAGATTGAAATCATACCAAGCATATTCTCTGATCACAAAGCTTTGAAATTGGATATCAACTGCAAAAAGAAAGCAGGAAAAAACACAAATACATGGAGATTAAACAACATACTTTTAAAGAACGACTGGGCCAAAGAAGAAATTAGAGGAGAGCTCAAAAGATACATAGAAACAAATGACAATGAAAATACATCCTACCAAAATTTTTGGGATGCCGCGAAAGCAGTTTTAAGAGGGAAATTTATATCATTACAGGCCTATCTCAAGAAACAAGAAAAATCCCAAATAAATAATCTCATGTTACACCTTAAAGAACTAGAAAAAAAAGAACAAGCGAAACCCAAGGTCAGCAGAAGAAAGGAAATAACAAAAATCAGAGCAGAACTAAATGAAATAGAGAACAAAAAGATAATAGAAAAAATTAATGTGATAAAAAGCTGGTTCTTTGAAAAGATTAACAAAATCGACAAACCCTTGGCTAGACTCACTAAGATAAAAAGAGAGAAGACACTAATTAACAAAATCAGAAATGAAAAAGGGGAAGTTATCACGGACACCACAGAAATACAAAGGATTATCCAAGAATACTATGAAGGACTATATGCCACCAAATTTAATAACTTAGAAGAAATGGACAAGTTCTTAGAAACATATAGCCTTCCAAGGCTGAATCATGAAGAACTGGAAAATCTTAACAGGCCGATCACCAGGAACGAAATTGAATCAGTCATCAAAAACCTTCCCAAACGCAAAAGTCCTGGACCAGATGGCTTCACCAGTGAATTCTACCAAACCTTCAAAGAGGATCTAATACCAATCCTGCTCAAACTCTTCCAAAAAATTGAAGAAGAGTCAGTACTCCCTAACTCATTTTATGACGCAAACATTACCCTGATACCAAAACCTGGTAAGGACAACACAAAAAAAGAAAACTACAGACCTATATCTCTGATGAATACAGATGCTAAAATCCTAAACAAAATTCTAGCAAATCGAATACAACAATGCATTAAAAAGATTATTCATCACGACCAAGTGGGGTTCATCCCCGGAGCACAAGGATGGTTCAACATTCGCAAATCCATCAATGTGATACATCACATAAACAAAATAAAGGACAAAAATCATATGATTCTATCAATTGATGCAGAAAAAGCATTTGATAAGATACAACATCCATTTATGATTAAAACACTTACTAAAATTGGTATCGAAGGAAAATACCTCAACATAATAAAGGCCATATACGACAAGCCCTCAGCTAACCTCATAATTAATGGTGAAAAGCTGAAGCCCTTTGCTCTACGTTCAGGAACACGACAAGGTTGTCCCCTATCACCTCTGCTTTTCAACATAGTGTTGGAAGTCCTCGCCAGAGCTATCAGGCAAGAGAAAGAAATAAAAGGCATCCAAATTGGGAATGAAGAAGTTAAATTGTCACTCTTTGCAGATGACATGATGCTATACATAGAAAACCCTAAAGACTCCACCAAAAAGCTATTAGAAACAATCAATGAATATAGTAAAGTTGCTGGCTACAAAATCAACGTACAAAAGTCCATTGCTTTCCTATATACCAACAATGAAATCTCAGAAAAAGAGATAGAAAAAACAATTCCTTTTGCAATTGCAGCAAAAAGAATAAAATACCTAGGAATAAACTTAACCAAGGATGTGAAGGATTTATATGCTGAAAACTATAAGACATTTTTGAAAGAAATTGAAGAAGACACAAAGAAATGGAAAGACATTCCGTGCTCATGGATTGGAAGTATCAACATAGTTAAAATGGCCATATTACCCAAAGCCATATACAGATTTAATGCAATTTCCATTAAAATCCCAATGGCATTTTTTAAAGAAATAGAACAAAAATTCATCAGATTTGTTTGGAACCACAAAAGACCCCGAATAGCCAAAGCAATATTAAAAAAAAAGAACAATACTGGAGGTATCACACTCCCTGATTTTTCCTTGTACTACAGGGCTACAATAATCAAAACAGCTTGGTATTGGCGGAAAAACAGACACATAGACCAATGGAATAGAATTGAGAACCCAGAAATAAAACCATATAAATATGGACAGATAATTTTTGACAAAGAAGCTAAAAACATACGATGGAGGAAAGACAGCCTCTTCAATAAATGGTGCTGGCAGAATTGGATAGCTACGTGCAAAAGAATGAAACTGGACTGCTACCTGTCACCATGTACCAAAATTAATTCAAAATGGATCAAAGACTTAAGCATAAGACCTGACACAATAAACTGCATTGAAGAAAACATAGGTACTAAACTTATGGACCTTGGGTTCAAAGAGCATTTTATGAATTTGACTCCAAAGGCAATGGAAGTAAAAACTAAAATAAACAAATGGGATTATATGAAACTGAAAAGCTTCTGCACAGCAAAAGAAACCATTGACAAAATAATGAGGCAACCAACTGAATGGGAGAAGATTTTCGCAAACAGTTCCTCTGATAAGGGTCTAATATCCAAAATATACAAGGAACTCATGAAACTCAACAACAATAAAACAAACAACCCAATTGAAAAATGGACAGAGGACCTGAAGAGACATTTCTCCAAAGAGGATATACAAATGGCAAATAGACATATGAAAAAATGCTCAACATCGCTAATCATCAGAGAAATGCAAATGAAAACCACAATGAGATATCACCTCACCCCAGTCAGAATGGCTTTCATCAACAAAACAAATAGTAACAAGTGTTGGAGAGGCTGTGGAGAAAAAGGAACTCTCATACACTGTTGGTGGGAATGCAGACTGGTGCAGCCGCTATGGAAGGCAGTGTGGAGGTTCCTCAAGAAATTACGAATAGAATTACCATATGACCCAGCAATCGCTCTCCTGGGTATCTACCCCAAAAATATAAAAGCATTTCTCTATAGAGACACGTGTACGCCAATGTTCATTGCAGCTTTGTTTACGGTGGCCAAGACATGGAAACAACCAAAATGTCCTTCGATAGATGAATGGATAAAGAAGTTGTGGTACATATACACAATGGAATACTATTCCTCGTTAAGGAAAGATGATATAGGAACATTTGTGACAACATGGATGGATCTCGAGAGAATAATGCTAAGTGAAACAAGTCAGACAGAAAAAGCAGAGAACCCTATGATTTCACTGATATGTGGTATATAAACCAAAAAGAACAAGACAAACAAATGAGAAAGAAAAACTCATAGACACAGACAATACTTTAGTGGTTACCAGAGGGTAAGGGGGTGGGGGGTGAGTGATGAGGGTAAAGGGGATCAAATATATGGTGATGGAAGGAAAACTGACTCTGGGTGGTGAACACACAATGGGATTTATAGACGATGTAATACAGAATTGTACACCTGAAATCTATGTAAATTTACTAACAATTGTCACCCCAATAAAATTAATTTAAAAAAAAAAGTGTGGCATCAAAAATCACCAGAGGAATGTAGTAGGATTTCCATACAATAGTGAATATGCAGTTCGTAGTCAAGATTTTCAAGTGACACCAGTTGCGTTATTTTTCTCCTTAAGAGAACAGCTTCTCAACTTCACGTTCAGAAAGATAGATTCTGTGATTGAACCAGGTTGGCAATTGGCCAAGCAACTAGGACAGAGGTATATAACATTAATTACTTTTAATAATAGAATCTAAATTCAGTAAGGAAGACAGAAAGAGGAATTTCAGCAATGGTGTACAATTGAATTGTACTGGTATTTAACACATATACACATAATCACACATGGTCAGGTCTTGAAGAGAAGAAAAAATAAGCATTTTTGTGTTCCATAGTTTTCTGTTTCATCCATGCCATTGCCTGCGTGTATTCACACACTTCTATTGTATGCTTTGGGAAACACAGGGAGGTTTATACAAAAGACAAAAGGAACAGTCTGGGTCAGGTGCAACTTGAGAAGCACTTAATAAAAGAATTTGGGGGAAAAGGAAAATATAATTTTTTTATTCTTTGTATTTTTCACCCTTTCTATTTCAACCACTTAAACATTTTTTTGTTTCTTTTTTGTTATTGTTGTTGTTTACCCTTATAGTTTTCACAATATTGCGTTTAATTGTATCAAAGTATAATTTATTTCTGGTATACAAATGGAGCCTTACAGCTAAATTAAGGAAGAGAGGATGCACTTTCCATCCATAGATGGTTCCTATGGATAGTCAGTGCAGTCAAAACCAGGCAAAAGTATTTTGCATAAGGTTGAACACTGTAGAATATACACTTTACATTAATGTGAAGAAAGTAATCCCTCCGTATTAGAATGCTCATCATTTCCTTTTAAATATATCGACTTTAAAAAAAACAACCACTTAATAAAATAGGTATAAAAAGAAAATACCTTAACATAATAAAGGCCATATATGACAAGCCCTCAGCTCATCTCATAATTAATGGTGAAAACCTGAAGTCCTTTGCTCTACGTTCAGGAACACGACAGGGCTGTCCCCTATCACCTCTGCTTTTCAACATAGTGTTGGAAGTCCTTGCCAGAGCTATCAGGCAAGAAAAAGAAATAAAAGGCATCCAAATTGGGAATGAAAAAGTTAAATTATCAATCTTTGCAGATGACATGATGGTATATACAGAAAACTCTAAAGACTCCACCAAAAATCTGTTAGAAACAATCAATGAATTCAGTAAAGTTGCTGGCTACAAAATCAACGTACAAAAGTCCGTTGCTTTCCTATAGACTAACGATGAATTCTCAGAAAAAGATATACAAAAAAACAATTCCATTTGCAGTTGCAATTGCAGCAAAAAGAATAAAATACCTAGGAATAAACGTAACAAAGATGTGAAGGATTTATATGCTGAAAACAGTAATACATTTTTGAAAAAAAATAAAGAAGACACAAAGAAATGGAAAGACATTCCGTGCTCATGGATTGGAAGAATCAACAGAGTTAAAATGGCCATATTACCCAAAGCAATATACAGATTTAATGCAATCCCCATCAAAATCCCAATGGCATTTATTAAAGAAATAGAACAAAAAATCATCAGATTTGTTTGGAACCACAAAGACCCCGAATAGCCAAAGCAATCATAAGAAAAAGAACAATACTGGAGGTATCTCACTCCCTGACTTTAGCTTGTACTACAGGGCTACAATAATCAAAACAGCTTGTCATTGGCGGAAAAACAGACACATAGACCAATGGAATAGAATTGAGAACCCAGAAATAAAACCACATAAATATGGACAGACAATTTTTGACCAAGAAGATAAAAACATACAATGGAGGAAAGACAGCCTCTTCAATAAATGTTGCTGGGAGAATTGGATAACCACGTGTAAAAGAATGAAAGTGGACTGCTATCTGTCACCATGTACCAAAATTAATTCAAAATGGATCAAAGACTTAAGCATAAGATCTGCCACAATAAACTGCATAGAAGAAAACATAGGTACTAAACTTAGGGACCTTGGATTCAAAGAGCTTTTTATGAATTTGACTCCAAAGGCAATGGAAGTAAAAGCTAAAATAAATGAATGGGATTATATCAAACTTAAAAGCTTCTGCACAGCAAAAGAAACCATCAACAAAATAAAGAGGCAACCAACTGAATGGGAGAAGATTTTTGTAAACAGTGCCTCCGATAAGGGGCTAATATCCAAAATATTTAAGGAACTCATGAAGCTCAACAACAAAAAAACAAACAACCCAATTGAAAAATGGGCAGAGGACCTGAAGAGACATTTCTCCAAAGAGGACATAGAAATGGCAAACAGACATATGAAAAAATGCTCAACATCACTAATCATCAGAGAAATGCAAATAAAAATCACAATGAGATATCACCTCATCCCAGTCAGAATGGCTGTCATCAAGAACACAAATAGTTACAAGTGTTGGAGAGGCTGTGGAGAAAAAGGAACCCTCATCCACTGTTGGTGGGAATGCAGACTGGTGCAGCCGTTATGGAAGGCAGTGTGGAGGTTCCTCAAAAAATTACGAATGGAATTACCATATGACTCAGCAATCCCTGTCCTGGGTATCTACCCAAAAAATTTGAAAACATTTATACGTAAAGACCCGTGTGCTCCAATGATCATTGCAGCTTTGTTCACGGTGGTCAAGAGATGGAAACAACCAAAATGTCCTTTGATAGATGAATAGATAAAGAAGTTGTGGTATATATACACAATGGAATACTGTTCGGTGGTAAGAGAAGATGGTATAGGAACATTTGTGACAACATGGATGGATCTTGAGAGTATAATGCTAAGCGAAATAAGTCAGACAAAAAAAGCAGAGAACCCTATGATTTCATTGATATGTGGTATATAAACCAAAAACAACAAAGGAACAAGACAAGCAAATGAGAAACAATAACTCATAGACTCAGACAATAGTTTAGTGGTTACCAGAGGGCATGGGGGGTGGGAAATGAGGGTAAGGGGGATCAAATATATGGTGATGGAAGGAGAACTGACTCTGGGTGGTGAACACACAGTGGGATTTATACATGCTGTAATACAGAATTGTACACCTGAAATCTATGTTATTTCACTAACATTTGTCACCCCAATAAATTTAAAAAAAGTAAAAAATAAAAATAAAATAATAACATTATTCTGTGAGGTACCATCTTTAGGTAGAAACCAGTAAGAAAGTATATGGAAACCTAAATATAGTCATTGGCTTAAGGCTTGACCGTAGGACTGACAAAATTAGGTGAGATGTATGGGTGGAGATCTGGATAAAATGGTTTTATGAAAGTATTTGTATAAAATGGTTAATTAAATGGTGCATCAGCAATTTTAGCATAACTGGGGTTTCTTGTTAATTCACTGTATCATTTAGGCTGTGATGTCCAGTTTCTGGGCTTCAGTTATCCAGCTGAAATATTGTGCAGACATGGCGGGAAAGAGAGGAAATTGTACTTAGAAGAGGTCTTTAAGGCACTAGTAATCTCTGATAGTCTATGGTTCTAGGATTTAGTTTCAAACTAATTTCCAGGAAAGGCACTGGGCTCCATACTCAGGCCAATCTATATCTGCATTAGTCATCCAGCTCACTGAACGTTAGCAATATTTATTGAGAACTCCATGTAAGTGTCTTAGATATATTTACAGCACTTGCCTGCTCACTCTTGAAATGAAGTATTAACTGCCCACTTCTGCAGTCCCACCAAGGGCAGTAACCATATTTTGTATTCTTACACCCCATTCCCCTGGTTATGACTAACTGGACCTAAACAAGGGACATCTATTTCTAGGCTTGGAATAAATTTATATTGAATGAATCCCAGCCAACCAAAGATTAACTAAGCCAAACAAAGTCTACCTAAAGCAGTTAGATTTTGTTTTTAGAAACAAAAGCCAAAAGGATGGTTTAAGAATTGTCATAATAATGATAGCAAATGGTCTTACAGCACTTGCTATATATATCAGGCAAAATCTTAACTCATTCAATCCTCAGAACAGACTGTGGGGTAGATTCTATTATTATTATTATTATGATTATTATTATTATTATAATCACCATCATCATCATTATTATTATTATAACTCTTTAAGAAATGAGGATACTGAATCACAGAGAGGCTAAATAACTTGCTCAAGGGAACATAGGTAGTAAGTGGCTAAGTTAAGACTGAAACCCAGGCCATCTGGATTCAGAATCTGTGCTCTTAATCACTACACTACGTGGCCATGTGTTTGAAGTTTGAACTGAAATTTTGGTATAGAGCAGAGACAGAGGAAATTGGTTTGCTGAAAAACAGGGAAAGCCCACAGATAAAAAGAGAGATGTAAGGAAAAAAACTATATGAAACCAAAAGAGAGAGAGAGAGAGAGAGAGAGAGAGAGAGAGAGAGAGAGAGAGAGAGAACACTGCTTTGGTAACTGATAATGAGAATAATAGTTAATATTTATAAAATATTACGTGCCAGCCACTCTTTTTACCTCTTTACCTATGTTAATTTACTTAATCTTTACATACTTACTATGAAATATGATTATTATTATTATTTTACAGATGAAGAAATTGAAGCACAGATTGGCTAGTGACTTGCATAAAGTCACACAGCTAGTAAGAATTTGAACCCAGGTAGTCTGGCTTCAGGCTTCAGAGTTAGCAATCATAATTACTCCACTCTTTCCCCAATCCCAGCTTCTATGAGCCCTGGCTATGTATCAGTTCCTGTCCTTACCTTTCTTTGTGAATCCTTTATGTCTTTAACTTGACAATGGAAAATTATTCAGTGGAAAAAAAGTTATCAAGCCACAAAAACACACCAAGGAACCTTAAATTCATATTAATAAGTGAAAGCAGTCAGTCTAAGAGGCTACATACTGTATGATTCCAACTATAGGACATTCAACTATTGAGACAGTAAAAACAACAGTGGTTTTTAGGGGTTCAGGGAGAGCGAGGGAAGGATAAATAAGTGGAGCACGGAAACTTTTTAGGGCACAGAAACTATTCTGTATGATACTGTCCTGCTGTACCCTGCTGTATTATGAGTTTGTCAAAACCATAGAATTGTATAACTCAGAATAAACCCTAACGTAAACTAGGAATTTTTGTTAATAATTATGTATCAATATTTATCACTTTTAACAAATATAGCACACTAATGCAATATGTCCATATTAAGGGAAACTGTATATATCTGGGGGTATATGACAACTGTACTTTCTGCTCAATTTTTCTGTAAACCTGAAATGGCTCTAAATAGCAAAGTCTACTAATAAAAAATGTCTTGAAATGAAAAATCTTCAGGGGAATCTTTCATTGTATATATTTTTATTGAGATCATAAAAAGGATTAGCTAGTTTTCTTGTTTTAGTTTTGGACTGCCTCCTTAGGCACTGTACCAATTCTGACTTTAAAGAAAAACATTTATTAGTTTATTAAGTCACAGAAGACCGTAAAAAAATTGAACTCCATAGTAGTCATTAAGTGAAGCAGTATGAACAGGAATGCAATAAAGCCTCACCAATTTAAACAAATTGAAGCATGAATGATAGAATATTTTTAAGTGAATGTAATTTCTGATGTTCAAATATTTATCGTAACTGAAATTAGACTGGCTATTGTACTGTCGAGGTCCTTAGGGGAATGGCATTGAGAACAGACTTTCCTGTCTGTGTCCTTTTGTTCACATAATTTTTCTAAGCCCTGAGTGCCCTTGCGTCCACCTACCAAATGCTTATTTATCCTTCGAGGCTTAAATTCTTTCCACTCTGTCAAGCCTTCTCTTTCTGATATATTCAGCAGGACTTCCTTCTGCATTGATTTACAGCTCTTTGAGTTCCTGTCTGTCAGAGACAGGGACCAAGGCCTATCGTATCGGTATCAGTTTTATCACTTTGTGCTGTGCCTTGCACACCAAAAATATCTTAAAAATGCCTGGTAAGTGCATTTGTTAATAATTATTGATATAGACTGTAATGGAGTTTTTCAATAGTTCTTTTCATTTTGAGTTCAGAGGTGAAAGGAATCCAGTAGAGTGTGTGGTAAATAAAGCAGACAACAGAGAGTGGTTACATGCATAGATTAGATTTAACATTATAGAATCCCTGAAGGTGAGAGCTCTATAGATGTTGGAGACCAGTTTCTCCAACACTGTCATGTTTTTAAAGACCTTTATTGAAACATAATTTACATATCATTACTGTTCACCTGTTTAAAATGTATAATTCAGTGGTTTTTGGTATGTTAAAAGAGTTGTCCAACTATCACAATGATCTAATATTAATACATTATCATTCAATAAATATTTTTATAATGAGTAAGTTTTTATTTTAACAGCTTTATTGAAGTGTACTTGATATACAAAAACTGCACATATTTAATGAATGTAACTTGATGAGTTTGGACTTATGCATACACTCATAAAACCATCACCACAATCAAGAAAATAGATATATTCATTACCTTGAAAAGTTTACTTGTACCTCTCTTTTTTCTGTGGTAAGAACACTTACATGAGAGCTTCCCTCTTGATAAATTTTTAAGTGCAAAATACTGCATTGTTATCTATGGGTACAACGTTGTACATCACATCTCTGGAACTTATTCATCTCTATAACTGAAATTTTATACCCACTGAACAACTCCCATTTCCCCCTCCCCCCAGTCCCTGAAACCACAATTCCATTCTCTGCTTCTATGAGTTTAACTATTTCAGATACCTCATATAAGTAGAATCACGCAGTATTTGTACTTCTGTGACTGGCTTATTTCACTTAGCATAATGCTCTCCAGGTACATCTGTGTTGTCGCATATGAGAAGATTCCCTTCTTTTTAAAGACTGGATAAAATTCCATTATATATATATATATATATATATATATATATATATATATATATATATATATATATATTTATATATATTTATATATATTATATCACGTGATATATATATGTGTGTATATGTATATATATATCACGATGTATATATGTATGTGTATATATATATCACGTGATATATATATGTGTGTATATATATATATATATATATATATATATCACATTTTCTTTTCTTCATCCATTCATCTGTTAATAGACATTCAAATTATTTCCATGACTTGGCTATTGTAAATAATGATTAAATGAACATGGGAATGCCAATATCTCTTTGAGATCCTGATTTCAATTTTTTGGATATATACCCAGAAGTGGGATTACTAGATAATATAGACCTATTTTATCCATAAAGACATATGTGCTCCAATGTTCACTGCAGCTTTATTTTCATTTTTTTTGAGGAAATTCCATGCTGTTTTTGATAGTGGCTGCACCATTTTACATTCCCACCAAAAATATACAAAGGGTTTCAATTTTTAAAGATACCCTCCAATACCTTTTTTTACAAAAAACAATAACAGCCATCCTAACAGGTATGAAGTGATATCTCATTGCAGTTTTGACTTGCATTTCCCAGATAATTAGTGATGTTGAGCCCCTTCTTGTACTTATTGGCCATTTATCTTCTTTGTATTAATATTTATTCCAATCATATGCCCATTTTTGAAATGGGCTGTTTTTTTCCTATTAAGTTGTAAGAGTTCATTATAAACTCTGCATATTAGTCCCATACCAGATATATGATTGGCAATCTATTGTATAGATTGTATTTTCATATCTTAATGATTTTGGCCCATAAAAGCTTTAATTTTGATGAAGTACACCTTTTCAATCTTCTTTTTTATAGTTTGTGGGTTTTACATTGTATCTGAAAAATTATTGCCTAGCCCAAAATCTTGAAGATTTTTGCTTCTTTTTTTCTAAGAGTTTTATAATTTTAGCTTTCAATTTTAGATAGATGGTTCACTCTAGGTCAATTTTTCTGTTGTGTATGATGTGAAGTAGAAGTCCAAAACCATTCTTTTGGTTGTTTATATCCAGTTTTCCCAGTACCATTTGTGAAAAGGATATTTTTCCCCATTTTATTGTGTTGGTGCCTTTGTCAAATGTCAATTGACATAAAAATGTAGGTTTGTTTCTGGACTCTCACTTCTTTTCCATTCATCTATATATTAGTCTATCCTTATGCCAGTACCACACAATCTTGATTAGTGTAGCTTTGCAGTAAGTTTTGATATTGGTTAAGTATGAGTCTACCAACAGTGTTCATTTTTTATAGATTAATTCGGTTATTCTAGGTCTCTTTCATTTCTGTATGAATTGTAGCTTGTTATTTTCTGCAAAGAAGCCAGTTGAGATTTTCATAGGTAACGTTTTGAATCTATAGATAGATTTGAGGAATATTGCTTTCCAAAATATATTGTGTCATCTAATCCATAAATATAGGTTGTCTTTCCATTTAGATATTCTTAAATTTCTTTCAACAGTGCTTTGCAGTTTTCAGTCAACTTTATTAATGTCTGCTCTAATAATTATTGTTTCTTTTTTTGTGGTTGATTTGGATTTAGACTGTTCTTTTTCATTAGTTTCTTAAGGTAAAAAGACTAGACATTGTTTTATTTTTATTTTTATTTTTATTTTTTTAGACTGTATATACATGACCAATGCGCTGTACAACTGAAGCTGAAGTACAATAATATTGTATGTCAACTATAACTAAATATATATACATATATATGTATATATATATATATATATATATATATATATATATATATATAGTCATGGGAGGTAGAGTACAGCATAAGGAAGATAGTCAACGGTAGGTATTGTAACAGGTATATAAGATGTCAGAGGGGTAGTAGCTTGAGAGGGAGTTATCACTTTGTAAGGGGTGTAAATGTTTAACTATTATGTTGCTTTGTACACTTGAAACTAATAAAATAATAATAATAATAATAATAATAATAAATAAAATAGACCTTGTTTTGAGATTTTTATTATTTTTAAAATATAGTTAATTTCAACTATAAATTTCCCTCTGAGAACTGCTTTTGCGTCACAAAAGTTTTGGTATGTTGTGTTTTTATGTTTATTAATCCTGAAGTATTTTCTCTTTTCCCTGATGATTTTTCTTTGACCCACTGGTATTTAGGAATATAGTGTTTAATTTCCACATAAAAAAGTCCCAATTTCTTTCTGTTGATGGTTTCCGATTGAATTCCATTGTAGGCTATCTATATACTTTTTATGATTTTAATCTTGTGAAATCTATTGAAACATGTTTTATGACCTCTATATGGTCTGTCATGTAGAATATTCCATGTACACTTAAGAATGTATATTCTGATATTGTTGAGTGGTGTGTTTTATAGAACTATTCTGTTAGGCCTAGGTGGTTATAGTGTTTTTCAGTTACTCTATAGCCATCTTAATCTTCTGTCTAGTCTTTCTACCAAAACTGAGGTATTGATGTCGCCAACTATTATTGTTAAATTGTATATTTATCCTTTCAATTATGTAAATTGTTGCTCCATGTATTTTGTGTGTCTGTATATGGGTACATATATGTTTATAATTATAACAATATTCCCGATAGATTGACCATTTTATCATTCTAAAATATCCCTCTTTATCCTTAGTAACAGGTGTTTGCCTTAAGTCTACTTTGTCTAATATTCATATAGTCACTTTAGCTCCTTATTTGGTTATTTTTTGGTGAAGTATATCTTTTTTGTCCTTTTACTTTCAAACAATTTGTGGGTTTTGAATAAAAAATGTGTGCCTCATAGACACACATTTGTTGGATCTGGTTTTTAAATTCAGTCTTATAATCTGTGCCTTTTGGTTGAATTGTTTAATCTATCCTAGTTAATGTTATTGATATGGTTGTAATATTGCATACCATTTTGCTTTTTGTTTTCTACATGTCTCACGACTGTTTTTGTCATATGTTCTTGTTTTACTATCTCTTTTTGTCTTGAATGGCTATTTTCTTTTTTTCTTTCTTTCTTTTTTTTTTCCGGGGTAGGGGTGGTGACAACTGTTACTAAAGTTCCATAGATTTCAGGTGTACAATTCTGTAATATATCATCTATATATCACATTGTGTGTTCACCACCCAGAGTCAGTTCTCCTTCCATTACTATATATTTGATCCCTTTTACCTTCATCTACCAGCCTTCCTCTCTGGTAACCACTAAACTATTGTATGTGTCTATGAGTTTTTGTTGCTTCACTTGTTTGTCTTCTTTTGTTGCTTTAAATTTTATATACCACATATCAGTGATATAATATGGTTCTCCACCTTTTCTGTCTGACTTATTTTACTCTTAGGATGCACCCATGTTGTCACAAATGGTACTATTTCATCATTCTTACCGCCAAATAGTATTCCATTGTGTATATATACAACAATGTCTTTATCCGTTCATCTATCGAAGGACATTTGGGTTGTTTTCATGTCTTGGCTACCGTAAATAAAGCTGCAATGGACATTGGAGCACATGTTTGTTGGATAAATGTTTTCAGATTTTTGGGGGTAGATACCCAGGAGAAGGATTGCTGGGTCATATGGTAATTCTATTCTTAATTTTTGGAGGAACCTCCACACTGCCTTCCATAGCGGCAGCACCGATCTGCATCCCCACCAATAGTGTATGAGGGTTCATTTTTCTCCACAGCCTCTCCAACATTTCTTATTATTTGCCTGGTTGATGATAGCCATTCTAACTGGTGTGAGGTTATATCTCATTGTGGCTTTTATTTGCATTTCTCTGATGATTAGTGATGAGTTTTTTTTCATGTGCCTTTTGCCATTTGTATGTCCCCTTTGGAGAAATATCTCTTCAGGTCCTCTGCCCATATTTCAATTGGGTTTTTTGTTTTTTTTTTTGTTGTTGAGTTGCATAAATTCCTTGTATATTTTGGATGTTAGCCCCTTATCAGAGGCGCTGTAGCAAAAATCTTCCCCCATTCATTTGGTTGCCTCTTTATTTTGTCAATGGTATCTATTGCTGTGCAAAAGATTTTAAGTTTGATAGTCTCATTCATTTGTTTTAGCTTTTACTTCCCTTGACTTTGCAGTAAAATTCATAAAATACTCTTTGAACCCAAGGTCCATAAGTTTAGTAAGTTTTCTTTTATGCAGTTTATTGTTTCAGTTCTTAAGCTCAAGTCTTTGATCCATTTTGAATTAATTTTGGTACATGGTGACAGATAGCAGTCCAGTTTCACTCTTTTGCACATGGCTATCCAATTCTCCCAGCACCATTTATTGAAGAGGCTGTCTTTTCTCCATTGTATGTTTTTGGATTCTTTGTCAAAAATTGTCTGTTCATATTTATGTGGGTTTATTTCTGGGTTCTCAATTCTATTCCATTGGTCTGTGTGTCTGTTTTTCTGCCAGTATCATGCTGTTTTGATTATCGTTTCCCAGTAGTACAAGCTAAAGTCACAGAGTGTGATACCTCCAGCATTGTTCTTTTTTCTTAAGATTGCTTTGGCTATTCGGGGTCTTTTGTGGTTCCATACAAATCTGATGAATTTTGGTTCTAATTCTTTAAAAAACGCCGTTGGGATTTTGATGGGGATTGTAGTCAAGATGTATATTGCTTTGGGTTGGCCATTTTAACTATGCTAATTCTTCCAATACATGAACACGGAATATCTTTCCATTTCTTTGTGTCTTCTTCAATTTCTTTTAGAATTGTTTCATAGGTTTTCAGCATATAGTTCTTTCACATCATTGGTTAAGTTTATAACAAGGTAGTTTATTCTTTTTGTTGCAATTGCAAAAGTAATTGTTTTTTTTATTTAGTTTTCTGAGATTTCATTGTTAATATATAAGAATGCAATGGACTTTTGTATATTGATTTTGTAGCCGGCAACTTTACTGTATTCGTTGATTGTTTCTAATAGCTTTTTGGTGGTCTCTTTAGGGTCTTCTATATATAGCATCATGTCATCTTCAAAGAGTGACAATTTAAATTCTTAATTCCCAATTTGGATGCCATTTATTTCTTTCTCTGGCCTGATTATTCTGACGAGGACTTCCAACATTATGTTGAAAAGCAGAGGTAATAGGGAACAGCCCTGTCCTGTGCCTGAATGTAGAGCAAAGGGCTTCAGTTTTTCATCTTTAATTATGATACCGTGTTTCCCCGAAAATAAGACCTAGCCAGACAATCAGCTCTAATGCTTCTTTTGGAGGAAAATTAATATAAGACTATTATATTACATTACATTACATTACATTATATTAAAGACCTGGTCTTATAGTAAAATAAAACCAGGTCTTATATTAATTTTTGCTCCAAAAGATGCATTAGAGCTAATGGTCCAGCTAGGTCTTATTTTCAGGGAAACACAGTATTAGCTGAGGGTTTGTCATATATGGCCTTTATTATGATAAAGTATTTTCCTTCCATACCTGTTTTATTAAGTGTTTTAATCACAAATGCATGGTGTATCTTGTCAAATGCTTTTTCTTCATCAATTGATATAATCATATGATTTTTGTCATTTATTTTGTTTATGTAAATTATCACATTGATGGATTTGCTTATGTTGAACCATCTTTGTACCCCTGGGATGAACCCCACTTGGTCGTGATGAATAATCTTTTCTATGTATTGTTGCATTCAATTTGCTAGAATTTTGTTTAGGATTTTTGCAGAGGTATTCATCAGATATATTGGTCTGTAGTATTCATTTTTTGTGTTACCTTACCAGGTTTTGGTATCACTATAATGTTGGCCTCATAAAATGAGTTAAGGAGTATTGTCTCTTCAATTTTTTGGAAGATTTTGAGTAGGGCTGGTATTAAATCCTCTTTGAAGTTTTGGTAGAATTCACTAGTGAAGCCATCTGGTCCCAGACTTTTGCTTTTGGGAAGGTTTTGGATGACTGATTCAATTTCCTTACTGGCGATAGGTCTATTTACGTTTTCCAATTATTCGTGATGCAGTCTAGGAAGGCTATATGTTTCTAAGAACTTGTCCATTTCTTCTAGGTTATTGAATTTGGTGCCATATATTCCTTCATAGCATTCTTGGATGATGCTTTGTATTTCTGTTTTGTCCGTGATAATGTCCCCTCTTTCATTTCTGATTTTGTTTATTAGTGTCTTTTCTCTTTTCATTTTACTGTGTCTAGCCAAGGGTTTGTCAATTTTATTAATCTTTTAAAAGACCCAGCTCTTTGTTACATTTATTTTTTCTATTGTCTTTTTGTTCTCTATTTCATTTAGTTCTGCTGTGATTTTTATTGTTTAATTACTTCTGCTGACCTTGGGTTTCATTTGTTCTTCTTTTTCTAGTTCTTTAAGGTGTAACATGAGGTTATTTATTTGGGATTTTTCTTGCTTCTTGAGATAGGCCTGTAATGACATAAATTTCCCTCTTAAACTTGCTTTTGCTGCATTCCAAAAAATTTGGTAGGATGTATTTTCATTCTCATTTGTTCCTATGTATCTTTCGTTCTCTCCTCTTATTTCTTCTTTGACCCAGTCGTTCTTTAAAAGTATGTTGTTTAGACAATAATTTAGTGGTTACTAGAGAGTAAGGGGTGGGGGATGGGTGATGAGGGTAAAGGGGATCAAATATATGGTGATGGAAGGAGAACTGACTCTGGGTGGTGAACACACAATGGGATTTATAGACGATGTAATACAGAATTGTACACCTGAAATCTATGTAAATTTACTAACAATTGTCACCCCAATAAATTTAATTAAAAAAAAGTATGTGGTTTAATCTCTACATATTTGTGGTTTTTCCTGCTTTCTTTTTGCCATTGATATTCAATTTCAAAGCCTTGTAATCAGAGAATATGCTTGTTATGATTTCAACCTTTTTAAATCTGCTGAGGTCAGTTTCATGTCTCAATATATGGTCTATCCTTGAGAACATTCCATGTACACTAGAAAAGAATGTATAGTCTCATGTTCTAGGATGAAGTGTTCTATAAATGACAAATATGTCCATTTCATCTTATGTGTCATTTAGGACTGTTATTTTGTTATTTATTTTCTGTTTGGATGATCTATCCATAGCTGTCAATGATGCATTTAGTTTCCCTACTATAACTTTGTGTTGGTCAATTTCTTCCTTTAGTTCTGTTCGTAATTGGTATATTTCGGCACTCCCTGATTGGGGGCATAAATATCGATGACTGTTATGTCTTCTTGTTGTATAGTCACCTTTATCATTATGAAATATCCATCTGTGTCTTGTTACCTTTTTATCCTGAAGTCTGTTTCATCTGATATCCGTATGGCTACACCTCATTTTGTCTGAATACCATTTGCTTGGAGTGTCAAATTCTACATTTTCACTTTGAGTCTATGTTTGTCTTTGAGGCTGAGATGTTTCTCTTGGAGGCAGCATATGGTTGGGTTCAGGTTTTTTTTTTATCTAATCTGCTAGTCTGTACCTTTTTATTGATGTGTTCAGTCCATTTACATTTAGGGTGATTATTGTTATTTGACAATTTCCTATCATTCTGTTTTTGGTTTTCTGGTAAGGCTCTGTCTCCATTGTTTCTTTGCCTTTTTGTTGTTGTCTATTATTTCCATGTGGTGGTATTGTATGATTTTTTTCCCTCTGTTTCTTCTTCATTATGTTATATATTTCAGTTCTGGATTTTTCTTTTTTTAAGTGGTTACTATTAAGTTTATGTAAAAGAAAGTTTCATATTTAGAGTATTCTATTTTCTTCAGCATGCTTACTTTCTCCATTCCCATATTTCAATTCAGGCCTTTACTCTTCCCCCTTTTATGTTTTGGTTGTCACAACTTATCCCTATATATGCTGTTCGAATAGCTTCCCTCAGTATTTCTTGTAGTGCACGTCATGTGTTAGAAAATCCCCTCTGGTTCTGTATGCCTGGAAAGGTCTTCATTCCTCCTTCATATCTAAAGGATATCTTTGCTGGATATATTGTTCTTGGCTCATAATTTCTTTTTTTAAATAGTTTGAATATTTGATTCCATTCTGTCCTGGGTTGTAGAGTTTTTGCTGAAAAACCTGATGATAATCTCATGGGCTTTCCTTTGTAGGTTACAGTCTTCTTTACCCTGGCTGCCTTGAGGATTCTTTCTTCGTCATTGATTTTTGACAGCTTGAAAACAATGTGCCTTGGAGAAGGTCTGTTGGTGTTAAGGTAATTTGGTATTCTATTTCCTTCTTGGATTCGAGGATCCAGTTCTTTCCACAAGTTTGGGAAGTTCTCCTCGACTGTTTGTTTGAATATACTCTCTGTTCCCTTCTCTCTTTTTCTCCTTCTGGCATGCCCATTATTCTTATGTTGCTCTTTCTGATGGAGTCAGAAAGTTCTTGTAGAGTTGTTTCATTTCTTTTAAGTCTCAAGTCTCTTTCTTCTTCCATTCGTGTCATTTCCAGATTTCTGTTTTCGATGTCATTGATTCTTTCCTCCATCTGGTCAATTCTACTCCCTAATTTGGCTATTTTATTCTTCATTTCTTTTATGGAGTTCTTAATCTCCAATAATTCTATTTGGTTCTTTTTAAAAATTTCAACCTCTTTAGTAAAATGTTCGTGTTGTTCTTTGATTGTTTCTGAGTTCATTAAACTGCCTGTCTGTTTTCTTGCATCTCATTGACTTTTTGCAGAACAAGTCACATTTTTCCATATCTTTAAGTTCATTTTCTGGAGAATTTTCACTTTCTTTCTGAGCTGTCATGTTGCCTTGGTTATTCATGGCAATTAATGATTTGTTATTTCTCTTCCTAGACACCTACATGAGTGGGTTCTGCAACAGGTTAATAGAAAGAGGTATTTCTTCGGTTTTCAGTATGTGTTGGTAGAATGTTTTATTTTCTCTCCAACTGCAGACTTTTATTGTCTCTCACACTGTAGTGTTATATTTTCTCTGCACTATTCTGGCTTCTCACACAATGCAGGGATTCCCTGGAAGGTGGGCTTCTCGTCTGTCAACAGTTCTCCTGGATCATAGGGCACCACCTCCACGGGGGTATGTGGAGAGCTTCTGAAGTTTCAAAGCTCTTCCTGCACCAGATTCAGAGCTGTTGTGTTTCAGCAGCTCTGTTTACTCCTGCAGGGGTCTGCCCAGATAGGTGGGGACAGGGACTGGGTGGGTTGTGAGACGTGGCCCAGAGCAATGACTGAGACCACCACCATAGCCAGTCCTGCTTCCATTGCTCCCTCCCTTACACTGGAACTAGTTGGGCTGGGCTGCGAGTCTGTGCCTGCCGGCCACAGTTCTCAGAACTGCAAATATTCTGTTCTTTTGATCTGACACTGCTACCGTTCTGCTTCTAATGTTGAGCAGGTAGGGGCAGGATGAGCTCTCAGAGGGTAGGGAGGGGGTAGCTAGGCTTAGTCCTTAAGGATTCTGTTCTCTGCTCAGGAGTGAAGGCTTAAGCCATCATTTTTAGCTTTCTTCCCTCAGTCTTTGCCCTGAGGGCTGTGTATTATGCAGTCCCCTCAGCCCTTTGGGCCATAAGCGGAGCCCCAGTAGTCCGAGTTCTTCCCTCTCCCACAGTTGTAGTAGTTCCAGAATGCAGCGAGTTCAGAGCACCGAGGTAGGTCTGAGTCCTGCACCCACGTGTCCCTGTCTCCACACTTCTCCCTTCCCTCCATCCCCTGCACAATTTTCCCACCTTTAGATGATTTCACTAGTGTGCCTCTTAGTTGCCTGTCTGCTACAAAGTGTTTCCTTTGTAGAGTTATAGTTGTTCAATTTGTTGTAAATTCCAGGGGAGAGTTCAAGAGGCCCACCTCATGCCTCCATTTTTTATGACATCATGAGTGGCTATTTTCTTGTGTACTTTTTTCATTCCTTTAATTATTTTATCTATATTTTTGAGGTATTTTCTTAGTGGTTACTCTTGGATTTCCAATACTTATGTTAACTTATCAAAATTTACTTCAGATTTATGCTAATGTAATTCCTCAACACTTGCATTTTGATTTGGTTTTGCTCTTTATTAGCTTTGTTGTCTGAGGTAAGTGACTTTTTCCTTGTGCCTTGGAGAGTTAGCCTGTAACTGTGGGCCTCATATTGACAGATGCAGATCCAGAGTTTTTTAAACCTTAGAATGGTTCAAAAGCCACACATTCTGTTAGTAGGATTTGTCAGCTTCTAGTGATCAGTATGCATTACAAAGGGCAAATTCTTATATTTGCTCATTAAAAAGACAATTTTGACAGAGTTGTAAGTGCTCTATCAAAGATAAATGTGATTATGATTATTAGTTCTGAAATTATCAGACTTAATGGAGGAATTAGCAGCTGTGTGGCTTTGGGTAAATCCTCAACCCCTTTGTGCCTGATGTTTCTTAAAATAAAGTAGGAATAGTAATAGTAACTACATTATGAAGTTGTTGTGCAGATTCGATAAGTAAATGCAGGTAAAGCACTTAGAATATTGCCTGGCATATAAAAATGCTGAATACAAGTGTTCTACTATCATAATTATTATTACTACCTTGACATTTTTCTTACCTATACCAAGCATTCAAGGCTTCTGGGTGCTTTACTAACCTCTTTGGTAAAAAATGTTCGTTTTCTCTGACTATCAACCTTGCCTATGGTAATGGGGACTTGCTATCATCTGAGCCTATTCAGTTAATGAGAAGGAGATTTCAGTTTCAAAAGAAACAGCTTACAGGTGATGGTTCTCCAGTGTGAAGTACGAGCGAAAACAAATCTTCCATGGTCTGTGCTTGAAAAAAACGTTTTCAACCCTTTTAGAGATGTACTGGCTTGGAACCTGACCTAGTGGTCCCTTCCTTCCACTGAAACAAAAGTAGACTGTATTGAAAAAGAAAGCCTGTTGGATTCTGCTAATTAATGCAGTTAATAATTAAATGGCTTCCATTCCTAGAACACTGCACAGGTTTATATATAGGCACTACATTCATTTAGAAAATATGAGTGCTACCAAACTGTTAGTCTGACCATAAGCCAAAGGCATAGTTAATATCCTTCGGTTACATTTGTATTGTTTGTAAGGAAAATAGCATAGTGTTGTGCTGAGTCTCTGGCATTTGGGGTGAATTCACCCAGCCCTTTGATATTGCTGGCAGAGAGAAAAATTGATTTGGGTTTGGAGTGTGAAGGTCTGTAGCATGTGGCTATTCTTATTCAAGTACGTAAATTCCCAGTTGGAAGTTAATCATATTTCAATTGCTTTCTTCTCAAATAGATAAAAATGAAATGCATAATCCCTCAGGTAATTCTGAATGCACTTTTTCAGCTGCATATTCCTTCCCCCCCAACCAGAGGCAAAGACATCAGCAACTCAATGAAGGTTTTTTTAAAAAGAACTTTTGGGATTAAGCTGTGTGGCTATAAACTGGCTGTTTGGAAAATACCCTAGACAAACTTTCATTTTCTCCCTTCCCCCTTACACATATTAGAGCGAGCAAAACTAGAACGTTTGCAGCGAGGAGTGAGGTGAGGGCAAATGGGGATGGTAGTGGATAAGATTCAGTACTTTCTTGTTCATGGGACATTTTTTCATTATGTGTGTGTACTCTTTGTTCTAAAATAACACCTTGATGTGGACTGGTTTGTAAACGTATGAATGGCACGTGTTTTCAGCTGAGAATTTAAAAAAGGAACGCTGCTGCTTTGCTTAAACGAGAGAAGTTCAAGGAGAGGAGCTTTTGGGAACACTACTAATATTAATGTTGGATTAAGCAGAGATGGACCCTATCCTCTTTGAGTTTACAGTTAGGAGAGACTGACAATCAAATTGTTTCACAAATTAAAAATTACAGAACAGCATGTAGGATTATACCTGTGGTAAATGCATTGAAGGAAAGGTCCACAATGCTGTAAGAACATAAAATATATGGCTACGACTTAAACTAGGGCTTAAGGAAGGATTCCCTGATGCATGATTACTGGGATAATTTCTGAAGGAAGTGTAAGAATTAACTTGGTGAGGGAGAGCCTAAGGAGAAGAAGAGTGTTTCAGGCAGAGGGAGTAGCATGTGGACATGTCCATGGTGTGTAGGATCATATTTCATTTTAGGAAGCTAAAAGTAGGTCAGTGAGGCTGAAGCTCAAACAGGAGACAAGTGATGCTAAAAGGGCATGTGACCTAGTGATATGGTAAAAGACCTGGGAGCCATTTATGAATTAATCAGAAAATTACTTGAGTACCTTAGGGGGAAATTGAAACAGATGAATTGGAAGACTGAGAGGTATTAACCCAAAGAGGAGAAAGATAGTGAGCTGGTCATACAAACAGATAGTGACCATGACTATAGGTTGACTGATCACTATAGTTCATTGGGTTGCTACAATTGAGTACTCCCCAAAAAGCTTTTCTCCTTACCCTTCTTTTCTCTTCACAAACCAGCTTCCTTCTCACCTTGTCTCACTTCACACTTCCTGCATTTTATCACTTGGGTCTGTGACCTGGAAAGATTTACCCTTCTTTCCTTGGTTTATTTAAATATTAATCAAGGTCCTGCTGAAATCCTACCTCCTCTGGGATACCCTCCTACACTGTCCATGGGACTTTGTTTTCAACTTCTAATCCATCACAGAACTTACTTTCCATATTCAAGGGGTGATCAAACAATACGGTGAATGTTTAAATAGAAAAAAAAATATTACAGTAAAAGAGCATTGCCATTAATCCCCCTCAAAATACTCCCCCTTGCTTTGAACACACTCATCCCATCGTTCTTGCCACTTTATGAAGCAGTTCTGGAAATTCTCTTTCATGAGTGTCTTTATTTGCTCTGTGGTGGCTGCCTCGATGTCCTGAATCATTTTGACTTTGAGGAAGAGCCAGAAGTCGCATGGTGCCAGATATGGTGAATAAGGTGGATGAGGACCCACCGTAATGTTTTTATTTGACAGAAATTGCCGTATACCAGAAGCAATGTGTGACGCGGAGTGTTGTCATGATGGAGGATGATTTACAGCACAGTTTAAAACACACCTCTTCGACCGTAGCTCACACCTGATTGACTGCACTGAACAAGTTGAAACTTGTCACACACTGTTACTAAGGTTCAATGTACCGCTTCCCATATTGAAGATCCCTACCTTTCCATTGGATGGTACTCAGCAGCAGTATTCACCATATTTTGTGTTCACAATGGAAAGACTCCGTGTCACACATCTCTTCTGGTATGGCAATTTCTGTCAAATGAAAACATTACAGTGTGTCCTCATCCACCTTATTCACCGGATTTGGCACCAAGCAACTTCTGGCTCTTCCCCAAAGTCAAAAATGACCATGAAAGGTAAATAAACATTTTGAATCAATTCAGGACATTGAGGCAGCCATGATAGGGCAACTAAAGACACTCATGAAAGAGGACTTCCAGAACAGCTTCAGAAAGTGGCAAGAACGATGGGAGAAGTGTGTTCAAAGTGAGGGGGAATATTTTGAGGGGGTTAATGGCAATGTCTTTTACTGTAATAATTATTTTTATTTAAATATTCACCATATTTTTTATCACATCTCATATCTACGTTAGCATTTTTCAAAATTTGCCTTTGGTATCTCATTCTTTTATGTGTGTTGTGTCTCCAGTCATACTGTGAGGCACTGGAGGACAGTGACTGTATGTAGATTGACAAATGCACCAAGGGCTAGTTCTGGCCCAGAGTGGGTAAACTGCCGCTTTGTGGAGAAACAGCCATTGTCAGCAACTGACAGAAATACAAATATCGGAGATAAGTGAAGAGGGGACAGAAAGAACAGAGACTGGGGTGTAGGAGAGGGGAAGCAACAGAGAAAGTACTTTTCAGAATCAGTTACAAATGATAAAGCTAGTATTAGCTTCACACTCACTTGTTTACTGGCCTTGACTGTTAGTGAGAACAACCACAATAGAGCTGAAGAAAGGGAGAATAAACAAATGTGAAGCATGTCTTATTTGGGAGACAGCTTAATTATGCAGACTTAAGTTTTTAAGCAGGCAGAGGATCCCCTAATTCTCCATGGGCATATCTCTGCCCAGAAAAGAAAGCACCTTCTGCCTGGCCTAAGAGTTTCACTTTAGGGGTGGGTGGAGGTAGAGGACAGAAGGATTGGGGGTAGGGGCTGGCAGAAGGAAAAGTCTAGCAATAAAGTTACAGATGGTTGAGTAAATTTCTGCAACAAATCCGGATCAGAGAAAGGGAGGTATGGAGGAAGAAAAAGGGAGGGGAAAAAAAGCAGTGGGGGTGACCAAGGCAGTCATCCTATAGGAAAAGAACATCCCCAAGGAGGAGGAGGTATACAGTTGAAGATAACTCCTCATTATAAACAGATTGCATCTGTACTATTTATTTTGGTTTTTAGCAAACCTCTGAAAATTTCATGGTAATTAGACTTCCTGCCAGGCAGTTATTTAAGAGAAGTGCAGACCCTCCTTCTGCCACAGAGTACACCCTAGTGCACTGAAGGTGGGTATTGCAGCTCTGGGACCCTCCCCCACTCCAAATCGCCGTCTGAGGGTACTTCAAGGGCTTAAGTGAGTATAGTATTGAATTTTTTTTCTGTTGGTAGGAAGTTTAATTCTACACAGTATAATAGGAATGTATTTATGCTACCATTCACTTTTGCCTTTCCCTGCCCTCTTATTATTAGTATCAATATTATTGTAATTATTTTAAACAAGTTAGAGCAAACATGGGCTGCTCATAATTGAAACACTCCTCCCAGTTTAGCGTTTTGTCTCCTCCTCCTCATTAGAATTGTGTGTGGGGGGGGTGGGGGGAGGGTAACAATCCTGCAGCAAAGACAGGCACACAGGCTTTCTCTGTGGATTAATTGGTCAGGAAAGACACTTTTTATGTTGTCAAGAGGCACTTAAGCTGCTAATTCTTGACTGTGAAAACTACTTTTCCTGGGCAATACTCTTTAAGGAAAACCTTCAGTTCTGTGATTGGTGACTAAGGGAACGATGGAGCACAGGGGATTGGGCGGGATTTCGGCTCCTAATAATGCCTCCTTATCCAATGAAAAGCATTTCCTATTGAGACCCCCAAGAGTTCCCCTGGCCCTCAGCTCCAGCCCGGACTTTGGGCCTTTTCTAGTGTCCTGTTTGCTAAACGCATGCCGGCTACAGCATTCAAGAAGGCCATTCCTTAACAAAGGGAAAGAGATAAATGTAAATAAGCTCACATTTTCAGAATGAGCGGTTTGCTGTAAAGAAGCTGCGGCAGCCGAAGTCTGCTACTTTGGGCTGGGCTTAACCTTTCCCTGTGGAAAAAACAAAATAACGGATTAAAATATGCACTTTTAAAGTGCGAGTTGCCCGTTCACATGTTTATTAGCTAATTTTCTACAGGCATGATCACACTCTCTCATCTAGCACACTCTTTCTTGGGGTAAGTCTCTTCGAGAAAGATTTGATTTGGGCGTTTGGGGGTGGGGGTACGGCATAACAAACTTCCGTGGAAACGCTTTGAGTGTTTGGGGAAAGAAGTTAGACTTCAACTCTGAAGTGCTGAATAGATCATCGTGTTGAATGGTAAAAAAAAAAAAAAAATCAAGTATTTCTATTGTTTTGGCAATAATATTGTTTCAGTGGAAGAGATACAGAATTTTCAGGCTGTTTTATGTAAACACAGTTATCCCAAAGAGCTGACTTAAAATAACAGAGTAGAGCAATTTAGAAATTCTTTTGGATTGCTTTATATTTATTTGGTTTACAATTGATTGCGAGCTAATGTGGCTTCTATTATGATGAGGTTTCTTCTAGGAAAACTATATGCAGCATGCCTTTGATGTCTAATTGATTTATGGAGAATATGACATTTGCTATATTGAATAATTCATGAACTTGATTATAAAGGAAGAAAGATATTTAAATGAAAAATTCTGGCATAAATTGAATTTGCTGTTATATATGAAATTAATTGCTGTTTTTCATACAAATGCAATAATGTGGCATTTTAAAAATTCTGTTCTTGTATATCCTGAATATTTTTTAGACTTTTAGCAACAAAATCCTGTTGAATTGATGTTGTATTTTAGTTACTTTGTTTTAGGAAATCCTTAATGTAATTCATCATTATTCCAACATGGGCAAGATCAGACAAATCCATAGCTTAGAACATTTCAGAGCTTGTTGGGGTTATTCACTTTGCTACCTTACCAAATGATACCATCTTTCTTTTTTCTTGACTAATATGAAGACAACAATATCCTAAACTCCAAATTATCCAGTGTCTTTGAAACATGATTATTTTTTAGAACAAAATTCCAAACAACATATCCCATCAACATAGATTTTAAATCCCTTTTCCTTGTCACAGATGAAAAGTTTTCACTCATGCTAAACAGGATGAGTTCAGCTGATTAAACTTAATGGCATCTACACTTTAAAGCATCTCCTGCCAATCAGAGATGCAAATGAAAGCCCTATTGGAACAATCAGACCAGCCTTTCAGAATGTGTACGCTCTGTTAAATTAAAGAGAGGACTGGGAAGATGCCTCACAGCAACACTCAGGCCAAGCTTAGCTAAAGCTTCATCTATTCAATTCCCTTTGAGAGAAAATGCAGTGAGAATTGTTGCCCTTGCTGTGGTGTGGTCAGGGCCTAATTGTGTAGTTGCTGTTTTTTCTTTGTGTGTGGTCATCATGTATTAGTCTGCTCTTGGCCTTCTTAAGGGGGAAGGAAAAAATCTGTAATGTATTTGTGAATACAAATTTGTACTGAAAATTTGACGCTTCATAGGAGGTCACCTACCACTGGAAATCCAGCCCCTCTTTTAGTAGATAAGTAATTGGTTACCAGAACAATGCATAGATTAAATAGTTTACTAATTCTATATGGCTGTGTTCTGAAGTATTTTGGTAGCTTTATATTTTGAGGAGAGGAGTACCAGGGAACAGGTAGAAAAGGTCAGGATTAAGACCTAGACAGTTAGAGTTGATATGTCTGCTGATATGGGCAGAGGATAGATAAGAAAAATGAGGGCATTAGGAAGACTTTACAATATAAATGGCTTCTTGATATGTGATTCTTAGCTTTTGGCACTAATTAATAATATTTACTTATGATATTAAAATAGATCTAAATTATATATGGTGACAGATGTTAAATAAACACATTGTGGTGATCATTTCACAATATACACAAACATTAAATCATTGTGTTGTATGCCAGAAACTGTTATAATGTTATATGTCAATTGTACCTCAATTAAAAAATAAAATAATCTAACAATAATTTGAGTCTAGTAGAATTTAATTCCCTTTACCTCACACTTTGAAGGATTAATTCCTCCCCCCTGTGACAAATGGGAGCAGGTGAAAACAACTGACAGAAGGGAACAGTCAGTGAGGCCATGCCATAGCACCAGTGGAAGGCTGCTCTCAATTAAGGCCAAAGGTGGATGGAGAAATGAAATGGAGGTCCAGAAAGGGATTGTGACTTCCACACAGTTAGTTAGTGATGGGGCTGGATGTGGCTATATTGAATTAATACCAAATATGAAAACTTCTTGGTATTTGAATATCCAAATTTGCTTGGACAAATAAAAAGTTTTCTTTATAATGTCAATTGTGAAAGCTATAAAATAAATAAATTAATGTTTCGGTATTCCTTTGAGATAAACCAGTAAAATAATATTAATTTCATTTCAGCAATACTGCTCTCTGGAGGAGTGTGAAAATCAATTCTCCTTAGTATTAATGTGATCTCAAATATATTTTCAATTGTTTAATGATTTTATTATTTTTATTTTGTTTTTCTTATGTTAGAAAAAATATTTCAAGAGAGTTGGAGTATTATTTAGCACAAACTACTTTGTTTAGGCCACCTTTGTTCAGAAGAGGGTGAGATGTAACAATAGTTTAAGTATGGCACTAGCAGATTACTCTATAGGCAGCAAATGAGCATAGTTCAAATGCAGGTGCTACCTGTAAGAATTCCATTGCAAAGATTTCTGGTTCTATGCAAGTATTTTGTGCAGAGTTGTGATTTGAAAATGTTATAGACATGCTATATTGTGTAGGCTTAGGACAGCCTAGTAGAGGCAGTGGTGATTGTCAATGTGCTAATACTCTTCCTGTATCAAGGCCCTTACCCAATAGTAACAATTGTTGCCAGGGAAAAAGAAAAGAAAAAAAGAACCAGTATAACTTCAGGCCAAAAAAAAGAAATCTCCTTTGTTCACTTATTTTTAATATAATGTATTACCTTATGGAAGTGGAGAAAGTATTTTTATGCCTTTTGTCATTATCTTTAAATGATTATGGGTTACACAGACTCATGGACTTTATGCTTGTCAATATAACTAATGAAATATGGCACAGCAGTGATAAATTTGGAAAATAAAATTATATCTGCAGTTCTGTAATGAAATCCAAAACATTTAGATACCATTTAAAATATATTAGATCTCATTTATTCTGATTTATATCATAAATAATTTTTGAACTTATGATCTTGACATAAATTTTATTGAAAAGTTCTCTCCATGGCACAGTATTATGACTAATTCTATTTCACAGCATCCATTGGAGGAAATCTCTAACCACAGTACCTACAGAAAGTTCACTGATTACCCAAGTATTAGATAAAATTGGTGCCAGACTTTGGTTTGAACTAATGTGGTGAGTACCACTCTTCTACCAATAGCTTTCTCCAAAATTCTTAATTTTATTCTTTAGATTTTTTTTTTTGGTAACCAATACTTCTAATTTACTACAGATTATATAATCCAAAAACCCAGAATGAATGGACAAGTTATAACTGTTTGTTGTAATCCAGGCAAGTTTGGTGTAGATGAACATTGATTCTTTGGTTAAAGCCTTCTGTGCTACTTGTATATACCATTACAAATGGGAGACACAATTTTTATTCATATTATCAGGATCAGTATCCAAGCATATCAGATAGCTTGGTATACAAACTGATAACTAATTTGCCTGTTCAAATATGTGTAATAAAGCTGAATTCCTAGTTGGCATGTGTGAACCTCACAGAACTTGGAAATGAGCTCTTTTAGAAACACCCAAAAATTTCCCCAAAAGGTCTGAGGCTTGTGCTGAAATGATATATTGTCTCAAGACTCAAGATAATTTCATAATATGAGGTTGAGCAATTTCTCTGCAGTTGTCTTGCTCTATAAACTAACTGCTAGGGAAAATTCTACTTTAGTAGGGTTGATGCAATCTTTGGCCCCCTCATGTTGAACACAAAACCACATTATTTTCTACAGATTAGACTGTGCCATCAGGTGAAGGGTTAGTGGCAGACTGGAGTATTTTTTGGTGAAAAAAATCAAGTTAATCACTGAGAACAGGATCTACTCAGATTAGGGCCTGTGTCAGTTTCCTGCTTTTCTCAAAGTGGAGAACAAAACAGCCATAATAATCTCAGTGCAAACCAAATTCATTGTAGAAAAAAAAACATATTTAAAATGATATTTCTTGCATCAAAAATACACAAGGTGTATCAGTCTAAATATTTGACACACAGGGAGGCTTGCTTGAAATGAGACTTGATACAGATAAATTTCCTAGCTCAGTTCTGTAGTGAAACATTACCTATGGTTTCCTCTACATGTAATGTCATAAGGCTGGATTGTGTTTTGAAAACTATTATGAATCATCAACCAATGTATAGAAACATCAATTGGAACCATGTGTATGATTGTGACCTGGGCTTCTGACTTAGCTTAGAAAATTTACTTAAGGAAGGAGTCTGATATGTTAGCAGCCACTCATCTGAGGAACATCAGTCTGGACATATTCCCTATTACTCCAACAGGATGGTTTTGATCTGTATTTTTTGCAACATTTTTACATTTTGTACTTTGCTTCACTGCTAGATATTTATAGGCAAGGATACAATAGGTTTCAGCTTCCTCTGAAACCTATTGTGTCAATGTTTCTAAGCTTCTACCAGAGTAGAATAGAAAGAGGAAATGCTCTGGGGATCAGAAGCACTCTGATCTGACCCAAGCTCATGAAAAAGGGAGCAAAGCAACAGAATTTGAGTAAGTTCTGCCTTCAAGGCCTTCTTTATCTGAGCTCTGAACTATCTTCTGTAGGGAACAAAAGCCAGCCAGCCTTTCTAGGCTACAGGGCACATGGGGGAATTTAGACCTTTGTTTTCAATGTATCATCTGAAAGTTTAGCATTAGTGAAATAATTTAGGGATTCATTTTTATAGGGCCAAAAGCCTAACTCCACTTGCTCTAGGATCACCAAAGACCCCAAACATAGTATGTTTATTTCATTATCATTAGAAATATTTTTAAAAGAAAAAATATTGTGAACACTAGTATGAAATGTCCTAATTGGCTCCATATGTGTAGGTCAAAGTTAAAAATTTATTGAAGTTCAGATTTCTCTTTGGTCACCCTCCAGGTGACCTGCTTCCTGCCCGTTGTCAATGAAAACACATCCACCCAGCACTCTGATCCCTCTAGGTGATTAATTGTTCGAATAATTGGCTGCATAGATCTTCACAAGACAATTGTCTAATGCTCCTTGTGAAATTAACTGTTAGCCTATTTTTTTTCCTTCTTCATTTGATCTGAAGTTCAAGAGTTGGCCCTTTGCCTCCATTGAGTGCACAATATGTTAACCGTTTAGGAAAATCTAGTGGTTAAAAAACACCTTTTTTAAGTCAAAAGAAAGGAAGCCAGTTAGAAAAGAGACCTTGTTTCTTGAATATTGTTGATTTCTCCTTCAGAATCAGCTGAAGAGCCAAATACTTCTCTGATTTTTTTTTTTTTACCACAGCTCAGTGGGAGATATTACTTTGGAGGCACCCTGCTGGATTGTCCTGTTATGAAAAAATTATGTGGTTAAGGTTGAAACTCAAGCGGGTCTCTCTGAGGTGTAAGGTATACATGGTTTTAGGAGAAGGATGTGTTGCTAATATGAAGGTCAGCATACCAAGAAAGACAGACTCAGAGGTGTCTAGTTGTGTCAGGGAGGGAGAAAGAAAAAGGCTTCTATAATGTTTCTTTGTGGTTAGGTAGAGCTGAATACTGGCAAGCTCATAAAGCTCTTCACAAGCCCTGTTGAATCTTCCTACCCTCAGCTGTGAGGCTCAGAGGTATGTTTATGGAGGGAAGAGAAACAGTATAGCCAAGTTACAGAGAGAACCAGTGTCTGAGTCGGAAATAGAACTCCTTGCTTCCAATGCTGTGTTAAGTCCCAGCACCACACCCTTACTTCTAGACAGCAAAGGTGCTGTGTGTTCAAGCAAGGGAAAACTATGAATAGGGCCTTAGTGGTAGTTTTCCCATGCCCTCTCTTCAGTGTTGAGACTGTAATGATTTCTTGTCTGTGGTCCTTTCTCTCTCACAGGATTTGGTTACTCAAAGCAGCAAAGCAGAAGTGCCAGGCATTTGCAGACTGTCTGCTGTGGGTATAGTGTGTATGTTCTGGGAGACAGAAAACTGAATGGAAAACTGGGGAGACAGAGTTCATCTATTTGAAACATACCATCTTGGGCAGATACAAAGTAATATATAGCCGGTGAACTAGAAACATGCTGTGTAAATGGGTCGCCAGTGAGCAAACTGGAGGAACTCTGGGAAGGGGTGAAAAGGTTTCTATTATGAAAGCATTTTCTAAATAAAATAAATTTATCAGCAGTAATTATTGTAGAAAGCAGGTGCAAGCAGATCATTGTGAATGAAGCTTGGCTTTAATGTTAGGGGTTTTGCAGTCCCATAAGTTTTTTAGATTGTGTGACTATATTAGAGGGAAATTTTTAACTATCTTGATTTCTTTCAACAATGAAAAATAAAAAGGCCTCCAGATATTAATCTATTGAGTGGGGGTATTAAAAATAGTATATAAAGTGGTTTAAGCAGTTGAGAAGTTTGCCATTCTTTTTCTTTCTACCACCCCGTTGATGAAACAATCTGCAGTAACTTGGGTCTACAGTTTCCAAAAAGAGGTTTGAAATCCACTGACTAAAATTTTCTAGGCTTTTCCTGTTCTTTTTTTCCTGATCAGCTTTGGTAACCTTATACATAGTTATTTCATACTGTTTTTCTTTCTGATAAAACTGAAAGAAGTGAGATGAAGCAAGATAGAGAGAATGGGATTGGAGTAATTATGAGCTAGAAATAAATACCTCCTGAGGCCCTGAATACAAATTAGGTTGCGGCACTGACCTCTTCCCAGCAACATCCTTTTTCTCCTTTTTCTCTCAGTTCTCCAGTTTTTCTTTGTCTGCCACTTTCTTTCCTATCTCTTCTTCTGCTCTCCCCATCTATTTTTATTTCTTCATCTGGCTTTTTCCCCCCTCCTGGACCTTATTTGGTCTAGGTTCTTACTATACCCTGCTTTTATATATCAAGGTTGCTTCTGGCAAAAGTTGAGCTGGGCTTATGAGATAAAATGATCAAGAAGGAATATGATCTTAGTGCAGTGTTAGGCTCGGGGGAAGCAATCCATAAAGATTTGTTGAATGAAAATTCAGGAACAGAAAATTTCCAATTTTAACTTGAAAGCTTTAGATATTAAACATGACAAGCCTTTGCTTTGCACTCTGTATTATCCAAGGTCATCTCTACCTCTAGGCACTGCAGTGATTTTTTCCCCCTCAAACCATTTCTTTTCCTCAAACCAAATACTAGTTGAAGTGACTTCAGGCCTCTATAACTCTTGCAGGTTCCCCCCTCCACTCTCTTCTTTGTTATGTACCTGTTCCCTGGGAGTTGGAGGGAAAGAGTGATATATGGAGGAATCACGTCAGAGAAATGCCTTTCCCATTTTAAAATATAATCATGTGAAAACCCATTATTGGATATATCAGGGGACAAAGATTACTTTTATTCCATATCCTCTTCATTGAAAATAATTCATTCAGCAGCTACTTGTCCATAGTGCATTATAGAACATTCAAGACATTATAGAATAAGAACAAGACAGTTCTTGTCCAATGGCAGCTGTTGATCTAAGAGAAGGTTAGTACAATTTCTCTATGCACATTTGAACAGTGTTGGCCCAGATACCCCAAAGAAATGATTAGGTCAATGATTGCCACATGTACAGATGGTGGCAGGCAGAGGGCATATAACTGGCCAGATGTGAAGTGTACAGTGAGTGAGGCAGGGGGATGGCTATTCATGTCAGATCTACCTTTGAAATTTCACTTGTATTCACCAGAAAAAGGCTTTATTGACCAAGGCTATTTTACGAGCTGAAGGCATGAAAGTAACTGATGGAATGGGCAGTGGGAGAGGGAGAAGGAAGGCATCCCACGTTTAGGGTCTAGCATGAGAGAAGCTTGGAAAGGGGATCATAATCTGCAGGAAGGAAATGCTGAGGTCGTTATTTGAATTATCTCTCTAGAAAGGCAGTGTAGTACAGTGAAAAACATTTAGCCAGAAGCTGTAATTAACTGAGGGATCCCTGCTCTCTGAACACTGATTTTAGAAGCAAAAGGTGAATCAACACTTTACTTTAGGAGTTTAGTTAAGAACATGTCCTGGGGGTCCTATATCCATCTGTAGTCCTGCGCAATAGAACTAATAATGAATGTATTAGTGAAATGTAGCAATGAAGCATAGCAATATGAGAGAGTAAACAATACGATTTAGAGTAGCTTAATAATCCTTCGGTTAGGAATTAAAACACACAATTGAATTCTCGTTCTGAATATATCATTTATACATTCTTCCAATTCTGATGTTACTGTAATTCTAAATTTCGTAATCCTCAGTTTCTGCTTCCGTAATGTGATAAATTCCTGTCTTGCCTGCCTTATGGAATCAAATAAAACTTGCTTATGGGAATCAAATAAAACTTGATTTTGAAAGTTAAAAAGTGCTATACAAATTTCAAAGTATTAGTGTTGTTTTAACTATCAGAGTCATCCCTGCCAACACACCTTGGGCACCAATGTAATCAACACCTTACTCCTCCTGTTCATTGCATTGCTACAATATTGCTTTTATTGTATTGAGTGTGATTTCTTCCACTTCTGCAATATACTCTTGTGGTACCTTTTAGCATACGGTAGGTGCTCAAAAGGTACATGTGAAACCAAATTGAATATGTGTGTTATTTCCAATCTGAGTGGACAGAATATCTTTTACTCCACAGAAATCATGGATGGAAGGCAGATTTGATGATTCATTCCATCTTGTCTCCCATAGGAGGAAAACATTTCCTACCAGTCCCTAGTCTCAGAGTGGTGAACCCTGCAGAGAGCAGGCCTTCTGAAAACAATCCATGGGTGACAGAAGATTCACTGACTTCCAATTCCAAGATTTAAATTCAAGCCTCAGACCCAGGTTGGGCAATGCTACTGCCAATAATACTTGCATTGTTGATGATTCCTTTAAGTATAATCTGAATGGTGCTGTCTACAGTGTTGTATTCATCCTGGGTCTGATAACCAACAGTGCCTCTCTGTTTGTCTTCTGCTTCCGCATGAAAATGAGAAGTGAGACTGCTATTTTCATCACCAATCTGGCCCTCTCTGATTTGCTCTTTGTCTGCACTCTACCTTTCAAAATATTTTATAATTTCAACCGCCACTGGCCTTTTGGTGACACTCTCTGCAAGATCTCTGGGACTGCATTCCTCACCAACATCTATGGGAGCATGCTCTTCCTCACCTGTATTAGCGTGGATCGTTTCCTGGCCATTGTTTATCCTTTTCGATCTCGTACCATTAGGACCAGGAGGAATTCTGCCATTGTGTGTGCTGGAGTCTGGATCCTAGTCCTCAGTGGTGGCATTTCAGCCTCTTTGTTCTCAACCACTAATGTCAACAATGCAACCACCACCTGCTTTGAGGGCTTCTCCAAACGTGTCTGGAAGACTTACCTGTCCAAGATCACCATATTTATTGAAGTTGTTGGGTTCATAATTCCTCTGATACTGAATGTCTCTTGCTCTTCTGTGGTGCTAAGAACCCTTCGAAAGCCTGCTACACTGTCTCAGATTGGGACCAATAAGAAAAAAGTGCTGAAGATGATCACAGTACATATGGCAGTGTTTGTGGTATGTTTTGTACCATATAACTCTGTTCTCTTTGTATATGCCCTGGTGCGCTCCCAAGCCATTACCAATTGCTTTTTGGAAAGGTTTGCTAAAATCATGTACCCAGTCACCTTGTGCCTTGCAACTCTTAACTGTTGCTTTGACCCTTTCATTTATTACTTCACACTTGAGTCCTTTCAGAAGTCCTTCTACATCAACACCCATATCAGGATGGAGTCCCTGTTTAAGACTGAAACACCTCTGACCACAAAGCCTTCCCTTCCAGCTATTCAAGAGGAACTTAGTGATCAAACAACACATAATGGTGGTGAGTTAATGCTAGAATCCACCTTCTAGGTACGATAACTGTCTTTAGGTCCAGATATGGTTTCTCCTATGATTTTTCCTATGCTATGAATAAGAGAAAAAATGAAGCTAATGATATTGAAAATAGATTAATGTACTGAATACAGTCAGATGCATTTATTTGAACGTTTACTGTACATATACTGTTTTGTTCAATAATTATAGGTCATGTCTAATTACAGCAACCAAAAGTGAATGACACACTATTCTTCTGGGTTGAAATTTCATTGAATCACATTATATAAGTGGCCAGTGACCTTGACTGTAGTGATATGGAGATTACTTTCTAACTTTTAAAAAGATATTTTTATTTCAATAATAGTTGCTAATTAGGTGGGGCCTATAAATATAGAACAAATTCAGGGATTATTTAAAAAAGATCTTTTGTGTTACTACTGATATATGCTAGTTTTTGTTTGAATTGTCATCAAGTTTATTTCAGCACAAGAACATATTTTAGCCTAAAATTATTCATAAAAAACGTATCAAATAGAAAAGATCTGGCAAATTTATTGTATATATGTTCAAAGCAGAAACATAAATTGTGTTTGCATGAATATAAGTGGGAAGAAACAGAAAATTAACTGGATTTAAACGTTTGCAGTCATCAACAGTGTCAGTATTTTAAAAATATCCTTCTTTTTTTTATACTACATTAAGATTTTCATATGAAACTCCAAATATAGAAAGCTGCTAAATATGTGCCAGTGACAGGTACACAGTGGAAAATCACATAAAACAAAAATGTCCATAAAAAAAAACCCCTAAGCAACACCATTTTTTCTTAAATTTCTAATAATCTTTCTTTTCAGAGACTGATTTCTATAAAATATTCTCCATATGAAATTTTGAAGTGCAATGCAGCCAGAAAGCTGATGCATTTGTGTCTAGGTCAGGAGCAAGTTTAAAAAACAAAACAAAATAATAACAAAAAATGAAACAAAACCATCAAAAAATCTTTATTATAACTTGCATTAATTATTTTTATTATTTTTTGGCAGGGGGAGAGATCTTTAAGTTACTAATTCTTCCATATTAAATTTTGGCATCCAGTGATGCAGCTGAACTTGTGCCCAGGTTGGGAGCATATTGAAAAAATACATAAACCAAACCAAACCAATGCAGACAGACAAACAAACAAAAACAACCCAGAAACACTACAAAATAATAAAAACAACAAAACATATTCCTAACACTTGCATTAATATTTGATTTATTTTATGAGGACCTTTACATTTAAAAATACTGTGTAATTTGTATGAAGTTTTGGAGTACAAAATATAGGTAGAAATCTGCTGAATTTGTTCCCAGGTCAGGACCAAATTGGAAAAAAATAAATAAAGCAAAACAACTCCTACAAAACCAAAGGAAGAATGCACAAAAAAATTCAGAACTTGTATTTTTTTTTTGAGCAGTTGTAAAACTTGATAAATGGTATAACTTTAATATTATGCTTTGAATCAAAATGCAGCTAGGAAGCTGTTAAGCTGCTCCCAGTTGAGGAGCACTTAAAATCAATATTTAAAAATATGCAAAAGAAGAGAAAACATGTTTTTATAACTCAAACAACAAAAGCAACAAAAAATCTATAAAACTCTTATTTATTGGATGAAGTATAGATTTTAGAACATTAAAACTTCTGAGCAAAATGCAGCTTGAAAGCTAACATACTCATGTTAGAAACAGTGGAAATACTCTCTCATATATGCTACACACACACACACACACACACATTAAAACCCTGCAAAACAAAAATATTCTTAAAATGTACATATCTGGATAATATGACAATTTAAAAATGCTAAGACTTTTAAAGTAAAACTTCCAGGAACAATGCATCTTGTAAGCTGCTGAACTTATGTCAGGGAGTGATTAAAAGTAAAACAAACCATAAAACAACAACAAAAAAGTAAAAAATTGAAAGCAGTGCAAATTTTAAAAACTCTCATTAACCTTTTACTTCTTTTTGATGCTATATAGATTTAAAAATATCAATATTTTTAAGTAAACATCCATGAGCATAATGTAACTTTAAAAACTTCTAAATCTGTGACTGGGTTAGAAACTAATTGAAAAAAAATGCTAAAACAATCGAACAATAATAAAAATTACTTCTCAAAAATCACATTACTTTTTCCTCATGATCTAAATTTCTAAAAATAATCATACATTATATTGTCTTGTGAAAACAGGTTATAGATAGAATATATAAGACATTAGGTTCAGTTAGATGAAATTAGGTTAAGTTAGGTTAAGTTCAGTTGTTAGGTTATGTTTTAAGATTGAATTAGTAATCAAAGGATGAATAATATTTTTGTTTCTTTTGGTATTCTTTCTTTTCCATTTCTTGTAAGTATAAACTATATGTGTTGTGAACTTTTGTTTGTGCCCTGAGCTCTCAAAATTATGAAATTTTAGGATGATGACACCAAAACTTTTAATAGGACATGTTAACGAAGTTGACATAAAATATATCAATAAACCAGTTTCCTTTTGTGTAATTTCCATATTTAGTTTTGTTTAATTTTTCCATATTTCAATTTGTTTTGATTAATTTCCATTTTATAGTTACTATAACTTGCTAATAATAAAAACTTTTGTCATATGAACAATGTAACCAATAAAATCTAATGTATAACTAAATGTAAAATTGACTTTTATTTTACATTTAAAGCAAAAACAATCATTCAGCTATAATTGCAATTTGGAGTTTAAATGCTTATTAAATGTAATAAAATACATTTGAATTATCTAGCAGTTATACTTTGGTCACCTATTCACCTTTGCTTTTATTTGTGGGCATGCAGAGGCTTCTTTCCTTTATCTTCCCTCTATCCTTAAAGAAAGCATTTATTTATTTAAGTGTGTTTGATCTTAAATCAATTCCTATACTTTATTTTTGAGGCTGTCTGAAGACAAATGCAAAATTGCAAATGGAAAACTCCTGGGTGACTTTTTAAGGATCAAGCTGAAAGAGTAACTACCTCCTTCTCTGGTTTGTCCAAATTGACTTTGATTTACTTGGGGTTTCTTGCCAAGCTGACTCTGAATCTGATTTCTCAGATTTGATGAAATACCGTAGGACAACTGGGAGGCCTGGGGAAAATCAGGGCAAACAGACCATCTGACAACAATGAGATGATTTTGGAGCTAGATGGCTGACTGATCAATAGCTAGAACAGGTAATGGTCCCAGTGTGGCAGTACAGGGAATTCCTAGCTATCATCCTTGTGCCTTCTAACTTTCAGGGAAAACAGTATCAGTGTCTCATAAACCACATTGTGTATTGGTTCCCCATTAGATAACAGCAAATGCCTTTTCTGACATCGTGACCAGCATGATCAGCCCTAGGCTATGCTTAAAATTATAGGAACTTTGTCATTAGTGATCTTCTAGGCCAGGTCCTCAGAAAAAGGGGTGGGGGACGGATGTTGTTTGTTTCACATCCCTCTTAACCTTTTCCCACCTTTATCTCTATCCCCAGGCCCCTGAACATTATATCTGCTATGGTTTTCCAAATTCCTTACTTGTTTTTCCTGTGACCGTTTCCAATATCTCTCCCCACCTCCTATAGAAATAATTGCTTCTCTATAGACCAAAAATAATACATAGACCTCTGTCAAGACAGTGACAGGTTGAATAGATTTACACGAAGGTGTGAATGAGTAATCCCTTCATTCATCGCTTTTATTTATTTTTTGTGTTTAATCATTTATTTATTTGACACATAGTTATTACTCACATGCACTGTACTGGCCACCATACAGACAAAGGATGCAGCTGTGAATAGGACAGCATGGTCCCTGCTCTCATGGAGCATAGTCCTGTGGGGAGACACAGTTAGCCAGTCCTCAGAAGTGTGGGCAGTAACAATAAGAAAAAAAACACACAAATTTTTAACTTTCAGTACAAATGGCTATTATTATTAGGCAAGTACAAAAATCACAGGTCTGGAAGTCAGAAGATTGGAGACCCAGCTCTCCTGTTTACTGCTACATGAGCCTCAAGAAGTTACTTAATTTCTGACAGCCTTGATTTCATCAGCATTCTCTGAAAATCAGTATGGCAGCATCTGTACACAACTCTTTCATGAGGTTCTTGTGAAGCCCAAACAAGATAATCAATGTGAATCAATCTGAAAACTCAGAGATGTGGGTTTTTACTATGGCAGAGTCTTTATATCACACTTGAAAATGGTTGTTTTGGTTTGCCCTGACCACTCTTGGTGGAAGGAGCCAAGTATGTTCCAAATTTGTGTCACTGCTGACTCAAGTATCCAAGCTAAGCACTATCAGTTGCTAGAGGATATGGCTGTACCCAGGCATTACAGATCCACTACTGCCTGTCTCTGCCCACTGGTCAGAGCCCTGGCCTGTGCAACATTTTTAACAATAATTTGGATGAAAATACAAGAAGATGTTTGTCAATGTACAGCACAAATGAAGCTAAGAATACGAAATTCAAAGATGGCCAATCGGGATCCAAAATGATCTCCCCAGGATAACAAGATGAAATATAATCAAGATAAATACGAAGTCCCATGTTTAGGTTCACAAAATTAACTGCACAGCAGCACAAATGAAAAGGCGGGAATATTGCTTGACTCTTCTTTTGGTATCTCACATATGAACAGTCTTTTGCTGTTCACAGAGCACTTGGCATTTAATCACTTTGGAAGTTAGCTTCAGTGAATCCATTATATTAGATAAAAATTTACTCCTTTTGGTTGCAAATTCAGTATTTCCTGATTTCCATTTAATTAAGTCTGAGTTCATGTATATTACCAAGTATCGCTGTATTCAATTGAATAAAGAAGATGTGGCACACATATACAATGGGATATTACTTGGCTACCCATCGCTTTTAAACCACCACCACCTTGTTGCTTTGCATCTTAGAAAAAGGAGTGTAGTTAATTCAAATGACTGAATCAGGGTTGGGATGGAGAGAGATGACTGTTCCAGTACATGGCATATCATCTTTGAAGCCTCAACCTCCCTTGCCTCATGGTAGGGCCTCTGTACTGCAACTCTCTTGTCCCACTCTCTTAACATTAACCTGCATACCACTGAGTCCAAAACACACTGCTTTTCTCCAGACAGCCCTCTTTTCCAAAACTTCCTGCGGTGACGGAACCTTTGTTCCTATCTCATATAGGCTTGGATTCTTTCACCCAAATATATCCTAATTCTGATGGACTTGGTGAAGTGATTCTTAAAATACAAAGCAGAGTTTTTCAACAAAGGAACCAAAGCAGAGACTACTCAGTAAAAATTTCCTCTGTATTCAGAATTTTGAAGACCTATGTGCTCTCCACTGCTTTGCTGCTTTCTCTCTCTGAGTGTCTGGAAAGGAAGCTCTTCTCTCCCAAACATCCAGAGAGGCACTCAATCCAGGAACACAGAGGAGCTGAGCCGGTATGAGGCCTAAAATGTGACAGTGAGGAAAGCCAGACAGGCCCTAAGATGGATAGGGGTAACTTGTGTGGCCCTGGCAACAAGCTTTTCTTCCTATTTATTATGGAAGAGCTCCAAACATATAGATCAGAAGCTTGTTACAAAGAACCCTCACTCCTCCCACTGCTAGTCCAGGGTAAACTGCTCAGTTTGTTACCTTTCTCACTCAAGTTGATAGTACCAAGGCCAAAACTATGGGTCACATTCCTCAGTTGGGATCCTGGGATTTCTGGACTTGCCCCACTTGAAGGCAGTCTGAGGTTTCTGGAAAATAGTTTAACTGTGGGAATTCTTAAGGACCCAGAATTTATTTATTTACTTGTGCAGCAAATTTCTTGAACACCAACTAGGTACCAGACATTCTTTTAGGCACTAAGGATGTAGTGGTAACAACAACAGACAAAATGCTGTTTTGTTCTGGAATCAGAGCAGGCAAAGACATAAACATGGTAGTTACAAAATAGTCACAGGGATGTAAAGTACAGTTTGGGGAATATAGTCAATAATATTGTAAAAGCTGTGTATGGTGCCAGATGGGTACTAGAATAGTTAGGGGGATCATTTCTTAAATTATTTGAATGTCTAACCACTATGCTGTACACCCGAAACTAATACAAAATAATATTTAATGTAAACTATAATTGAAGAAAATTAGTCACAGGGAATGTAAAGTACAGCATAGGGAATATAGTCAATAATATTGTAATAACTATGTACAGTGTCAGATGGGTAATAAACTTAGCAGGGTTATTACTTTGTGAGGTATTTAAATGTCTAATCACTATGTTGTTTTGTACACCTGAAACTAATAATTGCATGTCAATGGTCATTGAAAACTAAATTTTTAAAAATTAAAAAAATTGGCTTTGAAAAATTAAAGACAAATAAATGGTGAGATATATCATTAAAAAGTGCAAAAATGAGAGCAATCTTATTTAGTGAGAAAACAAACAGATCATTTAGCATCCAGAAAACTTGAAAAAATAAAATATCATTAAAGAAACAGGAAAAAAAACAAATGAATAAACAAGACTAATTGGGAGTATTACTTCATAAATTATACAAATGTCTAACCACTACACTGTACACCTGAAATTAATATAAAATGAAATTGAACGTCAACTGTAACTTAAAAAAAATAATTTTTAAAAAGTAATATTACAAATGGTAACAAGTGCTATAGAGAAAAACAGATCAATGTAAAGGGGAACACATACCTGAAACCAAATCTCAGGCTCTACTGCAGGACTGCATTAAAACTTTAAAGATCATAAGGGTAGACGGCGCCCGGCTAGCTCAGTCGGTAGAGCATGAGACTCTTAAAGATCATAAGGGTTGAAAAGGGGAGGATGCCTCTATCTTAATAAGTAAAATTATTTTAAGTTTATGCTGTACTTATCAATAAATGTAAGGAAGTGTAAGCAAGTTCTGATTTTAAAACATCGCATTCCTTGCAGACTGGTGCAGCCGCTATGGAAGGCAGTGTGGAGGTTCCTCAAGAAATTATGAATAGAATTACCATATGACCCAGCAATCGCTCTCCTGGGTATCTACCCAAAAAATCTGAAAGCATTTCTCTATACAGACACGTGTACTCCAATGTTCATTGCAGCTTTATTTACAGTGGCCAAGACATGGAAACAACCAAAATGTCCTTCGATAGATGAATGGATAAAGAAGTTGTGGTATATATACACAATGGAATACTATTCGGCGTTAAGGAAAGATGATATAGGAACATTTGTGACAACATGGATGGATCTTGAGAATATAATGCTAAGTGAAATAAGTCAGACAGAAAAAGCAGAGAACCCTATGATTTCACTGATATGTGGTATATAAACCAAAAACAACAAAAGAACAAGACAAACAAATGAGAAAGAAAAACTCATAGACACAGACAATAATTTAGTGGTTACCAGAGGGTGGGGGGTGGGTGATGAGGGTAAGGGGGATCAAATATATGGTGATGGAAGGAGAACTGACTCTGGGTGGTGAACACACAATGGGATTTATAGATGATGTAATACAGAATTGTACACCTGAAATCTGTGTAAATTTACTAACAATTGTCACCCCAATAAATTTAATTAAAAAAAAACAAAAACAAACAAACAAACAAAAAAAATCACATTCCTAATGTTTGTTTTTAAAGGAGTTATAAAGCCCAGAATTGTCCAACTTCTGTGCTTAGTCTGTCTACCTTTGGGTATTTATGCTCTTGTACAAGCCGCAGAGACCTCAGAAGGCTCATGGAGCCCCAGGCCTAGGCAACTTTGGTCAGCAAAACTGATATCATGGTCTCAGCCTCCTTTCTCCTCAGGCTTCATCCTGCAGCAGGAGGCTGGCTTGCTTTCTCTCTGTCTGTCTCTGTCTGCCTTACTCTCTCTACCATTCCTTTCAGCAAAACATGCTCCCAGAGAAGGATCTGAATGCTAACTCTGTGCTGTAATAAAGAGGTTTGGGCTGGAAACCAAAATCTGGTTTTCGTACTCAGCTTTCCTACTCACTGTGTGAATTTAGGCAAGTCTCTTCCTCCCTCTTTTCCTGAGTTCTCCTATTAGTAAAATGAATATGTTGTTCCCAGTCATATGTAAATTTCCTGATACTTCTAAGACTGGAACTCCAAACTCATTGATGCTGAGCCAGAATTAACAGTACTTATTAATAATGCTGATATGGATGAGGGTGCTTACTAAGCACGAGATATTGTACTAAGAACTTTACATGGCGTTATTTCACAGCAATCTGTGAGAAGTTTCGTGACTAACCACATTCTATAGATAAGAAAACTGAGGCTCAACAAGCTGAAGAAACTTAAAATGGTCATAGAACTAAAAAGTGGCAGTCTAATTTGATCCCAGTTCTGTATGTCACTAAAGCCTGTGTTCTTAACCGGTACTGCTTTGTCCATCCAGGACTATGAGTCTTAAGCACAAGGAACACATTTTTAATGGTGGAACTTCATTCATTAGGAAGAACAGTGAAGCTTTGGAAACATTCTACAAAAGTGTCTGCCTACTCCCACTTATACCTGAGACCAGAGTAGGGTTTTCAGGTGGGAATTCCCGCCTGTTCTCAGGAATTTTTTTCACTTTCCCGTTCCCGAATCCCAAGATACAAACTGTTTTCTGTTCTCCATGATGAATCACTTCCACAAAGTGATGGCCGATACTACCAACCACCTGGGTTCACGGAGCCGATTTTCCTGATTTCCTGACCTACTTTTCTCAGGATTCGGGAACGGAAAAGCAAAAAAAAAAAAAAAAAAAAAAAAAAAAGCAAAAAAAAAAAAAAAAAAAAAAAAACGTTCCCGAAAACAGGTGGGAATTCCCACCCAGGAACCCTAGACCAGAGTTTGAATAATAATAATAACAACATTAATGAATACATTTCAAATACTCAAAATGTGTAGGAAGAGCACAAAAATTCCTATGACCTCATTTTAAAGATGACAAAATTGAAGCTCAGGGAGCCTAAGTAACTTGCCCAAAGGCATACAGCTGATAAAGGGCAGAACCAGGATTTGCATACAGGCTGTCTGATTCTAAGGCCTCAATCAGCGACAGTGAGATTTCCTGTAATATATAACAACTAATATTTATCAAATGTTTACTACGTGTCACTGTGCTTTGCATATATTGCCTATTTTAATCTTCACAACAATCTTATGAGGTAGGCACTCTTATTATCTCTTTTACAAGTAAGGGAACTGAGACATAAAGAGCTAAGGAACTTGCCCAATATCTCACAGTAAGTGGGTCTTTATGAAATATAACACCTAACCATGGTAAAGCCCACAAGATCAGGCCCTTACCTATTGCCCAACCACATCTCTTACTACTCTTTTTCCTTTATACTCAAACTCCAGGAACATCGATCTTCTTTCCGTTCCTTTAATACGTGAAGCTATTTGTGTCTTAGGGCCTTTGCCTTTGCTGTTCTCTCTGCTTAGAATACTTTTCCACTAGGTCTTCATGTGGCTGTCTCCTTTTCATCATCCAGGTTCAAATGTTACCTTTTCAGAGAGGCCATACCTGATCATCCAATCTATAATAGATGTGCAGTTACTCTTATCACCTTACCTTATTATAATTTTCTTCAGAGAAAATTTATTTTATTCTTTTTTTATTTATTTGTTCAGTGTCAGTCTACATCACTCTCCATAAAATGTAAGTTCCATGAGGGCAGCAATCATTTTTTTTTCAGTGTAGTATCTAGTATATAGAAGACCCTGAGGTAATAATTGTTGAATGAATCAAAGTGGTAGATCTGAGATGGGAGATCAGGTCTGTATGACTTTAAGGCTCTGCTCTCTACTGCCTATTGATTTATTCTTTGAGCCTTTTCTTTTCCCCAAAGTGCAACATCTTTTCTAATTGCTTTTTGCTGATTTTTATCAGAACTTGAACATTGAAGAGCAAAATGTTTTCATTTTAGAAAACAATTAGCAAAGTACATACCTAATTTCCTAAAGAGGATACTTTCATTATCCTATCTTGTTTGTTTGTTTGTTTTTCACTTTTGAGTTTTTTGCAGAATGTAGGGGTCCCCACATATCTTACCAAATATTCAAGAAAGACCTAAAAAATAAAAAGACAAATCTTGAACTTTTTAAAAAATCTTAAGCTATATTCAAGTCCTAAGTAAATAACTCCACTTTTTTTTGTGCAGTTTCATCTCATCTAATTTGTACTTTCTGACACTTGCTGATACTTCTGAGTTATACATTAGACTGGAGGCTTCAGTCCATATGACAATGTCACACAACACATAAAGCTGATTACAAAAAAAGTATCTTGTTATTGATTATTCTGAAAAATCTCCCATTACTTTCAGCACACATTCCCCTCGTTGATTTTCAGTCAGTTTCTTTACTAGAAACCCCTGTCTAGCTATTGACAGGACATGTTTTTACTAAAAAAGAAAAAAAAAAGGAAAAGGGAGGGAAAACTGCTATGTGATTGGATGCCATCCAGGAGGTGCATACATAGCTTTAACTGTAATGGAGTATAATGGCAGCCTTTTTCTAGGAGGATCCGGGGCCAATGCTCACAGTTTTCTGTTTGCAGATTTACTGGGAGAAGTCTGTGCTGACTTCTCAAATAAAACATACTGCTATCATCATCTGCCAAGATACTAACTGAAAAGATCCATTATTTTTTGATATTTAATACATTATAAATTATATGGGGATTGTGTTGACCGACATGGACATCTGGGAAGATGTTCAGAATTTTTTTCCTAGGTCAGGTAGACTGCGTGAATGCCTGTTTGTTCATCAATGACCAATTATGCATTCATAGAGAAAAGGTCTCTTCTCAGCTAACCTCAAAGGAACTAGGATGGCTGGATTTGAAGGAGGGGATGCGAGTGAGCAGTGGCCAATTTGAATTTATATGGAAAATGTATAGCTGCCTATTCCCTAACAGAGGTGAATTGTGAGCTAGCCAGGGATTGAAGGACAGAAAAATCCCATCTTGGTTAAGCAGAGCTGAATGTTTTCAAAGCTTTTTCTCACCTTCTATATTGGCTGTCTCTGCAGACTGGAGAAGGTGTTTTCCTCTTGAGCATTGGCTGGGAGTTAATCTAGTTTCTGACCAGAGTCTCTCTTTTTCTTTTTTTAATTAAAGTTTATTAGGGTGCCACTTGTCAGTAAAGTTACATAGATTTCAGGTGTACAGTTCCGTAATACATCATCTACATCTCACATCGTGTGTTCACCACCCAGAGTCAGTTCTCTTTCCAGGGTAATGGGGATCCAATATATGGTGACCAATGTCTCTTAATTTGCTCCCAGACGCATCTACAGAAGACAGAAATGAAAATTACAAAACCAATGGTGGTGTCTGTTTGGTCATTAAGTCTTTTTATTCCACTGATAATTCACCTGCTTGTTCCCTGGTAAAACACTTGCAATTATGTTTCTGTCCACAGCTTTGGTTTATTCTGGGCCATTTTTGGCTTCATGTTTAGGTCTTAATATGTGGATTGCTTGACACACTTCCCCCTAAAGCAAGGCATTCCTGAGGATTAGCTGTTCCCACGAGCTGAGATGGACTTTTCAATGAGCTGTTCATTCTGTCTTGCCTGGACCCTGTGACAAATGGCATATTTTTGCCAGGGAGTGAGCTGGGGTGGAGGCTATGGTGGGAGAAAAAAAAGGGTGAATGAAAAAACCCATTCACTAAGTTGAAAAATAGGACACAACAATTAAAGCTAGTTAAAAATGGCCATCTGTGTTCAATTAACAGACGATGAATAAAAAACCAATGAAATTAATACATTTAATAAAATCAAAAATTCAAAAACATCAAAACTATTTTTACGAATGTATTTGTTGTAGCTGATTTTTAAAAAACTCGAACCAGTATTTAACAATCAAATTCAATCTTTTTTAATTTCCAAATTAAGCATTGTATTCGAGAATTGTGGCTGACAATTTTGTTTCACACATGGAGCTTACTGTGACTGTGAGTGGTGAGTGTGTCTGTGGGGTGTGTGTGTGTGTGTGGGTATAACATATACATGCTCATAGACCTACACCTCATACGTATTTCTCATATATATGCACATGGGTATATATATTCTATGTTTCCTTCCTTTTTGGTATGTCTCCTTTATTTGTTTGTTTGTTTGTTTATTTTTTATTTCAACATTTTGGGGTGACAATTGTTAGTAAAATTACAGATTTCAGGTGTACAATTCCGTATTACATCATCTATAAATCCCATTGTGTGTTCACCACCCAGAATCAGTTCTCCTTCCATCACCATATATTTCATCCCCTTTACCCTCATTTACCACCCCCACCCACTTACCCTCTGGTAACTACTAAAATATTGTCTGTGTCAATGAGTTTTCCTTTCTTCATTTATTTGTCTTGTTCTTTAGTTGTTTTTGGTTTTATATACCACATATCAGTGAAATCATATAGCTTTTTTTTTTAATTTATTGGGGTGATAATTGTTAATGAAATTACATAATTTCAGGTGTACAATTCTGTATTACATCATCTATAAATCCCATTGTGTATTCACCACCCAGAGTCAGTTCTCCTTCCATCACCATATATTTCATCCCCCTTACCCTCATCTCCCACCCCCCCAAACCCTTTACCCTCTGGTAACCACTAAACTATTGTCTGTGTCTATGAGTTTTGTTTCTCATTTCTTTGTATTGTTCTTTTGTTGTTTTTGGTTTATATACCACATATCAGTGAAATCACAGTGTTCTCTGCTTTTACTGTCTGACTTATTTCGCTTAGCATTATACTCTCAAGATCCATCCATGTTGTCACAAATGTTCCTACATCATCTTTCCTTAACACCCAATAGTATTCCATTGTGTACGTATACCACAACTTCTTTATCCATTCATCTATAGAAGGACATTTTGGTTGTTTCTATGTCTTGGCCACCGTAAACAAAGCTGCAATGAACATTGGAGCACATGTGTCTTTACATATAAATGATTTCAAATTTTTTGGGTAGATACCCAGAAGAGGATTGCTGGGTCATATGGTAATTCTATTTGTAATTTTGGGAGGAACCTCCACACTGCCTTCCATAGTGGCTGCACCAGTCTGCATTCCCACCAACAGTGGATGAGGGTTCATTTTTCTCCACAGCCTCTCCAACACTTGTTACTATTTATCTTGTTGATGATAGCCATTCTAACTGGGATGAGGTGATATCTCATTGTGATTTTTATTTGCATTTCTCTGATGATTAGTGATGTTGAGCATTTTTTCATATGTCTGTTTGCCATTTGTATGTCCTCTTTGGAGAAATGTCTCTTCAGGTCCTCTGCCCATTTTTGAATTGGGTTGTTTGTTTTTTTCTAGTTGAGTTTCATGAGTTTCTTGTATATTTTGGATATTAGACCCTTATCAGAGGAACTGTTTGCAAAAATCTTCTCCCATTCAGTCGGTTGCCTCTTTATTTTGTCGATGGTTTCTTTTGATGTGCAGAAGCTTTTAAGTTTCATATAGTCCCATTTGTTTATTTTAGCTTTTAATTCCATTGCCTTGGAGTCAAATTCATAAAATGCTCTTTGAACCCAAGGTCCATAAGTTTAGTACCTATGTTTTCTTCAATGCAGTTTATTGTGGCAGATCTTATGCTTAAGTCTTTGACCCATTTTGAATTAATTTTGGTAAATGGTGACAGATAACAGTCCAGTTTCATTCTTTTGCACGTGGCTATCCAATTATGCCAGCACCATTTATTGAAGAGGCTGTCTTTCCTCCATTGTATGTTTTTAGCTTCTTTGTCAAAAATTATCTGTCCATGTTTATGTGGTTTTATTTCTGGGTTCTCAATTCTATTCCATTGGTCTATGTGTCTGTTTTTCCGCCAATGACAAGCTGTTTTGATTATTGTAGCCCTGTAGTACAAGCTAAAGTCAGGCAGTGTGATACCTCCAGCATTGTTCTTTTTTCTTAAGATTGCTTTGGCTATTCACGGTCTTTTGTGGTTCCAAAGAAATCTGATGATTTTTTGTTCTATTTCTTTAAAATATACCATTGGGATTTTGATGGGGATTGCATTAAATTTGTATATTGCTTTAGGTAATATGGCCATTTTAACTATGTTGATTCTTCCAATTCATGAGCATGGAATGTCTTTCCATTTCTTTGAGTCTTTTCAATTTCTTTCAAAAATGAGTTATAGTTTTCAGATTATAGGTCCTTCACATCCTTGGTTAAGTTTATTCCTGGGTATTTTATTCTTTTTGCTGCAATTGCAAAAGGAATTGCTTTTTGTATTTTTATTCTGAGATTTAATTGTTAGCATATAGGAATGAAATGGACTTTTGTACGTTGATTTTGTAGCCAGCAACTTTACTGTATTTGTTGATGGTTTCTAATAGCTTTTTGGTGGATTCTTTACGGTTTTCTACATATAGCATCATGTCATCTGCAAAGAGTGATAATTTAACTTGTTCATACCCAATTTGGATGCCTTTTATTTCTTTCTCTTGCCTGATGGCTCTTGCAAGGACTTCCAACACTATGTTGAAAAGCAGAGGTGATAGGGGACATGCCTGTCATATTCCTGAACGTAGAGCAAAGTGCTTCAGATTATCACCATTAATTATGAGATTAGCTGAGGACTTGTCATAGATGGCCTTTATTATGTTAAGGTATTTTCCTTCTATACTTATTTTATTAAGTGTTTTAATCATAAATGGATTTTGTATCTTGTCAAATGCTTTTTCTGCATCAATGGATATAATCATATGATTTTTGTCCTTTATTTTGTTTCTGTGATGTATCACATTGATGAATTTGCGGATGTTGATCCATCCTTGTGCCCTGGTTATGAACCCCACTTGGTCGTGATGAATGATCTTTTTAATGCATTGGTGTAATCGATTTGCTAGAATTTTGTTTAGGATTTTTGCATCTGTGTTCATCAGAGATATTGGTCTGTAGTTTTCTTTTTTTGTGTTGTCTTTACCAGGTTTTGATATCAGGGTAATGTTGTCTTCCTAAATGAATTAGAGATTACTGTCTCATTTTCAATTTTTTGGAAAACGTTGAGCAGAATTGGTATTAGATCATCTTTGAAGGTTTGGTAGAATTCACTAGTGAAGCCATCTGGTCCCAGACTTTGGCTTTTGAGAAGGTTTTGGATGACAGATTCAATTTCGTTGCTTGTGATCGGTTTGTTTAGATTTTCCAATTCTTCATAGTTCAGCCAAGGAAGGCTATATGCTTCTAAGAACGTGTCAGTGATAACTTCCCATTTTTCATTTCTGATTTTGTTAATTAGTGTCTTCTGTCATTTTATCTTAGAGAGTCTAGCCAAGGGTTTGTCAATTTTGTTAATCTTTTCAAAGAACGATCTCTTTGTCACATTAATTTTTTCTATTGTCTTTTGTCCTCTATTTCATTTAGTTCTCCTCTGATTTTTGTTATTTGCTTTCTTCTGCTGACCTTGGGTTTCACTTGTTCTTCTTTTTCTAGTTCTTTAAGGTGTAACACAAGGTTATTGATTTGGGATTTTTCCTCTTTCTTGAGATAGGCCTGTAATGATATAAATTTCTCCCTTCAAACTGCTTTCGCTACATCCCAAAAATTTTGGTAGGAGGTGTTTTCATTGTCATTTGTCTCTATGTATCTTTTCATCTCCCCTCTGATTTCTTCTTTGACCCGGTCGTTCTTTGAAAGTATGTTGTTTAATCTCCATGTATTTGTGTTTTTTCTGCTTTCTTTTTCCAGTTGATATCCAATTTCAAAGCCTTGTGATCAGAGAATATGGTTGGTATGATTTCAATCTTCTTAAATTTGCTGAGGCTGCTTTTATGCCCCAGTATATGGTCTGTCGTTGAGAATGTTCCATGTACACTCGAAAAGAATGTATAGACTATGTTTTAGGATGAAATGTTCTATATACGTCAATGATGTCCATTTCATGTAATTTGTCATTTAGGGCTGCTATTTCATTATTTGTTTTCTGTTTGGATGATCTATTTGTAGCTGTCAGTCATGTATTTAAGTCCCCTAGTATAATTGTGTTTTGGTCTATTTCTCCCTTTAGCTCTGTTAGTAGTTGCTTGGTATATTTTGGTGCTCCCTGATTGGGGGCATACATATTGATGACTGTTATGTCTTCTTGTTGTATAGTCCACTTTCCCATGATGAAATGTCCATCTTTCTCTCTTGTTGTCTTTTTCACCTTGAAAATTGTTTCATCTGATATCATTATGGCTACACCTGATTTTCTCTGGGTGCCATTTGCTTGGAGTGTCAATTTCTACCCTTTCACTTTGAGTCTATGGTTGTCCTTGTAGCTGAGATGTGTCTCTTGGAGACAGCATATGGTTGGGTTTAGTTTTTTGATCCAATCTGCTACTCTGTGCCTTTTTAATGGTAAGTTCAGTCCATTTACATTTAGGGTGATTATTGATACGTGAGGATTTCCTGTCATTCTATCTTTAGTTTTCTGGTAAGGCTGTGTCTCCATTGTCTCTTTGCCTTTTTGTTGTTTTCTATTATTTCTGTGTGGTGGTATTCTATGGTGTTTCCCTCTGTTTCTTCTTTTATTACAGAATATATTTCAGTTCTGGATGTTTTTTGAGTGGTTACCCTTAAGTTTATGTAAAAGAAAGTTTGATATTTAGAGTATTCCATTTTCTTCAGCACGCTTACTTTCTCCATTCCCATATTCCGGGTCAGGCCTTTACTCTCCCCCTTTTTATGTTTTGGTTGCCACAAATGTCCCTGTTGATGGTGGTCGAATAGCCTCCTTTTGTATTTCTTGTAGTGCAGTTCATGTATTAGAAAATTCCCTCAGCTTCTGTATGTCTGGAAAGGTCTTTATTCCTCCTTCATATCTAAAGGATATCTTTGCTGGATATATTATTCTTGGCTCATGATTTCTCTCTTTCAATAGTTTGAATATTTGGTTCCACTCCCTCCTGGCTTGTAGAGTTTCTGCTGAAAAATCTGATGATAATCTAATGGGCTTTCCTTTGTAAGTTACCGTCTTCTTTTCCCTGGCTGCCTTGAGGATTCTTTCTTTGGTGTTAATTTTTGACAGCTTCAATACAATGTGCCTTGGAGAAGGCCTGTTGGGATTGAGGTAATTAGGTGTTCTGTTTTCTTCTTGAATTCGAGGATCCAGTTCTGTCCACAAATTTGGGAAGTTCTCATTAACAATTTCTTTGCATATATCCTCTGTTCCCTTCTCTCTTTCTTCTCCTTCTGGTATGCCCATTATTCTTATATTGCTCTTTCTGATGGAGTCAGAAAGTTCTTGTAGAGTTCTTTCATTTCTTTTAAGTATCAAGTCTCTTTCTTCTTCCATCTGTGTAATTTCCAGGTTTCTGTCTTCGATGTCACTGATTCTTTGCTCCATCTGGTCAACTCTACTACCTAAGCTGGTTATTTCATTCTTAATTCCTTGTATTGCGTTCTTAATCTCCAGAAATTCCATTTGGTTCTTTTTTAAAATTTCAATCTCTTTCGTAAAATTCTCATGTTTTCTTTGATTGCGTTTCTGAGTTCTTTAAATTGCCTTTTTGTGTTTTCTTGCATCTCTTTGAGGTTTTTCAGAACTGCAATCTTGAATTCTATATCATTTAAGTCACATATTTCCATATTTTTCAGTTCCTTTTCTGGAGACTTTTCACTTTCTTTCTGAGCTGTCTTGTTGCCCTGTTTATTCATTGCAATTACTGATTCATTATTTCTCTTCCTAGACATCTATAGGAGTGGCTTCTGCAACAGGTTGATAGGAAGAGGTCTTTCTTTTGATTTCCAATACTTGTTGGTAGAATGTTTTATTTTCTCTCCGACTGCAGCCTTTTTTTTCTCTCTGACACAGTAGTGCTATGTTTTCTCTGCACTATTCCAGTTTCTCACACAATGGGGGGATTCCCTGGGAGACGGGCCTCTCCTCTGTTAACAGTTCACCTGGGTCATAGGGCGCCACGTCCCTGTGGGTGTGCGGAGAGCTTTTGAGGTTCCAAAGCTCTTTTTGCATCCAATTCAGAGCCCGAATGTTTCAGCAGTTCTGTTTACTCCTGCAGGGATCCGCCCAGATAGGTGGGGCCAGAGGCAGGGTGAGTTGTGAGATGTGGTCCAGAGCAATGGCGGTGACCACCACCACAGCCGGGCCCGCTTCCACAGCTCCACCCCTTTGCTGGAACTAGTTGTGCTGCGAATCTGTGTCTGCGGTCCCCAGCTCTCAGAACAGCAAATATCCTGTCCTTTTGATCTGACACTGCTACTTTATCGCTTGTAGTACTGGGCAGTTGGGGGCGGGGCGAGCTCTGGGAGCGTAGGGAGGGGGCGGCTAGTCTCAGTGCCTAAGGCTTCCATTCTCTGCTCAGCAGTGATTGCTTAAACCACCGTTTTCAGCGTTCTTCCCTCAGTCTTTGCTCCAAGGTCTCTGCCGTGAGCGTTGGGTTCAGCTGTGTTATATGCTGCCCCCTCAGCCCTGTGGGCCATAAGAGGAACCCCAGCCGTCTGAGTTCTTTCCTCTCCCGGAGCTGCGGTAGTTCTCGGATACATCGAGCTCGTAGCACTGAGCTAGGTCAGTGTCCTGCGCCCGCGCATCTCTGTCCCCGCACTTCTCCCTTCCCTCTTCCCCCGCTCGTGCAATTCGCCCACCTGGAGGTGAATTCAGTAATGGGCCTCTTCGTCTTGCCTGTCTGCTGTGCAGGGAGTCCTTTGTGGTGTTATTGTTGTCCAATTAGTTGTAAATTTGAGGGGAGCTTTACAGAGGCTCACCTCACGCCGCCATTTTGATGGCCTGCTAAATTTCATCTCATTTTTTAAAAGTTTGCCTATGTAATTTTACTAACCATTTTCACTCCAATAAATTTTAGGAAAAAAAAAAAGTTGATCAAACTAAGGTTAGAGAGGGGTGTAGTTGAAATTTCAACCCACTCTGGATGACTGAAAAAATGTATAAATTGATTTCAAAGACCGATTTATATTATTGTAAATTTCATAATCTCTTCATTGCATTTTGGTGACTCCTAAATAAATTAAATTAAGTCCATACATTTAAGGGAAAATAACTACCACACATTAAACAGTGTGATAGGAATTAAGCACTGCCATATACCACACTTAATCCATGTAATAATTCCTTATCTCAACCCTTTAATGTAGGTATTTTGTAGATAGAAATACTGAGGCTTAGAAAAGTTAAATAACTTGCCTAAATCACATAGTTAGCACATGATAGCTTAAACACTTATACAGATGTTCACTTACTGTGAATGCTTCCAAATACCAGGACTTCTTGGGTATATTTTGAAGCCACACTTATTGCTAATCCTGTTCTCAATCTGGAGGGGTTCACGGTTACCTCTTCTGCAAAAGACTTCCTCCTTTTTAACCCAGGGCTCAGGCAATTCTCAGCAGTGTCCATGAGCAAGTCTACCTTGAAAACGGTGAGCAACAATCTTTTGCCATGTTTCTACTGGTATTCAGATTGCAAGCCCAATGAAATGGGAACTTTTCCTCCCTTGTTACCGTGCTGCTGACAGAGAAGCATCTCTCAAAAGGAAGAGAGAGCACTCCTGGGCTCCTGAAACTAGAGATCCGGCTGCTATCTCAGCAAGTAATCTAAAGTATTAGTGAGTATGTTTGTTCTATAATAAGTTGGAGTTGTTTCGAAATATCATTGCGAAGCTGGGGTGTCAGGGAGGGAAGGATAGAGAGGATATTGGGGGCTAAACCTCTAAAATCCATCTAGTTATACTTTTCCCTGAAGGAAGCTTTATGAGACACGCATGAAGGCCTTTATACATATGCAATGCCTGTTTAGAGCAATACTTGCCTCCACTCACTCCAAAGTCTGTTTCTGGAATTCTTCCCTCTGTGAAAATAGTTCATGTTTGCCTCACGTGTGGCCACTGTTTGCCTCAAGGAGAAACAAAAATAATAGCTGCAATTTTGTACTTTACAAGAAACAAATGTCTGTATAGTTCTAATTGTGGGAACATGCTCCTTCTTCCATTTGAGTGGTCAAAGGGAAAGGCCTAGTCAAACCCAAGCACAGAAACAGATTAGATAGAGAACTGTGAAAGAAAGGGGAAAAAAAAGCATGAATACTCTCTCGATCCTCTTCTCACTTACTGCTCTTTTCCCAACAAATAATGGAATTACCAAGTGTTTCTGAGAAACTCCTGAAAATGTTTTCTTTAACCTGTGGAATTTGTATCATAAACTGTAAATAATGTATGCATTTTCTTACAAGATGAGTAACATGCATTGTTCAACTTTACATCAAACCTCTCTGTAAAGAATGCTTCTGTGGTGAGAAATTCATTCTAGCAGGGTCATTCCTAAGGCCTAGGCAATAGCTTATAGGAAGGGGGTTTTACTGATCTGGTGAAAGAAAGCATTTAGCACAAAAGGTGTTTCTGCTGGGTTGCAAAAAGGAACAATCACTTTCCCTCTTGGTGGAACAAAGAGCCAGAACAATCACTTGATTTGGAAAACCACTGTTTTCTGAGCAGCTGCAATGGCTAATTCACCATCAGGTGAGAGGCAGAAAAGCACAGTGGGAAGAGCAGCCACCGTGAAATTAGACCACAATTTAAGCCTCAACATTTTCACTTGGAATTAGATAGACCAGAGTCTAAAACTCAACTTTTATATGAATTTTAGCAAATTACTGATCCTTCTGGATTATAGTTTCTTCATTTATAAAAGTATATAATCATATCTACCTCATAGAGCTGTTTTAATGATCAGAGATGTGTTAGTGCCACCCCAAACCTGGTGTGTGTGTGTGTGTATGTGCACTGTGAATTAAGAAAAATGTGGGTTCTAGTGCAAACCTTGACACTAACTCTATGATTTTGAACAATCCCCTTTCCTCTTTCTGGGTCCAAGTCTTTTTATGGGTAAAAAGATGGGGCTAGACTAGGAAATTGTCAGGATTCTTTCCATGACTAACTTTGTGCAGTGTTAGAAACTCTTTGCTTGGAGATGCTGGGGTTGCTGGGTGTGCTTCAGACTTCCATGAAACATGGTGTGTAGGCCTTTGATAATTTTGCTTAACCCGTAGCACCATTCCCAAAGGTACAGCTGAAGCTAGGGTGGGGCAAAGAAGGAAGCACTATGATTTCTACTTTGGGAAGTTCCCTCTCCCCGTTTCTTTTATCTTCTTGTAGCTGCTCTTCAAAAATCTTCTAGGGAAGCTGCCATGTAGCACCTGAATTTTAAAAGGTAAACTGTAGGCAAACAACCCAAAGACAATTTCTAAGGAGAATGGCACCCTGTTAGCAAGCTCCCCTGCGGTTGCCACTTTGTCAGCATCAAGGTGGGCAGGACTTTTAGAAGCCAAGAGTGAAGAGGAGGCTCTTAATTATCTTTGCCTCTTGCTCCTCAGGTAGTTAAAGGGCTTTTGTAAGAGTACCTAACCTCCAGACACTTGATCTTGTTAAATCTGAACTCGAACTAAGGATATAGATTCTGGAATCAGATACATCTGGATCTGAATTGTAATGCTGCAGCAGAACAAGTTGTATGGCCTTGAGCAAGAGCCTTGACATCTCTGGACTCTATTTTCTTCATCTGTAAAGTGGAATTATTTTACAGGGGTTTTGTGACGATCAAATGAGGATATCAATGTAAAGCACATAGCATAGCCCCTGGTACAAAACAGATACCCAATAAATGATAGCTGATATTATAATTGAGCTGGGTTGAGGCAATTGATACTTAAAAAATGTACTTGTAAACCATTCTCTGGATAAAATTGAGTTAGTAGACAGATGTATATCTTCATTTAATATTTATTGAGTACCAACAATTTTCCAAGAACTATGATATGAAATTGGTATAAAATGATAAAAAGAGAGGTTTCCTGCCTTCACAGATCTTGAAACTGGATAGAGTAAACAACAAATAAACAATTATAGTATAATGTGATAAGCAATATAATGGAGATGAAAGAAGTAGAAGGTGCCATGAGAACACATAGCAGTGCTATCTAATCAAGACTTTAGAGGCAGGAGAGGCTTTTTGGAGGAAGTCACATATAAGTTGAAAACTGATAGAGAAGTAAGAGTTGGTCAGATGAAAAGAGATTTAAGTTTTGGAATAACAACTCTGGCTACAATTCATGGAATATATCAGAAAGGCATAATAATGAAGGTAGAAAGTTCAGTTAGGAGGTTATTGCAGAACTGTAAGCAAGAGGTGATGGTGGGGGATTCAAGGAAAAATACAGAATTATGACAATTTCAGAGGTAGAATCTATAAGATTTGGTTATGAGATATGACATATGAGGGAAGAAAAGGTCATGGGCAACTAGGTGTCTACTTGTGTCATGCACTAAGATAGGGAACATAGGAGGAGGAAAAGATAATGAGTTCAATTTTGGATATATTGAATTTGCGATGCATGTAGAGCTTCCAGTTGAGAGTGCATACTAAGCAGTATGTACACTATGCCTATTTGAATCTTTGGGGAAAGATCTTTACAGGGAAATGGGAATCAAACCATAGAGATGGTAGATGAACACAAGGGGATGGATGAAATAATTCAGAGAAAGTATTTGGATTAAAATTAAAGTTGGCACAGGGACAAAATCCTGAGGAACCCCAAGATTCAAGAAGCAGGCAGAGGGAGGATCTTCAAAGGACAGTGACAATAAGTGACTGGAGATGCAAAAGGGAGTCCTGGCAAAGATGATTTTATGGAAACCCTGGGAGGAGAACATTCAGGAAAGAGGGGTTACTAATATAAAATGCTGACAAAAACGTAATGAGTAAAGAAATGAAGAGTGTTCTTTGGCTCTAGCAATAAAAAAATAGTGATATTAATATTATGTCATTGACTTTCACTGAAGGATAATATAAGAAAGTACACCAAGTGACAAACATGACAACACATTCCATAAAACTGCTGCTACCAAACACTTGAGTCTTTAGTGTTTTTCCTCATCTATCATTTTCATATACACTTATTAAATTCTTATCGGAGATTAGTTTCAGGAAAACTTTTCTCCCATGCATTCATTCCACAGATAACCACTGAATACCTACTTTATGACTTGTTAATGAGTACTTGGGATACAAAATAGGTTGAGTCACAGACCTTACTCTTAATAAAACTTCATTAATTCATACTATACATATTTATTAAGCCCATACTATATTCTAGGACCTGTGCTAATCAGGTCCTAGAAGATGGGTATAGTCCTTGCCTGCATGTGGCTTATGGTTTATTTCCTAAAGAACTGTTATGCTTTCATTTATTGGTCAATGGTCACTTTATAGCTATCAAGTTTTCTTTTTTGTCTTCAAATCCAGGAACACCCAAATTATTACTTAGATATCTAAAACAATTGTATCTCACTCCACCCAAATTCTTTAATATGACATTTTAACCTCCCTTTAACAGTTCTAATTGCAAATGTCTTTTATATGACCCTGAAAATATTTATTGGAAAAAATTAAAGTATAAATAAGAAACAAAGGAATACAAACAAATAAATAATGAAAACACTGAGAATAGTAAGGAATGGAAACAGAGCCTTTTCCAGCTATTATGTTTTGTTTAAATGGCCTTCAGACAACAATTGCCCTTTGATTTCATTTACCCTGTTCTTCTCTAACTTTCCAACCACCCCACTAGAAAAACTAATTTTAACTTCCAAACTGTTCACTGAAACAGTACAAGATCAATCACATAAATGTACCCCCTCAACTACATATCAATCAGATCCATGAGCTAGGGTCAAAGAGGAGAGCTATATGGAAGATATAAAGGAATGAATGATTCAAAACAACATAATACCTTTTTGAAAATGAATGACACCTTGTTTAGAGAATTTCTCCCTTTTCTTTTGTACCTTCAGAGTACTTGGTTTCACTTGCTAATTTATTGCTCTGTTCCTAGGTATGATAAATGTTGGTTAGGGAGGGAGGAGAATGTGGAAACACTAGATATCTGATCTGTTTCATCCTTGTGCTTGAGGTATGTGAATGTAGTTTCTAATATAGTACTTAGGACAATGAAACACTGCATTAATAAAAACATCTTATTGCTTAATAGAGATTATTGAAGTAGGGTTTTATGTGCATGTGTATGTGATGAGACTGATCACACTGTGGAATAAATAAGTCTGTTTGTATGCATTTTTCTGTTTTCCTTAAAAAAAAAAAAGAAGTACAGAAGGGGAGTCTGGAAAATTACCAATGAAGCCTACATATTAGATTGATTAGGGGAGAAAAGCTAATGAAAACAAATCTCAATTCAACCCAAAGCACAGATGGTCAGCCTCTATGAGCACTGCCATGGGAATAGGACCTTTTCCTTCATGATGCCTTCTATGTCCCCTTGGCCATGATTTGAGTTAGCACATCATTTAACAATACTGAGGCAAAAAGATCACACAGCACTTCCTTTGAAATCGGTCTTTTCTACTGGACCTCTTATGAAAGGATATGTGGAAACTACAAGTAGGCCTAGGATAAGAGAATCTTGCTGCTTGCCAGTGAGAAAAAAATAGTTTGGTTGTTTCCTTTAATTTACCAATTTCTATTTCATGAAGGTCAGTGTTTACCACTCAGAAATGGACATCTCACGGGCATGTAGAAGACAATTTGGAGGTGGAGGGTCCCTCTGTTGCTGTTTGGATGGAAAGTTCTGTTTGCTGATTTCCATGTGTGGTTCCTCTCACTTTCTTCTCTCTTCCTTCGCTCCAACTCAAGTTGCTTTGATAATCTTTTCTCAAACACCAGCATAAATTACTATGATTATGGAGACCAAATTATTCTAGAATGAAAATAGTCTTCCTTCTTCTGGGGACTTCAACCTGAGATCCTGCCCCAACCAACCTGCAAACCCACCCAAGTTGCTTCCAGTGGCTTTTGCATACAAACAGCCTACTTTGGCTAATGCTGCTTTCTTTCCTAAAATCTTTCAAATGTTCACAATCCCCAACCAAGGAGCATCTGGTCTCGACATGCCCCATACCTCTTGCAGAGCAGCTCCAAGCCCAGCACTAATGGCAGTTGGCCTCGGTTCACAGTTTGGCCTCTTGAGGTGTCTCCAAACCCAGCGCAGGTGGAAGACATCCACGGATTGCTTTGTGGCTCATGCCACATGGTCCTGGGCAGGGCACATGTGGAGGCTGAACTTGGCCTAGAGCAGGGTCCCTCCCAGGAGGCACCAGGGCTGGCATGCCCAGTGGTCAGCTTCAGACCCAGCCAGAGCATAACCTGGCTGCCTTCGAGGACGACACACCCAAATGGAAGACTGGGCAGACACCAGAGCCATGCTAAAGTAAATCCTGCTCTGTAGGTTCAATCTCTGAGCAACAGCTCCTCAACTATAGTCACAGCCAGTCCTCAAAACCAATCAACCCGAGGATCAATCACTCCCATTGACATGCCTTCCCTAATACATAGAAACAAACACAGGGAGACAGCCAAAATAAGGAGACAAAGAAACATATCCCAAATAAAACAACAAAACAAAGCTCTAGAAAAAGAACTAAACAAAATGGAGAGAAGGAATCTACCAGATACAGAGTTCAAAACACTGTTTATAAGCATGCTCAATGAACCTAGGGAAAACTTCAACAATGAGATAGGAAACATAAAAATGGAGATAGAAAGAATAAAAAAAAAAACACAACCAGTCATGAGAAATAAATACAATAACTGAAATGAAGAATACATCAGAGGGAATCAACAGTAGATTAGATGAAGCAGAGGATCAAATCAGTGATTTAAAGTTAAGGTAACAAAAAACACCCAATCAGAACAACAAAAAGAAAAAATCCAAAAAATGAGGATAGTTTAAAAATGAGATAACATCAACTGTACCAACATTCACATCATAGGGTTATCAAAAGAAGAGAAAGAGCAAGGAATTGAAAACATATTTGAAGAAAAAATGATGGAAATCTTCTCTAACCTGGCGAAGGAAACAGACAAACAAGTCCAGGAAGCACAGAGAGTACCAAACAAGATGAAACCAAAGAAGTCAACACCAAGACACATCACAATTAAAATGCCAAATGTAAAACACAAACAAAAATCTTAAAAGCAGCAAGAGAAAAACAGTTACCTATACAGGAGCACCTGTAAGACTGTAAGCTGATTTCTCAACAAAAACTTCACAGGCCAGAAGGGAGTGCCACAAACTTTTCAAAGTGACCAAAACAAGGACCTTAGCCACTTACATGAGGCATTGTTTGCAAATATCTTCTCTCATTAAGTTGGTTGCCTCTTTGTTTTGTTCACGGTTTCTTTTGCTGTACAGAAGCTTTTTAGTTGGATATAGTCCCATTCATTTATTTTAGCTTTTACTTCCCTTGCACTATTTAAAAAGTTTATTGGGGTGACAATTGTTAGTGAAATTACATAGATTTCAGGTGTACAATTCTGTATTACATCACCTATAAATCCCATTGTGTGTTCACCACCCAGAGTCAGTTCTCCTTCCATCACCATATATTTCATCCCCTTTACACTCATCTACCACCCCCTCCCCCCTTACCCTCTGGTAACCACTAAACTATTGTCTGTGTCTGTGAGTTTTTGTTTCTCATTTGTTTGTCTTGTTCTTTTGTTGTTTTTGGTTTACATACCACATGTCAGTGAAATCATATGGTTCTCTGCTTTTTCTGTCTGACTTATTTCACTTAGCATTATACTCTCAAGATCCATCCATGTTGTTACAAATGGTCCTATTTCATCTTTTCTTACTGCCAAATAGTATTCTGTTGTGTATATATACCACAACTTCTTTATCCATTCATCTATTGAAGGACATTTTGGTTGTTACTATGTCTTGGCCACTGTAAATAAAGCTGCAATGAACATTGGAGCACACGTGTCTTTAAGGATAAATGTTTTCAGGTTTTTTGGGTAGATACCCAGAAGAGGGATTGCCGGATCATATGGTACTTCTATTTGTAATTTTTTGAGGAACCTCCACAGTGCCTTCCATAAAGGCTGCACCAGTCTGCATTCCCACCAACAGTGTATGAGGGTTCCTTTTTCTCCACAGCCTCTTCAACACTTGTGAGTATTTGTCTTGTTGATGATAGCCATTCTAACTGGGATGAGGTGATATCTCATTGTGATTTTTATTTGCATTTCTCTGATGATTAGTGATGTTGAGCATTTTTTCATATGTCTGTTTGCCATTTGTATGTCCTCTTTGGAGAAATGTCTCTTTAGATGCTCTGCCCATTTTCCAATTGGGTTGTTTGGTTTTTGTTGTTGAGTTGCATGAGTTCCTTGTATATTTTGGATATTAGCCCCCTATCGGAAGCGCTGTTTGCAAAAATCTTCTCCCATTCAGTTGGTTGCCTCTTTATTTTGTTGATGGTTTCTTTTGCTGTGCAGAAGCTTTTAAGTTTGATATAGTCCCATTCATTTATTTTAGCTTTTACTTCCCTTGCATTTGAGTTCAAATTAAATCCTCTTTGAACCCAAGGTCCATGAGTGTAGTACCTATGCTTTATTCTATGCAAGTTATTGTTTCAGGTCTTATATTTAGTTCTTTGATCCATTTTGAGTTAATTTTGGTATATGGTAACAGATAGCAGTCTAATTTCATTCTTCTGCCCGTGGCTTTCCAATTCTCCCACCACCGTTTATTGAAAAGGATTTTTTTCTCCATTGTATGTTTTGGCTTCTTAGTTGAAAATTAAGAAGGGTAATATCAAGGGTAATATGATGACAGCTCTGATGGCTATTCCAGAAAAAGAGTTCCAAAACTGCTCTGAAGGGTGCACTAGGCACTGGCATCGGAACATAGTTTCTCAAGAGGAGTACTTCAAAGGTGATCGTAGTGATAGTAAGCAATGAGATATGTAGCACTTTTTCTACAATGAGTTCGCACACATAATTATCAGACCTCACATAGTCCTTCATAGTATTCTTGTATAATCTTTTGTATTACTGTGGTACCCATGGTAACTTCTCCTGTTTCATTTGCGATTTTGTTTATTGGTGTCTTTTGTCTTTTTATCTTAATGGGTCTAGCCAAGAGTTTGTCAATTTTATTAACCGTTTTAAATGACCAGGTCTTTGTTGCAATATTTTTTCTATTGTCTTCTTGTTCTCTATTTCATTTATTTCTGTTCTGATTTTTATTATTTCCTTCCTTCTTCCAACTTTGGGTTTCGTTTGCTCTTTTTCTAATTCTTTAAGGTATGATGTTAGATTGTTTATCTGGAATTTTTCTTGTTTGTTGAGATAGGCCTGTAATGATACAAATTTCCCTCTTAATACTGCTTATGCTACATCCCCAAAATTTTGGTTGGATGTATTTTCATTCTCATTTTTTTCTGTGTATCTTTTGATCGCTCCTCTTATTTCTTCTTTGACCCTGTTGTTCTTTAAAAGCATGTTGTTTAATCTCCACATATTTGTGGTTTTTCCTGCTTTATATTTTGCAGTTGTTATCCAATTTCAAAGTCTTGTGATCAGAGAATATTCTTGGTATGGTTTCAGTCTTCTTAAATTTGCTAAGGCTAGTTTGGTATCCCAACATGCAGACTGTTCTTAAGGATGTTCCATGTACATTAGAAAAGAATGCATAGTCTGATGTTCTAGGATAAAGGTCTCTGTAAATGTTAATGATGTCCATTTGGTCTAATGTGTCATTTAACGCTGATATTTCCTTACTGATTTTCTGTTTGAATGATCTATCCACAGCTGTCAATGAGGTACTTAGGTCTCCTACTATAATTGTGTTTGGTGAATTTCTCCCTTCGTTCTGTTAGTAGTTGCTTTGTACGTTCTGTTGCTCTCTGATTGGAGCATATATATTGATGAGTGTTATGTTTTCTTGTTGTATAGTCCCCTTTATCATTGTGAAATGTCCATCTTTGTCTCTTGTTACCTTTTTGTTTTTTAATCCTGAACTGTGTTTCATCTGACATAAGTATGGCTACACCCTCTTTTCTCTGAGTACCATTTGATTGGAGTGTTGATTTCCACCCTTTCACTTTGAGTCTATATTTGTCCTTGTAGATGAGATGTGTCTCTTGGAAGCAGCATATGGTTGGGTTTAGTTATTTGATCCAGTCTGCTACTCTGTGCGTTTTGATTGGTGAGTTCAGTCCTTTTACATTTAGGGAGGTTATTGATATATGAGGATTTCATATCATTCTATCTCTGGTTTTCTGGTAAGACTGTCTCCATTGTTTCTTTGCCTTTTTTGCTGTCTGTTATTTCAGTGTGGTGGTATTCTATGATTTTCCCCTCTGTTTCTTCTTTTTTATGTTATGTATTTCAGTTCTGGATTTTTTTGAGTGGTTATTATTAAGTTTATGTAAAACTAAATTTCATATTTAGAGTATTCCATTTTGTTTAGCATGTTTCCTTTCTCCGTTCCCTGTTGCTGGTTTAGACCTTTACTCTCTCCTCTTTTATGTTTTCATTGTCACAGGTTATTCCTACTTATGCTGTGAGTTGATTTCTGAGTTGCAGTAGCAAGTTGTCTTTTTCTTCTCTTTTTTCCTTTTTTAAAATTTTTTTAAAATTTTTTTTAGATTTTATTTATTTTATTTTATTTTATTTTATTATTTTTTTAATTTATTAGTTTCAGGTGTACAAGGCAAGGTAATACTTAGATGTTCATCATTTATATCCCTCACACTGTGAACACCCTTCCCCCCATCCATTATCCCTCCGACCTCGCACTGAGCCATCATATTATATATATAAAATTATAGCTGGCATTCATTATTGTTTAGCTTCTGGTGTACAGTGCCATGATCAGGCATCCACAGTATCCCTGAGGTGGTCTCCCAAATAGGACACATGTCCATTGGATACCCAACAAAATCTTTACAACATTATTGAATACGGTCCCCAAATTAATTTTCAAAAAACCCTGAGGCCATCTTGTGGTTACCAGCTGCTTCCTAATCCCTTCACCTTTCCCCTTATGCCCCCCCCCCCGCCCATCTAACAACTCTCGGTTTTTTCCTTTTTGTCCCCAAAACTGTTTCTGATTAGTTCATTCACTTATTCTTTTCTTTAGATTCCGCATATAAGTGAGATCTTGTTTACACTTTATATTATGTTTAAGTGTACCCCTATTTTGTGTAGGGATTGCCATTTCCTGCTTCTGTCTGTTCATAATGTTGCTCATAGTTTTGTATTGTTTTTGTGTGTTTGTTTGTTTTGATTTGCCATTCTAATAGCCTCCTTTAGTATTTCCAGTAATGCAGACCGTGTATTAGAAAATTACCTCAGCTTCTGTATGCCTGGAAAAGTCTTTGTTCCTCCTTCTTATCCAAAGGATATCTTATTTATTTATTTATTTATTTATTTATTTATTTATTTATTTAGTGGAATATTGAGGAACAGTGTGTTTCTCCAGATGCCATCAGTTCCCAGGTCGTTGTCCTTCAATTTGGTTGTGGAGGGCTCAGCTCAGCTCCAAGTCCAGTCGTCGTTTTCAATGTTAGTTATAGGGGGTGTAGCCCACCATCCCATGTGGGAATTGAACCGGCAACCCTGTTGTTCAGAGCTCACACTCTAACCAACTGAACCTCCGGCTGCCCCCCCCCAAAGGATATCATTTAATGTGACATTTAATGTCACTATTTCCTTATTAATTTTCTGTCTGGATGATCTATCAATTGATGTAATGGGATGTTAAATTCCCCTAGTACTATTATATTACTTTCAGTTTCTGCCTTTATGTCTACTGATATATGCTTTATATATTTAAGTGCTGCTATATTGAGTGCATAATAGTTTATGAGTGTTATGTCCTCTTCTTGGATTGACTACTATATCATTATGTAATGTTCTTTGCTTTTTAAAAAATTCTTTGTTAGATTTTGTAGGGTATCTGATGGACACAGGTCCCATTTGGGAGACCACCTCAGGGAAGATGTAGATGCTTGATCAATGTACTGTACACCTGAAGCTGAACAATAATGAATGCCAACTATAATTTTATATATATAATGTGATGGCTCGGTGCGATGTCGGAGGGATAGTGGAAGGGGGGATGGGGGAGGGGGGTTCACAGTGTGAGGGATATAAATGATGAACGTCGAAGTATTACCTTGTCTTGTGAACCTGAAACTAATAAAAAAATAAAAAATATATATATTCTAAAATATGAAAAAAAATAAATAAAGTATACAGTTCAAAAAAATAAAGTCTATTTTATTGAAATGATTATTGCTACCTCAACTTTATTTTCATTTCTATTTGCATTGAATATATTTTTCCATCCTTTTTCTTTCAGTCTTTATATGTCTTTAGAGTTGAAGTCTCTTGTAAGCAGCATATATACAAGTCATTTTTTTTAATCCATTCAGCCACCGAAGTCTTTAAATTTTTTTTCTATTAGAATTGACAGTCAGTATTATTATGTATTTGTTTTAGGTGTACAGCATAGTGGTTAGACATTTATGTAATTTATGAAGTGATCCTGCCCGATTAGTGTAGTACCCAGCCAGCACATTATACATGAGGTCTGACAATTAGGTTCGCGAACTCATAGTAGGAAAAGTGCCACATACCTCGTTGTTGAATATGACTACAGTCACCTTCGAAATACTCCCCTTGGGAAGCTATGCCAGCTATGCCAGTGCCTACTCAACCGTGCAAAGCAATTTTGGGACTTTTTTTCTGGAATGGCCATCAGAGCTGTTGTTGTATTAACCTTGATGTCCTGAATGTCATCAAAATGTCTTCCTTTCAATATATTCTTTATCTTTGGGTAAAGAAAGAAGTCATTGGGGGCTAGATCAGGTGAGTAGGAAGAGTGTTCCAATACAGTATTTGTTTATTGGCTAAAAACTCCCTCACGGACAGTGCTGTGTGAGCTGGTGCATTGTTGTGATGCAAGAGTCATGAAATGTTAGCAAAAAGTTCAAGTTGTCTAACTTTTTCACAGAGCCTTTTAGGCACTTCCAAATAGTAAACTTGGTTAACTGTTTGTCCAGTTGGTACAAATTCATAATGGATAATCCCTCTGATTTCAAAAAAGTTTAGCAACATCATTTTGACTCTTGATCTGGAATGACAGAACTTTTTTGGTCATGGAGAATTGGCTGACTTTCATTGTGCACCTAGATGCTATGTTTCAGGGTTGTATTGGTACATCCATGTTTCATCTCCAGTGATAACATGGCCCAAAACATCACCTTGCTTCTCCAAATGGTCTTGGCAAATTTCAACTCTCCATTGCCTTTGTTTATTGGTGAGCTCCTTTGGGACCATTTTTGCACAAACCTTTATCATGCCAAGATTTTCAGTTAAGATTTTCCTGTTTCTCTATCGATGTTTACCTGGTCTGCTATGCTTCTCGCAATCAGCTGATGATTTTGACATATAATATGATGAATTTTTGCAATGTTTTCATCAGTTCTGCTCCTTACTGGCTGTCCTGACCTCTCTTCATCAGTGACATGTTCTCTCAGAAAAAATGTTTAATCCATTTGTTCATGGCCATTTTCTTCATGACATTATCCTCATTAACTTGGACTAACATGTCCCTGATTTCACTTCCACTCTTGCCAAATTTAACAAGAAATTTAGTGTTTGTTCGTTACTCTAATTCAAGCTCAGACATTCTCGTGACAGCACACAAACACGCAACAATAATGAACTCCAGTCAGCTAGACACTGCCACATTGACCTGAAAACAGCTGTGAGACACTGATATACCAAGGTCATGAAATCTTACCAAGATGTTTGTACAGTGTTGCCAGTGTAAGCGCATGGTGGCAAGTTTGTGAACTTAATTGTCAGACCTCGTAGACATTTTTTTCATTGAAGACATGCAGATAGCCAATAGGTATATGAAAAGGTGCTCAATATCACTTATCATCATGAAAATGCAAATCAAAACCACAATATCACCTCTCACCTGTTGGAATGTCTATTATTAAAAAAGACAAGATGTAATAAGTGTATGTAAGGATAAGGAGAAAAGAAAATCCACATGCACTGCTGGTGGAAGTGTACATTGATGCAGCCTCTATGGAAAACAGTATGGAGGTTACTCCAAAAATGAAAAAGTGCAATTTGATCAGCATTTCCAATCCTGGGTATTTATCTGAAGGAAACAAAAATACTAACTCAATAAGATATCTCTACCCTTGTATTCATTACATCACCATTTACAATAGCCAATACTTGAGAAATACCTGTGTCTATTGGTAAATGAATGTATAGAAAACAGTTAGTACACATGTGCAATGGCATATTATTCAGCCATATAAGAGAAAGAAATCCTGTCATTTGTAACAAAACAGATGGACCATGAAGCTATTATGCTGAGTGATGTAAGTTGGAGAAAGACAAATACCATGTTATCTCACTTATACATGAAATCTAAAAGCAAGCAAGCAAACAAAAGTATAACACAAGGAAATCTCCAAAATCATAGATACTGAGAATAGATTGGTGGTTGCCAGAGGCAGGTGGTAGGGGGTGAGTGAAAATGGTGAAATGGGCTAAGATGGTCAAAAGGTACAAACTTCCAGTTATAAAATAAATAAGTCCTGGGAATATAGTGTACAACATAGTTACTATAGTTATTATTTTTTAATTAAATTTATTGGGGTGACAATTGATAGTAAATTTACATAGATTTCAGGTGTACAATTCTGTATTACATCATCTATAAATCCCATTGTGTGTTCACCACCCAGAGTCAGTTCTCCTTCCATCACCATATATTTGATCCCCCTTACCCTCATCACCCACCTCCCACCCCCTTACCCTCTGGTAACCACTAAATTATTGTCTGTGTCTATGAGTTTTTCTTTCTCATTTGTTTGTCTTGTTCTTTTGTTGTTTTTGGTTTATATACCACATATCAGTGAAATCATAGGGTTCTCTGCTTTTTCTGTCTGACTTATTTCACTTAGCATTATACTCTCAAGATCCATCCATGTTGTCACAAATGCTCCTATATCATCTTTCCTTAACGCCAAATAGTATTCTGTTGTGTATATATACCACAACTTCTTTATCCGTTCATCTATCGAAGGACATTTTGGTTGTTTCCATGTCTTGGCCACCGTAAACAAAGCTGCAATGAACATTGGAGTACACGTGTCTCTATAGAGAAATGCTTTCAGATTTTTTGGGTAGATACCCAGGAGAGCGATTGCTGGGTCATATGGTAATGATATTCGTAATTTCTTGAGGAACCTCCACACTGCCTTCCATAAAGGCTGCACCAGTCTGCATTCCCACCAACGGTGTATCAGGATTCCTTTTTCTCCACCGCCTCTCCAGCACTTGTTACTATTTGTCTTGTTGATGAAAGCAGTTCTGACTGGGGTGAGGTGATATCTCATTGTGGTTTTCATTTGCATTTCTCTCATGATTAGCGATGTTGAGCATTTTTTCATATGTCTATTTGCCATTTGTATATCCTCTTTGGAGAAATGTCTCTTCAGGTCCTCTGTCCATTTTCAATTGGGTTGTTTGTTTTTTTGTTGTTGAGTTTCATGAGTTCCTTATATATTTTGGATACTAGCCCCTTATCAGAGGCACTGTTTGCAAAAATCTTCTCCCATTCAGTTGGTTGCCTCATTATTTTCTCAATAGTTTCTTTTGCTGTGCAGAAGCTTTTCAGTTTCATATAATACCATTCATTTATTTTAGTTTTTACTTCCATTGCCTTTGGAGTCAAATTCATAAAATGCTCTTTGAACCCAAGGTCCATAAGTTTAGTACCTATGTTTTCTTCTATGCAGTTTATTGTGTCAGGCCTTATGCTTAAGTCTTTGATCTATTTTGAATTAATTTTGGTACATGGTGACACATAACAGTCCAGTTTCCTTCTTTTGCACGTGGATATCCAATTCTGCCAGCACAATTTATAGAAGAGGCTGTCTTTCCTCCATTGTATGTTTTTAGCTTCTTTGTCAAAAATTATCTGTCCATATTTATGTGGTTTTATTTCTGGGTTCTCAATTCTATTCCATTGGTCTATGTGTCTGTTTTTCTGCCAATACCATGGTGTTTTGATTATTGTAGCCCTGTAGTACAAGCTAAAGTCAGGCAGTGTGATACCTCCAGCATTGTTCATTTTTCTTACGATTGCTTTGGCTCTTCGGGGTCTTTTGTGGTTCCAAACAAATCTGATGAGTTTTTGTTCTATTTCTTTAAAAAATACCATTGGGATTTTGATGGGGATTGCATTAAATCTGTATATTGCTTTAGTTAACATGGCCATTTTAACTATGTTGATTCTTCCAATCCATGAGCATGGAATGTCTTTCCATTTCTTTGTGTCTTCTTCAATTTCTTTCAAAAATGTCTGGGCCGGCCCGGTGGCGCAGGCGGTTAGAGCTCTGTGCTCCTAACTCCGAAGGCTGCCGGTTCGATTCCCACATGGGCCAGCAGGCTCTCAACAAAAAAATAAATAAAAAATGTATACACACACACAAAAAAAAAAAAAAATGTCTTATATTTTCAGCATATAAATCTTTCACATCCTTGGTTAAGTATATTCCTAGGTATTTTATTCTTTTTGCTGCAATTGCAAAGGGAATTATTTTTTGTATTTCTTTTTCAGAGATTTCATTGTTGGTATATAGGAATGCAATGGACTTTTGTATATTGATTTTGTAGCCGGCAAGTTTATTGTATTCGTTGATTGTTTCTAACAGCTTTTTGGTGGAGTCTTTAGGTTTTTCTACATATAGCATCATGTTATCTGCAAAGAGTGATATTTTAACTTCTTCATTCCCAATTTGGATGCCTTTTATTTCTTTCCCTTGCCTGATTGCTCTGGCAAGGACTTCCAACACCATGTTGAAAAGCAGAGGTGATAGGGGACAGCCCTGTCGTGTTCCTGAACTTAGAGCAAAGGGCTTCAGTTTTTCACCATTAATTATGAGATTAGCTGAGGGGTTGTCATAGATGGCCTTTATTATGTTAAGGTATTTTCCTTCTGTACCTATTTATTTTATTAAGCGTTTTAATCATAAATGGATGTTGTACCTTGTCAAATGCTTTTTCTGCATCAATTGATATAACCATATGATTTTTGCCCTTTATTTTGTTTATGTGATGTATCACATTGATGGATTTGTGGATGTTGAACCATCCTTGTGCCCCAGGGATGTACCCCACTTGGTCATGATGAATCATCTTTTTAATGCATTGTTGTATTCGATTAGCTAAAATTTTGTTTTGGATTTTTGCATCTGTATTCATCAGAGGTATAGGTCTGTAGTTTTCTTTTTTAGTGTTGTCCTTACCAGATTTTGGTATCAGGGTAATGTTGGCCTCATAAAATTGTTAGGGAGTACTGACTCTTCTTCAATTTTTTGGAAGAGTTTGAGCAGGATTGGTATTAGATCCTGTTTGAAGATTTGGTAGAAGTCACTAGTGAAGCCATCTGACCCAGAATTTTGCTTTTGGGAAGGTTTTGGATGAGTGATTCAATTTCTTTACTGGTGATCTATCTGTTTAGATTTTCCAGTTCTCCATAGTTCAGCCTTGGAAGGCTATATGTTTCTAAGAACTTGTCCATTTCTTCTAGATTATTGAATTTGGTGGCATATAGTCCTTCATAATATTCTTGCATGATCCTTTGTATTTCTGTGGTTTCCTTGCCAACTTCCCCCTTTTCATTTCTGACTATGTTAATTAGTGTCTTCTCTCTTTTTATCTTAGTGAGTCTAGCCAAGGGTTTGTCGATTTTATTAATTTTTTCAAAGAACCAGCTCTTTGTCACATTAATTTTTTCTATTGTCTTTTTGTTCTCTATTTCATTGAGCTCTGCTCTGATTTTTGTTATTTCCTTTTTCTGCTGACCTTGGGTTTCACTTGTTCTTCTTTTTCTAGTTCTTTAATTTGTAACATGAGGTTATTTATTTGGGATTTTCTTGTTTCTTGAGATAGGCTTGTAATGATATAAATTTCCCTCTTAAAACTGCTTTCGCTGCATCCCAAAAATTTTGGTAGGAGGTATTTTTATTGTCATTTGTTTCTATGCATCTTTTGATCTCTCCTCTAATTTTTTCTTTGACCCAGTCGTTCTTTAAAAGTATGTTGTTTAATCTCCATGTATTTGTGTTTTTTATGCATTCTTTTCACAGCTGTTATGCAATTTCAAAGCCTTGTGATCAGAGAATATGCTTGGTATGATTTCAATCTTCTTAAATTTGCTGAGGTTGCTTTTATGCCCCAATATATGGTCTATCCTTGAGAATGTTCCATGTACACTCGAAAAGAATGTATAGTCTGATGTATTAGGTTAAAGTGCTCTATATACGTCAATGATGTCCACTTCATCTAATTTGTCATTTAGGGGTGCTATTTCGTAATTTATTTTCTGTTTGGATGATGTATCCATAGCTGCCAATGATGTATTTAAGTCCCCTAGTATAATTGTGTTTTGGTCAATTTCTCCATTTAGTTCTGGTATTCATTGCTTGGTATATTTTGGTGCTCCTTGACTGGGGGCATTAATATTGATGACTGTTATGTCTTCTTGTTGTATAATCCTCTTTACCATTATGAAATGGCCATCTTTGTCTCTTGTTATCTTTTTCACCCTGAAGTCTGTTTCATCTGATATCATTATGGCTACACTTGATTTTCTCTGGGTACCATTTCCTTGGAGTGTCAATTTCTACCCTTTCACTTTGAGTCTATGGTTGTCCTTGTAGCTGAGATGTGTCTATTGGAGACAGCATATGGTTGGGTTTAGTTTTTTTATCCAGTCTGCTACTCTGTGCCTTTTTAATGGTGCGTTCAGTCCATTTACATTTAGGGTGATTATTAATACGTGAGGATTTCCTGTCATTCTATCTTTAGTTTTCTGGTAAGGCTTTGTCTCCATTGTTTCTTTGCCTTTTTGTTGTTGTCTGTTATTTCTGTGTGGTGGTATTCCGTGATGTTTCCCTCTGTTTCTTCTTTTATTACAGAATATATTTCAGTTCTGGATGTTTTTTTGAGTGGTTACCCTTAAGTTTATGTAATAGAAAGTTTGATATTTAGAGTATTCCATTTTCTTCAGCACACTTACTTTCTCCATTCCCATATTCCGGGTCAGGCCTATACTCTTCCCCTCTTTATGTTTCGGTTGTCCCAAATTGTCCCTTTTGATGGTGGTCGAATAGCCTCCTTTAGTATTTCTTGTAATGTAGGTCGGGTAGTAGAAAATTCCCTCAGCTTCTGTATGTCTGGAAAGGTCTTTATTCCTCCTTCATATCTAAAGGATAACTTTGCTGGATATAATATTCTTGGCTCATGATTTCTCTCTTTCAATAGTTTGAATATTTGGTTCCACTCCCTTCTGGCTTGTAGAGTTTCTGCTGAAAAATCTGATGATAATCTAATGGGCTTTCCTTTGTAAGTTACCGTCTTCTTTTCCCTGGCTGCCTTGAGGATTCTTTTTTGGTGTTAATTTTAGACAGCTTCAATACAATGTGCCTTGGAGAAGGCCTGTTGGGATTGAGATAATTAGGTGTTTTTTTGCTTTTTGGATTTGAGGATCCACTTCTGTCCACAAATTTGGGAAGTTCTCATCAACAATTTGTTTGAATATATTCTCCATTCCCTTCTCTCTTTCTTCTCCTTCTGGTTTGCCCATTATTTTTATATTGGTCTTTCTGATAGAGTCAGAAAGTTCTTGTACAGTTCTTTCATTTCTTTTAAGTCTCAAGTCTCTTTCTTCTTCCATCTGCGTAATTTCCAGGTTTCTATCTTCGATGTCACTGATTCTTTCCTCCATCTGGTCAACTCTACTACCTAAGCTGGTTATTTCATTCTTAATTTCTTCTCTTGAGTTCTTAATCTCCAGAAATTCCATTTGGTTGTTTTTAAAAATTTCAATCTCTTTTGTAAAATGCTCATGTTGTTCTTTGATTGCGTTTCTGAGTTCTTTAAATTGCCTTTCTGTGTTTTCTTGCATCTCGTTGAGATTTTTCAGAACTGCAATCTTGAATTCTCTATCATTTAAGTCACATATTTCCATATCTTTCAGTTCCTTTTCTGGAGACTTTTCACTTTCTTTCTGAGCTGTCTTGTTGCCTTGGTTATTCATGGCAATTACTGATTTATTATTTCTCTTCCTAGCCATTTACAGGAGTGGCTTCTGCAACGGGTTGATAGGAAGAGGTCTTTCTTTTGTTTTCCAATACTTGTTGGTAGAATGTTTTATTTTCTCTCTGACTGCAGCCTGTTTTTTTTCTTTCTCACACAGTAGTGCTATGTTTTCTCTGCACTATTCCAGCTTCTCACACAATGGGGGGATTCCCTGGGAGACGGGCCTCTCTGTTAACAGTTCATCTGGGTCATAGGGCGCCACGTCCCTGTGGAGATGCGGAGAGCTTTTGAAGTTCCAAAGCTCTTTCTGCACCAGATTCATAGCCCGTATGTTTCAGCAGCTCTCTTTACTCCTGCAGGGATCCGCCCAGATAGGTGGGGCCAGGGGCAGGGTGAGTTGTGAGATGTGGTCCAGAGCAATGGCGGTGACCACCACCACAGCCGGGCCCACTTCTACAGCTCCCTCCTCTTTGCCGGACCTAGTTGGGCTGCGAATGTGTGTCTGTGGTCCACAGTTCTCAGAACAGCAAATATTCTGTCCTTTTGATCTGACACTGCTACTGTTCCGCTTCTAACACCGGGCAGTTGTTGGTGGTGCGACCTCTGGGAGGGTAGGGAGGAACGGCTAGTCTCAGTGCCTATGGCTTCCGTTCTCCGCCCGGCAGTGAGGGCTTAAACCATCGTTTTCAGCCTTCTTCCCTCAGTCTTTCCTCTGAGGTCTCTGCCGTGAGCATTGCGTTCAGCCGTGTTATATGCTGCTCCCTCAGCCCTGTGGCCCTTAAGTTGAGCCCTAGCAGTTCCAGTTCTTCCCTCTCCTGCAGCTGCAGTACTTCCGGGATGCATCGAGCTAGGAGCACTGAGCTAGGTCTCCTTCCTGTGCCCGCCTGGCTTCGTCCCTGCACTTCTCCCTTCCCTCCTCCCCCACTGCCACGATTAGCCCACCTGGAGGTGAATTCAGTAGTGGGCCTCTTCGTCTTGCCTGTCTGCTGTGCAGGGAGTCCTTTTTGGAGTTATTGTTGTCCAATTAGTTGTGAATTCCAGGGGAGCTTTACAGAGGCTCACTTCACTCCGCCATTTTGATGCTGTCTCAAATATTAGTTGTAATCACAAGCAAAAAATGTTAACTATGTATGGTGATGGATAGTAAATTAACTTATTGTAGTGATCATTTAAAAATAAATACATATATCGGATCATTATGTTGTACACCTGAAAGTAATCTAATATAATGTTAATTATATCTCAATTAAAAATGATACTAAAAAAGAAATGTTGGTGTTAGGGAGAAAACGTATGGGTATATGATTTATGGTAGTGAAGTGAGTATAATGTGTTTCACCAGGTCAGTCAAGGATCAACCTTGATTTTTTCACAGTTCTTTGGGTAAATCAGTAAAAAAGAAATCTTTCTTCTCCTTTTCCTGATAACTATGACAAAGCAAAAATTTACTGTGTTGTATTCATGGGTGCTATAGCAAAACTTCCTCATCAGAGTCCAGTCTAGCACTCCGCAATTTACACTGCTGTGATTCTACTTAGGTTGTCACAGCCCTGTTGGAATCAGCAACACCCATTAAACTTAGATCATAAATATACAGTCAGTTAACTCAAAGGAGGGACTTCTACAAGCTAAGTTCTTGAAATGAATTGGTTCAGAACTTGTGTTTTTTTCTGAGCTGATCCATTGAAAGAACTCGTTAAAAGGTGTTCATTCTGCATGAATGCCAACATAGTCACTCCTTTGCAAGTAAAAAGAGGCCTTAATGGAGAGTCTAGCCCTGAATTGAACCAAGGCAAACGTTTATTCTGGAAACTTCTTGAAAATACTTGTTTTTCTAAATCTGAAACAGTGGGAGAACAAAGGTGAGGATTCAGAAACTTTGACTCTCAGATTTGTACTCAGTACATTAATGTATTTCCCACCACTTATTTTTTTTTCTTTTTGGAAAATATAATCCTTTGCAGTTCCTAGGGCAAATAGATAACTGAGAAATTCAGCTTTTGCGGGCATCTTTCCTGATGAGCAGTTTTGTGTATAGGGTGTGGCAAGTTGACTACATCCTTAGGCTAAATGGCCAGTCATAAACTATGTTATGTGGCAGGACTCAGGGATAAACTACAGAGGGAGAATTCCCTGGAGCTGGATATAAAAGCTACCTATCATATGGCATTAGGAACCTCTGAAAGGAAAATGAATTACTTTACTCAGCCAGTTGCCACCTCACACTCCATCCCTTAGTTTCTGTATCTTACATATATTTGTATTCACCTGGGAAGACTTTCACTGCTTTGCACTAAGCTAAGCTTTCCTATCATCTCCATTTGATTCTTCAATGCACTTCTATTCATGGTAGAAGTATCTAATCATGGGTTTAGTAGAACACATTCTAGACTAGAGGTTAGAAGACTTGGGTTATAGTACTAGTTCTGTCACTAACTATGTGATCTTGGATAAGTGATAGAATTGCAGAATTATATGTTTCAGTGACTCCTAAATTGTGGAATGTGTACCAGTGATATGTTTGTGAGTTGACTATAGGTGGTACATAGATGCATATTTTAGATTTGAATATTAATTTGAGTATGCATTTAATTAAATTCATGTTATAAAAGCTATAGTTAGAACATTAAGTCTGTGAATTCACAGATACTATTGCTTAGAACAGGCTAAAATAGGTATTGAAGTAAAAAAAAGAAATACAGTGACTTAAGGAAAAATATTAATTAAACAATCATATAGATGATATGCCCATTTGAAAAATATGCCAGGAAATGATTCAGTTTGGGAGAAATTTTTCTGTAACTTAAAGGGGTACTTAGTATCTAATTAACTGTTCGCTTGTTCATTAAACACATTTTTACTGAGCAGATGCTGTGTCAGATATTGTGTTAGGCAGAGGTGCCAGATGGTAAGGGTTCAGATAAAACACACAATTCATCTTAGCACTTATGATCCTCAGTTTAGTATGTCATGGACGTATAGACAAATATTTACAACACAACATAGTAAATTCTACCACAGAACAGAGAACAAATTGTCTTGGAGAACATGAAAAGAAAAAAAGACTAACACTACTTGTGGGAACTGAGAAAACTTTATAGATTAGTTGCTATTTAAGTTGAACTTTGAAAAATGAGTACATTTTATTTTATTTTTATTTTTTAAATTAAATTAATTAGGGTGACAATGGTTAGTAAAATTGCACAGGTTTCAAGTGTGCATTTGTATAATACATCATCTATATATCACGTTGTGTGCTCACCACCCAGAGTCAATTATCCTTCCATAACATATATTTGACCCCCTTTACCATCTCCTACCTTCCCCCTTCCCCTCTGGTAACCACAAAACTGTTGTCTGTATCTATGAGTTTTTGTTTCTTTGTCTTGTTCCTTTGTTACTTTCAGTTTTATATTCTACACATGAGTGAAATCATATGGTTCTTGACTTTTTTTGTCTGACTTATTTGGCTTAGCATAATAATCTCAGGATCCATCCATTGCAGAATTATTTATGGTGGTCAAGACATGGAAACAACCAAAGTGTCCTTCGTTACATGATTTGATAAGGAATATGTGTTATATATACACAATGGAATATTACTCCGCCATAACAAAAGATGAAATGCTGCCATTTGTGAAAAATGAGTAGATTTTAAACAGGCAAAGAAGGAAGCAGAAGGAGCAGTATGTGCAAAGCACATAGTTGGGAAAATATGTGGTTTTGTGGGCAATAAACTGTAGTTTGGGGGGTTTTGAAAAGGTGACATTGGGTGAGGGAACGGAGCAAAGGTGAAATTTACAAAGAAGCCAGGCTAGTTTGGGAAAGGATTTGTTCGCCATGTTAAGGAGGGGCAAGTCGTGGCAAGGAGACAATGGAAGAAGATAATTAAGAGATTTAATCAGGGACCTACCATGATCAGCTTTACATACTTCAAAACTCATTCTGGTATAGAGATTGAATTAGAGGAGATCAAGACTGGATGCAAGGAAACCTGTCAGAAGGCTGTTATATAAGCCCACCTAAGAAGTAATGGTGGCCATGGGACAGACCTCCATTTTTAGTCAAGATGAAGTATCATGGACTGGATTTACCCACATGTATGGAACTAACAAAAACAATAGCTAAAGAGCATTTATGAAAAACCTACAGCTAATATAAAATGAACAAAGGTTAAATACTTTCCCTTTGAGATCAGAAATATAAGACGGGGTTATATACTCTCACCACTTCTATTAAAAATTGTACTGGAATTTCTAGTTAGTGTAGTAAGGCAACATAAAGAAATAAAAGGCATCTGCATTGAGAAGAAGGATGTAAAATTCTCTTTATTCATAATCACAATGAAATACCACTATGCCTGTATTAGAATGGCTAAAATTAGAAAGCCTGAATATGCTGAGTTGGCAATGATAGGGAGGAACTGAAATTCTCATACACTGCTGGTGGGAATATAAAATAGTACTTTGGAAAATAATTTGGTGGTTTTGGAAAAAGTTAAGCAGATACCTGTTGTATGATCCAGTCATTCCACTCCTTTGGTATTTATCCAAGGAATGAAAGCATATGTTGATAAAAATATTTGTACATGAATGCGCCTGACATCTTTATTTTTAATAATCTCAAATTGAAAACAACCCAAAAGTCTATCAACAGGTGAATGGATAATCAGATTGTGGTATAGCTATATAATGAAATATTACTCAGCAATAAAACAAAATGAATTATTGATATCCTAAAAACACAGGTGTGTCTCAACATAATTATGCTGTGAAAGAAACTAGAAAAAGGGAGTGCATGTTGTATAATTCCACTTCTATAAAAATCTAGAAAACTAATTGTGTTAGTTTGCTAAGACTTCCATTACAAAGTACCATAAACTAAATGTTTAAACAACGAAAATTTATTGTCTCAGTTCTGGAAGATGGAAATCCAAGATCAAGATGTCTGTAAGATTAGTTCCTTCTGAGAACCATGAGGAAGCATCTGAGGAAGGACCGTTCCTCTCCCCTAGCTTCTGGTGGTTTGGTGTGAGGTGGAGAACTAAAGGGGATGATGTCAGAAATCAAGGTAACAATTGCTAGGAAGAGGGTGTGATTACCTATTGTAATTACCAGAGAGAGGTCCTGTGTGAAGTTGAGAAATGTGCAGTGATTACTCCAATACTAAAACTAGTCAGCTAAATGTGGGCCACCATGATTCCTGACTTCATAGATTTCATAAGTGAATTAAGAATAGACAAAACATTCACAGAACATTCTATAAATCCATGGTAGATTGCATGAATTATGTATGATATGGAATTTTGACAACAAACGAGGCATTTGCAAATGTTTGGACTAACTGCAAATGTATTGTTTTTACATTTTGTTATTAGTTTAAGGTGTACAAAATAACATAGTGAATTGGATATATATATATATCACAAATTGAAAACCCCAAAAAGTCTATTACCCATCTGACATTGCACATAGTTATTGCAATATTATTGACTATATGCCCTATGCTGTACTGTAAATTTTGAATGCACATGCACTCACACACATACTAAAATACTATTAGATCTAGAAGGCGCTGTGAAAGATCACTTAGTCTCTGCCGCTGCTTTCAGGTGATTTCCTAAATCTTGCAGTAATATATTTTTATCCTATCCTTTTTCAGATGCATAGTGAACTAAATTTTTAACCAGCTGCTGAGTTGGGAGTGTTAAAGCAAAAAATAGAAGCAAGTTTAGGTTGAATCCTTGGAAAGCATGAACAGGATGTTGAAACTCAGGATGTGGAGCCAAAATGGAGTTGAGGGCTGGCCAGACTCACTTACCAGGTTAACAGAAAAGGAGATGACAAATTGGAGTGTGGTAAGTGTAAGAGTCAGTCTGTGGGCAAGTCTAATAGAAGCCAGCAAGAGCTTTTGGGGAAGTTTGACAAGGGAACTTAGAGCAGTTGGTGATTAGTCTAAACAAGTATCTGTGGATGATATGCTGGTGTGGAGTGGCTGTGGCGGTGGTGGTAGTGGTGGTGGTGGTGAAGGTGGTGGTAAGACTCCTTTGCCAATCTTAAAGGTACAGTTTTCTGAACTTTGCCCACCTCATAGATTCTCTATACCTCCACTAGGCCAGGACCTGGACTCTGTGAAAATTGCAAGGATGGAAGACTGCTATGATGCCCAGGGGCTGCAGAAGTTGCTCCTCTCCATTGAGTACATGATGTCAATCTGTCCTAGTGTCAGCAGGCAATCCTTGTATCTCCAAAATGATAAAAAACAGTATACAATGGTGCCCGCTGTTTATTAAAATACTGTTTATCTGGGCAGAGGAAGGTTCCTTCTAGGAATGGGAAGTGCCAAACGTAGTCGGCACCTAATCAATAATATCACCTATGGATAAGGGTCCTAGGAAAGAATTTTTTTTGATTAGTAGAAAAAATACAGGTAGCATGAAGTACCTAGTGTCCTTGGGGTAGAAAATGGTTGTTAGTACACATCCCCTCAAGATTCTGTACTCAGTTTTTACCCCAGAATATTGCTGGAGGGTGTACTTAGGAAGCTTTTAAAATGCTTGTGCTTTGGTTTTGGAAAAAAATCAAACCCTCTTGGCAAAGATCTGTACCCAGGGATTCAGAGTGATGGTGTAATTAAAATCATGTTCCCACTTGCTGAAAGCGTGACTAAATAGTGCATATTTGTAGAGTAGCCCAGAACAAGGTGATCCTGGATGGTTTTTCCCATAGTTGTCCCAATTCAAGCTGTATGCAGGCAATAGCGTTGCATTAGTTGGATGAAAATGTCACAGCTCAAATATTCCATGTTTCCAGCCAAACTCCTGAGCAAAGGGGTAAACAGAGGGACAGCAAAAAGTAAAACGGGAGTGTTTCAACAGTGTCTTACATCCTGAATCCCAGTGTTTGGGAATTGGATGTATGGGCCCTATCAGTGACAAGTCCCGGTGATGATTTTTAATATTGCAGAAACAGAAACACAGTTAACTCCACAGGGAGTGTTTTAAAAGACCAAAATACTGAGTGAAATTTTTAGAGCTTTCCAAGTCCATGGACGCATAGATAAGGATATACAAAGAGAATTATTGATAGTTACAACCTAGGGACATGTTTTAACAATGCTGGTAGAGAAGTGGGGTAGGTCCTTTGTCCACTATCTAGAAAACTGGGATATTTACCCTGGATATTTCCTGATTGAGAAGTTCTTATGTTGTGGGTCATTTTTTCACAGTGAAGGTATATGCAATTCCTCTCCAATTGTTTCACCAGCCTTTTATGATATGAGATCAAATTAGTGAGTGGTAGACCTTTAAATGCACTTAGTACCATATATTAAACAGTGTACTAAACTCTCTACATGGATTATCTCACTTAGTTCTCAAAATTCTTTGAAATAGGCATTATTATTTTATCCCGCTTTATATATGAGAATGAAAACCTTGCCCAGTTCACATAGCTAGGAGTATGAGAGCAAGGATGTAAGCTCAAGCAGTTGGATTTCAGATCCTCTGTTCTTAATCATTATCTACATAGGTTCTCAATACTAAATTTAATATCTGGCAAGACCTTGAATTGCTTATGTTGGTTGCCTTGATAGGAAAGGAGAACAAGTATGAATTTGGGATATTAGGTTTATGGTTAGAGTAACTCTCATTAGGTACTGAACCAGCTGTATATGAGTACCAGTGTCTGGAAGGAGATTGACTGCTTCTCCCAGGCCAGTCCATCTGAGTGGTCTTCTTGAAATTGGTCACAGATGGCAGCTAGTATGCTCTATTCTGAATCTGAGCAATACTATGGGGTATGTGCAGATAGAGTAATTATAAAGCATTATAAAGAAGAAATATTTTTCCATTAGTTCCAACTTCCTTACTGGGCTTCTGGACTGTTCCCTAAAGGAACAGTCAGGGAAACTTTGTCATCCCTCAATGGGCTTGCCTGGGAGCTAAACAGAGCTTACACTTAATTCTACACACTTGATTTTGGTATTCTATTCAGACTCTCAAGCTGCCCCACCTCAGCCTGCCTGTTTGAGGCTTTGCATGTTTCCATCTCAGAGCTGACAGCTCATCAGTGTCCCACCCAGCTACAAGGCCAGATAAGAATCTATTCTACTGGACCACACCTGCATCCAGAGAACACTGAGGAGATGAAAAAGCTTCTTCATAGTGTAGACAGAAAACTCCACCCTCCACCTAGAGAACAGGGCTCCCTGGACCAGATGCAAAACTAAGCAGATGAAAATGCTACAGGCCAAGATCACTGGGTTAGCAGGCACACTCACTGCACCACCTGGCATCTGCCTTGGGGTTCAAGAAGCTTCTCAAACCATTTAAGTGTCTCAGTAGCCTTATGGCACCTTTAGGTAATGTGTCCTTACAAACAAGAAATCTCTCAGAAAACCAGAAGAGGTAGGCAGGTATATATATTATAATACATACTGTACATACTATATAATACTCATATATATAATAATTACATATAATAATAATATAATAATGATAAAATATTAATATATATAATATATTAATATGTAATATTAATATAATAATAATTATATAATATAAAATATATAACATATATATAATAATGTGTATAATACTGTACGTATAATACATACTGTAAGAATGTGTTATCTGTAACTTTACATGTCAGTAAACAATTTTACATTATCCAACAAAATGTTCGTTGGTGATTTAAATAGTTACGGGCTCCAGCTTCTTTTTTCAAATTAAATTTATTGGTAGAATTCACTAGTGAAGCCATCTGGTCGCGGACTTTTGCTTTGGGGAAGGTTTTGGATGACTGATTCAATTTCCTTACTGGTGATCGGTCTGTTTAGATTTTCCAGTTTTTCATGGTACAGCCTTGCAAAGCTATATGTTTCTAAGAACTTGTCCATTTCTTCTAGGTTATTGAATTTGGTGGCATATAGTCCTTTATAGTATACTTGGATGATTTTTTGTATTTCTGTGGTGTCTGTGGTAACTTCCCCTTTTTCATTTTTTATTTTGTTAATTAGTGTCTTCTCTCTTTCTATCTTAGTGAGTCTAGCCAAGGGTTTGTCGATTTTATTAATTTTTTCAAAGAACCAGCTCTTTGTCACATTAATTTTTTCTATTGTCTTTTTGTTCTCTATTTCATTTAGTTCTGCTCTGATTTTTGTTATTTCCTTTCTTCTGCTGACCTTGGATTTCACTTGTTCTTCTTTTTCTAGTTATTCAAGGTATAACATGAGGTTATTTATTTGGGATTTTTCTTGTTTCTTGAGATAGGCCTGTAATGATATAAATTTCCCCCTTAAAACTACTTTCACTGCATCCCCCAAATTTTGCTGGATGTATTTTCATTGTCGTTTGTTTCTATGTATTTTTTGATCTCTCCTCTAATTTGTTCTTTGACCCAGTCCTTCTTTAAAAGTATGTTGTTTAATCTCCATGTATTTGTGTTTTTTCCTGCTTTCTTTTTGCAGTTGATATCCAATTTCAAAGCTTTGTCATCAGAGAATATGCTTGGTATGATTTCAATCTTCTTAAATTTGTTGAGGCTGATTTCATGTCCCAATATATGGTCTGTCCTTGAGAATATTCCATGTACACTTGAAAAGAATGTATAGTCTGATTTTTTAGGATGAAGATCTCCATATATATCAATTATGTCCATTTCATCTAATGTGTCATTTAGGGCTGCTATTTCGTTATTTATTTTCTGTTTGGATGATCTATCCATAGCTGTCAATGATGTATTTAAGTCCCCTAGTATAATTGTGTTTTGGTCAATTTCTTCCATTAGTTCTGTTAGTAGTTTCTTGGTATATTTGGGTGCTCCCTGATTGGGGGCATAAATATTGATGACTGTTATGTCTTCTTGTTGCATAGTCCCCTTTACCATTATGAAATGTCCATCTTTGTCTCCTGTTACCTTTTTCACCCTGAAGTCTGTTTCATCTGATATCATTATGGCTACACCTGATTTTCTCTGGGTACCATTTGCTTGGAGTGTCAATTTCCACCCTTTCACTTTGAGTCTATACTTGTCCTTGTAGCTGAGAGGTGTCTCTTGGAGACAGCATATGGTTGAGTTTCGTGTTTTGATCGAATCTGCTTCTCTGTGCCTTTTTATTAGTGAGTTCAGTCAATTTACATTTCAGGTGATTATTGATACGTGAAGATTTCCTGTCATTCTACCTTTAGTTTTCTGGTAAGGCTGCGTCTCCATGGTTTCTTTGCCTTTTTGTTGTCTATTATTTCTGTGTTGTGGTATTCTATGATGTTTCCCTCTGTTTCTTCTTTTATTACAGTATATATTTCAGTTCTGGATTTTTTTTGAGTGGTTACCCTTAAGTTTATGTAATAGAAAGTTTGATATTTAGAGAATTCCATTTTCTTCAGCACACTTACTTTCTCCATTCCCATATTCCGGTTCAGGCCTTTACTCTCCCCCTTTTTATGTTTCAGTTGGCACAAGTTGTCCCTGTTGATGGTGGTCGAATAGCCTCCTTTAGTATTTCTTTTAGTGCAGTTCATATATTAGAAAATCCCTCAGCTTCTGTATGTCTGGAAAGTTCTTTATTCCTTTTTTCATATCTAAAGGATATCCTTGAAGGATATATTTTCCTGGCTCATAATTTCTCTCTTACAATAGTTTAAATATTAGGTTCCACTCCCTCCTGGCTTGTAGAGTTTCTGCTGAAAAATCTGATGATAATCTTATGTGCTTTGCTTTGTAGGTTTCCATATTCTTTTCCCTGGCTGCCTTGAGGATTCTTTCTTTGTCGTTGGTTTTAGACACCTTCAATAAAATGTGCCTTGGAGAAGGCCTGTTGGGATTGAGGTAATTAGGTATTCTATTTGCTTCTTGGATTGTATGATGCAGTTCTGTTCACAAGTTTGGGAAGTTCTCATCAACAATTTGTTTGAACATATTCTCTGCTCCCTTCTCTCTTTGTTCTTCTTCTGGTATGCACATTATTCTTATATTGCTCTTTCTGATGGAGTCAGAAAGTTCTTGTAGAGTTCTTTCATTTCTTTTAAGTCTCAAGTCTCTATCTTCTTCCATTTGTGTAAATTCCAGGTTCCTATCTTCGATGTCACTGATTCTTTCCTCCATCTGTTAAACTCTACTACCTAAACTGGTTATTTCATTCTTAATTTCTTCCATTGAGTTCTTAATCTCCAGAAATTCCATTTGGTTCTTTTTAAAAATTTCAATCTCTTTCGTAAAATGCTCATGTTGTTCTTTGATTGTGTTTCTGAGTTCATTAAACTGCCTTTCTGTGTTTTCTTGCATCTCATTGAGATTTTTCAGAACTGCAATCTTGAATTGTCTGTCATTTAATTCACATGTTTCCATATCTTTAAGTTCCTTTTCTGGAGACTTTTCACTTTTTTTCTGAACTGTCTTGTTGTCTTGGTTATTCATGGCAATTACTTATTTATTATTTCTCTTCCTACACATCTACAGGAGTGGCTTCTGCAACAGGTTGATAGGAAGAGGTCTTTGTTTTGTTTTCCAGTACTTGTTGGTAGAATGTTTTATTTTCTCTCAGACTGCAGCCTTTTTTTTGTGTCTCACACGGTAGAGCTATGTTTTCTCTGCACTATTCCAGCTTCTCACACAATGGGGGATTTCCCTGGGAGACGGGCCTCTCCTCTGTTAATAGTTTGTCTGGGTCACAGGGTGCAGTGTCCGTGTGGGTATGCGGAGAGCTTTTGAAATTTCAAAGCTCTTCCTCCACCAGATTCAGAGCCCGTATGTTTCAGCAGTTCTATTTACTCCTGCAGGGATCCGCTTAGATAGGTGGGGCCAAGGGCAGGGTGAGTTGTGAGAGGTGGCCCAGAGCAATGGCGGTGAACACCACAGCCGGTCCTGCTTCCACAGCTCCCTCCCCTTTGCCGGAACTAGTTGGGCTGCGAATCTGTGTCGGCGGTCTATATTTCTCAGAACAGCAGATATTCTGTTCTTTTGATCTGACACTGCTACTGTTCCGCTTCTAGCACCGGGAGGTTGGGGCCAGGCGAGCTGTGGGCGGGTAGGCAGGGGGCCGCTAGTCTCAGTGCATAAGGCTTCTGTTCTCTTCTTGGCAGTGAGGGCTTAAACCACCGTTTTCAGCCTTCTTCCCTCAGTCTTTTTTCCGAGGTCTCTTCCTTGAGCGTTGGGTTCAGCTGTGTTATATGCTGCCCCCCTCCGCCCTGTGGGCCATAAGCGGAGCCCTGGCAGTCTGAGCTCTTCCCTCTCCTGCAGCTGCGGTAGTTCCGGGACGTAGCGAGCTCCAAACACTGAGCCTGGTTTGCGTCCTGCGCCCGCTTGGTTCCATCTCCACAGTTCTCCTCTCCCTCCTCCCCCACTCGCGTGATTCACCCACCTGGAGGTGAATTCAGTAGTGGGCCTCTTCGTCTTGCCTGTCTGCTGTGCAGGGAGTCCTTTCTGGAGTTATTGTTGTTCAATTAGTTGTAAATTCCAGGGAGCTTTTAGAGGCTCACCTCACACCGTCATTTTGATGATCTATCCATTTTTATTTTTAATGAAACTCTTCTTTCAATTATTTTTAGGGGGAAAAAAATTTATGTAAAAGAATATTCCCTATTTTACTCAAATAATGCAAGTTGTTATATGAAACATGCAGTTATGCTTATCTTTTAAGATATCCTGGATCTTACTCTTTAAAGATCACTGGAAAATATTTTACTTCCAAAAATATGAGATAATCTTTAAAAATGCTCATTTCCAACTAGTAAGACCATTAAGTAATATTTGCTTAAAATGGGCAAGTTTTTAGAATTTTGGTTGAAAAAAACCAGTTTTGCACACTTTTTAATGTAGGAAAAGTACTTTAAATGTAGCAGCCTCTGACATTTTGTTGTTGTTGTTCAGAAGTCTGCTGCCTTATAACTTTCTCGGCCTTCCGTTAAAAATAGAGTAGGATGCGAAAGTCAATTTTGGGAATGTAATCAATAATGTTATAAAAATTTTGTAGAGTATCCGATGGACAGTTGTCTCATTAGGGAGAAAACCTCAGGGATGATGTAGATGCCTGATCATTGCACTGTACACCTGAAGCTGAAGCTAAACAATAATCAATGTCGACTACAATTTTATATATATATATATATATATATATATATATATATATATATATATATATATGAAATGGAGTACAGTGGAAATATAATGGCTGTATGCAATGTCAGAGCGGTGGTAGATGGGGAAGGGGGGTTATCACTGTGTCAGGGATATGAATGATAAATGTCTAACTATTGCATTGTTTTGTACACCTGAAACTAATAAAAAAAGTTAAAAAAAATAAAAAATCAGCACCATGCTTGGTTTTACAGTGTCTACAAATATTTTTACTGTTTACAGAGTAATTCAATCTTTTTCAACATTTTCTGGCCAAAATCGTAATAAAAAAGTAAAACCCATACGAAAGCAAGCATTTGCAAGGCCAAAAAAAAAAAGAAAAGAAAAAGAGTAGGATGAGACAAGTGAGAACTACCATGTTTCCCTGAAAATAAGACTGGTCTTATAATAATTTTTGCTCCAAAAGACGCATTAGGGCTTATGTTCAGGTGATGTCATCCTAAAAAATTTTGCTAGGGCTTATTTTCTGGTTAGGTCTTATTTTCGGGAAACATGGTAGTCACTCTCCATATACTGAGTTGGAAAGTAAATAAGAGGAGAGAGAAGAGTTTAATAGTTATGGGCAGAAAAATAAAATAATGTGATATAGAAACAAAGAGATAATTATATTTATTTTGTTAAAGATCCACTATAATCAAAAATAGCATCAAAATAAATATGTCAACATTTTGCTTTGCATTCAGAAGTCCAGGTTGATTCTAATACTGTCCAATTGGATACTGTATACAAATGAAGTTTTTCAAATGAAGTTTTGTGACAGAAAAATAGTAGTTTTAATGTCTATTTTCCAAAATAAATAATGATTGTTAAGAAATAGTAAATTGAATAAATGATATTATTTTAAAAATTCAGATAGTACAGATGGTACAAAGAAAATCAAATATCATACATAATCTAACCACTATTAACATTTTTTAAAAATTCTATCATACACACACACACACACACACACACACACACACACGAGGTCTGACAATTACTTTCCCAAACTTGTTGCAACGATGTTGCTAACCTTTTTTGAAATCAGGATTATTCATTATGAATTTGTACCAACTGGACAAACAGTTAACCATGTTAACTATTTGGAAGTGCTGAAAAGGCTGTGTGAAAAAGTTACACGTAAATACCTGAACTTTTCGCCAATAATTCATGGCTCTTGCATCACTACAATGTACAAGCTCACACAGCACTGTCTGTGAGGGAGTTTTTATTTAGCTAGCAAACAAATAACTATATTGGAACACCCTCCCTACTCAACTGATCTGAACCCCAATGACTTCTTTCTTTACCACAAGATAAAGGAATATTGAAAGGAAGACATTTTGATGACATTCAGGACATCAAGGGTAATATGACAATAGCTCTGATGGCCTTTCCAGAAAATGAGTTCCAAAATTGCTTTGAAGGGTGGACTAGGTGCTGGCATCAGTGCATAGCTGCCCAAGGAGAATACTTTGAAGGTCACTGTAGTGATATTCAACAATGAGGTATGTGGCACTTTTTCTAGGATGAGTTTGCAAGCAGGGCCAAGGGTCTCAAGCGTCAAGTACTGAGCCCTGAATTGGGCCAATGCGTAGCTTTTATTGGTTAACTTCTAAGGAGGTAAAAGATTGTTAATCTCAAGATCTGTGTGTTACGTAGACTGCTGGCTGTCTTTCTGAAAGTTCCCATTGTGTTCCAGCTTGTACTTTGCCTTCACACACATGCACATCTCCAAGGAAACCATTGAAGGGGAGGGACTGATATAATTCCATCAGGACTCAGTTTGCTGAGACTTCCCCTCAAAGGAGCTTTTCCGATATCTCTCCATTGGGCCTCAGTTTGCTGAGGCACTCCCTTGTGAAATCCTGGGAAGAGCGCGGGGGAACAAACCGTTTGGCAGCTATAAGGCAACAATAATAATTATTGTATATATTTTTTTTCTTAGAAAATATGATCATATATATTTAGTATTTTTTAATTTGATTTTTAATCTAAGAATATGTTATCTGTAACTTTACATGTCAGTAAACAATTTTACATTATCCAACAAAATGTTCGTTGGTGATTTAAATAGTTACTGGCTCCAGCTTCTTTTTTTTTAAATTAAATTTATTGGGTTGACTATAGTTATAATATTACATAGGTTTCAAGTGTACCTATAATATATTGTCTATATGTAACACTCACTACCCAGAGTCAATTCTCCTTCCATCAGCATATGTTTGATTATGGCTTACTTAAGTCCCTGTCTAACTCGCCTGCATCATTTAGCCTGAGCACTCGCCTTTTAGAAAGATTTGTAGGTTTTATGCCTCTGAGCTTTTGCATCTGCTACTGCTTTTATCTGGAAATCTTTGTCCTACTCCTTGTCTATTTGTCTATAATTGAGTTTTATATATCTTCACATCCCCACTGTATGGCATATAGTGTCTATTAAATTGTGTTAAATGAATAAGTGAATCAATAAAATTTAAGCATAAGAAAATGAGGGTAAGATGTGCAATATCTGGGTAAATTGGAGATCAAAGCAAGCAGGAATTTACAGATAAGGGAAGATAAGGGACTCTAAGTGAGTATGTAGCAGGTTCAGAGACCTATATGAACATACTCTTATTGTAGCTGTGACTGTTATCAAGACTTTTACCTATTCCTATGGTTCATTCTAAAGTGGTTTTAAAGAATCCAACATGGGATGTTCACCCAAAGAAATTTTACCCAAATTTCACACAATGATTCCATCAGATAGATAATCAGAATATGATTCTTCTTTTTTATAGGATGCTTCCAAAATTTTTTTATTAAATTTATTGGGGTGACAGTGGTTAGTAAAATTACACAGGTTTCAAGTGTACAATTCTATAATACATCATCTATATATTGCATTGTGTGTTCACCATCCAGAGTCAGTTCTCCTTCCATGACCATATATTTGATACCCTTTACCCTCTTCTACTACTCCTCTCCCCCCTTGCCCTCTGGCAACCACTAAACTGTTGCCTGTGTCTATGAGTTTGTTTGTTTTTTTCAGTGTTTTACATGTTTTTGTTTGTTTGTTTGCTTTAGTTTCATGTGTACAAAACAATGTAATAGTTAGACATTTATACCCCTCACAAATTAATAGTCCCCCTCCTCCAGTCTACTGCCCCTCTGACATCATATATAGCTGTTACAATTCCATTGATTCTATTCCCTATGCTGTACTCTGCATCCTGTGACTATAGTTGACATTCATTATTATTTATCTTCAGCTAAAAATGAATCTGGACCACCTCCTTATGCCACATACAAGAGTAAATTCAAAATGGATTAAAGACTTAAAGTAAGATCTGAAACCATAAAACACCTAGAAGAAAATATAGGAAGAAAATTTGCAGCTATTACCCTTAGTAATATTTTTTATTGATATATCCCCTTGGGCAAGGGAAGTAAGAGAAAAATAAACATATGGGATTAAATCAAACTAAGAAGTTTTTTCCCAGCAAAGGAAACCATCAATAAAACAAAAAGGCAACCTACTGAGTAGGAGAAGATATTTGTCAATGATACATCTAATAAGGAGTTAATATCCAAAATTTATAAAAAATTTATAAAAAAACTCATTAAACTCAACACCAAAAAAAAAAAGAATGTGATTCTTAATTTAAAATTTGCTAATCTTTTCAGAAGTAGCTTGACTTGTCAGTCAGATGACACCTACTTTCTTACAACACATCCTATTCTAAAATATAGAACTAATTGGTAATTAGTTTTCACACTGCTACACTGTCAGACTTGCAGATATTGAAAGATTGACCATTTTTGCCTTTTGACTTAATTTAATAGTTGTATCCTAACTAACCAAATAATCTTTGTGCAGCATTTTATAGTTTCTTAATTCATTATGTGATTTAATATTCATAAACTTGTGAGAAGGAGAACTAGTATTTAATGTGCACAAACTGTTCAACAGGAAAGTGTGCAGGAATTGATAGCTACAATTTATTGAGAGATTAATATGTGTTAAGTGCATTAGTTGTATGATCTTGTTTTCTTATTTTGGGAACTTATCATGCAAAACAATTACTACTATCCCTCCCAATTTTTGAGATAAGTAGTTTGAGAATCAAAGAGATTAAGTATATTTCCCCAAATCATAAACAAATAAATAGCAGGGCAAGACTGAAATCCATAGCTTCTGAGTCTAAATCTCAGGATCTTTCCATTATACCAGACTGTCTTTCTGCTATCCACCAATAGTATGGGGTGGAATTTGTGGCAAGAAAAAGGTTTACTTGGCCCAAAATATCTCCTACCCCAGCTTTGTGTGGTTCCTGAATTTTCCCCTACCATCATAATTTATTTGTGTTTGTAGGCAAGGATATCTTCTAGGTTATTTTCAGCTATTGGACTCTGAGGGATTTGTTGATTTCTTAACAGAAAACTCGGCCTTGAATGGATGAAACACAAGAGTATTTTTTTTTCTTCAGAAAACGGAGAGAAAAAGGAGGAACAGGAAAGAAAACATGCTGTTCTTTGAGGATACCAGAATAAAGGAATCTGGGCAGACAAAGGGGTGCATGGAGGAGAGGGAATATGAAAAATGTCTCTGGGAATCTATTCATTTAAAAAAATAGTGGAACACTTATTCTGTGCCAAGGATTGTTCTAAGTAACTGAGTAAACAAAACAAACAAAAATTGTGCTCTGCCTTTTGGAACTATTATTCTAGTAGGGGGAGACAGATAATACTTGCAGCTTTATTTATGGTGGCCAAGACATGGAAACAACCAAAGTGTCCTTCGATAGATGGTTGGATAAAGATGATGTGGTGTATATATACCCAATGGAATACTATTCTGCCACAAGAAAAGATGGAATAATGACATTTGCAACAACATGGATGGATCTTGAGATTATTATTATGCTAAGTGAAGTAAGTCAGACAGAAAAAGTAGAGAACCATATGATTTCACTGATATGTGGTATATAAAACTGAAAACAACAAAGAGCAAGTCAAACAAAGAAACAAAAATTCATAGACACAGACAATAGTTTAGTGGTTACCAGAGGGTAAGGGGGGAGAGGGGTGGTAGATGAGGCTAAAGAGGGTCAAATATATGGTGATGGAAGGAGAACTGATTCTGGGTGGTGAACTCACATGATACATAGATGACGTATTACAGAATTGTACACTTGAAACCTATGTATGTAACTTTACTAACAATTGTCACCCCAATAGGCTAAAAAAATAAAAGAAATCAGGTACTACTTATTTTTAAGTTTCTCCTATATAATGTGTTGGCAAATTCCCCAGAGAACATATAAATAAAATGGGAATGTAACTATGGATGAGGGAGGACAATTTCCAGTAGGAAGTAGGAACTAAGTTTCTCTTCCTATGGGTAGCAATAAAATCTTCCTAATCACTTATTTCATTTGATGCCCCCACAGGCATTAAGTTTAAAAAAATCATCCAAAATGTGATTCCATTATTGCATGTCCATCCAGAACCACAGCTAAGTGATATAATCATGTCTTTTTTAAAAATTATTTTTAAGGAAATAGTTAAGATAGATTGGACAGCTAAGATAGATTGGCAGAATCTCAACTCTGTTAGTGGTCACCATGACTGTAAGTAAGCAGCTTACCAAAGGACACAGACCTTTAATTCTCTTCTGATACAATACTTCTTGAGGAAAAAGAAGTGGTAGACTGACAGACTAAAGTTAGGTGCACAAAGCAGAACGCACAACTGAGAGGGAGAGTTATGGAATGGCAGCTCTAGTTATGGAATGACTGTTAGTTTGTCTGGCTTCTCAGGCTTAATGGTCTAAAACACCAAACAGTACCAGAGATTGGGTAAACTTCTTGGGACAAACTTTTGAGATTAATGTCTTTTTCCTATTACTAGTAGCTTGTTGATTGTGGCTGGTTCCCTGAAAAATTGCACGTGACTTTATTTTCTCATGTTTAGAATTTCTGTCCATTCTTTGGGTAATTTAAAGGGAGTTCTGGACTTAGAAACTCTGCTAGCTTTGTGACTTTAGCACCTCATTTAACCCATTTGAGCTCCTTTCCTCATCCGTCATATGTACTCACACCAATAAAAGGTAGTGTAAATGAAGCTGTCTGAACTGCCCTGGAAAGAAATGATGTGATTTATGCACACTCCCCTAGGAAGGAACTCAAACCTGTTTCCTGTCATACTTCAGTGTTCAGTGGCCCCAGGGGAGAGGAAGAAAGAAGCAGGTATTTTCCAATGCTAAACCATTGACCTAGGTAGCTATCTTATGAATAAAAATATATTTATGCAGCTTATGTCTGGACTTGAATAAAACAGAAATCTTGTCTGCTATGCCTTCCAAATCACAGTCAAAGAAGATACAAGGATACAGTAGGTCAAATGCTTGTGTGCACCAATCAGAGATATAAATGGAAATGATTTACTCTGGGAGTGCTGACTGCATCACTGTCCTTCCTCTACCTTTGCTTTCACCACAGAATGTCACTCTTGGACTATGGTTTTGTAATAGTGCTTAATTTGTGCATTCTGAGAACACAGGAATAAGGCCAATGTGTCTTAATTTCAGAAACAGACATTTGATTTAAATATTTAATCAAGCAAGCAAACACACTAACAAATAAAACATTTTCTAAGAATTAGTTACGGGAAGTACTAAATTGGCCATTCTCAAAGTTATTCAAACAAAGCTTGGCAGTCAGCTATTGTAGAGAGAACTTGTACATCTGATAATTCAGCTTCTTAGACCTGTTTCTACTGCATCCTCACAAAAGGCGTAATATGTTAATCTGACCTTTAAAACAGATTTATTTATCTTTGGGGAGTGCTTACGGAGAAAAAACAGCCATTTACATTAGTTGGAAGACTGCTTCAGTCATCAACTCTGTGCTAACATCGCTAAGTTCAGTTCAGTTCAGAAAACCCTCATTGAGTACACGCTTTATGCCAAGTCCTGAGGAAGACAATGCAGGGGAGACAGATAGGTGAGAAATAGCTATCTGTATCCACTAAGAACTCTCGGTCTAGTACGAAGTTTACAGGTTAATACAAGCCCAATGTGAGTCACAGAGACTAAATATAGAAAGAGGTAAAGAGGAAATAAGTGAATTTATTGATCAGCTATTCTTTCTAACTATGCGTGCCCATTGCTATTGTTCTTACCCCCCACTCTTTTTTACCTATTCAAATCAAGACTTCAAGTCCCACTTCCTCCAAAGAGCTTTTAATAATTAATTCAGTCTTCAGCCATCACCCTCACTCCTAATTTCCTAAATGTTATGGGTTGAATGGTGTCCCCAAAAAATGATGTGTTGAAGTCCTAACTCCAGTAACCTGTGAATGTGAACTTATTTGGAAACAGGATCTTTGCAGGTGTAATCAAGTTGAGATGAGGTCATACTAGAGTAGGATGGGCCCTAAAACTAATATGACTGGTGTCCTTATAGGAAGGGGGAGATATGAGCATGAAAATAGAGATACACAGGTAGAATGCCATTTAAAGATGAAGGAAAAATATTGAATTGATGAGTCTACAAGCCAAGGAACACTAAGGATTGCCAGTAACCACCAGAAGCTAGGAGAGAAACATGGAACAGATTCTCCTTCAGAGTACTCAGAAGGAATCAACATTGCCAAACCCTTGATTTCATAATTGTAGCCTCCAGAACTGCTAGAGAATAGGTTTCTGTTTTAAGTCAACAAATTTGTGATACTTTATTATGGCATCCTTGGGAGACTAATATATTAACAAATCTCTTGTCTGTATTACATGGTTCAGCACTTGAGTAGTATGTACACTGGGAGCTTACCAGAAGAGTATCAGCAATAGAAAAAAATAAATGACATTACTGAGTATTTACTCTATTCCAGGTACTGTACAAATCATTTTGCATGATCATTTTTTTTTATAACAACCTTATGATATAGGTTCTATTACTATTGCTATTTTATGGAATGAGGAAACTGAGATTAAACAACTGACCCAAAAGCTAATGAGGGACAAAGCTGGTACTTCAATTCTCTTTAAATCATTATGCTGAAATGGTTTCAGTAATGTCTAGAAGGCAGGGAATCTCTACTGGTCTTTTTTGATGTTAGCGTCATATTCTAGCAGTTTTCAGAAAATGGTTGTTGCTCAAAACATTTTTATAATAATACTGTTGAATAACTGGAAAATAAAGAAAAATAAAATACCTCAAGTTCTCATAAAATATATTTTTTGGTGGTAGGGGTATTGCTTTCCAATTTGATAAAATAAAATTGATGGTCTCAAACCTGTGTTAAGTATCCTGGTGATATAAAACAGAAGACATTGTCTGCTCACAGGGATTTGTGGGGATCAGGGAGCAATGTCTAAAAGGGCATGGAATATATGGGTTAATGCAGGGCCTGTGGTATATACACATACATTCTTTAATTGCAATTGTATTGAGATACACATGAAGTTGTAAGAAATATTACAGAAACATCCCTTGTATACTTTGTCCAGTTCCCCCAATGGGAGCATATTGCAAAATTATAGTATAATAACACAACCAGGAAATTGACATTGATATAATCTACTAATCTTTTTCAGTTTCCCAGTTTTAATTGTACTCGTGTGTCTGTGTGTGTATATACTGTATATATATGTATGTGTGTGTGTGTGTGTATGTGCATTATAAGTCCTCTACAACTTTATATCAGTGTGGGTTTCTGTATCAACCACAAAAATCATATTACAGAACTATTCTATTTAGGATATCTAGCAAGACTATCTCATTATACCTCTTATAGCCATACTGGCTTGAATCCCTAAATCGTGACAACGGCTAATCTGTTCTTCATAATTTTGTCATTTGAAGTATTATATATAAATGTGACCGTACATTTATGCTTCTTTTTGAGATTATCTTTTCTTTCACTTAGCATAATTCCCTGGAGTTTCATTTAAAATGTTGCATGTATCAATAGTTCATTAAAAAAAATTCTGAGTAGTATTCCATGGTATGGATATACCATATACCTAGGATGAACCTACTTTGTTTAACTATTCACCTGTTGAAGGACAGCTGGAATGTTCCCAGTTTTTGAATATTATGAAGAAACCTGCTATGAACTTTCATTTACATACTTTTTTCTGTGAACATGTCTTGATTTCTCTAGCATAAATGCCCCAGAGTGCAATTGTTGAGGAGTATAGTGATTGTATGTTTACTTTGATAAGAAACTGCAAAACTACGTAGCAATTCCACTTCTGGGTATTCATCCGAAGAAGTCCAAAGTACTAATTCGAAAAGTTATATGCACTCCTATGTTCATTGCAATGCTATTTACAGTAGCCAAGATATGGAAGTAACCCTAGTGTCCATTAATAGATGATTGGGTAAAGAAATTATGGTACATATATACGATGGAATATTACTCAGCCATAAAAAGAATGAAATCTTACCATTTGTGACAACATGAATGGACCTAGAGGGTATTATGCTAAGTGAAATAAATCAGAATGAGAAAGACAAATACTATATGATCTTACTTATATGTGGAATCTAAAGAACAAAATAAATGAACAAACAAAACAGAAACAGACTCATAGATGCAGCGAACAAACATATGGTTTACAGAGGGGAGGGGGGTTGGGAAACTGGATGAAAAAAAATACTGAAAAACTGTTTTTCAAAGTGGCTATACAATTTTACATCCCCACCAGCAATATATGAGTAATCCAGTTTCTCTGCCACCTTGCCAACATTTAATGTTGCCTCTCTCTTTTTTCAATTGTAGCCATTCTGATAGGTGTGTGGTGATATCCCGTTGTGATTTTAATTTTAATTTTCATGATTCTTAATGATTTTGAACATATTTTTGTGTTATGTATACATTTTGAAGGATCTTAGAGGAGAAAAATGTCATAGAAGAGGTAGGGTTTCAGCTAAATGAGTTCTGATTCAGAACTATAAAAATATGCAGGATTTGGAAATATGGGAGCAGAGTGTGGGGTGGATGTCAATACTCTGCCTGTATTTACAGTATATGAGTCAAATAAAACAACAACAAAAAAATGCTAAACTAAAATTTAGAAAAGAAGAACCTACACACCTACTCTGTGTAAGTCAATAAACAGACCAGTTCATTTAATTTTCACAACCATCCTGCTATCATATAACAAAAATGCTACATTGTTATGATTGTAAAATATGTACATGGTAGTGATATGTTTTGCAATTGCTTTCCATAAAGTGGTGTGAATTTACATTCGGTCAATATACAGGGATGTTCATTTCACTATACCCTTGCCAACACTGCATTATTTTTTAATTTTTTTGAAATCTTTTATAATTTGAAAAAAGAAAAATGTCAAAAGTATATCAAAAGGCTTCAAGTAATTCATGACCATAATCTCTGACATAGGAATTTATCTTCTAAGAAGTTGGTTAAAGAAAATAGTCAGAAGACCAACAAATATTAATTTGGAAAGCCACTCATTATAGTATTATTTATAATAGCAACATTGGAAACTAAAAGGACCAACAATAGGAAAAAGCTCAAATAAATTATGATTTATTCCTTTAATGGAGCATTATGCATCTTTCTCACCCTTTGCTTCTAGTTCCATCACATTTAAAGTCTATTTCTTTATCATTAATGAGGTTGGAAATGTTTCATACTTACTTTTCAGTCATTTATATTTTGTTCGGCTGTAATTTTTTGTGATCTTTGTTCATTTTCTTTTGAGGTTCCCGTGTTTCCCTGAAAATAAGACCTAGCAAGAATCTTTTGGAGCAAAAATTAATATAAGATCCTATATTATATTACATTATATTGCATTATATTATATTATATTATATTATATTAAAGACCCAGTATTATATTATATTATATTATATTATATTATATTATATTATATTATATTATATTATAGACCCACTATTATATTATATTATATTATACCTGGTCTTATATTAAAATAAGACCGGTCTTATATTAATTTTTGCTCCAAAAGACACATTAGAGCTGATGGTCCGGCTGGATCGTATTTTAGGGGAAACATGGTATTAGTGTTTTTCTTATTAGTTGATTTAAGATAGGTTTGATTTTTCCCATTTTACAGATGAGGAAACTGAAACCTAAAATGATTATATAACGCTCTCAAGGTCACATGTATAATAAAGGTGATTCAAAGTCAGTTCTACCTAACTCTAAAGGCATGTTCTTTCTACCATGCCATGTCTCATTTAAAGGTATTTGTCTTTGCCAACGAGGGACAACTGAGTTGTCCAACTCAGTTGGCTTCCTGTTTAGCAGATATTTCCATAATTCATCATCTACATACATTTCCAAGCCACAGAGTTGTTCCTGTGAACTTAACCAGGACAGTCCATATTATTCCTGGCCTCATCTAAAACTCAAACACTGAAAAGAATGCCACTTGAATCCAGTGCTAGCCACAATTAACTTTCTAGATAGTTCTCCAGGACTTTTCCTCAATATAGTTTGCTTTCCAGACTTTACATTCTCTTACTGACCAGAGTAATTCAGTTCAGTTACAAAAACAACTCTGAATCCGGACAGTTTGGAAAGTTTTTTGTTGTTGTTGTTGTTCCATTTGATACCTCATCACTAGTTTGAATATTTCACATTTCTTTTTTTTTTTTATTTATCGGGGTGACAATTGTTAGTGAAATTACATAGATTTCAGGTGTACAATTCTGTATTACATCATCTATAAATCCCATTGTGTGTTCACCACCCAGAGTCAGTTCTCCTTCCATCACCATATATTTGATCCCCCTTACCCTCATCTCCCTCCCCCCACCCCGCTTTCAGTCAGTGTTTTTTGGCATTGTGCTGAAGTAGCTGGAGTTAGAATTTGTGGTTGAGAACAATGAGCAAATTTGAATCTAAACAAATGCTACAGGTTAAGGTAGTGGATTAGATAGAGTAATGATATGCTCTAAGGAGTGACAATTCTCCAGATCCAACAAAGCTGTCAATCAGTTTGATGTATAGGAAGCTTATAAAATAAAAGATAGATCCAAAATTGAAAATAAACAAACTACCCTAAACTTAATTCCTCCCCTGATATGTTTCTGAGTCTATTTCATATGAAACAAATATATACACATACACAACCAAAACCAGCCACTGCATTGAAACCAAAATTCCCTATCAAATTTCCTGCTAAGAGGTTACAATAAATACAGTATTTGGCTATCAATTACCACATTGAAAGTTTGCTGGCTGGTTCTCAGTAACTTAGATTTAATTAGTATCTAAGGAAACAAGAAATTCCTGTTTGAAAAAAAAATCAAATAAAACGGAAAAAACAAATTGCCACTGGTGTGCACATTTTTCCTGGCAATGTGGCCTCTGCATAAATGTGGTGCTATGACCCAGACCTCTTTCCTCCTTGTGTGTGTCTGTCTCTCTTTCCTTCCTCTCAATGAATACAGTTTAAATAAAGAAACATCTGCTAGAACTCTGAAATTGGGAGCCTTGCTTCTAACAGACAAAGGAGAAAAAATTAAGTACTTGTACAGATGTGTACAGTACAGCATGTAGGATCTTTGCCAGAGAGGGCCTCTAGACTGGAAGTTAGCCATCCTTAGAAGGAAGTTACTTGTTTTTGTCCTTAAGAATAGAGAAAGTACTCTAAAAATTACTTAGTCATCAGAAGGTTGACCTCTGACATAGAAGGGAATGGGGTTTTGTAGAAGAGAGATGCTAATAGCTAGATAGCAAGATAGATAAAAGTACCATCTAATGAGCACAGACCAGACATTGTGCTAAATATAGCATGAATATTATCTCATTTAACCCTCACAAAACTTTAAAAGGGAGACATTAATAGACTCATTTTAAACCTAGGAAAGTGAGGCTAAAAGAAGTTAAGTCATTTGTTCAATATCACCCTAGTAAGAGGTGGAAATCAAACTCAGGATTATAAAGCTCTGCTTATCCTACTGTACCATTTTATTTCAGGAATGACTAATTTTAGTTTCAATTTTACTTTAATAGAAAAACAAAATAAATACCATCATTAATTCTCCTATTCAGTCTATACTACTTTTTCTTTTTATATTTTTTTATTAATAAATGTGGACACTTCCTGTCAAGACAAGATGATGTAGACCCATTTTTCCCTTTTCCTCACTAAGCAAAATTATAAACCCTGGAAATGTTCCAAGAGACAACCAAAGGACAACTCTGAAAAGTGGTAGGGGGAAAGTGAACTCATCTAGTGTCTACCATGAGAAAGAAGACAATGACTTAAACTGGTGTTTTCCTTCCCATGACCTAGTGACAAAAGGCAGCCCAGGTAGGCTTATTCTTTTCCTGGATCAAACTGGAGTCTACCTGGAAATATCCGGTAAGCCTGATACTTTCTGTACAGGGTATCAAATGGGAGCCCAGCTGAAAATATGGAGCCAGGGGAGGCACTCCTGCTAGGCCCGAGACTGTCCACCCCACCTGCCATAGAGAAATATTGAGGCTGGTGGACAGAGACAGCAGGAGAGACCCACCTACAGTCAGCAACATGGTCGAATAAATCCTCGTTGTTCCTCTAACCCTGAGACTCTCTTCCTGGATCCAAAAACCAGTGCTGGCTGGCAAAACTGGTGGGAGGGATGCCACCATAATAAGTGGCTGCCTGGGAAGCCTTTTTGTCCTCTCAGATAAATAGTCTTCTCCTCTCATCCAGAGATACTGGGACATATCAAGAGGGGTCAGGCTGTAGACAGATCCCACCAGACCCCACTCCCATGAAGAGATACCCTCCCTAGAGAGTCAGCCTGTGTAAGCCACTCTATCCCCTCAGGCAGCACCAACAGAAACACGTGTGAGTCCCAGCAGCACCAGTGTAACAAAGAAGACCAAAATAACCCAGCAAAGACTATGAAAATTAACAACCACCAAAATTACAGCCCACAAAATTGTAGAAGGGCCTGCATATTAAACCTACACAGGGTGGGGGAGTGACGTCATAGGAATGGCGGCAGCGGGGCACATTTTCTGAGTTCTCCTCCGGATCTTATTACAAACGGGACATATAACCCATCAAACAACTCTTTGCTCATCACGCAGAACAGCTAAGAGACTCCTAAGAGACTCGTGGAAGGATTACTTGAAGGTGCGCAAATTGGGAGAGCAGGGGAAGAAGGAAGGGAGCGGAGTGGAAACGCGCGGTCTCGTGGTGGAATCAGGCCGGCGGCGGCTGCAGCAGCGGCGGTAAACCGCAGCTCTAAAGACACAGGGAGATATAGAACACGCAGAACAGCTGGGAGACTCGTGGAGGAATTACCTGAAGGTGTGCGCGGATTGCAAGCAGGGGAGGAGGCAGGACAGCGAAGTGGAAGCGCGCCCCCCCACCCCCACCCCCGCGGAGCCGAGGCCAGCGGCAACCGCCGCCTCGGCGCCCAGGACGACGGAGCGAAGACTCGTGGAAGGTTTGCTTTGGAGTGCCCTAGTTAGGCAAGCAGGGGAGGAGAGAGGGGCGCAAAGTGAAAACACTAACCCCCCCACAGCGGAGCCCAGGCCGTACAGCAACCGCTGCGCTGCGCGGCTCCCAGGACTGAGCAGAGACTCGTGGAAGGTTTGCTTTGAGGTGCGCTAGTTGGGCGAGCGGGGGGGAGCGAGGAGGGCAAGAGGAGCGTGCCCACAGGAGCAGCGGCAGGCAGCACCCGGGGATCTAGAGTCCCACGGGAGCCCAGGGTGCAGCGGAGAGCATAGGGTCCAGGAGGTGGGCTCTTTCCCTGCGTCCCACAGCTGATCGCTCCCGCCGGGGCGGGCAGCTCGTGGGCCCTAGGGCAGACAAAGAACTCAGACGCCACACCTGGGCCCCTCACCGCGCTTTTCGAATCCTCCCCCCGCCCTTCCAGAGACTTAAACTGACCCCTGAACTGAAGAGTAGTGTCAGATTACAGAGGGGAGTCTGTGCTCAGGCGCTGGGAAGATTGGCAGTCAGCTCTGACCTTCGGAAGAGGCTGGGAGGAGGGGATTTTCGCTGGACGAGGAGAGAGGAGACTCCCACACCTCCAGCCACCACCTTTTCAGGCCTGCGGGAGGAGTGTGACATGGCTGGCCTGGGAGAGAGAAGACCCCTCCATCCCCAGACCCCACCCTTTCTGGCTGGCCTGGGGCGGGGCAAGGGCAACCTCGGAAGCACTCCCTGAGTTCAGCAGTAAGCGGCAGACGCAGCTCCCGGCTTTCAGCAGCTTAGAGATCTCCCGCCCGCCCCCTCCCACACACCCACGGAAGGAGGGCCCTAAGACTCAGGAGTACTGGGCACAGGGCTGGTGGAGCTACTCTCAGCGTGCTTTTGTGCAGGAAAGGACAGAAACTGCACAGTCTCTCTGAAAACTGTCATCCAGACCCCTCAGCCCCTCGCATTTAAATCTACACTCCCAAATTCATTCTGGGCACCAGGTGACTAGCGCTGCCTGCGCACTAGGCAGGGAACTCTTTGGCACAGCGGAGGACAACCTGGAGATTACTTGGTGGGCTTAAGCCAAGACTGGTGCTGCTTTCTGTTTTGTTTTGCTTGCTGGGTTTTTGTTTTTTTGGTTTTTTATTTTTTCTCTTTTTTTTCTTTTCTTTTTTTTCTTTCTTTCTTTTCTTCTTCTTTTTTTCTTTCTGCTTGTTGTGATTTGCTTTGTTCTGTCTTTATTTCTTTGATATCTTTGCCTATGTTGAGTGGGGATTGTCGGTTGTATTTTACATGTGAATGTACTTGATTTGTTTTCTTTGTTGTTGTTGTTGTTGTACTTGGTAACTTGATTTGTGCTGAAACTGCCCTAACAGGGCCCAGCTTAAGAGGCACAAGATTCAACATATCCAGAAGCAAACTCTGGACCAAACCAGAATACTACCGGGTTTGACCTACAAGTCACACACCCAGAGGGAATTCTCTGAAGGCACAAGAGCCCATAGAGGCCAAACCTCATTTAAGTGGCCAACCCTCACCCAGCAGACCACCCTGCGGTGGGCAGACCAAGTTTCACAACTAGACGGCCTAGGAGTTAAACCCACCTACTCACAAGCAAAAAGCAATTAAAGTTCTTCTTGAACAGGACAATATACTAAACACACGAACCACCTGTGGAGCACATGCAGAGAAGAACGAAGTAGTCCAAGTCAAATATAAAGGACACATAATACATAAGATAACCCAGCAAGAACTAAGAGCTCTAGGGGATCTTCCTACTACATCAAAGCAAGCACAGAGTGTCAGTCAGAATGGGGAGACAAAGAAACATGTCCCAAATAAAAGAACAGAAGAAACCTCCACACCTGGAACCAAATGAAGCAGAGGTAACCAACAAGTCAGAGACAGAGTTCAGAACACTGGTGATAAGAATGTTTAAGGAGCTTAGAGAAGACATAAAGAAGGATATAGAAATCATAAAGAACAACCAGTTAGAACTAAAAAAGGATGTAGAAATCTTAACGAACAACCAGCTAGAACTAAAGAACACAATTACCGAAATTAAGAAATCACTTGAAGGAATGACCAGCAGGTTAGATGAAGCAGAGGATCGAATCAGCGACTTAGAAGACAAGATAGCAGAGATCACTCAAACTGAACAACAGAGAGAAAAAAGAATAAAAAACAATGAAGACGGGTTAAGAGACCTCTGAGATAACATCAAGCGCAACAACATGCGCATCATAGGAATACCAGAAGGCGAAGAGAAGAAGCAAGGGATTGAGAACATATTTGAGGTAATAATGTCCAAAAACTTCCCTAACCTGATGAAGGAAACCAACATAAAAGCCCAGGAAGTGCAGAGAGTTCCAACCAGGATAAACCCAAACAGGCCCACACCAAGACACATTATAGTTAAAATGGCAAAGCTTAAAGACAAAGAGAGAATCTTGAAAGCAGCAAGAGAAAGGCAGAAGGTTACATACAAGGGAACTCCCATAAGATTATCAAATGACTTTTCTACAGAAACATTGAAGGCCAGGAGGGAGTGGCAGGAGATACTCAAAGTGATGGAACACAAAGGCCTACAACCTAGATTGCTTTATCCAGCAAGGCTATCATTTAAAGTTGATGGAGAGATAAAGAGCTTCCGAGAAAAGAACAAACTGAAAGAATTTATTACAACCAAGCCAGCATTGCAAGAAATACTAAAAGGACTTCTGTAAATAGAAGAAAGATGAAAACAATTTACCACAAATTTAAAAATGGCAATAACTATGTACCTATCAATAATCACTTTAAATGTAAATGGATTAAATGCTCCAATCAAGAGACATAGGGCGGCTGAGTGGATAAGGAAGCAAGACCCTTGTATATGCTGTATACAAGAGACTCATCTCAGATCAAAAGACACACACAGGCTGAAAGTGAAGGGTTAGAGTAACATATTTCATGCCAATGGAAGCAAAAAAAAAGCTGGAGTTGCAATACTTATATCTGACAAAATAGACTTTAAAATGAAGAACATATTAAAAGACAAAGATGGGCACTATATAATAATAAAGGGATCAATCCGACAAGAGGACATAACCCTAGTAAACATCTATGCACCTAACATAGGCATACCTAAATATATAAAACAGGTACTGATGGACATAAAGACAGAGATCAACAGCAACACTATCATAGTAGGGGACTTCAACACACCTCTGACAACAAGGGACAGGTCCTCCAGACAGAAAATCAATATGGAAACAACAGCCTTAAATGATACTTTGGACCACTTGGATTTAATCGATATTTTCAGAGCATTTCACCCCAATGCTGCAGAATACACGTTCTTCTCAAGTGCACATGGAACATTTTCTAAGATAGATCATATGTTGGGACACAAAACAAGCCTTGATAAATTTAAGAAAATTGAAATCATACCAATTGTCTTCTCTGACCACAGTGCTATGAAATTAGAAATGAACTACAGGAAAAAAAAAAACCAGGAAGATACACCAATTCATGGAGGCTGAATAACATGTTGCTAAATAATGAATGGGTCAAGCAGCAGATCAAAGAAGAAATCAAAAGATATCTCGAGATAAATTAGAATGAGAACACGACGACCCAAAATCTATGGGATGCTGCGAAAGCAGTCCTAAGAGGGAAGTTCATAGCACTGCAGGTCTACCTAAAGAAACAAGAAACATCACTAATTGACAGTTTATCTTCACACTTAAGGGATCTGGAAAAAGAACAGCAAAATAAACCCAAAGGGAGCACAAGGAAGGAGATAATAAGGATCAGAGCAGAAATAAATGAAATAGAAACCAGAAAAATAATACAAAAGATCAATGAATCCAAGAGTTGGTTCTTAGAGAAGATAAACAAAATTGACAAACCTTTAGCCAGACTCATTAAAAAAAGGAGAGAGAGGACCCAAATTAATAAAATCAGAAATGAAAGAGGAGAAGTGACAACAGACACAACAGAAATACAAAAAATTTTAAGAAATTACCATCAGCAACTATATGCCAACAAATTTAACAACCTTGAAGAAATGGACAATTTTCTAGAGGCGCACAACCTTCCAAGGCTAACTCAAGAAGAAACAGAAAGCCTAAACAGTCTGATTACCACCAGGGAAATTGAATCAGTAATCAATAATCTCCCAACAAACAAAAGCCCTGGACCAGATGGCTTTACAGGTGAATTTTTCAAACCGTTCAAAAAAGAATTATCACCTATTCTCCTCAAGCTCTTCCAAAAAATCCAGAAGGAAGGAAGATTCCCAAACACTTTTTACGAAGCCACTATCACCCTGATCCCAAAAGCAGACAAAGACACCACAAAAAAAGAAAAGTACAGGCCGATATCTCTAATGAACATAGATGCAAAAATTCTCAACAAAATATTAGCAAACAGAATTCAGCAATACATTAAAAAGATAATACACCATGATCAAGTGGGATTCATCCCTGGTATGCAGGGGTGGTTCAACATCCACAAATCAATTAATGTGATACACCACATTAACAAAATGAAAAATAAACATCACATGAACATATCAATAGATTCAGAAAAACCATTTGATAAAATACAGCAAACTTTTATGATAAAAACCCTTAAGAAAGTGGGAATAGAGGGATCATATCTTAACATAATAAAGGCCATATATGACAAACCCACAGCTAACATCATACTCAATGGGGAAAAGCTAAAACCATTCCCCCTAAGATCAGGAACAAGACAAGGTTGCCCACTTTCTCCACTTCTATTCAACATAGTGCTGGAAGTTCTAGCCACAGCAATCAGACAAGAGAAAGAAATAAAAGGCATCCAAATTGGTAAGGAGGAAGTAAAATTATCACTATATGCAGATGATATGATACTATATAGAGAGAACCCTAAAGACGCCACCAAGAAACTATTAGAACTGATAGATGAATTTAGTAAAGTAGCAGGATATAAAATTAATATTCGGAAATCAGTTGCATTTGTATATACCAATGATAAAATAGCAGAAGTAGAAATTAAAAAAACAATTTCATTTACAATTGCTCCAAAGACTATAAAATATCTGGGAATAAATCTAACCAAAGATGTAAAAGATGTGTACTCAGAAAATTATGCAACACTGAAGAAAGAAATGAAAGAAGACATAAATAGATGGAAACACATTCCATGTTCATGGATAGGAAGAATTAATATAGTTAAAATGTCCATACTGCCTAAGGCAATATACATATTCAACGCAGTTCCTATCAAACTACCAACGACGTTTTTCACAGAAATAGAACATATAATCCTAAAATTTATATGGGACCATAAAAGACCCCGGATAGCCTCAGCAATCTTGAGAAATAATAACAAAGTGGGAGGTATAACGATACCTTATTTCAAACTCTACTATAAGGCTACAGTAATCAAAACAGCATGGTACTGGCATAAAAATAGACACATAGATCAATGGAACAGAATAGAGAGCCCAGACGTAAATCCATGCCTATATGCCCATCTTATCTACGACAATGGAAGCAAGAATGTACGATGGGGTAAAGACAGTCTGTTCAATAAGTGGTGTTGGGAAACCTGGACAGACACATGCAAGAAAATGAAGCTGGACCACCTCCTTACACCATATACAAAAACAAATTCAAAATGGCTTAAAAACTTAAATGTAAGATCTGAAACCATAAAATATCTAGAAGAAAATATAGGAAGAAACTTCATGGACATTACCCGGAGTAAGATTTTCACTGATATATCCCCTCGCGCGAGGGAAGTAAGAGAAAAACTAAACATGTGGGATTACATCAAACTAAAAAGCTTTTTCACAGCAAAGGAAACTATCAATAAAACAAAAAGGGATCCTACTGTATGGGAAAAGATATTTGCCAATGATATGTCTGATAAGGGATTAATATCACAAATCTATAAAAAACTTAACTCAACTCCAAAAAAACAAACAACCCAATTAAAAAATGGGCAGAGGACTTGAGGAGACATTTTTCTAAAAAGGACATACAGAAGGCAAGAAGACATATGAAGAAATGCTCAACCTCACTAACCATCAGAGAAATGCAAATAAAAACCACAATGAGATACCACCTCACTCCAGTCAAAATGGCTATCATCAATAAATCAAAAAACAACAATTGCTGGCGCGGATGTGGATAAAAGGGAACGCTAGTGCACTGTTGGTGGGATTGCAGATTAGTGCAGCCACTATGGAAAACAGTATGGAGGTATCTCAGGAATCTGAAAATGGAACTACCCTATGATCCAGTAATTCCACTCCTAGGCATCTACCCGGAGAAATCCAAAACTCCAATTCAAAAATCTGTATGCACTTATATGTTTATTGCAGCACTTTACACAATAGCGAAGATATGGAAACAACCGAAATGCCCATCGGTAGATGACTGGATTAAGAAGCTGTGGTACATTTATACAATGGAGTATTACGCAGCCATAAAGAAGAAAGAAATCTTATCATTTGCAGCAACATGGATGGATCTAGAGAACATTATGTTAAGTGAAATAAGTCAGTAAGAGAAAGACAAGTACCATATGATCTCACTTATATATGGAATCTAAAGAAAAGACTATGTGAATGAACTAATCAGAAACAGTTTTGGGGACACAAAGAAAAAACCGAGAGTTGTTAGATGGGTGGGGGGGGTTGGGATAAGGGGAAAGGTGAAGGGATTTGGAAGCAGCTGGTAACCACAAGATGGCCTCAGGGTTTTTTTGAAAATTAATTTGGGGAAGGTATTCAATACTGTTGTAAAGATTTTGTTGGGTATCCGATGGACATGCATCCTATTTGGGAGACCACCTCAGGGATACTGTGGATACCTGATCATGGCATTGTACACCAGAAGCTAAACATTAATGAATGCCAACTATAATTTTATATATATAATGTGATGGTTCAGTGTGAGGTCGGAGGGATAGTGGATGGGGGGTGGTGGGTTCACAGTGTGAGGGATATAAATGATGAACGTCTAAGTATTACCTTGTCTTGTACACCTGAAACTAATAAATAAATAATAAAAAAAGAAAAAAGAAAGAAAAAAGATCTAACTATCAAAAAAAAAAAACCTACACAGGGTGACTTCCTGCTAAAATAAAAAAAGTTCAATAGGACCCAGAGTACCCTAAAATAATAGACAAAATGTATATGATACACTCAAAAATCAACTGTCATACCAAGAACCAGGAAAAGCACAAACTAAATGAGAAAAGACCGTCAATTTACACCAACACCAAGGTGAATTGGATTTTGGATCTAGTTTACAATGATTTTAAAGAAGTTGTGATAAAACACTTCCAAAAGCAATTACAACTTATCATGAAAGAAGTGAGAGAAAAACAGAAAATTCCAGCAAAAAAACAAATCCTACTAGTTGTTAAGTATGTACTACTGTACAGAATCACTAGCTTTAGCTTCATAGTTTCATTTGATCCTTAAGAAAACCTCTAAGATCAATTTTATAATCCCATATTAAATACTGGAAAAATGAAGTTTACCATAAACCCTAGCTTTCCCTATTGTATTACATCTCATCAGCTTCACTGGTTTATGTTACCCGGCTGATCTTTGTAGTTATTTGAGTTTGCCATCTTTAATGGTAATAAGCAGAGAAGGCACTTCAAGTAGGGTAAAGGGTGTGAACAAAGACCAGGAGTGGAATGGATTATAGGACATTAAAAGGCAGTGAAAAGGCCAGCCTGTCTAGAGCAAAGAGTATGTGTTGAGGAGCAACTGGAGAAAATAGTGAAGAGGTAAAGAAAGGTCAGATTTTGAAGGATCTTAATAAGCAAGTAGAAGGGTAGGCATAGGGAACTATTGTGGGTTTTTGAGGTAATATGATGAAAGGGAAGGAAGGAAGAAGAAAGGATAAAGGGAAGGTAGGAGGGAGGGAGGTAGAGAATGAGAGAGGAAGAGAGAGGGAGAGAGAGAGAGATAAAAAGACAGAGAGAGAAATATTAAGTGCCTACTATGAATTCTGAATTATCCTTTATTGCCAGTTCCATATATGCACACTATATTCGAGCCAATTACTTAAAGTACCATACCCCCCCACACAACCCTGGGTCTTTCTACATACTATCCCTGTTGCTTAGAATTCTTGTCCACAAGCACCAACCTCACGATTTATAATTTCTTCTTCTAGCTACCTCCTATTCACCTTTCAAGAGTCAACTCAAGAATAATGTCAACTCTTCCAGGAAACCTTTCCAGAAACCCTCCCCTGACAGCCACTTTCTCTCTTGTCTGTAGTTCCCCCGTGTTTTAAGTGCTTTCTCTGTTCCCTTGTCCCATTATGAATACCTTTCTGTCAACATTTATCTCGTTGTATTTATTCATCTGTCAGTTTATTTACAAGGTCTTTGAGCTCTTTGAAGGTAGGGACGAGGTTGTATTAATTTCTCATGCATGTGGCAGAAGTTCTATACTTTTTTTGTTAAGTGAATGAATGAATGAATGAATGACTAAATGAAAGAAGGCGAAGTATTGCACTTGCTGCTTAAGATGTTATCTCACTTAATTTCTCTTTTTTTCCTTTTTAATTAATTGGGGTAACAACTGTCAGTGAAATTACAGATTTCAGTGAACAATTCTGTATTACATCATCTATAAACACCATTGTGTGTTCACCACCCAGAGTCAGTTCTCATTCCATTACCATATATTTGATCCCCCTTACCCTCATCTCCCTCCCCCCATGCCCCTTACCCTCTGGTAACCACTAAAATATTGTCTGTGTCTATGAGTTCTTGTTTCTCATTTGTTTGTCTTGGTCTTTCGTTGTTTTTGGTTTATATATCACATATCAGTGAAATCAAACGGTTCTCTGCTTTTTCTGTCTGACTTATTTTACTTAGCATAATACTATCAAGATCCATCCATGTTGTCACAAACGTTCCTATATCACCTTTTCTTACTGCCGAACAGTATTCCATTGTGTATATATACCACAACTTCTTTATCCATTTATCTATCAAAGGACATTTTGGTCGATTCCATGTCTTGGCCACTGTAAACAAAGCTGCAATGAACATTGGAGCACACATGTCTTTATGTATAAAAATATTCAATTTTTGGGGTAGATACCCAGGAGAGGGATTGCTGGGTCATATAGTAATTCTATTCGTAATTTCTTGAGGAACCTACACACTGCCTTCCATAACGACCGCACCAGTTGGCATTCCTACCAACAGTGTATGAGGGTTCCTTTTTCTCCACAGCCTCTCCAACACTTGTTACTATTTATCTTGTTGAGGATAGCCATTCTGACTGGGGTGAGGTGATATCTCATTGTGGTTTTTATTTGCATTTCTCTGATGATTAGTGATGTTGAGCATTTTTTCATATGTCTATTGGCCATTTTTACCTCCTCTTCAAAGAAAAGTCTCTTCAGGTCCTCTGCCCATTTTTCAGTTGGGTTGTTTGTTTTTTTGTTGTAGAGCTTCATGAGTTCCCTGTATATTTTGGATATTAGCCCCTTATCAGAGGCTTTGTTTGCAAAAATCTTCTCCCATTCATTTGAGTGCCTCTTTATTTTGTCGATGGTTTCTTTTGATGTGCAGAAGGTTTTAAGTTTCATATAGTCCCATTCATTTATTTTAGCTTTTACTTCCATTGCCTTTGGAGTCAAATTCATAAAATGCTCTTTGAACTCAAGGTCCATAAGTTTAGTACCTATGTCTTCTTCTATGCAGTCAAATGTTTCAGGTATTATGCTTAAGTCTTTGATCCATTTTGAATTAATTTTGGTACGTGGTGACAGAAAATAGTCCAGTTTCATTCTTTTGCACGTGGCTATCCAATTCTCCCAGCACCATTTATTGAAGAGGCTGTCTTTCCTCCATTGTATGTTTTCAGCTTCTTTGTCAAAATATGTATGCCCATATTTATGTGATTTTAATTCTGGGTTCACAATTCTATTCCATTAGTCTATCTGTCTGTTTTTCTGCCAATACCATGCTGTTTTGATTATTGTAGCCCTGTAGTACAAGCCAAAGTCAGGGAGTGCAATACCTCCAGTATTGTTCTTTTTTCTTAAGATTTCTTTGGCTATTCTGGGTCTTTTGTGGTTCCAAACAAATCTGATGATTTTTGTTCTATTTCTTTAAAAAATGTCATTGGAATTTTGATGGGGATTGCATTAAATCTGTATATTGCTTTGGGTAATACGGCCATTTTAACTATGTTGATTCTTCCAATCCAAGAGCACGGAATGTCTTTCCATTTCTTTGTGTATTTTTCAATTTCTTTCAAAAATATCTTACAGTTTTCAGCATATATGTCCTTCACATGCTTGGTTAAGTTATTTCCTAGATAATTTATTCTTTTTGCTGCAATTGCAAAGGGAAATGTTTTTGTATTTCTTTTTCTGAGATTTCATTGTTAGTATATAGGAATGCAATGGAGTTTTGTACATTGATTTTGTAGCTGGCAACTTTATTGTATTCATTGATTGTTTCTAACAGCTTTTTGGTGGAGTCTCTAGGGTTTTCTATATATAGCATCGTGTCATCTGCAAAGAGTGACAATTTAACTTCTTCATTCCCAATTTGGATGCCTTTTATTTCTTTCTCTTGCCTGATGGCTCTGGCAAGGACTTAAAATATTATGTTGAAAAGCAGAGGTGATAGGGGACAGCCCTTTCGTGTTCCTGAACGTAGAGCTAAGGGCTTCAGCTTTTCACCATTAATTATGAGATTAGCTGCGGGCTTGTCATAGATGGCCTTTGTTATGTATAGGTATTTTCCTTCTATACCTGTTTTATTAAGTGTTTTAATCATAAATGGATGTTGTATCTTGTCAAATGCTTTTTCTGCATTAATTGATATAATCGTATGATTTTTGTCCATTATTTTGTTTATGTGATGTATCACATTGATGGATTAGCGGATGTTGAACCATCCTTGTGCCCCGGGAATGAACCTCACTTGGTCGTGATGAATAATCTTTTTAATGCATTGTCGTATTCGATTTGCTGAAATTTTGTTTAGGATTTTTGCATCAGTATTCATCAGAGATATTGGTCTCTAGTTTTCTTTTTTTGTGTGTGTTGTCCTTACCAGGTTTTGGTATCAGGGTAATGTTGGCCTCATAAAATGAGTTACGGAGTACTGACACCTCTTCAAATTTTTGGAAGAGTTTGAGCAGGATTGATATTAGATCCTCTTTGATGGTTTAGTAGAATTCACTAGTGAAGTCGTCTGGACCAGGACTTTTGATTTTGGGAAGGTTTTTGATGACTGATTCCATGTCGTTACTGGTGATCGGCCTGTGTAAGGAGGTGGTCCAGCTTCATTTTCTTGCATGTGTCTGTCCAGGTTTCCCAACACCACTTATTGAACAGACTGTCTTTACCCCATCGTACATTCTTGCTTCCATTGTCATAGATTAGATGGGCTTATAGGCATGGATTTACTTCTGGACTCTCTATTCTGTTCCATTGATCTATGTGTCTATTTTTATGCCAGTACCATGCTGTTTTGATTACTGTAGCCTTGTAGTATAGTTTGAAATCAGGTATGGTGATACATCCCACTTTGTTCTTATTTCTCAAGATTGCTGAGGCTATCCGGGGTCTTTTATGGTCCCACATAAATTTCAGGATTATATGTTCTATTTCTGTGGAAAACGTCGTTGGTAGTTTGATAGTAATTGCGTTGAATATGTATATTGCCTTAGGCAGTATGGACATTTTAACTATATTAATTCTTCCTATCCATGAACATGGAATGTGTTTCCATCTATTTATGTCTTCATTCATTTCTTTCTTCAGTGTCGTATAATTTTCTGAATACAGATCTTTTACATCTTTGGTTAGGTTTATTCCCAGATATTTTATAGTCTTTGGAGCAATTGTAAATGGAATTGTTTTTTTTAATTTCTCCTTCTGATATTTTATCATTGGTGTATACAAATGCAACTGATATCCGAATATTAATTTTATATCCTGCTAGTTTACTAAATTCATCTATCAGTTCTAATAGTTTCTTGGTGGCGTCTTTAGGGTTCTCTATATATAGTATCATATCATCTGCATATAGTGATGATTTTACTTCCTCCTTACCAATTTGGATGCCTTTTATTTCTTTCTCTTGTCTGATTGCTGTGGCTAGAACTTCCAGCACTATGTTGAATAGAAGTGGAGAAAGTGGGCAACCTTGTCTTGTTCCTGACCTTTGGGGGAATGATTTTAGCTTTTCCCCATTGAGTACGTTAGATGTGGATTTGTCATATATGGCCTTTATTATGTTAAGATATGATCCCTCTATTCCCAGTTTCTTAAGGGCTTTTGTCATAAAAGGTTGCTGTATTTTATCAAATGCTTTTTCTGCACCTATTGATATGATCATGTGATTTTTATTTTTCATTTTGTTAATGTGGTGTATCACATTAATTGATTTGTGGATGTTGAACCACCCCTGCATACCAGGGATGAATCCCACTTGATCATGGTGTATGATCTTTTTAATGTATTGCTGAATTCTGTTTGCTAATATTTTGTTGAGAATTTTTGCATCTATGTTCATTAGAGATATCAGCCTGTAGTTTTCTTTTTTTGTGGTGTCTTTGTCTGCTTTTGGGATCAGGGTGATAGTGGCTTCGTAAAAAGTGTTTGGGAGTCTTCCTTCCTTTTGGATTTTTTGGAAGAGCTTGAGGAGAATAGGTGATAATTCATTTTTGAACGTTTGAAAAATTCACCTGTAAAGCCATCTGGTCCAGGGCTTTTGTTTGTTGGGAGATTATTGATTACTGATTCAATTTCCCTGGTGGTAATCAGACTGTTCAGGCTTTCTGTTTCTTCTTGAGTTAGCCTTGGAAGGTTGTGCGCCTCTAGAAAATTGTCCATTTCTTCAAGGTTGTCAAATTTGTTGGCATATAGTTGCTGATAGTAATTTCTTAAAATTTTTTGTATTTCTGTGTTGTCTGTTGTCACTTCTCCTCTTTCATTTCTGATTTTATTAATTTGGGTCCTCTCTCTCCTTTTTTTAATGAGTCTGGCTAAAGGTTTGTCAATTTTGTTTATCTTCTCTAAAAACCACCTCTTGGATTCATTGATCTTTTGTATTGTTTTTCTGGTTTCTATTTCATTTATTTCTGCTCTGATGCTTATTATCTCCTTCCTTGTTCTCCCTTTGGGCTTATTTTGCTGTTCTTTTTCCAGATCCCTTAAGTGTGAAGATAAACTGTTGATTAGTGATGTTTTTTGTTACTTTAGTTAGGCCTGCAGTGCTATGAACTTCCCTCTTAGGACTGCTTTCGCAGCATCCCATAGATATTGGGTCGTCGTGTTCTCATTCTCATTTGTCTCGAGATATCTTTTGATTTCTTCTTTGATCTGTTGCTTGACCCATTCATTATTTAATAACATGTTATTTAGCTTCCATGATTTGGTGTGTCTTCCTGGTTTTTTTTTCCCTGTAGTTCATTTCTAAAATCATAGCACTGTGGTCAAGAGAAGACAATTGGTATGATTTCAATTTTCTTAAATTTATCAAGGCTTGTTTTGTGTCCTAACATATGATCTATCTTGGAAAATGTTCCATGTGCACTTGAGAAGAACGTGTATTCCGCAGCATTGGGGTGAAATGCTCTGAAAATATCAATTAAATCCAACTGCTCCAAAGTATCATTTAAGATTGTTTCCATACTAATTTTCTGTCTGGAGGACCTGTCCCTTGTTGTCAGAGGTGTGTTGAAGTCCCCTAGTATGATAGTGTTGCTGTTGATCTCTGTCTTTATGTCCATCAGTACCTGTTTTATATATTTAGTTGTGCCTATGTTAGGTGCATAGATGTTTACTAGGGTTATGTCCTCTTGTCGGATTGATCCCTTTGTTATTATATAGTGCCCATCTTTGTCTTTTAATATGTTCTTCATTTTAAAGTCTATTTTGTCAGATATAAGTATTGGAACTCCAGCTTTTTTCTTGCTTCCATTTGCATGAAATATCTTACTTCAACCTTTCACTTTCAGCCTGTGTGTGTCTTTTGATCTGAGATGAGTCTCTTGTATACAGCATATACAAGGGTCTTGCTTCCTTATACACTCAGCCACCCTTTGTCTCTTGATTGGAGCATATAATTCGGTTACATTTAAAGTGATTATTGATAGGTACATAGTTATTGCCATTTTAAAATTTGTAGTAAATTGTTTTCATCTTTCTTCTATTTACAGAAGTCCTTTTAGTATTTCTTGCAATGCTGGCTTGGTTACAATAAATTCTTTTAGTTTGTTCTTTTCTGGGAAGCTCTTTATGTCTCCATCAACTTTAAACGATAGCCTTGCTGGGTAAAGCAATCTAGGTTGTAGGCCTTTGTGTTCCATCACTTTGAGTATCTCCTGCCACTCCCTCCTGGCCTTCAATGTTTCTGTAGAAAAGTCATTTGATAGCCTTATTGGAGTTCCCTTGTATGTAACTTTCTGCCTTTCTCTTGCTGCTTTTAAGATTCTCTCTTTGTTTTTAAGCTTTGCCATTTTAACTATAATGTGTCTTGGTATGGGCCTGTTTGGGTTTATCCTGGTTGGAACTCCCTGCACTTTTTGGGCTTGTATGTTGGTTTCCTTCATCAGGTTAGGGAAGTTTTCAGACATTATTACCTCAAATATGTTCTCAATCCCTTGCTGCTTCTGTTCGCCTTCTGGTATTCCTATGATGCGCATGTTGTTGCGCTTGATGGTATCCCAGAGGTCTCTTAACCCATATTCATTGTGTTTTATTCTTTTTTCTTTCTGTTGTTCAGTTTGAGTGATCTCTGCTAACTTGTCTTCTAAGTCGTTGATTCGATCCTCTGCTTCATCTAACCTGCTGGTCATTCCTTCAAGTGAGTTTTTACTTTCGGTAATTGTGTTCTTTAGTTCTAGCTGGTTGTTCGTTAAGATTTCTACATCCTTTTTTAGTTCTAACTGGTTGTTCTTTATGATTTCTATATCCTTCTTTATGTTTTCTCTAAGCTCCTTAAACATTTTTATCACCAGTGTTCTGAACTCTGTCTCTGACAGGTTGGTTACCTCTGCTTTATTTGGTTCCGGTTGTGGAGGTTTCTTCTGTTCTTTTATTTGGGACATGTTTCTTTGTCTCCCCATTCTGACTGACTCTCTGTGTTTGCTTTGATGTATTAGGAAGATCCCCTAGAGCTCTTAGTTCTTGCTGGGTTATCTTATGTTTTATGTGTCCTTTATATTTGACTTGGACTACTTCGTTCTTCTCCTCTGCATGTGCTCCACAGGTGGTTCGTGTGTTTAGTATATTGTCCTTCCACGAGTCTCTGCTCCGTCCTGAGAGTCGCGCAGCGGTCGCCGTCCGTCCTGGGCTCTTCCACGAGTCTGCGTTCCATCCTGGGCGCCGCGGCGGCAGTTGCCAGCGGCCGTGGGGTAGGGAGCGCGCTTCCACTTCGCTGTCCTGCCTCCTCCCCTGCTTGCAGTCAGCTCCCACCTTCAGGTAATTCCTCCAGGAGTCTCCCCGCTGTTCTGCATGATGAGCAAATGACTCCTCGGTGTTTTATATCTCCCTGTGTCTTTAGAGCTGCGGTTTACCGCCGCTCCTGCAGCCGCCACTGGCTGATTCCACCATGAGACTGCGCGTTTCCACTCAGCTCCCTTCCTTCTTCCCCTGCTTGCCCAATTTGAGTACCTTCAAGTAATCCTTCCACGAGTCTCTTAGGAGTCTCTTAGCTGTTCTGCATGATGAGCAGAGTTGTTTGATGGGTTATATGTCCCGTTTGTAATAAGATCCAGAGGAGAACTCAGAAAACGTGCCCCGCTGCCGCCATTCCTATGCCCCATCTGAATTTCTTATGTCTTCTTCAATTTCTTTAAAAATGTCCTAAAGTTTTCAGTACATAAGTCTTTCACATCCTTTGTTAAGTTTAGTCATACGTATTTTATTCCTTTTGTTGCAATTGCAAATGGGATGTTTTTTTCTTTTTCTGAGAATTCATTATTAGTATGTAGGAATGCAATGGATTTTTGTATGTTGATTTTGTAGCCAGCAAGTTGACGCTATTCGTTTACTGTTTCTAATAGCTTTCTTTATGTATATATTTTTATTAGTTTCAGGTGCAGAAAACAAAGTAATGCTTAGACGTTTATCATTTATATCCCTCACACTTTGCACCCCCCTACCCCCATCCAATATCTCTCTGACATCGCACTGAACAATCACATTTCCACTGTCTCCACTCCCAATGCTGTACTCTGCCTCTTGTAAGTATATACATACATATATACATAAATATATAAAATTATAGTTGGCATTCATTATTGTTCAGCTTCAGGTGTACATTGCAGTGATCAGGCATCTATATCTTCCCTGAGGTGGTCTAATAGCTTTTGGGTGGAGTCTTTAGGGTTTTCTATATATAGCATCATGTCATCTGCAAAGAGTGACTATTTAACTTCTTCATTCCCAATTTGGATGCCTTTTATTTCTTTCTCTTGCTTCATTACTCTGTCTAGGACTTCCAATACTCTGGTGAAAAGCACAGGTGATAGGGTATAGCCCTGTTGTGATCCTGAACGCAGAGCAAAAGGCTTCAGTTTTTCACCGTTAATTCTCATATTAGCTGAGGTTTGTCATATATGACCTTTATTATGTTAAGGTATTTTCCTTCTATATTGATTATATTAAGTGTTTTATGGATGTTGTATCTTGTCAATTTTTTTATGCAACTATAAATATAATCATATGATTTTTGTCCTTTAATTTGTTTATGTGTTGTATCAAATTGATGAATTTGCATATGTTAAACCATTCTTGTTCCCCTGGGATGAACCTCACTTTATTGTGATGTATAATCTGTTTAATGCATTGTTGCATCGATTTGCTAGAATTTTGTTTAGGATTTTTGCATCTGTATTCATGACAGATACTGATCTGTAATTGTTTTGTGTGTGTTATGCTTACCAGATTTCGGTATCAGGGTAATGTGGCCTCATAAAATGAGTTAGGGAGTATTGTTTCTTCTTCAATTTTTTGGAAGAGTTTGAGTAGGAGAGGTATTAGATCCTCTTTGAATGTTTTGTAAAATTCACTAGTGAAGCCATCTGGTCCTGGACTTTTGCTTTTTGGAAGGTTTCCGATGACTGATTCAGTTTCCTTACTGGGGATTGATCTATTTAGATTTTCCAGTTCTCTGTGATTCAGCATAAGAAGGCTATATATTTCTAAGAACTTGTCCGTTTCTTCAAGGTTATTGAATTTGGTGACATATAGTCCTTCATAGTATTCTAGGATGATCCTTTGTATTTCAGTGGCATCCGCGGTAACTTTCTCTCTTTTATTTCTGATTGTATTGATTTGTGTCTTTTCTGTTTTTATCTTCATGAGTCTATCCAAGTGTTTGTTAATTTTATTTATCTTTTCAAAGAACCAGCTCTTTGTCACATTAATTTTTTCTGTTGTCTTTTTGTTCTCTGTTTCATTTAATTCTGTTCTGATTTTTGTTATTTCCTTTCTTCTGCTGACCTTGGGTTTCATTTGTTCTTCTTTTTCTAGTTCTTTAAGGTGTAAATTGAGGTTATTTATTTGGGATTTTTCTTGTTTCTTGAGGTATGTTTGTAATGATAAACATTTCCCTCTTAAAACTGCTTTTGCTGCATCCCCAAAATTTTGGTAGGATAAATTTTCAATGTCATTTGTTTGTATGTAGCTTTTGATCTCTCTTGTTTCTTCTTGACCCAGTCGTTCTTTAAAAGTATGTTGTTTAATCTCCATGTATTTGTGTTTTTTTCTGTTTTCTCTTTGCAGTTGATACCGATTTTAAAGCCTGTGATCAGAGAATATGCTTGGTATGATTTCATTCTTCTTAAATTTGCTGAGGCTGATTTTATATCCCAATATATGGTCTATCCTTGAGAATGTTCCATGTACACTAGAAAAGAATGCATATTCTGATGTTCTAGAATGAAGTGCTCTATATATGTCAATTATGTCTATTTCATCGAATGTTTCGTTTAGGGCTGCTATTTCGTTATTTATTTTCTGTTTGGATGATCTATCCATAGCTGTCAAAATGATGTATTTAAGTCCCTTACTATAATTGTGTTTTGGTCAATGTCTCCCTTTAATTCTGTTAGTAGTTGCTTGGTATATTTTGGTGCTCCCTGATTGAGAGCATCAATATATATTTTTTTGTATCTCTCGACCTAATTATTTCTTTTTTTTATTAAATTTGTTGGGGCGACAATTGTTAGTGATATTACATAGATTTCAGTTATACAATTCTGTATTACATCATCTATAATTTCCATTGTGTTTTCACCACCCAGAGTGAGTTCTCCTTCCATCACCATATATTTAATCCCCCTTGCCCTCATCTCCCACTCCCCACCCCCATTACCCTCTGGTAACCACTAAACTATTGTCTGTGTCTATGAGTTTTTCTTTAAAAAAAAGCAGAGAACCATATGATTTCACTGACATGTGGTATATATAAACCAAAACCAAAAAAAAAAAATAAACACAAGACAAACAAATGAGAAAGAGAGCATCAATATTGATGACTGTTATGTCTTCTTGTTGTATAGTCCCCTTTATCATTATGAAATGTGCATCACTGTCTCCTGTTACCTTTTTTATCCTGAAATAATCTGTTTCATGTGATATAAGTATTAACACACCTGCTTTTCTCTGGATACCAGTTGATTGGAGTGTCAATTTCCACCCTTTCAGTTTGAGTCTGTATTTGTACTTGTAGCTGAGATGTGTCTCTTGGAGGCAGCATATGGTTGGGTTTAGTTTTTTGATCCAATCTGCTACTCTATGCCTTTGCATTGGTGAGTTCAGCCCATTTACATTTAGGGTGATTATTGATATGTGAGGATTTCCTATCATGCTATCTCTGGCTTTCTGGTAAGACTGTGTCTCCATTGATTTTTTTGTCCTTTTTTTGCTGTCTGTTATTTCAGTGTGGTGGTAGTCTATGATTTTTTCCTCTGTTTTTTTGTTTTATTACGTTACATATTTGAGTTCTGGATTTTTTTTTCAGTGGTTACCATTACGTTTATGTAAAAGAATACTTCATATTTAGAGTATTCCATTTTCTTTTTTTTTAAGATTGTATTGGGGAAGGGGAACAGGACTTTATTGGGGAGCAGTGCAATTCCAGGACTCTTTCCAAGTCTAGTTGTCCTTTCAATCTTAGTTGTGGAGGGTGCAGCTCAGCTTCAAGTCCACTGCCATTGTTAGTTGCAGGGCGCACAGCCCACCATCCCTTGTGGGAGTCACACTGGCAACCTTGTGTTTGAGAGCCCGCATCCAATCAACTGAGCCATATGGGAGCTCAGAGGCAGCTCAGCTCAAGGTGCCATACTCAATCTTAGTTGCAGGGGGCACAACCCACCATCCCTTGCAGAAGCCGAACTGGCAGCCTTGTGGCTGAGAGCCTACTGGCCCATGTGGGAATCGAACCAGCAGTTGTCAGGGTTAGGAGCACAGAGCTCCTACTGCCTGAGTCACTGGGCCGGCCCCTAGAGTATTCAATTTTCTTTAGCATGCTTACTTTCTCCATTCCTGTATTTCAGTTCAGGGTTATACTCTCCCCCCTTTTATCTTTTTGTTGTCATAAATTTTCCCTATTGATGCTGGTTTAATAGCTTCCTTCAGTATTTCTTGTATTGAAGGTCCTGTGTTAGAAAATTCCCTCAGTTTTTGTACGTCTGGCAAGGTCTTTATTCCTCTTTCATATCAAAATTATATCTTGCTGGATATATTATTCTTTTTCATAATTTCTCTCTTTTGATGGGATGGATATTTGATTCCACTCCCTCATGGCCTGTAGAGTTTCTGCTGAAAAATCTTATCATAACCTAATGGGCTTTGCTTTGTAGGTTACATCTTCTTTTCCTGGCTGCCTTGAGGATTCTGTCTTTGTCATCAATTTTTTTTTTTTAAAGATTCTTTGAGAGGTTCAATATAATGTGCCTTGGAGAAGTCCTGGTGGGATTGAGGTAATTATGTGTTCTATTTACTTCTTGGGTTCGAGGATCCAGTTCTTTCCACAAGTTTGGAAAGTTCACATCAACTATCGACTATTTATTTTAATATACTCTCTGTTCCCTTCCCCTCTCTTCTCCTTCTGGTATGCCCATTATTCTTATATTGCTCTTTCTGATGGAGTCAGAAAGTTCTTCATAGTTCTTTCATTTTTTAATTCTCAAGTCTCTCTCTTCCTTCATCTCTGTCTTTTCAAGATTTCTGTCTTCGATGTCCTGATTCTTTCTTCCATCTGGTCAACTATACAACCTACGCCAGCTATTTCATTCTTCATTTCTTTTATTGAGTTCTTACTTTCCAGAAATTCTGTTTGGTTCATTTTTTAAGTTTCAATCTCTTTGGTAAAATGTTCATTTTGTTATTTGATTGTGTTTCTGGGTTTATTAAACTGCCTCTCTCTGCTTACTTGCATCTCATTGAGTTGTTTAAAGAATTGCAGTCTTGAATTCTCTGTCATTTAGGTCACATATTTCCATGTCTTTAAGTTAAGTTTCTGGAGACTTTTCATTTTCTTTCTGAGCTGCCTTGTTACCTTGGTTATTAATGGCAATTAATGAATTATTATTTCTCTTCCTAGGCATTTACAGGAGTGTGTTCTGCAACAGGCTGATGGAACGATGTATTTCTTTTGTTTTCCTGTAGGTGTTGGTAGAATATTTTATTTTCTCTCTGACTGCAGTCTTTTATTCTCTACCATACTGTAGTGTTATATTTTTTTCTGTACTGTTAAGGCTTCTCACACCATGGGGGGATTCCCTGGAAATCAGGTTTCTCCTCTGTGAACAGATCTCCTGGGTCACAAGGCACCACCTCCATGGGGGAATATGGAGAGCTTCTGATGTTTCAAAGCTCTTTTGGTACTAGAATCAGAGCCTGTGTGTTTCAGTGGCTCTGTTTACTCCTGCAGGTATCCGCCCAGATAGGTGGGGACAGGGGTGGGGTGAGTTGTGACAGGTGGCCCAGAGTAATGGTAGCGAACACCTCCACATCCAGTCCTGCATCCATGGCTTCCTCCCCTTCACTGGAACTAGTTGGGCTGTGCGCCGCTGTTCTCAGAACTGCAAATATTCTGTTCTTTTGATCTGACACTGCTACCATTCAGCTTCTAGCACTGGGAGGGCTGGGATGGGGTGAACTCAGCGAAGGTGGGGAGGGGGAGGCTAGGTCCATGCCTATGCCTTCCATTCTCTGCTCAGCAGTGAGGGCTTAAACCACTCTTTTCTCCCCTCTTCCCTCAGTCTTTCCTCCACATTCTCTGTCATGAGGATTGGTTTCAGCCTTGTTATATGCTAATCCCTCAGGCGGGACTGTGGGCCATAAGTGGAGTACTAGCAGTTTGAGTTCTTCTGTCTCCCATAGCTGCGGTAGTTGCAGAAAGCAGCGAACTTGGAGGTCCAGGCTCCAGTCTGTGTCTTGTGCCTGCGAGGCCTGAGTCTCTTCACTTCCAGCTTCCCTTCTCCCTCCCCCACCACCCCGTTCGTCCAATTTGCCCATCTTTAGGTGATTTCTGTTGCATACCTCTTAGTCTTGGCTGTCTACTGTGCAGTGAGTCCTTTATGAAATTATAGTTGATCAATTTGTTGTAAATTCCAGGGGAGATGTCAAGAGGCTCACTTCAGGCTGCCATTTTTATGATGTAATACTACTTCAAGAAATTTAAACGTTAGTCCAATTCTTACTTACTTCTTGTTAATAGGTCAACCTATTAAGGGTTTCATTAACATCTGAGAAATGAAATTACTGGCTAGTTACTCAACAAGTTTATAATTAACTCTAGCCGATTATCCTACTTTCTTTGTTTAAGGTACTCAAATCTAATAGACTACTATCAGTTCAGTTGTTCTGAATATCAATTAAATGTCTAGAAAAGAAAAAAAAAGTAAGGCCAAGATGAGAATATAAATTGCATATAGTAGGATCCTTATTATAATAGGCTTAGTATTTCCCTAAATATAACTTTATACGAACAAAACCTGATCCAACATCCAAAGCTATAAAGTGGATATTAGTTCTCAATGCCAGTATTTTAAAAGATATATGTATATATATTCAAAATGTTTTTTAACTTAATAGTTGTTTTTCATCATATCTGAAAATAAGGGAGAAAGGATATGACTATTCCTTTCATTTGTCTAGTTTTTTATAGTACCCACAGCCCTTTAATGTCCATTATTTATGGGATTTTCGTGACAGCCCTGTGGAGTTAGGTAGGGCAAGGATTGTTATTGGTATTTTATAGAGGAGGAAACTAAGGTTTAGAGAAGTTATGTGACTTGTTCAGGGTAAATAAATGATTTTGTCTTTCTCCTAGGGTAACCAACCATCCTATTTTACTTTTGACTAAGGGAATTTCCAGAACTCAGGACTTTTAGTTTTAAAATCAGAATAGTTCAGGGCAAACTGGTATGAATTGGTTACCCTCGTACTCTTCACCAAATAGACCTGAATTCAAATATGAATTCTGATCTGCAACTTGTTAGGAATTTAATCTTAGGCAAGTTGTTCAACCTAAGCAAATCCTCCTGCTTTTATTCCATCAACTAATAAAACCACCTGCCCCATAATGTTATAATTAAATGAGATGATGGCTATTGAAGACAAGGAACATGAAATATGGCCTGGAGTAGGCACTCAATAAATATTGGTTCCCTTTCTTCTACCTCTGGAATGCTACTTTTCACTCCATATTATGTTATCTCAAGCAAGCCTGCTTACCTTGGGTTTATCTTCTAGCACCTAAAAATATCAAGGGGTTCTCTCCTGATTATTAGAGCTCTTTGTGAGAAAAATATCTTATACTACCTCTTTTAAAGTGAAGAATTATTCAAGCCTTGGTCCTGGGTGTACCACATATAGGCTACTAGCGCAAAGTGTGCTACTTTTCTTCAGAAGACTTCAGAATACGTTCATTTTCTCTACTTCGGTCTTTTTGTGTGGATAGCAGTATGTTGACACAGCATACTAATGGATATTCCAAACTTGTCCACTGCTGCTTTTCAGGGCCCTAAGGATAAATAATGGGTCTGCAAACATGAGAGAATGAGCTGAACCAAAGAGTGTGGGAACAGAGTGAGCAATTATGCCTTTTTACGACTATTTCCCAATAGGAACTGGCTTGCAGGTCTAGCTTTCCCCATCTTTTATTATTCCTCTAGCCTGTGTTCTGGAGGTTTCTCTAATTTCTTTTCTTCTCCCTTCAAGTGCTCTCTCACTCCCTGTATAGTTCTCTTTCTTCAACACAACCCAATCCAGGTTTCAAGAGTTAAGTCAGTTTCTGCCTTTCCAAGGAAGTTTAATACACACTCCAGTCTTACTTGAATCTCCTCCTACTCAATAAGCCATTAAGCATGTCATCAGAATTCTAGTGATGCTTACTTATAGTTTCCCTCTGTTAGTGCTGTCTTCCCAATGCAATCACTGTAACCAGGTATGATTCTTACCCTCTGTGTCCTCTTCAGCACCTGACATCAGGCAGATTTGACAGTAGAGACTATGAGTTGATTGACTAAGACTTATTTGTGCCACTTCATAAATCTCTTCCCTGAGCCGTGTCACAAGGTACTATAGTCATATCTTGTATACTTTACCTGCTGAGGATCCCTGTATTGAGTGGATTGTTGTCTTTTACTTATGCCCTTGCCCAGATGGAACTAGTCTTCCCAGTTCTTAGGTCGTCTTTGGAGCAAGATCTATGCATATCCTATATATGGCCTGAGTAGTTCTAAAAGGTCTCCTGATCTTTTATACTTGCCTCTTATTATTTAACGCCCCCATGCCTTTATCAGTGGCAGAAATGTTTATAACAATCACATAGCAATCACACAAGCACATTCTTGGATGGGGGCAGTTGATAACAACCTTATGTGGGAGACATATATGAAGAATCATATAATGCAAACAAAAATGTTAACTGTTGTAAGAGAAACATTGGGGAGAGGAGACAGGTAGGGGGCACTTTCAGTTGGTGGAGAATGAGACAAATAGAACTAGAGAAGGCTTTATGTAGATGGTGACAATAGAGTAGAATTTAGGTCTGCAGAAACAGGGCTGGACACGTAGTTGTAAGATTTGAGGTAGAAGGAATAGCCTAAGTAAAGGCATGTAGCATTAAAAGTTAAGAGAATGCATGGAAATTAATAAATACTTCAGTTTGGAATGGGTAGTTTACAGGATGAGAGGGAGCAGTGGGAGAGAACACTGAAAAGTGTTTTGCAATCACATTGTTAAGACCTCTGATTGCCAGGGAAAGGTCCATGGACATAGAAGGCCACTAAATGCTTTGAGCAGGGCAGTGATCAGAAAGATTACTTTCATTAGGTCAGATAAAACTATGGGCATGGTGAACCACTGAGTCTGACCTTTATAAAATGGAGAACATTAGTTTGTGTACAAACTATAATTTCATCCTACCATTGCATGTTGGTGAGGCCTAATGAAAATCCTGCTCTGGGAGAAACATTGATAATATTCCCACACTTATCCAAGCATATCATGATATTTATTTCCATAAAATTTTTGCCATACAAATGCATATTTGTTGTGTCTTTTTGTCTGGGGTTGAGTGGAAGGAGATGACCCAGGTGGAAAAATATGATTTAGGAAATGAAGGAGAAGAGCAACAATCAACTAGCAATCAGGATTTTTTTTAAAACCCACACAAAAAAATAGACTTCTTTTTAAACAGTGAGCTTTTGAAATGTCCTTCTAAGTATTCCTCCAGGAATTGCCCACACTGGCACAGATCTGACAAGGGTAATTAACACACCTGCATTTCACTTAGAAAGTGTGCCAAGTGTTTCTTACTGCCTGAGCCATACGGTTCTAATTGAGTCTTCTTGGACTGGCTTGGGATTCTCTTTGACATATGCAATGAATTACTATACAGAGAAACATTATAAAGAGTGTCCTTTAATATACATTTCCAGCAGTTGGAGAGCCTTCTCCCCCCTCCCCCGAGCATGAGTAGAGTTGCTTTTGAGCCAAAAATGACTGGGTAGACTTCATTATTGTAAGTTGGAGGTACCTGTAAGGCCCTTTATTTCTCTAGTATACACCTGCCTCACTATGGCTGTCATTCTAACACTGTGGACACCCAGGCCCAACCCCTTCCTTTTGATCGTTGACATTTATTTGTTTGTTTGTTTTTTGAAAGACTGAGGCCATTTGCTATAATCTTCATTGACCATTCAATAGAGGTATCATTTTTAAATAACCCAGAATTTTGTCTTTTTCTTCTATCTCTATTCCTCCTCCTCTTCCTCCAGAAAAATCTATTGAGCTGCATCTTCAACCTCAGCCCCTATTTGAATCCATCCCTCCCCTCAACATATCCTTTTTTATCTCTGCCCTCCAAACATGCTCAATTATCCTACATCCTGAAAAAGTGTTCACTTCTCTTGCTTCTCTCTCTTCTGTTGCTAGCTCCCTTTATTCTTCTGTTACCAAAATATGCATCGTCTCTATTTGCACACTCCTGAAAATACTTACTGCCTCAATCCCCTTGCTGTCTACATAGAAATCACCGTTAATGTTTAGTGAGTGCTTTATGTGCGTTAACTCATTCAATTTTTGGAACCACTCAATTGTGTGGTTATTATTTATTATTACTTTCCTTGTTTTACAAATGAAGAACCATAGTTATGAAGAAGTCAAGAAACTTGTCCAAGTAAGTGGTAGAGCCTGGATTCAAACCCAGGTTGTCTGGCTCCAGAGTTGATGCTCTTTACCACTATGTTATACTGGCTCTCAGTAGCACTTTTTGAGATTAGTGATAAGTACAATTGAATAATATTTATTTAGTATTTTGCACTTGTTCTTGAAATCAAATTCTGACTTGCTTCCTATGACTGAACACTATCTTGGATTTCCTTTTCCTTCTATTATAGTTCATTCTTGATATTTTGTGTCAGTTCCTCTTACTTCTATTTCTCTACCTTCAGTTTGAAGCCCTGTTTCTCATTCTAATAATTCTGTTCTTTGAATGATACATTTCAATTTGATTATCACCCATGGGGACAAATCCCAAATTGCTTACTCCTAACTTATATAGACTCAGTAAGTCTCATTCTTGCAAAAAATGTTAAGGGTCACTTGAATCCAACCACTGTAAACTAGAGAAGTCCTGCTGTCATCACAGGTCAACATTTTAGAGTGGAACTAATCACTCTTTCCCCATGTCTCTGTCTTCCTCTTCATGAATTTTCTAGTTTTGGCAACGGTACTTCCATTCATTAAAGCCTCAAACCTTGGTTTTATTCTCTGACTTACTCTCTTCTTGGATCCCCCATACATTTAGTTTGTCAACAAATAAACACTTAAGTATTCATTTTGCTTCTAACATGTTGCAGGCTCTGTTCTAGGCACTGGGGATGTAACATATAACTGTTAACGGGTTTTTTTCGCTTCATAAATTTAAAATACCTTTTCTATCTCATGCCTCACTCCTTCATAACACCCTTTCCCAAGCTTCAGTGATTTCAAGGCTGTATGTATTTTATACCTTCAAAGATGCTGGCAATTGGTGCTGCCACTTATGTAGGTTCAAGGGAGCAGAAGTAAAGTCATTTTGCCAAGTAATGTAGATTGATTTTTTCAACCGGTTATCTATTCCAGTAGAATAATTTTGAACTAGTTAGCATGCTGTCATTGTAAGTATGTAAGCACTGACTAGATTCAGTCATTGATTCACTCATTCATGTAACAGATATTTATTATGTGCCTACCATTTCTAAGCTCTGTGTTAGACTCTGGGTATGCACAAGTGAAAAAGATAGAAAATGTCCTTGTGTTCATGAAGCTTATTTTCTAGAAAAGGTGACCCTGTTTTGATCAGGTAAGTGGTAAATATGATTCTAGCACTTGTTGGGAGGCTGGACTAAATAATCCTGAATTCCCTTCTAACTCTAATAATTTGTTATTCTGAAGTCTCTCTGCCCTGGCTACTTCTTACAATGCACCCCCTCCATTAACACTAGAAAATATTTCCTAGAGACTTGATAATCTGTCAAACATACTTTGGCAGGGCCACAACATAGATCTAGGCCTATTTCTCTGTAATCCATTTAATTAGTTAGTTAATTAATTAATTCAATAATTCATTTAACAAATATAGTTGAGCACTTACTGCATGCCAAGTACTATTTAAGTACTGTTTTATATTCTAAAATATTACACTTGAAATTAATATAAAATAATGTCGAATGTCAACTATAGTTTGAAGATTTTGATCTCAAGTGTCACATAACTCGTTTTATATGAATTACAAGACAATGAGATACAAACTTCTCAGCATCCTTGAGGCAGCTGTCTACCCGGGGCTCCTGTCTGGCCCCTATAATATTTTTTTCTCCTCCAGGGCATACTTAGAATTAATGTATATTTCTAAATTACTCTCTGTCCTTTGAGAATAAAGAATCATTGTACTGAAATGCAGTATAACCATGAGCTAAGAGACTTGGGTCTTGTCCTAGTGCTGCCACTAACTAGATGTATAATTTGGACAAGCTATTTCCTTTCCTTGGGCCTCAGTTCTCCATCTGTAAAGTAAGCAATTTGGACTAAATAATCCCTCAAACTCTGTTCCAACTTGATGTTCCAGGATTCTAGTGGGATGGATCAATGACTGAGTCCTCCTTGGCTTGGCATCACTGTGTATCAGTTATCCATGGTGACAAAAATCCCACAAACTGTAGGAATGATCTGTTACAATTTTTAGGAATCAAGAGTTTCTTTATTCTTTTTGAAGGTGTACTGGCTCTTCTGGATTAGAATTCAGTATGGAGTTAATGAGGCCAAGGTCATAAGGGTCATTTACCATATGGGCCAATTAGTTTTGTTTATTTCCTGGCTGAAGCCTATACCTTAATAGCCTTTCCTCCTACCCCCTCAAGCCATTTCACCAACATAAGTTTCAAGGCAAGACTCAGCATGAATTTCTATGGCCTAAGACTGCTTATCGTTAAGATTGGGGAATGAGCTCAAGTGACATTTGGGCAATAGTATCTTTCCACAGATAAGGTTAGCATAATCAGTAGAGGTCACCATGATTTTGATTCTTTGTCTTATATCAGCCAGCTCAAGCACACAAAAACATTCAGCTAAAGACCAGCCAAAACGTTATCCCAACGCCTCTGCTTTGTTAGTTGGAGGTAGTAACTCTGACAACTATGAGCAAAATTACAACCTGGAAAAGTGCAGATGACAGAACTGTTTGTAGTAAAAACAATCTGGTTCTGTTTCTGGGTTTGGGCTTAAAACTTAACATTCCCAGGCATTTGGGATAGGTCTGCCAGATGCTTGGGACTCTTTTTAGATTTTCATGTAAAATTGTAAGGGGGGTAAGGAATGGTATCTTCATTACTCTGTGCTGTAGTACATTTGGTTGACTAAGAGGGAAAACCTAGATCATTCTGGGTACTGCATAGTCACCAGTGACAGTAGAGTACACACCAATGATTCTCATATGTGACCAGTGTGGCTGGCTGAGGTCATCAAAGAGCCTCACTGTGGCCATGGTTTATTTACCCTTAAAAAAAATTCCCTGGCTAGTCTACTCTATACAGTTAAGCATAAGCATGAGTAGTAATAACTCAAGCAGTTGAGTTTTCCAACAGAGGCTCATCCAAAGCATGGGCAGGGAAAAGAAAGAGTGGAGAAAGCAAATGAGGGAGGCACCACACAAAGATTAGCTACCTCCAGGGAGTATTCCAACCAAGGCTGGGCATATCATACAGGAGTTGTCTGCTCAGGGTAAAACATTAGGATGGATGACTAATAAATCCAGGGAATAAAGGAATTAGAGGTCAAGCAGAATTTGTTTTGAATCCTGATCCTCTCACTTACTGGCTGTGTAACCTTCGGCAAGTCACTTAACCACACTGAGGCTGTTTTCTCAACTGTAAAATGGGGATAATACTAGTACTTATCTCCCAAATGTTAGTTATCCATTGTTTCAACTCTGTTTAGGATTTTATGCAGTTATTGTTACAAACCTGTTCCCTCCATCTCTAGGCTTATAATGAGCATCACATTCCACACATATCATACATAAACATTTAAGATAGAGGGTAAAAGGGCTGACTCTTGTTTGTAATCAAGTTTAAACGACAGCTATTTCTCCTTCCTAAGACCAGATTTCAATGGGAGGCAGAAGTGAGGGTAGGGCATATATCTATAATGCAGTTATTATACACAAGCACTGTGCTAGGAGATTATATGTGTGTGTATATATATATATATATATATATATATATATATATATATATATTATATTTATATACATTTTTAAAATTTATTTATTTTTTATTAGTTCCAGGTGTACAAAGCAATGTAATAATTAGACATTTAAACCCCTCATAAAGTGAGAACCCACCCTCCAACCTACTACTCCTCTGACATCTTATATAGTTGTGATAATACCATCGACTATAGTCCCCTTATTGTACTCCACATCTGGTGACTATATATACCTATATATTTAGTTATAGTTGACATTCAATACTATTCTACTTCAGCTTCAGGTGTATAGTGCATTGGTCAGGCATCTACACAGTCTATGACGTGATCCCTCTGATAATTCCAATGCCCATCTGCCACCTTACATGATCTTTACAATACTGTTGATTATATTCCCCATACTATATTAAGTACCAATTTGTATTTCTTAATGCTTTAACCTTTTTCACACTGCACGCAACCCCATTCACATCTATCACCCTAATAGATCTAGTACCTATCTGGCACCATACCTAGTTATTACGGTATTGTTGACTATATTCCTTATGCTGTACCCTACATCCCATGACTACTGTATAGCAACTAATTTGTACTTCTTAATCCCTTCCCCTTTCACCCATCCTTTACCCCACTCCCATCACAGTGGGATTTATAGATGATGTAATACAGAATTGTACACCTGAAATCTATGTAATTTCACTAACAATTGTCACCCCAATAATTAAAAAAAAGAAATCCCTCTAAGATTCCTTGTAATACTGGTTTGGTGATGATGAACTCCTTCAGCTTTTTCTTGTCTGGAAAGCTCCTTATTTGTCCTTCAATTCTAAATGACAGCCTTGCTGGGTAGAGCAATCTTGGTTGCATGTCATTACTTTTCATCACTTGGAATATTTCCTGCCACTCCCTTCTTGCCTGCAAAGTTTCTGTTGAGAAATCAGCTGACAAGTCTCATGGGGGCTCCCTTGTAGTTAACTAACTGCTTTTCTCTTACTGCTTTTAAGATTCTCTCTTTGTATTTAACTTTTGGCATTTTAATTATGATGTGTCTTGGCATGGGCCTCTTTGGGTTTAGCTTGTTTGGGATTCTCTTTGCTTCCTGGACTTGTATGTCCATTTCCTTCACCAGGTTAGGGAAGTTTTCTGTCATTATTTCTTCAGATAGGTTTTCAATCCCTTGCTCTCTCTCTTCTTCTTCCGATTCCCCTATAATGTGAATATTGGTATGCTTGATAGTGTCCCACAGGCCCCTTAAACTCTCCTCAATTTTTTGGATTCTTTTTTTCTTTTGGTGTTCTGGTTGGGAGTTTTCTGCTACCTTATCTTCTACATTGCTTGTTGTGTCCTGTGCTTCATCTTATCTACTGTTGATTTCCTATAATATATTCTTCATTTCCATTATTGTATCCTTTATTTCTGACTGGTACTTTTTTATGGTTTCCACCTCCATTTTTATGCTTCCTATCTTTCTGTTGAAGTTCTCCCTGAGATCATTGAGCATTCTTACAACCAGTGCTTGGAACACTGCGTTTCATAGATTGGTTATCTCCATTTTGCTTAGTTCTTTTTCTGGACATTTGTTCTGTTCTTTTATTTGGGATATGTTTCTTTGTCTCCCCATTTTGGCTGCCTTTCTGTGCTTGTTTCTATGTATTAGGTAGGGCTGCTATGTCTTCCAGTCTTTGCAGAGTGACCTAATGTAGTATGTGTTCTGTGGGGTTCTGTGGCACAGTCTTTCTGGTCAACTGAGCCATGCACTCCAGGTGTGTCCCTTGTGTGGGTTGTGTGTGCCCCCCTCTCATAGTTGAGCCTTGATTGATAATTGCACATCAATGTGAGGGATGATCCTTGGGCTCACTGGTTGTGAGGACTGGCCTTGACTACAGTGGAAGAATTATTGTGCAGGGGTGGGTCCTACAGAGCAGGATCTGCCTCAGCAGGACTCTGGTGCCTGCCCAATCTGCCCCATGGGTGTGTCATACTTAGAGGCAGCTGGGTGATGCTCCAGCTTGTTTTGAAGCTGGCCACTGGGGGCACCAGCCCCAGGAAAACCTTGGTGGAGACCCTCTGTAGGTGTACTTCAGCTACAGCCCGTGCCCCACCCAGGGCCACCTAGCGGGAGCCAAAAAGAAATCCACAGATGGCTGCCATCCATGCTGTACTTGGAAGTGCCTTGAGAGGCCAAGCTGCAAACCAAGGCCAGCTGCCACTAGTGCCAGCTTAGGGCTGCTTAGCCAGAGGTACAGGAAACACTCAATCCAGAAGCTGCTTGTCTGGGTTCTGCAAACATTTGAGTATACACATTTTAAGAAAGGAAAAAAGCTGTATTAAAATTATAATAATATATACTGACAACAAAAGATGAATACAAGTCACGTTTGACTTCTGCAATTGCAAGAGGTGCTCAGAGTGGTTATCATCAGAATCCCAGACACTTCTGATTGTGACAAACTATGGCTTGAGTAGCGATGACCAAAGTATCCACTTATATACATTTTTTGGCACTTCCCGGTATATATTAATTCATCACTCCCACACCCCAACCTCACTAAGTATGGGATATTATGCCTTTTTTACAGATTAGAAAGTGACGTTTCAGACATTTAATTTGCCTAAGGCTTATCAGCTAGAGAATGTCTGAACTGGGATTCAAAGCTAGAAATGGGTGGCTTCCAAGCCTGAGCTCTTTCCTGTTTTTTTTTTTTTCCATATAAATTTCTCAGATCCTGAAAACTCTGTGAAGTAGGCAAGTAGAGATTATTATCTTTATTTTACTGCCTCCATTTTTGGAGGAGAAAAAGTGAAACCCAGAGAAGTTTAATGACTTGCTACCATGAATTTGAAAACTAAAATAGAACTTTGGATGCTTCTTCCTATCGCTCATCTCTCTAACACTAATTGACTGTCCTTCTGAGGATATTGGCAATGTTGGCAAAGCTTCAAGCATAGAGCACGTGGGTCTATTCGCCAAGATACTTGTTCTGGAAGATGTTGGGACAAACATTTAGTAGAGGGTAAATAAAGCATTGTTAAACTCACAAAAAAATTGTCTTGGGAATCCCTATCTTGAGAATTTGAACTGTGAATATTTACATTTATTGAGTCATACACTCCTATGAGAATGTGATGGAAACAATAGACTTGTCCCCCAAAATGTACATGCACAACATTCTACAAATGATTTCAGCAGTTTTACAGACATTCTGAAGTCAACCAATGTATAAACTCTTATCTTATAGAAAGAGAAATTACCAGGACCACTGAGATACATTATTCAATATACCTTACTCACTCAGGAA